>NC_092412.1:201155335-202370647 GCF_040894005.1 Engystomops pustulosus | reverse complement strand
TGGAGGTTCTGTTTGTACTGAATGATTATGGCCTTTATGTTATGATAGATGCAATGTCTTCAGGGTCATGTTTATTGATCACTGTAGTACACAGTGAGCCGTAAACATAACAATGGAGATCCCTTAAGTCATCCTGACCTAGATAACTAGTAATATAGTATGTATAGAACAGACTGATGTGGTGTGTTGTTTGAGGCCTTGAGGGATCATTGAACTTGAATCGGTAAGGTTAACCAGCATAAAGTTTTTCTGTACTACAGCATGTGTCAAAGAACTATATGTGACCTTGAAAAAATTCATTGCATAAGAGGGCATGTCCAAAAACAATTGTCATAAAAATATTTAACAGTTTATTATGATTGAGTGAATGGGTGTGCTTTATAATTCACCTTTGGGAACTTTCCTTGCCAACACTGAGGTGTGCTGGCAAAAGATGTTACACAGCATATGACATGCTTTATTCTGCAAACATTTCTCGGCATTTGTTCTAAATGTTATAACCACAAGAATGTAGCAGAAGCGGAAGCACAGTTTAGCCATAGTTTTCATCCTTGGTTAACCCTCCAGAAAATTCTTCATTTCATTACTTCAACAACTATTTGCAGTTTTCTAATAATGCATCCAACAAGTTCTACAAAAAAAAACATTGGCCAAAGCTTTACTAACAGTTGAATTGATGGATTTTAGGAATGTTTATTAAGCCAAATAATATGTCAGGCTTAAGAGGTCAAGCAGCATTCTGTCAAACTTGGAAAATACCATAAAAGACAATGGGGCAGATTTATCAAGCAGTCTGAAAGTCAGAATATTTCCAATTGCCCATGGCAACCAATCACAGCTCCCCTTTAAAATATTCATGAGCACTGGTGAAATGAAAGCTGAGCTGTGATTGGTTGCCATGGGCAACTGGAAATATTCTGACTTTCAGACTGCTTGATAAATCTGCCCCAATATTTCAAGAAAAGACAGAAAATACCAGCAAAAGGGAAATAAAGTATTGTTTTTGGCATTTTCAATCCCCAAAATGTGTTGGTTTGAGGATACGGTTTCTATTTACCACATTAAATGGAATCAATCCATTTTCAATGTCAAATCAATCTACACCTAGCAATATTTAAGCAACTGCAGAAAGAATAGTAGTTTAACTCTTTAATGACCTGCCCATTTTGCACCTTTGTGACGCGACATATTTTATCAAATCTTACATGTGTCACTGTAACTTAGGTATGCTTTAACCTTTTCAGGGGATTTTGAGATTGTTTTCTTGTGACACATTTCACTTTGTGTTAGTTGAAAGATTTAGGTGAAATATTTTGTGTTTATTTATGAAAAAAATTGATATTTGGTAAAAATTTCAAATATTTTATTTTCCAAATTCAATTCAATCCAATTTTCTACTTTTCCGGCACATAGTCATGACACCTAGATAGCTAACATTTACCAAATGTCTGCTTTATGTTGTGATGGATTTTTATGCATCCTCTTACTTTTGTATGCTGTTATGAGAATTACAACTTTTGGTGCAATTTTCACATCTTTATAAAACTGTAATAAATTATTCTTCTAAAGAAACCTGTCAGTTTCCAAGTGACTTTGAGAGTCCCATAAACTTAGTGACTTTGAGAGTCCCATAAAGTTATAGAAACTACACCTTTTATGAAAGTTGTTAATCCTTTAACTGTTTTGCCTTGTTTTTGGAGGTGTAATTTTGATATTATAATTTTTTTAGCTAAATAAATGTATACAATCTTAGTGAATAAAATACCAAAAATCTCCACAAAGTATCATTGACTAATTTCCCATCATATGCCAATACCCCACACTTGGTGGTAAACTGCTGTATGGGCACACACCATGGCATTTAAGGGAAGGTGTGCCATTAAGAGCAGATTTGCATTGTCACTTTTTACAGCCTTTACAATATATTTTTTTTTTGCCAATTTGGACATGTAAGGGCTTATTTTTGCGAGCTGAGCACTGTGGCATTTTATGTGGCATTTTACAAATACTTCATTTTAGTAATTTAGCAATTCTTTAAAGGGGTATTCCCATGTAAACAAGTTTCTTCTATGTACTTAGCATAGCAAAATAACACATTCTCAAATTCACTGTTATTAGCGACCCATTAACTTCTCAATTAGGGTTGGGCCACCATCTTGCATCTCTGTGTAACTCCGTGCTACTCAGTTTCTGTCTCTTTGCTCTGCACTGTAGCCCTGCCCCTGCTCTGTAGCCCACCCCTGCAGTCTAGCACAGAACTCCCAGACACTCACTGAGTCACTTCTCATCAGCAAACACATTGGGGCACATTTACTTACCCGATTCAAGCGCGATCCAGCGGCGGGTTCTCCGACGCTGATTCGGGTTCTGCTGGGATTCACTAAGGTCCGTGCGCCGATATTCACCAGGTGTCGCTGCTGCGCCGAGGTCCGCTGGAGTTCACCTGCTTTTTTCTGGTGTATGTGAGTGCTTGATCTTGCGACACAAGTGGCTTTTTAAATTCTGCGGTTTTTCCGAATCCTTCGGGTTGTCCGGTGGCCACGCCCCCCGATTTCTGTCGCGCGAAAGTCAGCGCGATTGCGCCAAAAATCGATCGCGTGCGGCACAATTCTGTGAAATACAGCGCAAAGAGGAAATATTCGGGAAAAACCCGACGGATTCGCGGCTGCGGACCCTTAGTAAATGTGCCCCATTGTGAGAAAAGAGAAGCTGAAAGATACAAACTACCAGTAGATAAGTGATCCCGGGGAAGGTGGAGGCTGGCACATATCTGTGAGAACAGATATGCAGCAGAATTGATATTGTAAATATTCTGTGTAATAGGCCTCTCATCCATCTCATCATCTCTCATCTGTCTCATCTCTCTTTCTATATTTCAGTGTGTTAGTACAATGTCAGAAGACGGATGAATGTGTATATACACTTGTATTCTGATAATCTAACCACATTGTCACACCACAGAACTAGATGGCTCATAATGGGGCACATTTACTTACCCGGCCCATTCGCGATCCAGCGGCGTGTTCTCTGCACAGGATTCGGGTCCGGCTGGGATTTAAGATGGTAGTTCCTCCGCCGTCCACCAGGTGGCGCTGCAGCGCCGAAAATAATCTTAACGCCCCGGAATGCACCATCCCATAGAAGGTGAAGGTGAGCGCTCCCCAAGCGACACATTTTCGGTTTTTAAATGCGGCGGTTTTTCCGAATCCGTCGGGTTTTCGTTCGGCCACGCCCCCCCGATTTCTGTCGCGCGCATGCCGGCCCCGATGCGCCACAATCCGATCGCGTGCGCCACAAACCCGGGGCAATTCATGTACAGGCGGCGCAAATCGGAAATATTCGGGTAACACGTCGGGAAAACGCGAATCGGGCCCTTAGTAAATGACCCCCAATGTGTCTACTCAGAGAGTCCCCGCCCACACCCTTGAATTTTGACCAGTCTAGGGAGTGATAGGAGCTAAAACAGCAATAAAATTGAGTAAAATTGTAAAGTAAGGGGTTAAAATGATCTTTATAGAGGGAAAACCCCTTTAGTATGTGGAAGTAAAGAAAATCACAAATTCTGGTCTCAGATTCTTTGCATTTTTTGGGTCGGTTCACCATACCTTAAAAACAATATTTTATCTTAAAGGGGAATACGAACGTCTGACACAAAAACCCATGATGATATAAATAAATTAATACAACAACACTCAATGTCATTAGTCACAAAACGGAGCTAAAATAATATGATTTTATGATTTACAAAATTTATGGCCTCTCTAAAGTAGGTGGAGTTATCACTAAGATGGCCGCCACTGGAAACTACAAGTTCCATGATCCTTTAGTTCTCAGTAACTCCTCCTACCACTTATGCTCTGCTAACAGTGATGATCTACGGTTTTCTTGCTCTGTTACCATAGTAATGATGTGTAACTGCCATCAAAAAAACACTGACTATACTGGACGCACTGCAACCAACCGACAACAGCCAAATGTAGTGGTGATCACATGACCCTGCCCAGGCAGGTACAGGACATGTGATGTGGACATGTGACCAGTGGCCATCTTCTTCTCTGCGACGGACCGCGCGGAGGAAATTAACGGACTGATTAAAGGGCCGGTAGCATTTTAATTCTTCATTACAGAGCATGTCATCAGCATTTTCTGCTAAGGGGAGCTAAATTTTAAATAACAACTAATTACACATTAGCTTATATTTTGAGTGCCCACTTGTATATGAATTATGCTGATTCCTGGAATACCCCTTTAATTCTATAGAGTACTATGATTATGGCCGTACATCATTATTATATTTGATCTTATATTTGTACAATTTTACTGAATCTCATTTTATTTAGTATCCCCATCTTTTCATCAACAGTCACAGGCAGGGGCATTGGGCAGCCATTGGAGGATTGGGCAGCCATGGGGGTGTCTGATCCATGGTGAAAGCAAGTACATTCCCCTAACATTGCACAGTCATGCTTGAACACGCAGTGTAAGGTGTTAACATCTGCGATCAGAGGTTTCTCTAGTCGTGGGTGTTAGGCACGGGTGTCAGATTTAATATGCATCTTCTGGCACTGACTCTGCTTTAAAGCCAGAGCCAGAAGTATTATCTAATTTTACTTTTTGGGTTTGCAAGTTACCACGACAAGTGCAATGCTATTACATCCTGCGTCATAAAGTCGTTAAATGTAATCTAAAATCTAGCATCACAATCAAGCATGATAAACCAGGAACACATCATCATAGATCAAGGAATGTGGTAATCTTCTTATATTTGTTATCCATGGCCTCATGCTTTCTAAAATCAACTTTTAAAATTAGTGCCTGGTCCCTGGTTTATCATGATTTTAATAGTAGATTTCCTTTAAAAATGTATAAAATTGGTTACAGCGCAAGGTATACAACCACTGACAACCTTATCCTCTTCTCAGGGTAGAGATTGGTTAGCTTATAACTCCTTATCAGCAGGAATCGATGCTCTAGGTCCGACCGAGTCACTGAGTCGTAGACTAACAACCTTTGAAGAAGTTTTCATCCAATCCAACCCCCCCTCACATACAATTTCCTGGGTCTACGCACTGCTGAGAGACGGAGGAAGGGACGCTGACTCTATTCCCCACCTTTTATGCTCAAATGGGAAGAAGACCTGAGGGCCTCCTTCACTGAGGATGAGAGGATGAAAATCATTGCCATGACTCATCAGTCCTCGATCTCTGAGAGGTGTCAGGAAAGGAATTTTAAGATACTTTCCAGGTGGTACAGATGCCCCACAGTACTACATAAAATTTTCCCTGAAGTGGATGAATCATGTTGCCGGTGTTTCTCTGACATAGGATCTCAACTACATATTTGGTGGGGTTGCCCTATAATCGCACGGTTCTGGGAGGACGTCTGGGACCTATATACGAAAGTTAGTGGGGAGGTGATCTCTCTCTCTCCGGAACTGGCATTACTCTCGTTATTCCCGTACTCTATTGCAAAAGACAAGAAGGGACTCCTTAGACATTTTTTAAGCACTGCTCGTACAGTTATACCACTCCATTGGAGGTCTCCCCCTCCACCATCTAGGGCAGAATTAGTAGACTGTCTTAATCATATTATGAGTATGTGTTCTGGTTTTTTTTATGTCACTGCTCACTCTTGCATTGGTACTGCTACTGTAAAGATATGCCCGTGTCGACGCTCTTGTGACATATCACTTCTTATTATTGTTTTATCGGCATTTTATTGACCATCTATGTGCGAATACTGTACATGTTGTACACTTGTTATTCACAGTACTTTCAATAAAAAGATTTACCCATAAAAATGTATAAAATATTTGTCTTGAAATATCATAAGAGGCTTTATATTTTTTTACATTTTTTTGACTGTGTAAGAACAGGCAATACTGTACCAGGCCTTACATATACTCTATATTTTGCTTTTTTAAGTGGGTAACTATATTAAAACATTGTTAGGTTTGTGTTTTTAGCCAATCAAAACCAACATTATGGAATGGTTCCCAGATAGCTACCTTTTCCCTTTGTAGAAATAACCTGTCAATCAGATGTTCTAGGTTGAAGTTCTTGACATTTTAAGCTGCTTCTGTTATTCTATGACCGAAAACAAGAAATGAGAACCAAGATATAAGAATTTTCCCATTACTGTCCTTAACTTTCCACTATTTATTTGACAGAAACTCTGGATTTTTTTTAAGCAGAAAGACCATATTAGTAGGATAAATATGGTGGCTCCCATGTGACCAAATTTAATTTTAATTAATCTCAATCTTGATAACACATGTGTAAATATTTATTATAACATATATTTGTTATTCAATTTTAAATAGTGTAGTGTTTTAGTTTGGCAAAACATTATTTTGGGTTTTAAATTATTTCTTCAGTACAGCTATTTGGGTTGACAGTCAATATACTGTAATTGAATACAATACTAAAAATAAGTAAACAAAATGAGGAAATAGAAACTATAGACAGCTCATTTTAACAGCCAATAAAAGAGAAAATGTTTAAGGGGATACTAAAAAAATATAATCTTGTTAAGTAGGAGTTCTAAATACAGAAGTAAAAGAGCATTTTGACTAATTAAATGCATTGTATAAAGCACAGCGCATACTAGGAGACTAGATTATCAACAGATTAATTCATTAACCATTAATTGTTGTACAATCAATAATGGGTTCACATACAATACATCAACAAAAGAACAAATGCAAGTACAAAAGACAAAAACTAGGGAGATATGAAATGAGTGGTAAGAGGACCCTGGCCGAGAGGGGTCACAATTTATATGTTAAATCTTTTAAAAGAAGGTACTTTTATTGACTGGAAACAACCAGAGTAGAAAACTCACAAATAAAAAATCTAATCTTCTTGTAGGTGCAATTGATTTAGATAAAGATTTTGAGATTTAGATTAGTGAAAAGTTTTGTCTTCTATAGGCAACCTATTAAGTTACAGCTAATGTTGTTGTCAGGATTCAGAGTCTGTGGATCCTTTTGACCACCGCGGGAGATGGTAATAGCCGACACCTGGAACCAGAGTCTAAGTGGCATTTGGTCTTCACCAGAGCCCGCCGCAAAGCAGTATGGTCTTGCTGCGACGGGGTACCATCAGGTCATTCCACAGGTGCGACTAGCCCGCAGTGGCAGCCAAGGTAGCAATGCAGGAGACAGTCCATAGCCAGGGTGACAGCGAGAGAACAGCTCAGGAAGGAAACTATGATTCACGTCAGGAACAAAGGAGCTGGCACACGGAACAGGAACGTAGGAATAGACTGGCACACGAGACAGGAACGCAGGAGCAGGATCATGGGAACACAGGAAGAGGAAATGGAATGCAGGATACACGGGAACACACAGGATATTCTGGAGACACAGGATACGCTGGAGACACACTTCACAGGAATGGCTTGAAGAGCCAGCGGGGAATGATGGGAGCCGCTGGATACAGATCCAGAAGTGGTCAGTGCCAATCACCTGTGTGCTGGCCCTTTAAATCTCTGAGCACCTCTGCCCACATTCCCTAGGGATCAGGGCCTAGCTCCAGATGGGAGAATGGAGAGGTAAGTCTGGAACGGGGCAGCAGTGCCAGCGCCAGGGGCACGGGTGCACCTGTGATCCGTGACATGGATCACGGGGATTCCCGTGACAGGGAAGTCCAGGGCTGGGGCAGCGGGTCCAGCACGGGGGGCATGGACATGGATCGTGGGGGTGCCCATAACAGTACCCCCTGTTGGCCTCCCTCTCTTCAGGAGTCCTATCCAAAATGTTCTCTTCAGTCTCCCAGCATCTCTCCTCAGGCCCAAACCCCTTCCAGTCTACAAGAAAGAACTGCTTACCCCTCACAATCTTCATGTCCCGAACCTCCTTAACCTCATAGACATCTGGGGAATCTGCCTCAGGAACAGGAGGAGGAGAATATTGGGAGAAGTGGTTCAAGACAACTGGCTTCAGGAAGCACACGTGGAAGAAGTTTAGGATGCGCATTGATGGAGGAAGGTGGAGCTTGTAGGTCACGTGATTGATGTTCTTGATTACCTCAGAGGGACCAAGGAACCGGGGAGGAAGTTTCTAGCTGGGTATCTTAAGCCGGACATATCTGGAGGATAACCACACTTTGTCACCATGTGAGAAGACAGGAGGAGCTCGAAGTTTCTTATCAGCCTGGGTGTGGTCTGTGGCTCTTAGAAGAGACTGCCGGGTCTGGTCGCAAAAAGGCTTGAGGTTCTGCACCAGATCCTCTACCGCAGGGACATCAGAGGCAGTAGACAGCATAGGAGGAGGGCAAGGAATATGTCCTTAGACCAGAAAGAACAGAGTCGAGCCAGTAGACCCCAAGTCCACGGAATTGTAGGACAACTCAGCCCAGAGTAGTAGGAGGTCAGTCCAGTTGTCTTGTCGGGCTGAGACGAGGTGGCGGAGGTAAAAGCCCAGAGTTTGGTTCACCCTCTCTACTTGACCATTTGACTGAGCGTGGTAGGCAGGAGAAAAGTCAAGGTTGACTGCAGCTGGTTACCTAAGGAATCTAAGAATTTGTACACAAACTGGACTCCTTGATCAGGCACGATGTGTAGCAGAAAACCATGCAGCCGTAAGATATGTTTGAAGAACAAACTGGCAAGCTTTGGGGAAGACAGAAGACCTGGAAGGGGTACAGGTCTAACATACGTCTTGCCGGTAGGTAGCTGCCGAAGATCCACTGGAGCTGCAACAACAAGCTGGTCAGGAGAAATTATGTGCCGAGGAGCTGGTTCTTCTTCAACAACATCCGAAGCATGGGATAGAGCATCAGCCTTGACATTCTTGTCAGCCGGACAAAAATGAATCTGCAGATTGAAGAGAAAAACAATCACCACAGGGCTTGCCTGGGATTCAGGTGCTGGGCTGTCTAGAGGTAGAGTAAGCTCTTGTGGTCAGTGTACACGCTAATGGGATGGAGAGCTTCTTAAAGAAGATACCGCCAATCTTCAAGGGCAAGTTTGATGGCTAACAGCTCTCTATCTCCAATCGAATAATTTCTCTCAGCTGGAGAAAAGGTCATGGAAAAGAAGCCACATGTGGAAGTTCGGCCCTTGGGCTCTTTCTGGCAGAGCACCGCTCCAGATCCTACGGAGGACACATCTACCTCAAGATGAAAGTGTTTGTTCCTGTCAGGCCTAGTGAGTACTGGAGCCGAGGCAAAAGCGGACTTATACTTGGAGAAGGCCTTTTCAGCTGTATGAGACCAGGCATGCGGGAGATGGTACTAGCTGACACCTGGGACCGGAGTCTAAGTGGTACCTGGTCTTCACCAGAGCCTGCCACAAAGCAGTATCGTCTTGCTGCGATGGGGTACCACCAGGTCCTTCCACAGATGCGACTAGCCTGTGGTGGCAGCCAGGATAGCAGGAGACAATCCATACCCGGGGTGACAGCAGGAGAACAGCACAGGAAGGAATGCTAGGACTTACGTCAGGAACACAGGAGCTGGCACACGGAACAGTTATGGACTGGCACACGAGACAGGAATTCAGGACCATGGGAACACAGGAGGAAGAACTGGAACACAGGATACACGAGTACACACAGGATACACTGGAGACACAGTATGCACTGGAGAAATAGGAGAGCTTTCACTTCACAGGAATGGCTTGAAGATCCGTCGGGAAATGATGGGAGCTGCTGGACCAAATGCAGACACGAAATGGTCAGCACAGATCACCTGTGCAGAGCTAGGGCAGCATGACCAGTGCAGGGGGCATAGATGCACCTGAGATCCATGCCATAGATCATGGATCACAGGGAAGTCCAGGACAGGGGCAGAGGGACCTGCCCCAGGGGCCCAGGTGCACCCGCGATCCGTACATGGACCGCGAGGGTGCCCGTGACAGTTGTGATTGTCAGAACCTGTGCTGTTTAAAAGAGATCTAACAGCAGGATCAATTTGAAACCAAGCACACTTACATGCTTGTGTGTGCGCCCTCTGGCAGGATCCTATCACGGGTGCTCCTGCTCCTTACTTACCTAGCTGCGCTCCAGTGATGGTCTCTTCGCTTCTGTGAGAGGTCCTTGCCTCCTAGGCCATCTAGAATTTAAAGAGCAAGCGCACCACTAATTGGCGCTGGCCATCTGACAACCTATAAGTGTTCAGCCTCTTCCTGTGACCTCTGCCATATCTTTGTGTTTCTATGCCTGAGAGAAAGCTTTGTTTCATGCACTTTGTGATTATTCTTATTTCCCTGGAGTCCGTTCCTGAATTCGCTCCTGTGCCGTATGTTCTGACCTACCGCTATATCCCTGATCCCTTGCTGCCTGTCTCAACCATCTGCAGTCTGTTCCTGACCACTCTTCTGTCTCACGACTTTGTACTATGCCTGGGCCGCCACTGCGGACAAATCCGTGCCTGTGGAGCGACCGTAGCAAGTTTACTTTGCGGTGGGCTCTGGTGAAAACCGGGTGCCACTTAGACTCCCCTCCCAAATGCAGACACGAAATGGTCAGCACAGATCACCTGTGCAGAGCTAGGGCAGCATGACCAGTGCAGGGGGCATAGATGCACCTGCGATCCATGCCATAGATCATGGATCACAGGGAAGTCCAGGACAGGGGCAGAGGGACCTGCCCCAGGGGCCCAGGTGCACCCGCGATCCGTACATGGACCGCGAGGGTGCCCGTGACAGTTGTGATTGTCAGAACCTGTGCTGTTTAAAAGAGATCTAACAGCAGGATCAATTTGAAACCAAGCACACTTACATGCTTGTGTGTGCGCCCTCTGGCAGGATCCTATCACGGGTGCTCCTGCTCCTTACTTACCTAGCTGCGCTCCAGTGATGGTCTCTTCGCTTCTGTGAGAGGTCCTTGCCTCCTAGGCCATCTAAAATTTAAAGAGCAAGCGCACCACTAATTGGCGTTGGCCATCTGACAACCTATAAGTGTTCAGCCTCTTCCTGTGACCTCTGCCATATCTTTGTGTTTCTATGCCTGAGAGAAAGCTTTGTTTCATGCACTTTGTGATTATTCTTATTTCCCTGGAGTCCGTTCCTGAATTCGCTCCTGTGCCGTATGTTCTGACCTACCGCTATATCCCTGATCCCTTGCTGCCTGTCTCAACCATCTGCAGTCTGTTCCTGACCACTCTTCTGTCTCACGACTTTGTACTATGCCTGGGCCGCCACTGCGGACAAATCCGTGCCTGTGGAGCGACCGTAGCAAGTTTACTTTGCGGTGGGCTCTGGTGAAAACCGGGTGCCACTTAGACTCCCCTCCCAAGAGTCGGCTTACATAATTGTCCACAGTGGTTCAGTGGGTCCACTACCCCTGAATCCTGACAGATCTCGACTCCCCTCCCAAGAGTCGGCTTACATAATTGTCCACAGTGGTTCAGTGGGTCCACTACCCCTGAATCCTGACAGATCTCGACTCCCCTCCCAGGTGTCGGTTTACATCAACGTCCACAGTGGTTCAGTGAGTCCCCTACCCCTCTGGTTTTAGCTTTTTCTGCACCGGTGTTTACAAAAATTATGCTAATTAGTCTAAGGGGCTCAATAAAGCAGGACATACGAAGCTAAAAGAAAAGTGGATCGTGTCAGAAGGGACACACACCAGCATGTTAGTTTTCTTGGTTTACATTCCTTTACCCTGGTGGTATATTTCCTTTAAACCTCTTTTAGGCAGTTTAGCCATGAACAAATCAATGGCTAGAGACAGCATCCAGGAACTCCATGTACATCTATTGCTCACTTCACTTAGGTGTTGGTTCTACCTCCTCAATTGTGCTATTTTGTGTATTCTGATCCTTGACTACTTTTTACTTCACCAATTTGTACATCACTGCCATCTTTGTTTTGCCCAGTTATTCGAACTTCACATGGGTCTCTCTATGTTTGTTTGTCATCTGTTTCAAGCAAGCACTCGGAGTAGGGACTGTTGTTCAGTGTGACCTGCAGGTTAGCGCTGTGTGGACAGTGATATTAGATGTTTATGGAGATGTCTCATGACAATGACATATTTATATTATGGGTATATGATGGTAGGAACTGTTCATTACATTTCTTCAATGTACCATGATCTATTGGATAACTTCTATTCTGAAGGCTTCAAACCATACTTTCACAATTAATTATTACTTCTGAATGCCTATAATGTAATACTACAACTCTCCTAAAGGTAAAATGCTTGCCTTGTAGAATGCACTTTCCTTCATCCAAAGTTCCTGCAACAAATTGCTACTTGTTGGTGCCCCCAATCCAAGACCCACTTTACTCAAGACCATATTTCCTGCTAGTACCCTAGATACAGAATACCCCAGACTTGGTATTCTTGGTAATATTGGTAAAATAGACTTGTGCCTAAGATGACCTCTGTCATATTAAAATATTCTGCATTATAAATGGAAAATAGTGGCTGCCCAGGAGCTTCAAATTATTTTTCTTGAGAACATTATTAGAATGTTTAGATGTGCAGTTAATATGAATTTGGGAAAACTACCTAGGCAGTAAATAGTTCAAACATGGCATATTGGTATAGCATACAATAAAAGTTTCAATCACAGTTCTATTTAAAAATAACTAAATTTTATCAAAGTTAACATATTTTCCTCATATATGTTTTATCACCAAAAAAAGTAAAAAAAAATGTATATAATATATGATGAATACATTTATTACATAAAAAGAAAAAAGAAATAAAACGAAAGAGAAGAGCAAACCAATATTGTACAAAAAAGTTCCTATTTTCTAAACTTTGTAAACCTAGATACAACCACATGCATCCATAGATATATTATATTACCTATTTTCATCTGGTAATGAATACTCTATTCATAGGAAAGCCATTGTAACTCAGAAAGGGTTGACAACATTTGATTTTCCTGTTAAATAAAAAAGTCACAGCTCAGTAGACACTGAAAGTAACATTAGCTAAAGATGGAAGAACCTGCCCCAGGTCTTTAATATTTGTGATGAAATAGTGATGACACGTAATGAAAGAAGAGATAAATTTTACTTTGGTTCAGTGGCTGCTTATCTCTTCCCTGTTTATAAATCAACAAAATTATTATTTTTTCCATTTTATGTAGAAAAGGGATCCACTGCTTAAAAATGTTGTGGTATAAATGATGCTATTTCTACATAAACAAGATTTTTTAACCACAACCTTCATACACATTGGGGCTTATTTACTAAGGGTCCTGCGGATCACACTTTCGTGGGATTTTAGAAATTGTCAGGATTTTCCCCTCTGTGAGAGGTATTTAACTGGGGATAGTGTTGCATGCGATCGGATTGTGGCGCAATTGTGCAGATGCAAGAAATCGGGTGCACGATCTTTGTGAATCGCCACACAGTGCATTGACGTTGGACAATGCACTTTGGGTAAACTCTGTCGGCCAGGTAAGTAAATGTGCCCCATTAAGTTGACAATCAAAGTTGCTAAGTTTACATAACCTTTAACCCTTTTACACCATAACCTCAAAGCCATCCACAGAAGTTAAAAGCCAGCCATGAGTGGGTGCCACCAGATTGGCTTTGATCATTGCTTCCCATGACTTCATCAGGGATCAGCTACCATGACAGCCTGGAGTATTTAGAAGACTCTAGCACCAGCCATTGCTGCAGATCTGTAAAAGTGTGCCACAGGCACACTTTTACGGATCTATAGCAAATTTTCCATACACTGCAATATAGTAAAATTGCAGTATATGGTAGGAGCTATCAGGCTTTCTAGGATTAACCTGCCATAGGGGGTCTATAAACTAGCAAAAAATAGAATAAAAAGGTAAAAAAATTAAGGAATAAAAAAAAAAAGGTCAAATCACCCCTTTTCCCCAGAACCGATATATATGTAAAAATAAATAAATAAATAAATAAAATCATAAACACATTAGACATATCTACATCACAAAAGTCCTGATCTATTAAAATATATAAAAAAAATAATTTGGCGGTGAACCCTGTAGCAGAAAATAGCACCTAAATGTTCAAAACCACTTTATGCCATTTTGCAACACAGCAATGTTATAAAAAGTGATCACAAGGTTACACAGTCCTAAATATGATAGCAACTTCAGTTCAGTCTTGTAAAAAATTTCACCATACACAGCTGTGTATACCAAAGTATGAAGAATTAAGAAACTTGTTTTTTTGTACAAAAGGTTTTAATATTTTAAAATCAAAATTTGGTATCTTCGTGACTGTACTGTCCCAAAGAATAAAGGACATGTGCTATTTGGTGTGTACAATGAATGTGGTAAAAACCAAGGCCAAAATAAAATTGCACAAATTAGCTTTTCCACAAATTTCACCATATTTGGAATTTTTTCCTGCTTTCAGTACATGACATGGAATATTAGTATGAAGTACAATTTGTTTCACAAAAAACAAGCCATCACAAAACTCTGTACATGAAAAAATAAAAAAGTCATAGATTAATGAATGCAGGGAGTGAAGAATGAAAACACAAAATCAAAAAAGGGTCAACTTGTTAAGGTGTTAAATGGAACATTGGGGGAGCTGAATCTTAGTTTTTTTTGGCTTTTTTTTTTTTTTTTGCGCCTTAGGTGGGATCAAGTCTTTTTTCTTGTGATAGATATTTAGTTCTATCCTGGCAGGTGCAACTTTTGGCTTTTTTTAGACTTTTTGTTGCAAATGTCTCAAATCCACATGGACACAAGCCATGTGAGGGGGTTATGAGCATGAGTTTCCACTACTGTAAATTTCCTGCATTTTTAAGCACTCTAGGGAGATGACGACATACGAGGCTGCATTCACTCGTGGTGTAAATGCATGCATTCTCAAACCCATCACGGCAGCTGAAAAGAGAACATTGGGGCAGATATACTTACCTGGTCCTGAAACAATCCCCGCTGTGTGTTGTCTGACAAGGATTCGGGTCTGCCACAATTCAGGTCGGGCATCCAATTTCCTAAATGTGTTGCTTTCCCGCTGAGGTCCGCCAGAGTTCACCTTCTTCTTCCTGTTGCATGTAAGTGCTTGATCTTGTGACACAATTTCGTCTTTAAATTCTGCGGTTTGTCCGAATCCGCCGGGATGTCTGACGTCCACGCCCCCGCCCCATTTCTGTTGCATGTTGTATCCAATCATGTGCACCAAAAACCCGGGGCAATTCACTGCAAAAAGGAAATATTTGGGAAACCTGACAGAATCACAGTCCACGGACCCTCTGTAAATGAGCCCCATTGTGTTTACAAAGTACATATGTTAACAAGATGTTAACATTCACAATAACAGAGTGTTAACAAACATGTGTTACCATAAGTGTTAACAATGCATTATCTCATGCATTTTTTAAACACCATGTTAACAGCAATGTAATTAGGCAAATCTCCTCTTTGCAACTCTTGTGATGCGTTTGAACGCATGTGCTAACGCCACCTGTCACCTCACCCTTAGAAGTACCCAATAAATTTCAATAAAATTTGAATGCAAAATTTATTAATAAAAAGCATGTGAAATAATTTCAATTTACATGTTTCATTTAATAACTGAAATGTAATACTTTCCCTCAAATTACCTCTCCTTCTCCTGCAATAAAACATGCTGCCTGCGTTTTCATTGTGAAACATTCCCTTTAACCCCTTACTGATGCTTGACATACTAGAACGTCACACAAGCTGCGGGGGATAGGAGGGGCTCATGGGCTGTGCCCTCTCCATAGCCAGTAATTGTTTGCTGCATATTGCAGCAAACACTTACTGGTAACATCCTCGGGTGTTAACCCGTCCATCGCCACCGGCAAAGCTGGTGAAGAGCGCCACCCCCTGACATCATCAGGGAACGGCGATCGCTTGACAAGACAGCCTCAGGTCATCCGAAGACCTGAGGCTTTCTGGTTTTAACCTATTCATTACAATGTGCGATCCACATATTGTAATGAATGAGGAGGAAATTACCCATTTACTGCCATACTGTTGTATGGCTGTATATGGTAGGATCAATTACACAACCTAGGGTTAAACCTAAGCGGCCGATATATACGCAGCGGTGCTGATGCCGGCTCAGCTCTGGATCAGCCGACATTCCAGTGTATCACCCGTGGTCAGAATGGCCTCCGATCGTGGGTGTTTGACCCATTGTATGCGTGGTCAGCCATGGTATAAGACGCAGAGCTTGTGAAGCTGGTCCTTTTATGAGTTCCTGCCATGACATAATCGCTCTCCCTCTACCAATCACATCAGTGTTTCTCAGATAGGCGTCTATAGCAACCCTTACGAGCTATAGCGCTTGCGTATGGACTCCAAGGCGTAGTCTAGGTTATTATTTTAGCAACAATTTTAGCATCAATCCCCCAAAAGCTTAGATGTTCCGTATTGCCCCCGTGTCTACGACATATGTGTTTAGCAAGGGAGGTGTCTTTCCCTTTTTTGGTGGTGCTGAGGTGAGCGGCGATTCTCCTCCTGAAATTTGCTTAGGGCAATCGCATTGTGCGATATATATCACCCCTGTGGTCTTACAATTTATAAATTTACAAATGTCATAGCTTTTATCATTCGACGGGTTAACGAAGGACTTCTTCCTTGGGACATACTTGGCAAAAGGAGCATAAACCACATGGGTATGATCCTTTTAGATTACTCTGGAGCCAAGAACTCCAATGGGCTACTTTGTCAGCTAAATGGCTGTGTACTAGTAGATCCCTAAGGTTCTTCCCTCTGCGGTAGATAATGCTAGGAGATGGTGTAATTAGGTCCTTCAGGTCCTCAGGTCCTTCAGGTGTCATACAGCAGGTTAACACCATATATGGAGTATTGCTACACTCAGGAGAGATTGGGTATCAAACTATGTGGAGGTTTTGGTATTTTATCTACTGAGAATGCAAACATTTTTTGAAGAACAAATTCATTTAGCCAAAAAAATTGAAATGTCAAAATTGCACACAATTTTGTTTTAACCCCTGTTAACCGATTAACCCCTTAAAGACAAAGAGTTTTTTAAAATCATTTCTCGCTCTCCACCTTGAAAAATCCATAACTTTTTCATTTTCCATTTTTCCATGTACAAATCTGTGTGAGGGCTTATTTTGTGCATGACAAATATTATTTTTCCATGGTTTTATTTATTCGTCCATGGCATGTACTGGGAAGCAAGAAAAAAATCCAAATGTGGAAAAGTTTTTAAAAAACTGCATTTGCGTCACATTCTTGTGGGCTCAATATTTATGACTTTCACTGTGTGCTCCAAATAACACATCTGCTTTATTTTTTGATTGGGTTTAATCATAGTGATAGTAAATTTGTATAGGTTTTATTGTATTTTAATACATTTTTAAAAATTAAATGAATATGTATGAAAAAGAAAATTTCGCCATATTCTGACTCTAATAACTTTTTCATACTTTGGTGCACGGGGCTGTGTGAGGTGTCATATCTTTGTGAAATGAGCCAATATTTTCATTGCTACCATTTTGAGGTCTCTGCGACATTTTGATCTGATCGTTCCTACCACTTACCGCAATACTACTATATTGCAGTATATGACGTTTTTGCATAGGATTAATTACAATGAGCCACTGGCTCATTGTAACGAATCTTCAGAAACCATGCAGCCTGGGGTCTGACCCGAGGCTGTCATGGCAACCAATCGCTGTCCTCCAATGACGTTTGGGGGAGCGATGATCTCAATAAAGATGGCGGCGCCTTTGCTGGCAGCAGGTGCGAGGTTAACACTAAAGGGTTAACAAACTTCCTAAAAGTTGTTTTACATTTGTGAAAGGGTGTAGTTTGTACAATGGGGTAATTTATGGGGTTTTACTATTATTTAGGCCTCTCTAAGTGACATGCAATATGAGCAGGTCCCTCAAAGCATTATTTAGCATTTTTTATAAAAATATAAAAAATAGCATCTAAAGTTCAGAGCCCTATAACCTTCTACAATAATGAGAGGATGCATAAAAAACCATGTCCACGTAAAGAAGATATTCGGTAAATGTTAGTTAAAAAGTATTTTTGCTGTTTTGACTACGTTTTGAAAAAGTAGAACATTTTCAATTTCAAAAATTGAGAATTTTTCCAAATTTACACCAAATATCTGTTTTTTTCATAAATAAAAGCAAAAAATACCACAAAATATTTTTAACTAGCATGAAGTACGAAGTGTCCTGAGAAAACCATTTCAAAGTCACTTTGATATGTTGAAATGTTCCAACGTTATAACCACTTCTGGTGACACAGTGCAGATGTCAAGAAGGGGAAAAGTGGCTTCGTCAGTAAGGGGTTAACCAACCAAGAACACATTTTTCAAACCTGCCCTGTGTTACAATAAGAAGTCATAGCTTTGGAATGCTTTAACATATTCAGGGGATTTTAAGACTATTTACTGGTGACACATTGTAAGATTTAGATATCTTTTGTGTTTAGTTAAAAAAAAAAATCTAAATTTGACAAAAATTTTGAAAGACTCTCCATTTTCAAAGTTCTTAGTTCCCTATTTTTGAAGCAGATAGTCATAGCACCCAAATTAGTTAATAACTTTTATTTCTCAAATGTCTTCTTTATGTTGGCGTGTTTTTTTGAGAATCCACATATTTTACTAGAATGTTATGAAGCTTGGAATGAAGCTTTGGATGCCATTTTTAAAATTTTTGGTAAATCTTCAAAACCTTTATTTAAGGGTCCTGCTCAAATGTCAATTGACTGTGAGAGGCCTTAATAATTGCAAGACTTGTAAATTATGGAAACTAAACCCTTCAACATATGAAAAAACACTTTAAAAAAGTTTGTTAACCCTTTAAATGTTTTCTTCTAAAGGTTAAAACAAAATGGAGGTGCGGTTTACAGATTGTAATATTTTTGGACAATGCATTCATTTTGGGCAGAAAATGAAACATTCGCAATGGATTTGATAACAAAATGCTCCTCAAAGTCTCATACCCAATTTCTTCCTAGCAAGCATGTTTTGTGGTAAACTGCTGTATAGGCAAACGGCCAGGTATAGAATAGAAGGAGCACCATTCAGAGCAGATTTGCATTGTCAAATTGTACAGGCTATAATTTTTTTAGTTTTTTTTTATGTGGATACATAAAGGCTTAATATATTGGCAGATGAGATGTACTTTTCTGGTACATAATTTGGGGGCATCTATAGCTAATTGGTTAGATTATATTAACTCTTTGTTGGGAGAAAAAAACATCATTTTTTGGTAAGATGTTTTAGTTTTTTTGCCATTTACCATACCATAAATAGAATATATAATTTTTCTATTCTACGGGTGACCACAATTACAAAAATATTTCATTTACATCGATTTTTAAAACTATTTATTAAACTGGATTTTTTAAACTGGATTTATAAATTTTTTAAATTTTTTCTGAATGTGTTTCTTTTTTTACGCCATTCACCATGCTGGTCCAATAATGATTCTGTTTTATAATACACCTTATTATTGACGCAGTGGTACCAAATATGTGGGGGATTTTTATATTTGTATTTTTTTATACTTTTTTTTACTTATTTAAGACACTGAACTACAATACTAATGTGCTGTTGTGCAATTTAAACTATCTGGCATGCAGACACATGCGCAGGCAGTTTACAGTCAGACCCGGAAGAATCTTCCCGCAAGGATGTAGTATTACATCCACGTGCGGAAAAGTGTTAAATCACCTAATTTTTACAATGTATCCAGAAACAATATATACAACACTATACCTATGCTACCTAAAGGATGTAATTGTAATGCCTTAAAATTTCATAAATTCTAAAGAAGTCAAATCTTTAAGAATGTAAAGAGAAAAAACATATTCCTTAGTTTACAAAATGCACAGCATCTATTTAAAATTCTACAATTCTCATTGGACCTAATTAAACTAAAAATTGAAGACTATACGATACTTCTCTAGTAGAATATTCAACATTATAATGAGAATATTTTACTTCTTATTCCAAAACTTTTATTGATATTCATATGTCATCCTTGATTTGAGTTAGAGAAATCACAATCTTCTTTTAAATATTCAAAGTAACACTTATTTTCTAATTACTTAAAGAGAGAGGAAAAAAACTTAATAGAACTTTTGTTAAATCAGTTCCCTTGTTTGAATAATGAATGTTTACAAAAACCAAAGAACAAAAGAAAATTGTGTTTTGAAAATGAATATTGAAATACAAGACATTTTTACTCATATTCAAGTTTTACTTTACTGATTTCTATGAAAAAAATATTGATCCCATCCATCATTGAACAAATAGTTATCAAAGATCCTGTAATTAATGGCAATTAGTAAAAAAAAGTTAATAGGATTTACTTATACTACATATATAGAATTATTGTGATTTAACACATTGGGGGAACATCAAGACAGGGAAGAAGTGCAAACTGTTTGTTTTTAACAACCTCTGCTGACCTTGCATTGAATCACAGGTATCTAAATAAAGTGTGGATTTGGAAAAGTTCCTCCAAACACAAACTTGACACAGATAACACTCGCAAACTGTGATCGCAGGTAGTGTTAACTCTTAGATACCGTCGACAAGGCTGCTGGCGTCATTCAACTCAATGCAATAACTAACTTGATGTCATCAGTTACCAAAATGAGGGCATCCAGCGCAAAATCGATTTAAATGCTATTGAGTTAATGCCCAGAAATGGTGTCAGTTCTGTGAGTGTTTCCACTGGGGCGAAAGGGAGTTAAACCTAACATGAAAGAAGCAAATGTCACGGTAGGCTGTGACGTATTCTTGATATGTATCACTATGTAGAGTTATGTAGTGTATTATGTGTGTATTTGTATATAATCATGTGTGTAACATGGACCTCTGGAAGTTTGTAGTCCTGGAATGTTCTAGTCTCCGTGACTCCACAGCTCCAGTGGGGGTTTGCTGTACTAGGGTAATAAATTCCACCACCCCCTACTAGGTGATAACCAGAAAGCAGAAGAGGTGGGGGTGGATTTGGGTGTGGTGCTATTGTTTTGAAACTGGTTTAGAGAGGAGTTGTTGATGAACCTTTGTCTGGAGAGCAAGTTGCAGCGCTCTACCTTAGGACATAGCTGATATGTGACTTGTTGTTATACTGGAATAAAACCTGAAGAGATACAGCTCAGTGCTTGTCTTCTCTGATCACGAGGGCCTTTCTTGACAGCAACTGTCCCTGCTCTGGGTTTGTTAACAGGGCAAAAAAAAACAAAAAAAAACAAATGACATGCTGAAAAGTATCAAGGTCAATAAAAAACAGTCAAAACCAAGATAGCTGCAAGTTACAAAATCATAAGGCAGTAGAATAGTAAATAGGAACTACACAATAGAGTTAAAGACTTATATAACAGGTACAGAATGAAGTCACATTAAAGTATCAATGGAGTGCCTCGTGCCGATCAAGGAGTTTATTGATTCCGTGGTGCATCACTCCAATCAGTATCTGTGACACAGCCTCAGCTCTGAGATGCAGCTAGATGAATGACCCAACCCTCTGCAGAGCATATTCTTGTGTAAGGTGCTGAGCCAGAAGAACTACACACTGCAGGACTTCTGACAGAATGTTAAAAAATATGCCAATTTATGTATAAGTAGGTATTTTGTTTTATATGGTGGGCAAAATTGAAAAAGTAATTGAAAGATTATTCAATAATGCTATGGAAAAACATTCAATAGAATGACTCCAAGGTCTAACTCGCCTTAGTGGTGCAGCCAATTTTTTCTATAGAATTCCCATGAAATGGTAAGAAATATATATGAAGGTAAATTAGGGCCCCAAAAATGGGGGTGCATTGCCGTAAGGTCACTGAAAAATCAGCTAGGTCAGGGATGTTCTTTTGCTAAAACTATGCATATTTGTTTCTTATCCACAAAGAAGAAAACTACCTTTGGAGGGAAATTAATAGACAATTTTGATGCAAGTTAATACCTAACCCACTCAAAAATCTGAAAAAATGATTATGGATATGTTATAATAAGTGAGATGCCATTGACCCTTTCTGATATCTCTTTAGAACCTCTTGTGAAAAGTAATGTGCATACTTTTAGCCAGAGAACATTGCTTTATAGACTTCCTGCTCTCAAAATCCAGTGCATGTGGGATCTGGATCAAATTCATCCTACCCAGCCAAATAATCCCCAGAGTTCTACTGACTAGAAGCCATAAGTCTGAAACTCTCCTTAACAATGTGCTGTCTGGCAAGAGGGCTCAAGGGCTGAGAAAGTGAGTGACAGAGAGACAGGCAGGGAGAGTGAGAGACAGATAGGGAGAGTGAGAGACAGAGGCAGGCAGGGAAAGTGTGTGACAGAGAGACAGGCAGGGAGAGTAACAAACAGAGAGACAGACCGAGAGAGAATAAAAGGCAGGGAGAGTGAGTGATTGAATGAGAGACAGACAGGCTGAGTGAGTAACAGAGAGACAGTTAAGTAGAGTGATTAACAGAGAGACAGTAAGGGAGAGTGAGTAACTGAGAGACAGAGAGACAGGCAGATGGAGAGAATGAGAGCCAGTTAGGAAGAGTAAGTAACAGAGAGACAGTTTGGGATATTGAGTAACAGAGAGACAGGGAAAGTGAGTGACAGTAAGGGAGTGTGAGTGAGAGACATGTAGGGAGAGTGAGAGACAGAGACAAGCAGCGAGAGTGTGTGACAGAGAGACAGGCAGGGAGAGTAACAGACAGAGAGACAGGTCAAGAAAGAATAAAAGGCAGGGAGAGTGAGTGATTGAATGAGAGACAGACAGACTGGGTGAGTAACAGAGAGACAGGAAGAGTGAGTAACAGAGAGACAGTTTGGGATAGTGAGTAACAGAGAGACAGGGAAAGTGAGTGACAGAGCGGCAAGCATGGAGATTAAGAAACAGAGATAGGCAGGGACAGTGAGGGACAGAAGCATGGAGAGTGTGTGACAGAGAGACAGTTAGGGAGAATGAGTAACTGAGAGACAGGCAAAGAGAGTGAGTGACAGAGAAACAGGCGGGGTAGTGAGTGACAGAGAAACCGGCATGGAGAGTGAGTGACAGAGACTGGCATGGAGAGAAAGTGAGTGACTGAGAGAATGGCAAGGAGAGTCAGAGACAGGCAGGGAGGGTGAGTGACAGAGAGACTGTCAGTGAGAGTGAGTGAGAGACAGAGATGGGCAGAGAGAGTGAGAGAAAGACACAGGCAGGAAGAGTGAGTGACAGAGAGACCGGCAGGGAGAGTGAGTGAGAGACAGGCAGGGAGAGTGATAGCAGACAGGTAGAGATAGGTACATAGATAAATATAAAACATTTATGACTGGTTCTATTTTGTTATAGCTAAGAGCAGTTATTCACTAAGTATGATATATAAGTGGAGTGGGGGGGCAGTGTCATCAGATGTGGTGTGAGGGTTATATATGATATATGTGAGGGGAACAATGTGATGAATTGTTGTATGGGGGTATATATGGAGGCACAATGTGGTCAGTTGTGGTATGAGTGGTATACACCATATATGTGGGGTCACAGTGCGATCAGTTAAAGGACATATGTTGGGGGCACAGTGTGGTCAATTTTTGTGTGAGGAGTTTCTATAATATATGTGGTGGCACATTGGCCCACATTTGTTAAAACCACTGCACTCATTTTTTGTCTAGTTGTACGTACTTTATAGTGCAAACTGCTTGCACATGTATTTATAAAGTGTCATGACACATTTGAAAGGGGTGTTCTGGTGCACAATCCGACGGTGCACCACATTTATCATGCAGTGTCCAACAGTATTGTGTTGCATGCTTTATGTTAAAGCTGCACCAAAAACAATTTGCTGCACTCTGTCGGAACAGTGCAGGAAGTGCCAGATTTATGAAGAATGTGCACCACAAATCCTGAATCTGCCACATCCTGCACACTTCACAGGCAAAGAAAACCTAACAATGTATATGTTTTTTAAGTTTAAAAAAATAATAAATAAATAGGTAAAAGTTTAAAACACCAAATTTTCCTAAAATAGGGGTGACATACAACAGCACACACATTTTAGCATCCCTTTTAATAGTATAGTAAGATACATAGAATTGTAGAACAACAACCTAATATTTTGCCAAAGAGCAGCTGAATTATTTTTAGTAGAGAAATCTATGAATTTTAATTATTTTAGACTCATTTAAAAAAAATTGTTTTTGGATTTAGCCTTATTGCATTACGCTCCTTTAGTTTATTTCTTTTTAGCACTGTTGAGATACACGGTTGACTAATTATATTATTTAAGGTCCAATAACTTTAGTACAGTGCAACAGAATTTGTCTGGAACAGCTATGTTCTGCTTTTTTCTTCTCCTACCATGATGTATGATTCTATAGCTATAAATATTCATCACAACCCAACTTATGCAGAATGTTGCCTTTGGCTTACAGTGTCTTATGTTTCATCACATCTCACGGAATATTGGTGACATTATCTGATTCAAAACAAACACGTAAGTCTAGCCTTCTGGTTAGAACAGAGACTTGCAAGACACCTTGAACCAAAGCCAGCGTCTTATGTGTAACCTTTTATCTATTTTTGTTTTAGCATATCTCTAGATAGCATGACATTTCTTTATGCATTGAAAATGTATGATATGAGTTGCATTTATTTTGAGCAAAAATTCCCTTCAAGAATTTGGAATATATATGCAATACCTAGTGACTCCTTGTGTATATCTTCATAAGTGACAAATAATGTATCCCTCGATTTGCTAATTTACTTTATTACTTAGAATTTTTTTAATTTTAATAGCAATCTGTGGGAAGTGGTCCAACTTATCATGGCTTAATATGTCTCTTGTTATGGCTTAATAAATGAATATAACTTAGGACTAGCGATGAGCAAACCCTTAAAAGTTTGGGTACAGGCGCGTTTGGCTGAATCTGTCCTTGAAAGTGTCTCAAGCCCAAACTACACCCCTTGTAACACTCGCTGGCACTGATTACAGATGGTAACAGTTTAAATTGCAGAACCAAAGTCAACAACGGCAATTAAATCTATGCATTCTGCCATTTTGGGGAGGATCGGCACCCCCATTACATCATTGGGGGTTGCCAGTCCAACCCAAAATGATGGTGTGCAAACATCTTAAGCATTTTAGTGCTGATGCACACACACATCATAGATTTAAATGCCACCAGCTACTTTGCCTGAGCATTTAAACTTGTGGTCAGTGCCAGCACTGATTGCAGGTGATATTGTTGTATGGTTTAGATACCGAACCTGCTCTCAAACAGAATTTCAAGTTGAGTTGGACCTTAACCCTGTCCTGAACTTCTGATTAAGTTTAGGGTCGGGTTCCAGGGAACCAGGACAGTCTAAGTACAACACAGACCAGAACTTAGTGGTTCAGTTCCGCTCAATACTACCTAGGATCATGTAAAGCTATCAGTGGTTTTTACTACACAAAATTTAAGAAAGTCTTATTTAGCAGTACTGGAGAACTGTTTAATCATATCTTTGTGTATGTTAATAGCAGCAACACTGTGAAACAGATGCATAATCTATTTTAGGATTATAGCAGGATGGGAATCTTGGGGAGTTTGTACTAACACAACTGTGCTGTGGGATCTCTGTACTGAACTGCTCCACTGTTCCTGGGCATTTCAGTTCAAAATATTTCTAGTTGCCCATGGCAACCAATCACAGCTCAGCTTTCATTTTACCAGTGATCATGAATATTTAAAAGGGGAGCTGTGATTGGTTGCCATGGGCAACTAGAAATATTCAGATTTTCCGACAGCTTGATAAATCTGCCCCAGTGTGTTCAGCCATATCTGAACCTGGATCTAAGCTTCTGATGAAGTTCTGTATTGTACTATGCAGTGGGATCTCTGCACTGAACTGCTCCAAAGCCCCTCTCTTCTACTCTGAGTGACTGCTGGAGACTCAGAGGCCTGCTATACCTTTTACTCATAGGAGAGGAGGTGGCCTATGAAGCATTTTAATAAAGAGAATTTACAGCTACATTTGTTGAATATAAATAATTTTTCACAGATTCCCCAGAACATTCATAAAGGAATAATTAAATAGTTTCACATGGCTACTTCCTAAAACTGTCTGCAGGTTAAATAGTTTCACATGGCTACTTCCTAAAACTGACTGCAGGTTTTCATGGTGTCCTGTAAAGTCAAACTCCAAGAAAATGCTAAATATTGGGGGTCATTTACTAAGGGCCCGATTCGCGGTTTCCCGACGTGTTACCCGAATATTTCCGATTTGCGCCGATTTCCCCTGAATTGCCCCGGGATTTTGTTGCACGCGATCAGATTGTGGCGCATCGGCGCTGGCATGCACGCAAGGGAAATCGAGGGGCGTGGGCGAACGAAAACCAGACGGATTCGGAAAAACCACCGCATTTAAAAAAAAAAACAAATCTGTTGCGGAGCTTGCACTTACCTTCACTCAGCCCGGTTCGGTCAACTCCAGTGCGTTCCGATGCTTTTCAGCGCAGCAGCGCCACATGGTGGACGGCGAAGGAACTACCTTAATGAACGCGCCGCTGGATCGCGAATGGACCGGGTAAATAAATTTGCCCCATTATATCTAATATCCAGCTACCCATTCCTAAAATTTTATTCCTTTTCCTTTGTATCAGAGCAGGAAGTAACACTGGCCTAATAATTCTGTTCTTCAGAAGAAAATATAGTTATTCACTTTCCCTGCAAGATTAAACCATTTTTTTATATTTTATTAAAGCTGGTTTTTCAATTTCAATTAGTTACTAAAGAAAACAAAATTACTTATACTAATTATTTAGACTTTATTGGTTTTGAGAGATTCATTCCGACATATTTTCTTTGTACGTTATCTTTGATCTTTAACAGTAATGAATAAAAAGCATTTATCTCAGATTAAATACATAAAACCCTAGCCAAGATTTCATTACAATTTTCAGTCCTTGACACTGAAAGATAATACCCATATAGAGAAGAAAGGGGTTAGTTAGTTCACTTGAATGCAAATGTACTGGTTGCATTAAAACAGCTTCAAAAGTCTGTATTTATTAGCCTTAACATTCCAGGAGCATCATTTAATAAATGATTATAAACCCACAAAGTCCATAAGTTTCTTTATCACAGTCTCATTTTAAAGTAACACACTTAAAATAGTGGAAGTACAAAATGCCTGGATATTTTGTTATGCCACCTCATACCCTTAACCTATGGATATTTAAATTTAAACAAAGAATTACGTTCTTTAAAATCCATATTCACATTCATATCACAATTAACATTTTTGGCTGATTCCATGGAAAATTAGGGGAGTTGGGTTATCATTGAGTTGGCTAGTTCCCTGTTCTTTTATTTTTTCTGGAACTTGTCGCTCTTGGGTTTTTCCGTGTTGTTTGTTGCAACATTTGTGTGACGTGCACTCAGCATTGAGGCTACTAATTTGCCACAGTAATCACTGGACTTTATGTCACAAACTAAACTGCAGAACTCACCAGTATGCAGTATTTGTGACTTTTTGGGTGCATCTTGCAGTGAAATCTGTGACTTTTTTGTAGAAAGACATAAATAGTTCTTTAGACATAAAAGCCTCAAGTTTTTCTCCAAGCCAGGTATACGATAAATTGGATGCAAAATTGACACCAGCCAAGCACAACAATGCATTCAACAAGCCAAAGATAGTGATAAGCTCGCATCATTATATTTCCCACATATTTGGAAATTTCATCATGTAACAGGAGTACATAAAAAAATTGAAGGAAATAAATCAGGTTCCCACACAGATATTGAAATCACCTATAATGAGTGTGTATGGAAAGGAGTTACCAGGGAGGAAAGTAGCTGAGGATAAAGGAGTGGTTAGTTGAGCATTGCCATTTTCATGGAAAATGGGTTTAAGGCCTGAGGGAATGGATTTCAAAGGTGACTATTGTGGTACAGGAAATCGGTATGTGTTGCTCTCCTACCTCCAAAATTGTAAAGTTAGTGCTCCGGAAGAAGCCTTAAGAGGCGAAACCACGAGGTGTCTTGGCGTTTTATGTTTTACTATATGCGCGCTTTTAACTTGAAATGTTGTGAGTATATTTAATAAATACCATTTGCCTTGAACCTGGCAATCTGCACTATCCTTCCGCAACCCCCTTGACACAGGATCAAGAGTGCATCACGGACACGGCAACGGTACGGGGATCACGCTTGAACCCAGCACAGGAGGACGAATGGTGATGCAAGGAATCGGGGATATCTTTTGTTTCCAATCTACAAGAAGGTGGTGAGAGTTTCCCATCGTTGATAATACTACAAGGAGTATAGCACTAACTTTACAACTTACAATTTTGGATTCTGTGACTCTCTGGCCTATATGGGAGTATGCCGTGTTAGTGGCTCCTCCAGGTTTTATATTTATTTTTAGCTTTCCCTTTTTTCCGGATATTATTTATTTTTTGCTTGCTCTCCTATCTTCCTGTTCTAATTTATGAGAGTGTGAGAAAATTGTAAACCAACACAAGGGATGTGGTGTTAGACAGTTTTAGTCCAGTCTCTGTAAAAGCAACAGGTTGAAAAGTTTGAAAGGAAAGAATCATGAATAAAAGGTTATTTACAAAGGTTTCAAAGAACTATTAAAGGCGTTTTCAAGTGGAAACATGTTTTTCAAAACTGGATTTCATATTAAAGGTGCTATCTTAAAAAAACTAGGGTTTTTATAAAGGTGCAACATTACATTGAGCCAGACATTTAGTGTATGGGTAGAATTACAATTTCTGCAGCATATTAACGATTTGTTGTAATATTTTATAATCAAGCTATTAGACAACATTTTTGGAGCTGACACTAATCCTGGAATTCAATTGATGATGTCATGAAGGACTGCAATGGTAGCCTCTAAAGACATTCAGCATTATTTTTGTGGGCACTAAAATTCCCATTGTGCACCTGTGAACAGTGGTTAAAAAATATATCTATTCAAGCATGATAAACTAAGATTCAGGCATTGTGACTAATTTTCTTATATTTGTCACCCATGGCCTCTATCCTTATAAAACCTTTTATAATTATGCAAATATCACTGAAGGGCTCTGATTGGTGTTTCTAGAGCTCCTCAGTGATGTGGCTGCACAAGCTCTTATAATAGGCTGAGCAGATCTCCCCTACCTCTGCACTTCATGTTGCTCCAGTCTGTGAAGCTACGAAATTGAGGGGTTTTGGTAACACCCCCAGAGGGGAAAAAAACATACAAAAGCAAATGGTTTAATGAATAGGTAAGGTCAATAAGAATGGTAAGTGGAAATCCAAGACTTACTTATGCCACAATCCAAAATCTATGAGCTTAGCCGTAATAGAGCATTTACCACTGCTTAGAACAGGAGAAGACAATTGGGCATGAGTGCATTCTTATAATGACAAGACAGATATTGGCTTGATCTTAAGGTGATTAAGGAACAAAGACCATATATATAGTCATGACTACCATTCATGTTTTTAACAGTATGATATTAATACCAGTTTATTGATCTTGAGCCCGCTCATTATATGCTATTAGGCCTACTTTGGAATAACCTGACATATTAAATGGTTGTAACAGATTGAGCTAAAAGCCATCCTCCTAATATTCCCCAACGATTGCTGTTACAGACAATATCCCTGCCCCAGTGTCCTTACCCCAACTCATTCTTACTCAGGGAAGAGGATGATGTGGAATACTGCCCACTCATAGTGAACAGAGCAGCAGTCATAAACCACAAGCACCGGTGCCCTCTTTGGTTGGGCAAAAGCTAGAGAGTTCACTTCTACGAGACAGATAAGGAGGATCCGTAGTGACGTAGTGTAGGTAAAGTGTCCATATAGTTACAGCTGTTGGTTAGAACAAGTGACTTTAAGCAGGAATGATTTTCACTTGACAGACAGCCAGATAGGCTAGTGAGGATATGGAGCATTAACCAATTAGGATCACAGTAGAGAAGGTGGGTGGTTTACATTAGGGTAGAGGAGGAAGTGGGTGCTGCAGCCTGACTCAGCTCAGGAAAACCCTTCTGACTCCCTCCACAGGATTACAATACAGAGTGGGGGATTTATTTTATAATTCCCAGGAGAAACTGACTCATTTTAATATCATCATGCAGAACAATTCACTACAGAAAATGAGTGGCTAGATGTGCCTGACAAGTTCTCTTTGAGGACAACAAGCAACGTATAGAAGACTCCAAGTTAGAGACGGACCTCTGTGCCGACTGTAAACATCTGCTGAAGCTCTGTGAATATATAGCTATAACTGTTATCAATGGTGTCTGCAATGAGGCTTTATTGTTATTCATTGGTCCCACCAATTGTGACAGGGACAGAATTGAATAAAAAATTGTCTGGAGTTATACAAAATATATCTGTTTCGAAATACAAATTTAACTTCAGAACTTGCACATAATGAAATGACTGGCTGCATATGTTTTCATACATTATACATATTTTTTTTTAAATTTAAGAATATATTCATCATGTCCAGCAGGTCTACACAGATACGTTATTTCAGCTTCACATTCCCTTTTCAGCTTTGAATTAAGTGAACATTTCATCACCCTCATCACACTCAAATTCAATTACCTGATCACATCTGATATTCAACTATGTCTTAACATTACAGAAAACTCAAAACTGACCACCTTTTATAGCAATAAGTAAACCTAGTATCTCAAACTGAAAGTAAAGTTCTCAACAAAAGAGAAAAAACATGTTCCTTGGTTTGGAACTAGTATTTTGAAGATGTTACTCATTAACTCGTTGGCGTAATGATGAATCCTATGTAACAAGAGAAAGGGTTTCAGCATTTTGAGATGATTAAGATGATTCTACATAAGCCCCACAATGGCAAACTATACCACATAATAGCCTTCCATTAACCTATTCCAAAAACATTGAATGATTGCTTATGATTTAAAGAAAATGGACGTTAATCTAAAAAGTGGCTGTATAGTTTACATATGTTAAATGTTAACTTGATAGATTGTATTCAATACAGTAGAACAACAGCAAATAAAATAAAGTCAAGATCTTATGCCTAAACTTTAACAATATCACTATATCTGGTGTTTTAGAATGGGCAGTTTCAGGCTTCTTAAGGTAATTAAAGCACTTCAGAAAATGAATGCAACCTGCATCTAGATTCCCAAAATGATTGTTTCATCCAATTCTTTATGTACTGAAAATCCAATATAATTTTTACACAGTCCATAAAATAAACAATACTTTTAAGAGTTATAGAGATAAAAAGAAGAATGTTAAAAGGTTCAAAAACCTACATGATATTTGCTGGTATGTTGTTACGCAAATAACATCTTAAAAGCATAATGCATAATTTTACTCCATTAATTTTAACTTTTTGATGAATTATTTATGACCCATTTCACACCTCTGCTGGGGGTCACAACTGATGAGTCTGGCAAGCATAAGTCTAAGGCTGAATTCACACAGCCATTCAGGGGACGTATATAGGGCAACATAAATACGTTGCATATATTCCCCATAGGCTAGCAATGGGCGTGCGACATACGGTGGAGTGCGTCATATTCCCCTATGGAGAAGGTGGGGGTGAGCAGCGCGCAGTGTGCCCACTGTGCTATGGTACAGCGGGCAACGGCAGTGTGAATGCCCCCAAATGTATATGTCCACCCTTAAGTTTTGGCACTTGAACTGCAGGCAAAGTATGTATATCAAATAGGAAAAAAAATGTGCCATTAAAGTAACATTAAAGAGCCAAAGTAACATTTAAAAGATATGTAAATAAAAAAAATATATAATTTATAAAAAAAATGAAAACCTTTTGTACTGAAAAAAATTCTCTGTTTTGCTACATCCTGACATCCTGACTTTTTTATACTTTTGATACCTTTTGTACAGAGCTATGATGGGTATCATTTTTTTGCAGGATGATGTGATGTTTTCATTGCTATTTTATGACCTGATGTTCACTTTTTATTACATTTTTATGTGTTGTGAATTTGGGCACTATTTTCTGTTATGAGGTTCATCGATGGACATAGCCATTTTTATGTTTTGATTAATCAAGACTTTGGGGCACAGCTTTACCTAACATGTTTATGTTTTTTTTACATTTATTTTTATATGGGTTCTAGAAAAAGGGGATGTTTTTAACTTTTTTTTCATTTTTTCTTTAATTTGAAATTTTCTTTTTACTGTTTTTCAGCCCCCTTAAGGTACTTTAACCCAAAGGGTTCTGATCTTTCCTACCATATACTAAAATACTACTGTATTGTGGTACATGCCAGTTTTGCTATGCGTATGTAGCAATGTTCCACCGGCTTTGGTAGCAGAGGTATTTGATAGGTAAACACTCGATTGTTACATACTATTATGATCTTACATAAAGTATAGGCAGTCATTTAAAACAATAGATTAAAGTTCCTTAGCTGTACGCCAAAGAAAATATATATATATGTTTGTGTATATCAGAGAAAAACACTATATTTCATGGTGAAAGTAATTCACAGAAGGTCGAGACCATCTTGAAGTTATATGCTGCAGACTGTTTTCTTTTCTCTGCCCTGAGACATAAAACCTCTCACCACTATAGATTATTTCTTATTTACAAGCAGTACAATTGGAAAAACTACTCACTGTTTGCTTAGGAGTATGATTGTCATTTATTTTTCCATAGTGATGTGGTGACATTGAGGTTTTCAGGGATAAGTACAAAGCCCAAGAATTTGCCACTTGGAATTACATGAAAGAAAAATTCATCTGCTTTTCATTAGAAATCCCCTGAGTAACAAGTAGATGAACACATTCTTACAACGTCTGTGGCATCTTCCCTCTATGTTATTTATTGTTTTCTTCAAAGTTATCATCTGCCATACAATTCTTATTGTTTGTCAATGCAAATTAAATTAAGCTAATGTTGATTAAACGCTGTAGTAAATCTCAGTATTTCATTAACTGAGGAATAAAAGGGGTATGGTTTAAATTATCATGGAACCACAAAATGGGGTCATTCAGAATCCAATGATTCCATGATATGTATCACTTGTAATATGTTCAAAAGAGAAAATGATCAAGTAACTAGTTAAAATGTTTCCAATATCAATTATATTTTTCTAGATTTTCTTTAAATTGATCTATTTTTGCTCTTCTTAGGAAAATAAATGATAATTACATTGAAAATAATACATTTTTCTGGGATTCAAAACATAATTTTCATTAAAGATTGAAAGGAAATTTTTGAATGTCATTAAAGCTTTGAATCAATAGTCCAATTTATAAAACTTTCATGGCAGATTCTTAAGAGAGAAATAAATTAACTTTTTATGTTTTTTTATTTAAAGGAAAGGGAAAAAGACTTTGATTTTGATAAACTTAGAAGAGATGGAACAAGAAGATATAAAATAAACTGCTATAGAAAAACTGATTGTGGATTTATAAGATATGTATGCTATATCATTTTAGAACTTTTGGTTACTGAAATCCATGGAGACCCTGGGGGCTGTCTGTATGTATACTGGGGGCTGTCTGGCTGTATACTGTGGCTGTCAGGCTGTATACTGGGAACTTTTCGCTGTGTACTAGGGACTGACTGTATACTGGGGCTGGCTGTGTATTGAGGGTTGGCTGTATACTGAGGCTGGCTATATACTAGGGGCAGGCTGGATGTATAATGGGGGCTGGCTGTTAACTGGGGGTTTGTTGCCTGTATACTGGGTCTGGTTGGCTTTATACTGGGGCAGGCTGTATATATAATGGGGTGGGCTGGCTGCATACTGTGGCTGGCTGGTTGTTTTCAGGGGGGTGGCTGGCTATATACTGGAGCTGGCTGTATGTATGCTGGGGTCTGGCTGGCTGTATACTTAGGCAGGCTATACACTGGGTGGGGCTGGCTATATACTTGGGCGGGCTAGCTTTATACTGGAGCAAGCTGGCTGTATACTGGGGGCTGTCTGGATATATATTGGGGTTTGGATGGATGTATACTGGGGGCTGGCTGTATACTGGGGTCTTGTTTCCTGTATATTGGGGTCTGGCTATAAACTGGTGCTGTCTGACTACATACTGGAGCAGGCTGGCTATGTACTCAGGCAGGCTGGCTATATACTGAGGTGAGCTGGCTGTATACTATGAGCTGGCTCGTTGTATACTAGGGTCTGGCTGGCTATTTAATGGGTGCTGGCTGTATACTGGGGGCTGGTTGGCTGTATACTGGGGGCTGGATGGCCGTATAAAGAGGTTGGCTGGCTTTATATACTGGTGTGGGCTGGCTATAAACTGGGGTGAGCTGGCTGTATACTTGGGGCATGATGGCTGTATACTGGGGGCTGGCTGGCTATATACTGAAGGCTTGATGGCTGTATACTAGGGGCTGGCTGGCTATATACTGGGGGCTGGATGACTGTATACATAGATTGGCTGGCTATATACTAGGGGCTGGCTGGCATATGTATACTGGAGGCTTGTTGGATTTTTACTGGAGGCTTGTTTTATGCTTGGTATGGCTGGCTATATACTAGGGCTTGCTATATAATAGTGCTGGCCGGCTAGATACTAAGGCGGGCAGGCTATTTACTGGGGGCTGTCTGGCAATATACTGGAACAGACTGGATATATACAGGGGACTCAAAGTCAATAGAGTAGAGAATGCCGGTGACTGGTAGGTCACCTGGCAGGATGTCGGCACTGCCCGACCAATGTTAGGAGTAAATTGATGGCAAGGGCACCGTGTTGCAGGTATGGTCTGGTTCAATGTATTTATTAGTTGCAAAACTGACTATGTAGTCTATGTCATCCTCTGCCCGTGTAGACGGTTCTATATAGGCAAAACTATCCGCCCCCTTTTTATTAGATTTAGGGAGCATCACCGTTCGGTGATCACAGGAAAAGGCTCCCCAAGATTGATACAGCACATACACACAGAACATGCAGGCAATCCAGATGTATTATCCTTTGCAGGGATCGAAAGGATATTGGTGAATACTAACGGAGGAGATAGGCATAGAGAGCTCCTACGGTGTGAGGCCAGATGGATCCTTAAAACAGAAGCGGAAGGTCCCGCAGGATAAAACGATAAAAACCACATGGCAGTGTTCCTGTAGCTTTGTAAAAATGTAGGAATAAACATATTCGACTAACTTGCCCCCTATAATCTCTCCGTAGGTCACACTACGATGAAGTTGTTTTTATAAAAATGTGATGTTAGTAGGATGTTGTGTAACTTACTGGTTTGTTTTTTCTTTTCTTTCATTCTCTAAAGTTGTAGTCCGGACGATCGCACCCGTCGGCTGTAACTGTAGCGGGACTGGTCAGCTGACGGTGTTGCATAAGTACCGCCTACACTCACTTACACACCCCCTTTTTCCCGGTCACTTGACTTTCACTATGAGTGACGTCAGAGGGGGGACGGATATAAGCCCGACTCCACCGGCGTCCCTCATACGGCTAGACGAAGCGCAGGAGTGCACGAAACGGCCCGTCGCCGAAGTCTTTCTCTTGTGCTGCACCTCCCTGTCTTATGAACTAAGTTGAATAAAGAAGAATCCTGGGTGAGTGCCGCTATCTTTTGTCTTCTTTTGTCTATACAGGGGACTGTATTGCTATATACAGGGGACTGGCTGATGGTGTTATATGGCATTGTATCTGTACATAGTTCCTGTACATAGGGGACAGTATTATAGTAGTTCTATTCTTGTACACAGGGGGCAGTATTATAGTAGTTCTTATAAGCAAAATAGTTAAGACTGGAATTTCAGCAATCCAAAAAACTGTTAAGACATAACCAAAAATTGTATTCAAATCCATTAAAACACATAGTGAGTGCAAACATGGACACAACAGGACAAAACATGAGACGAACAATGCAGAGGTAATGCGTGATTATGGTAGTTTTTTTCTTGTACATAGGGGTCAGTATTATAATAGTTCTATTCTTGTACATAGGGGCAGTATTATAGGAGTTCTATTTTTGTACATAGGGGTCAGTGTTATAGTAGTTCTATTCCTGTACATAGGGGCAGTATTATAGTAATTATATTCTTGTACATAGGGAGAACAAGAAACCCAGCAATGTAAACCACTAATGTTGCAAGTGGAGGGTGTGAAGCACTCCTGTACAGTGATCCTAGTAATTTCTATTTCTTTCACCCATGCTTAGTCTTTTGTATATAGGGGGCAGTATTATAGTGATTATATTCTTGTACAAAGGGGGCAGTGTTATAGTATATAATACAAATAGTCAAACCAATGTTAACGCAAGATTATTTTAAAGGAATCTAAAAAATATCTAAAAGACATTTGTCATAACATAAATTTATGACAGAATAGTACAATGCAATTTTTTTTTTTAGTTTTTGTGGGTCACTTTGTTGAGAGAAGCGAGGCGGTGAATTTTAACCTTTCAAGGCTTTTGCTATCATGTTGCGAAATCGTGTTTAATTGAATGATTAAAAAATAAATTTTTTAAGTAGTGTGTTGATAAATTAATATATAGATATCTCTCTCATGAGCTATTGAAGACGGACAGCATTGGGTTGTGCACTTTTTAGAAATGGTATCATATAAAACATTCTTTTATCTGTGACTTCAATGACTGGAAATTAGGCCCAACAGATGAATGCCATTTAATTACCGTATTTTCCGGACTATAAGGTGCACTTAAAAGCCTTGGATTTCCTTGGAAATCCAAAGTGCGCCTTATAGTCCGGTGCGCCCTATGTATGGCGCTGGGCAGCGGACCATACTTACATAGGTCCCCGCTACCGGAGACCGAAGACAGCAGATCTCCAGCGGGAACTGCAGACCACGCGGCAGAAGTTGTTCGTGCCGCGTGGTCTGCAGTTCCCGCTGGAGATCTGCTGTCTCCGGTAGCGGGGACCTATGTAAGTATGGTCCGCTGCCCTCCTCCACCTTCCCCTCACCTTCCCCACTTACCTTCCCCGCGTCGCCGCGTCTCTTCTCCGCGTCGCGTCCCGTCGCATCCCGTCGGGTCTCCGCTCCGCCCCCGGACCTCCGACACGCCCCCGACCCTGCGCCTTATAGTCCGATGCGCCTTATATATGGAATTATTACATATATAAGGCGCATCGGACTAATGCGCCTTATATTCCGGTACACCTAATGGCCCAGAAAATACGGTAGTGTTTTCACAGTACAGGCAGTCCCCGGGTTACGTACAAGGGTCTGTAGGTTTGTTCTTAAGTTGAATTTGTATGTAAGTCAGAACTGTATATTTTATCATTGTAATCCCAGCCAGAACTTTTTTGGTCTCTGTGACAATTGGATTTTAAAAATGTCATAAGAATCAAGATTAACAATAAAGCTTCATTGCAGACACCAGTGATAACTGTTATAGCTGTTACTGAGGACTTTTTAACATGTTCATCCATAAAATTGTGATGGATGTGGACCCCTCATCTGTGACCCACACAAGCTTTAAGAATCAGCATTCTGCAAACTGTCTAGTAAACCTTACTTTATTTACTCTAAACTCCAGTATAGAGCCATGTATACATGTGGCCACCTTTTCATTTACTTTGCAACACAATTAAACAACCAATTCCCACCTAATGGTTGGCTTGGAGGTTTCCTTTTTTCTTCATAAATTAAAAGACAGAAAAGTGAAAAAAACTTCCCATTTATTTAGCAGATTAAGCTGATACATTAGTTTTAAACATATTCTGTAGAGTGGTAACCTTTTTTTCTTTAAACATGAATGTTTTAATAACCCTAACTCAGACAGTGTATGATATGGGCAGCTGAAATATAGTTGGAAAAGCTTTCAGTTATCAGGTTTACTTGACAGCCAATTTATCAGAAATGCAGCATTGGGAAAAAGAAAGTTGGTTGTGAGTTATTTTATTGCTCTCCTTCCAAAATCAATTCTTTTAAGTTTAGGGTGGAGGTAGAATCATATAATCAAGTAAATCATTTCTTGGAATGCATTGCTGCATTTACAATATAAGTCCAACGACCAGATTTTTGCACTCAAGCACAATGCTATAGTACAACTATTCCTATTGTACAAAGCCAAGTGTATGAAGCCATGTGGCATGATGGTATACATAGATCTTTGTTAGATTTTGTATAAAGCCATGTTGTTTTGTACATTAACAGAGACATTCTTTCCTAAAATGCTTGTTTTCTAGAAGAGAATAGGCCAACATTATATCACATGGTGTATCTGTCCTACATACTATGGGGCACATGTATCATGAGTCTGTCTTTGTTACTCTGTTTTTTGGGACTTATATTGGCTTTTATGCTGGTCAGATGTATCTTAGCAGTTTTTTCCTTATTGATACATGAGGCGTCTGGTCTTAAGGGAATTTATGACTTTTCAAAACAAAAGTTGCAAAAAGTCTCCAAAAGTCACAATCCATTTCTAAGCTAATTTCTATGTCTGGTCAGGGACAGATGTAGATTTGTGCCAATATTTGCGACTTTTTTGTATCTTTTTTAAAAAGTCGCATCTTTCACATCTGGATTCTGGAGATAACTCAGGGAATGGTGCAGAAAATAGACAATGTCGAACTTTGAAAGGAGAAAGTTATAGGTGTAAAAAAAGTCGCAAATGAACACAAGCACCAAAAAAATGAAAGAAAAAGGCAGGCCAAAAGTTTGATACATGTGCCCCAATGTGACCTTATGTAACCACTTTAAGATTCCAATAGAATTTCTCATGATACAAATTCAATAAAATATTGCAATAGGCTAGCACAAAACATTAAAATAGTTCGAATGGCCTTTGTTTGCCCATGTTATGATAACCATGTTATCACTAAAGTAGTGTTCATTTTCTCCATTATATTATCAAGCCTATCGCTGAAGTAGTATGTAGTATCTAGTATAATGGCATAAGAAGATGAAAGATGACTTCCCCTGTGTTCCTGTAAGAAATTATCTGTGTCCAGTTTTTGTAGCACCTGTAGCGCTTTACATCTGCAGCGCTTTACTAATCATAGGCAACATATACAAATATAATATTACATTACAGAGTACAAACAGTCATATGGAACAATAGAAGTGAGGGCCCTGTTCACAAGAGCTTACAGTCTGTGACCATATGCCCCAAGGTCATTCCTGAGATTGAGATTCTATAATGTTACAAAGGAGTCAGTCCATACATGAGAAGCAGGAAAGTTATCTAACCTAAGGCAATAGACTAATGTTAGAAAATATGTGCACATCACATCTCAATAAATTGCCTCTAGGAAATAACAGTAAATTAATATGTATGTGTAAACAAAGATAAAATAATTTTGTTTCTGCAGACTATGATGAAAATTACTTCTCTCATAGAGTATTAAGCTTTAGCTTAGTTCCCTGAAACTTTCAGAGTATTTTGGAATTTATAAGAAAAAGCTATAGTGTGTGTCTCTATGTGGAATAAAGTCTTCTAATATGATAAGTGTATGTGTTAAATATGATTAAGAACCAGTCAATTTCGATCTTTTTTAAAACCTAAACTTCAATAACTGCAATCAATCAAATGCTAAATATCTACAAAACTCTCACATTCCTGCTTTTGATATGTCATTGATGGATTGTTCAAGTATTCTGCTTTATACTGTCAAATGTAATGTATGGTGGAAAATAATATACACCTTTAATCACCAGCTACACTTTTTTTGAATACAAATGTTTTCAAGCAGATTATTTACACCGATAGAATTAATACTGTATTCAACAGTAAGAAAATAATTAAAAATCACATTAAAATTAGGTACATCTTGCCTTATTTAGCGTTGTCAGGGATGATTACCTAAAATGTTTTGAATATTGGCCATTTTGGATACTCACATGCCACATCCTTTGTTCTCATTAGAAAATAGGGGTTTGGCATTGACCCAAATCCACTGAAAAATTTACATCGGTGATTTTGGGAGAAATAACATTGACAAAAATTTTCTAGGACTTTTTTTTAAATAACAATCTCCAGAACTAAACGAATCCATAGCCATCAAGTCTTTGCTGCAAATTGCAGCAAAGTCTCACCGGTAGCACCCGCGGTTGGTGCTAGCACCGATCGCCGGTGTTAACCTGTAGAACGCCCCTGGCAAAGCTGCTGGCATCTTTCCAAGGATCGTTGCTCCCTGTGACATCATCGGGGAGCGGTGATCCGTCGCCATGACAGCCTTTCATAAACCAAGGCAGTCTGAAAAGTAGTAAAAATTAAAAAAAAAAACAAAGTTTAAATAAAAGTTATTATAAGAAACACTAAAAATTCAAATCACCCCCCTTTCCCTTGAACTGATATAAAAATAAATAAACAGTAAAAATCATAAACACTTTAGCTATCACCATGTCCGAAAATGCTTGATCTATAAAAATATGATACATTGAGGAACAGTACCACCATTGTCAGGGCCTGCCCAGCAAATGCGCAACCACAACCAGGCTTGGCGCTAGCTGTCAGACTAGGTAAGTAGTGGCGATCTCACCCTGTGATGTCCCTGTAGGCACTGCCTAAAGCAGATAAACCGCCCTGATAAGGGCGAACCCACTATCAGGAACCTAACTGATGGTCCCTGAGTGACCCTACAAGATGACAGGAAGACTACTTTGTCTTGCACTTGCTGGATGGTGGAGCGGACTGGTAACCAGAATACAGGAATAGACCAGTGTTCACACTGGTGCACAGAATACAAACACAGGACTGAGACAGGGACAAACAACAGATATATACAGGTCTACAGGCAGGTAAAACACAGGTCAGATCCAGATACAGGTACAGAAAGGATATACACAGGTCAGGTCAAGATCAAATGGGTAATATACAGGTCAGGTCAAGATCAAGAACAAGCGGGTAATATACAGGTCAGGTACAGATACAGGCAGACAAACGGAGACAGGTAAAACTGAACTAGAAACACAGGTAAGACAAGACCAAAAATAACCAGCAAGGTATGATGGGAATAGGCAGGTATATAAGGCTGATCCCGGACAAGCCTCCAGCAGCACACTGGAGAAACTGTCCATCAGGCTAGTAACCCTTGCTGGGCAGGCCTAAAATGCAAGGAGCAGGGTGTGGCTCAGTTAATCCAAACACAAGCAGTAAGCCACAGTTCACACACACCGCCATCTATTCTCCCAACTGCGGATAGAGTGATGTTCAGGCACGGACGTTACAACCATGTTCCTTTCTTCTTCCCAGAGTTCTCTGCTACATGTAACACACTGCGCTCGCTTTGCTTATAAAGTGGGTAATTTTTTTTTTTTAAATTCGAAATTCGTTCCGACGAATCAATGTAAACTTTGGATTTGTGACTAATCAAAGTTTTTCTGAAATTCTAAATGAATTTAGAATCATTAGAATCGATTCGCCCATGTCTAATCACCAACACTTTTTGAAATTGAGCAATACTACTGGAAAATGATAATAATTACTAAAAAATATTACTAATAACTTCCAGCAACAGCATCACACCTGTTCTTAGGTTGAGTGTGGTACTGCAGTACAAATGCAATATCAGAGCCCGTTGAATTGCAAGCTTAACCAAGGTCACTAAGCAGCCATATTTTTCTAATTAAGTACCACCCTTTAAATGTTTCTCCAAATTTAGCTAGTCTGCTGGTGGTAGAGTTACTAACTGCCATTCTGGCTGATCCAACTCAAAAATGCCCACAATGGAGGCCATAAACAATAAGTGTAAGTCAGGTAAAAAAAAATGAAAAAATAGGTGTCTTCAGCATCCACAAATCCAGTAAATGTTAAATGTTTATTAGCTGTTATATAACTTTTTAGTTTTCTGGTTACAAAACCAAGTGAGGTCTTGTATTTTGGGGACAAATTGAACTTCATAGATTCACCATTAAATATTTAATATAAGTAGCTCTATTGCAGCATTAGCCATTTAACACGGTGGGGACACATTTATCATATGCTATGAGCGCCAGGTATGACCTTGCATAGAATTGCGCAATAGCCTGCACCTGAATAGCCCCAGGTTATAACTCCTCGCTGCTCCTGCCCTAGGCTACCCCGTGATATGTTGAGAATTCCCCCCTGCAAAACCCTTCATGACCCCTCATTTCAGGGCTTTTACGACAAAAAACTGAAAAACAAGCCCTGATAAACGTGCCTCTATATCTATTAAGAGAATGTGAGATCAAATTAGTTGTTACCAACCATTCCCTTACTTTTACTTTCAGCATAAGTTAACCCTTTAATTTTGTATTAAAGATCAGTGAATCTATTTGCTAATTTGTAGATGGATCTACTGATTTTCTAGTACCTAATCAAACCCTTCTGATTCTCTTAATCACATTTTTTTTATAAGATGATCCTATCTTATTTAGTTTATTCATCCAAATTTTTATGATAAGGGTTAGCATTATGATTCTTTAAAAATTTCATAGAAAATAAACAAAAGACAGGACCTTTTAATTAAAAAAATCTTTTAACAGAGAGGTTTATATACTAATTTTCAGAACAAGTTAAACCACATTGGTTAAGGCAGATTTGATTTAAACCTTAAAAATTAAAAAAATAATAATAATACTTGTTTCAGCAATATAATCTTGAATAATTCTCTCGCCTCTAACTGTGATCACTGTATTTCAGGGGTAAATCACGTAGGATGACACACAGCTCTGTATGATCATGGATCATAGAGATGGGTAGTGATAAGTGGCACTGAAGTTTGTGATTCGGGACCCCATGCCTCGGCTTCAGGTTGGGCAGTAATGTGTGATTTCAGTCCCTATTAACCATAGCCATGCCTAATATGTATACACGGCACTGTTGCAGCCGGAAGAGAGCTGCAGCTGGAGGGACAGTGAGGGACAGAGTTTAGGTTTATTAACGCCTTCACATCGCAACTTTTTTTCATTAACTTTTCACTTTCCACCTTCAAAAATCAACTTTTTCATTTTTCAGTGTACAGAGCTGGTGTGAAGGCTTATTTTCTGTGTAATTAATTATATTTCTTAGTGACATTGTTTATTATTCCATGCCGTGTATTATACCTTTTGAACACTTTTTATACATTTTTTAATGTGATGTAAAATGGTGTAAGCAGTACAGCGGTAGCAACACTGCACATGTATGGTACAGAACATGAAGAGGCTAATTTAATTATTGCCCCTTTGCAGGTAGGAAGGAAGAGAGAGAAGGCCATGAGGGACAGTTAGAAATGAATGCGCTTTTCAGGGCAGTCTGAAGAGCTCTGACAGTGAGTTAGCTTACTGCATATTCCTACATTACAGTGTTGATGTTAGACCCCTTTCATACAGCAAAAATTATGGCCATGATTTGATGGCACAAGACATTTGTGCCATGCTTCAGTGCATGCAATATGCCACCTATATGGTCTGTTCAGCCATGGGACAGTTTTGGAGGAAAAGTAGGAGGAAGAGGAAAAGGCATTTTCCTCACAGCAGGGTTATACTTAGAGGAGCTCACTCCTGTGGCAATGTTGAGGAGGAGGAAATACCTTCCTCCGAGGACAGATTGTCCTTGCCTCCAGGTAGCCAATATATGCTGCAGTTTCTGTGCATTGATCACCGAGTTTTCTGGATAGTCACAGTGCCGATAACTGAGTGGCAATATGCAGAAAACCCCAACCCTGTATGACGAGGACTAACCCTGTGGAGATGCCTATCCACAGTCAATGTGGACATCCTCACAACCAGGCATGGATATCAGGAGAATTGGCTGTGCCTGAGAGACTAGTTAGAGTATTTGAAACCTCATACTCCGCCTCTTCCACTTACACTGCCACATCCACCTCCAACTCCTCCTCATCCCAATGCATTTTCTAATTATTATTTAATTGCATGTGTATACATTTAATAAATGTACTATTTATTTCTTTGATTTTAATAAAAATGTGAATTTTTTTTGTTATTATTTTAGTTTTCCCCAGCCCATTTTTAGCAAAGCAATTTCCCTGTTATTACCCCCAGATTACAGCTCTATACACCTTATTACCTCCACTTTACAGCCATTTTAATGGGTGTTCAGTTCCTTATTGATTTCACTAGAGTTCGTAGCCAGGATTGAGTTAAGTTGAGGTACACAAACATTTTCCCGAGGGTCATCGGAAGTCATTGAACCCAAAATTAGACATATACACTCATCAGCAGAGTTGAGTATCTGCTTTGTAAAACAATCTAAACCATTTGCCTGAAGCAGTTGCTCTAGAACCTAAAATAGACACTGGTTGCCATCAATTAATGGCTATTAGAACCCATACAACTTTCTATGTGGGAGGCATTTTGGTCTTGGCAGACCCAGTTTCAATTTTTTCCAAATTTCCAAGCTTTAGCTTATTCTGCAGCACATAGAAAAAAAGTTTGATGTCTGAATGTCACATTAAATTTATGCAACAATTAAGTTTAGCTGAAATAGAATGTTATAAATTTCACATTTGCTGTGAATAGTTAGGGAATATTTTTTTTTGTAAGAGTCTTTCCTGGACAATCTTACAATTAATCGGAGAAAAATGTAAGATATTTTTGGATAACTTAAGAAATAACTTTGTATGGATAACTTTTCACATAAGGAATGTGAAAACTTTTCTACATAGTACAACTATATTTATCTTTGATCATTGAAGTTATAATAATTAGATTTTATCAAATCACAGAAAATAAATGTAGCTGGAGCATGATAGGAAAAGCAGTAAAAATTAATGTAATCATTGCCTTCTCGAAATAATTTTTTTTTAACATATATATTGTAGAAATTCTATTCAAAATATAGAGCCAATAATAGCACCGGTAAAGACAATTATGATGTCACTGTATAACTGACTGAAGCTGTGTAATTTACTGTACTTGCTATCTTTGTCAAGTTATAATTTTCAACCTCCATCATCAAATACTGTATTGTTAGGAAGAGACATTTAAGAAATGAAGCCTACTGAAGCAAAAAACCTTTACTTAATATTGATTATAAAGTACAATACTCTCTACTTATACCCTGAAGATGATGGGTGATATTGTGTAAATAAAGCTTAAGCACTTTAAAATGTAATGTTCTACATTTTTCTAATATGCCTTTGTGACCTGCTATTTGTTTTATTTACTTGCAATTGGCAAATGGACAGATATTGTTTTGAAACTAAAGATGCAAAACCCTTCTTGATCAAATACTGGTTATAAACTCATCACTGGATAATACTGACACAGATTATGACAGATACATTTTACTGTAATGTTTATACAGAATGTAGTGTATCCCCAGAGGTCCAACCAGAAACTAGATAGGACAGTTTAAATGTAATAATATGGACAATGTTTAAATAGGACCTGTCTCCAAGTCCAGGTACACATGCTGAACACCATAGTAATTAGTAAAGAGACATGGAAAGTTGGCAACGCTCACCCGTCAAGAAATATCTTTAGGGGACCCCAAGGCAGGCAGCTCGGATCTCCAAGTGACCAGTGTACTTCATATAGCACAATCCAAAAAGACAGAGACCCAGTGCTTGGAAATCTTCCAAATTTTTATTGACTCCAAAGTGTAAGTATACAAAATCACATAATCCAAAGCACTGCGTCAATATTTTAGACTACAAGTATCAGCCTATGCGTGCTGAACAATATAGCTAATTTGAGGGCTCGATCATTTTTTAAAATTTAATTCTTTTGTTTTCCATTCATTCACCAAATATTAACCCTTAAAACTTTGTATGTGAATAAAACTCAAACAATGTAAAGGAGTGACTTATACTTAATCTGGACATTTGCACCTGTTTTTTTTTTTATTTCTGAGTTTTGAATTTATGTTAGAGTAGAGTTATAATGGAGAAAGGGGCGCTCCTATGGTGTAGTATTCTTATGAAACAGTAATTAGTGTAATAGTAGTAAAACTACTAACCTTATGGGGTTGTGCAGCTGGGCACAACTCCAATAACCGCTTAGGTATATATGTGTCTGTGCACACGTCCGCGTGCTCTTGCTACCATGCTTCCAGGATAGTTCCTTCTCCCAGAAATTGAGCTGCTCCCAGAAATTGTAGAGGTAGGTGATGAGCGTTTTACGGCGCTGGATGACTCTCCAAAACATTTAAGATTTCTTTTATTTATAAAAAAGTATAAAAATATATAATCGGAACTACGCGTTTCGCGCTCGGACGAAGCGCTTAGTCCGAGCGTGAAATGCGTTGTTCCGATTATATATTTTTATACTTTTTTATATTCTATTTAATGAGTTTAGTTTTTATAAATGAAAGAAATCTTAAATCTTTTAGAGAGTCATCCAGCGCCATAAAACACTCATCACCTACCTTCTTTCAGATTTGAATTTAAGTTAGAGGATGATATATCAGGCATCTGAGTCCGAGAATTTTTTTAAAAAGCTCACAAAAAAGTCAGCAATGCTTTTGCAACCCCTTCTAAACTTTTTCCTATGCTTGCTTGGGATGGAGTTTATTTTCACCAAATTTTTCATACACGTACTATTGGCTTCTGAACATATATCAGTCCCAACACTTCGCAATATGAGTGAAAAAATAAAAAATGTTTGCACAAATATGCAAATTTACCTTAAAAGTTGCAAATATAGGAGGGAAAATAAAAAAATAAACTCAATGCCAAAGAAATCTAAACAGTACTACCCTCTTGAAATAAAATAGTTCACAATATTTTTTATTTATTGACAGGTTCTCTTTAATATTTTTTATATGTGTAAGGACTTATGCATGGATGGAATACTAGTCTACTTCTGTACAATTATTATGAAATGCAAATGTATTTGGAATTTTCTTCTCTAGATGTATACAAATGTATAGTAGAGGCTATTGTCATGCTCACTGCCCACCTTACTATTTTACGCTTGCTTTATGTTTATGCAAATCAGCTCTATGCCCACCATGTCTAGTGCCATATCCCACATCTTACCTGCTCTTCTATTTTGCAGCTTCGCTTGGCCATACTCATACCATTTTTTTTGGTTGTTCAAGACCTTGTACTTGTGCTTGCCAACAGCCCTGACCATTTATTTGTAACTCGCATTTAAGGACCATTGCTGGTACCAATCGCAGACATTGACTCTTTAAAGAGAACCCGTCAGGCAAATTAACCCCCTAAACTAAATATATTTTCATAAACTGCCATTAGAAAGCATTACCTCTATCAGTTCATTGTCCCTCAACATGCCTGTAAACTTAAGCAATCAGGTCCTAAAATTGTATGCAAATGACCTGTGAGATATCCAATGAGTCATTATCATATTCGGCTGTACAGCTTATTCATGAGTGTAATGGTTTAATGTCTCCTCCATGTGCTTCTTGGTGCTGGAGGCCACGCCCCTGTAGCCTGTGTGTATGTGTATGTGAAAGAAACAACAGCTCCAGGCAGCCATGTTATAGCAGAACATGTCAGATTCATGTGTAGCTTATGTCTGTGTCTCTCACATGTGTATTAGGAGGGAGAGCATGTCAGCAGATAAAGCACAGACACTAGCAATGCTTTACTATACATTACACACAGACATGAGCAGGGGGAGGAGAGGGGAAGGGTAACAGGTGTGACATCACTACCTCTGACCATGTGACCAGCATCATTTACATAATAAAGAAAATATGATTTTACAATGATTAATGTATGAATTAGCTAGATAAAGGCTGGGATGGGATCCTTGTGAGCTGCTCCAACAGGTAGTGGTGACAGAAATAGTGACACAGACCTGATAACAAGTGTCCTTTAGATTCCACTTGTAAAGCCAGCGGCGACATATTAATCAATGTTGGGCATGCACACCAGTACTAACAGGCTGCCATGACATCATTGAAGCAACAATCCTACCAAATATTGCAGTGCTGGCATGTTTGGGCCAATGCACAAAAACTATATTGATTTAAATGCTGTCAGCAGATTTTCCCGCAGCATTTTAAGAGGTAACACTTGTTATAGGTGCCAGCACTGATTGTGGATGTTACTTGTGGGATTTTCGGTCCTCTTTCCCAAACAACTTCAACCTAATGAAATGTATTTGTTTTTTTAAAGAATGAACTCATTGTTTCAGGTTCTACTACAGCATCTCAATGTGGATTAGGAGTGGCACCTTACTAAGGCCTTCAAACATTGACACATTGATATATTGAAATATTTGAAAACAAGGTCTTGCTTTACGACATCAATTTTTAACTCAACATCCAGATAACTTAGCATGTTTTAAAGAATTATTTGAACATAATCCTAATCCATGTTACCTGAATTCTTGATTTAAATGCTGCAGGTTATGCTAGAGGTAGGCCTCACATAAACACACATAATTTTAAGTACATTATACAGTATGCATACATTATTTATACATATAGCAGATGACCACATTATTTATGGAAGCTGTAAAATACTATATACACAGTGGAACTCATTTATCCGTACCATCATCGGATATTACACCGATTTCAGATTTGCGCCTCATTTATCAGGGGATTTTGGCACACACGATCATATTTTGCCACATCCCCGTCGGCTTTCATGCAACACAAATCGAGGTGTGGAAGTTCCAACTGATTCAGACTACGTGTGGGATTTAACATTTAAATTTTGTCGCAAGACATGCACTTACATACACTGGGAAGAAGATGATGAACTCCGGCAGATCTGAGCAAGGAGCAACACATGCAGGATACCGGGTGCACGTGAATCGCAGCAGCTGTGCATTCTAGTCGAACAACGCACCTCAGGGAACCCACAGGGACGGGTATGAAAATGTGCCCCAGTATGTCTTACAAAAGAATTTTAAGCTATATATGTTCAATGCTAATAGCCTTGTTGACAAATTTATGCAGTTTAAAACATTTGTTATAACAGGACTAGACCATTAAAAAAAATGAATCCACATATTTTTATTATTTAGGTATATACATTTTTACATTTTTCTTTTGACTATTTGTCTTGAAAGTGTTTAGGTCATACCTGGGAGTCTAAACACCTTTTATTCTTTAATTATTTAAAATGTATAGCTGGGTTTGGTCCTGCTTGCATTAGTAGCTACTAAGAAGGTTATAATAAATCACTTTTGTTACGCTACTGATCATTCCCAAACAACTTCAACCAAATGACATTTATTAGTTTTTCAAGAATTAACTCATCGTTTCAGGTCCTCCTCCAACATCTCAATGTGGATTAGGAGTGGCGCCTCACTGAGGCCTTCCAACATTCACACATTAATATGTTGACACATTTGGAACAAGTTCTTGCGTTGTGACACCAATGTTTAACTTAACATCCAGATAACTTGGCATGTCTTAAAGAATTCTTTGAACATAATCCATGTTATGTGAATTTTACTCAGTTTTGCTCAACTTTTCAACAAAATGTATTACACAGCTATTGACAACTATAACACACATCAATGTAAAAGTATTGTCATCAGGCATTACCTAATGCTATGTCTGCACAAAGATTTGACAATAATGTTCTTACAAAGGCGCCCAATTGACCTCTTGACTGCCAGACATGATCTTCTGTATCCTGCCACCTCCTGACTTAAGGCAAGCACATCTGATCACATATCAGACAGCTTACTCATAAGAGGCATGGCTCATTCTCTACAACATGGTATCATTTAAGAAAATAAAGAAGTTACTGGATATTAAGTGATTTGATTGATCAAAACTCTTCAAAATTGTTATAAATTATTAAATTGTACATGTTTATTTTTTTTTTAATTATCCCTATAATTTAAGTTAAAAAATTGTAGTATAGTACCTTGACCAAAATCTTACCTAAATGAGTCATGTTTCCCCCCTAATTTTCTAAGCTCCAGTTCCAATTGTCAATTTCTATTGAGGTCAGCTTGCCAATAGGGCAAGTGCCAGATGGGGTAAGGATTAATTGCTAGAACTTTTTTACTAGCTTCACGAACACTAGGTTGGTGATTGTTGGTGATCTCTTTATGTTCATCGATTCTTATTACTGTGTCTAATTATTTGGTCCCCAATGAGACTTGAGAACTAGAAGTCAATATGCAGAGCCTCCTTTCATTGTTTTCTTTTTATATTATAAATGAAAACACTTGTAGTGTTCTCACTCAAAAGTATATGGAGTTATTCTGAAAGACCAAGTTAATCCCCCACTAAAGTTTAACTGTAATATATTAAATGGACACTGTCCAATTCTACTATGACCTCCAGGCTTTTCTGTTAATACAGAAGAGCTGAATGGTCATTAATTCTATGAGGGAGATTTACTGAGACTTGTTCCCCAGTTTTCAGGTATATAATTGTTGAAATAATCCCAATTACTGTCTCACAACCAGAAACTTCAATTATTTCCCACTTTACCCCTTTATTCCACACGAAGAGAGCATGGAGGGGCGTTAAGATGGTTATGCTGGGTGACGGAGTGGTGGTGGACTGTTGAGGCCCATGTTATAGTGTAATTATAGATGTGCCAGCATATGATAAATCGCTCCCTAAGTAAATATAATAATTTTTATTTATTTCAGTATTTTAAAATACACTACTAATTATTGATGAAAACACTATGTTAGGCTACATTCACACGATGTATGCCCGCCGTACCGTAGTACGCCGCGCCGCGGAGAGGAGCAGGGGATGAGCGCAGCTCACCCCCGCCCCTCTCCATAGGAAGATACAGCGCACGGCGCCGTATCACGGGAAAAGATAGGACATGTCCTTACACTTTATGGGGCAGATTTATCAAGCTGTCTGAAAGTCAGAATATTTCTAGATGCCCATGGCAACCAATCACAGCTCCCCTTTAAAATATTCATGAGCACTGGTAAAATGAAAGCTGAGCTGTGATTGGTTGCCATGGACAACTAGAAATATTCTGACTTTTTGACAGCTTGATAAATCTGCCCCTATATCTTTAATATTGCTTTTAACCTCTTATCAAGCTCAGTAACATTTAAAATTCAAATATCTATTCAACTCACTGTTTTCTCTTATACTGTAGGTCACTTGGACTACTTGTCATGGTTAAATTTACTCTTTTGTGAAATCTTAACTCTATATGAAATTTGTTTGTAGCTAATTTACTTACCAATGGATTTCTTTAAAAGAAACTACTAGGTTTGGCATGATTGACCTAGCAAATTGGGTGGGAAATTTATTTCTGATGTGACCTTATTGTCGTTTGTTTTTCCTTCCTTGATTCATTGTTGGCTCTTTATTTTTTTAGTTGATTTTTATTGAAGTTCTGCACTTATTTTACAAACAATTAGTATTTCTTATATTCACATAAATAACAATATATTGGATTACATTATGTAAATTTGACAATTTATACAAAGCCTACACAATATACTAAATATGTATCCACAAAGACATAAATATGTCTATTCCCTGTGCTTATAAGCTTAAGAAGGACTTTTATACCAGTAAAAAAATATGTTCACAGCAAAAGTTATGTCAGTTTACCTGGAGTGTAGACTTAATCCCATGTGGATTAATCAAGCATGGATAATCCAGCTTCCTTTGGAATTTAGCAATCACGTGTTTGCGGTAGTAAAAAAAAAAAAAAAACATACATAAATAAATGACAATAGAACATAGTAAAAAACACAGATTAATAATGAATTATTTGCTATTTTAGTTTTATGAGAATAAATCATCTTGCATATCCATCTTTCCCACTTTTCTTGAAAATTAGCTGTTATAAAAGTGGTGTTATCATTCAAAATTTTCTCATATACACTTGCTGGATCTTTAACCTTGGTTAGTTACCCTAAATTCCCTTTGCGTGTTATTTGAATTTCTCTTTTCTGGCTTATGTACTGGTGTGGTTCTGCATTCTCTTGTTTCTCTCTGGCTTCTTCTGTTCTTTCTCTAAACTTGTGTTTGTTGTCCTGTTCTTTGCCTTTAGTTGCAAAGAACAGTAGTATATTTTGTCATCCTGGGTGCATTGTTGCCATGTATGAGTGACAAAGGTTAACAACCTTTATAGACATAGACAACATGGGTCATTTTGCTTCTCTTGTGTGTTGGTCTTGTGCTGCCTGTTTTCTGCAGTTTTTGAGAATTTAGACTCTGGACTATTTCCATAAGTTACACTTGGCACTTATTCTATTAAGGATATTTACAATATGCTAATCTATCACACATATGATAACCCACATGCCATTGATACTCACAAGGGCTCATGTACTTGGGGTCCGCGGACCGCACTTCCGTCGGGTATTGCCACCGGCTTTCATGCAGGGGCGGGCCGTCGGATGATCCGACTGATTCGGACTAAGCGTGGGATTTAACTTTTAAATTGTGTCGCAAAACATGCACTTACATACACCAGGAAGAAAAAGGTGAACTCTGGCGGACCTGAGCGGGGAGCGACGCATGCAAGATATCGGGCGCATGATCTACATAGATCGCGGCGTAGTGTATCATCATCGGACTGTCCCGATCAGGGATCGCGACTCGGATGGATAAGTAAATGTGCTCACGGTCTCTCCACTTTTCCTGTCCACCATCACCTCCTTCTCCTATCTTCAATGTCTTGTAAGTATGATAATCCTGTACTCTGGATGTGGTGACACCCCTTTTCATTCAATACATACTTCATCAACCTCGGCACATGCTCCAAACCTTCAGTACTGTTGAGGAAAATGGAGAATTCTTAATTTACAAGTTGTTTTCAGAAAATATAACTCTATACCCTATAAACCTATAGCCTTATCCTTAACTTATCTTTAATTCTCTTTAATTTACTCCCTAATGGCTACCAAAGTGCATTTACCTGTTACAAAAAGAGGAGAGAATGCCACAGCATCCAATATGATGAAAAAAGGGTAAACCTTTATTCACACAGGCCTAGAAAAAAGTGCAATGTTTCGATTCACAATAAATCTTTGTCAAGCATCTTTCTTCTTTTTTCTACCTGTTACAGACCTTGGGACTGAGGACTAAAAAATATTTGACTTCGCTCTTTGCCTAAAAATACTAATTCCTGCCCTTTATCCTATCCACTGAAACTCAAACTGCTCATTGTAAACTCTCCAATGATCCCTTCACAGCTAAATCAACAGGTGACTATTCGCTTCATTCTTTTTGATCTCTCTGCAGTGTTTCATATTGTGGGCTACAACATCCTCCTCAGGATGCACCTGCAAAAATTGTTCCCCCTTGGTTTTTTTCCTATCTCTCTGACCCCATATTCTTGATCTATCTCTTCTCCTCCTTCTCTTGTTTTTGAGGTTGCTCAATGCTCACTTCCAGGAGTTTTTCCCTCTTTTCCCTCTACTCTTCCCCATTGGGAAACCATTAGCTATAGATATAGATAGATATAGAACCATTAGATATACATTTCTATTTAGGAAACCTACAAAACCTTAGTTGTCACTCTGATTCACTCTCATCTTGTTAACTGAAATTTTATATCAGTATTCTACTTACTAAACATTCTTCCATACATTTTATCCTTAATCCCTGCTTTGGGGCAATAGGCACCAGTCCTGCTGGGTTTTTTACTTCCACTGGATTGACACAGTATAATTGATGGACTGCCATTTTTTCTAACACTATTTACTATAATACTAATCCACAGCAACTAGACTTGTCTTGTAATCCAGTCACTACATGGATACCTCCGGTCTGTACCAATCTTATCTCATTTAGCATAGAGGTTAAACTTAAAACCCTCACCCACAAAGTTCTCACAACCCTCTACCACCCTTCCATCATCTCAATCAACCTATCAATGCTATTTGATCTGCCAGAAATTTAAAACTATTCTCTTCTTTCATTTAAAACTTCCACTCATGCCAGGCTTTCTTCCAAGCTGCATCAATTCTCCAGAATGCCCAACTACAACACATCTCTTCTGGCAGACCTATCACATTGCCTAGCTGCATGTAACATTGATTCTCTTTTCACCATTAATACTGTTTACTTCTCTGATCTATGTTATCCATCAACACTTAAAACTATTAAACAGGTTACTCTGCAGGTCCATGCATCCTGGGCTCTGTACATTAGGGTGGCATCTGGGGACACATAGAGTTGTTTTAAAAATAAGATTGTACAAAGAAAAGAAAAACTCCTGTACAAGTTTTAGAATAATGTGAACAGGAATATTTTTTTCCAAATGGTGAATTGTTTACATTTATTGCATATATAGCCTATTGTTTTCCCAGGACAAAGTTTGGGAAACGGGGCATAACAAAGACAACAGGGTAGAATGAAATGAAATACAAATGTTATTAACATAAGTTATAACACAAAAGTAAAGTTAAAAGACATTAAATTCATGAAGGGTTAAAGTGGCAATGGAGACTGAACACAGTCATACCCAAACAAAGGAGCTAAGATGACATGTATTGTAAAAACGAGACCAGACAATGCATGAATATTTGTTCTATACTCTAACACAGCGTGTGTTGGCACAGCAAAGCACCCGAGCCACGGAGAGAACATTTGAGTGTACAATGGTACAATTTTACAGTGATAAGCTGGACCTTACCAAGTGGCAGAAGTGGTGACCCCCAGACGAAGGCTCAGCTAGAGTCGAAACTTGCGTCAGGGCGCACAGTCATCCCGAGACCGGAGTTCCCCCAACCATCTTACCTCACACAAAAGTTGTCTTCTATATTTTGCCTATAGTAACCAATCACAGGTCAGAGCTCATATTAATGACCTGTGGCATAACAGTAACCAATCACGGCTCAGCTTCCAACTGCCACAGCAGCAGCAGACAATGGCTTTTGTATACGGTGGGCAATAAGTGAGGTTTGAAAAGTGTGGGGTGAAAATTTCAGCTAAAAACCTAGTATATGATGTTCCCTGAGTCACAGGCAACAACTGTGCAAAATGTGGTGATTGTAAACAGAGCCGTACAGTTTCCTTAAGTGGGCATAAATACAGACATACACACACACAGATACTTACATTTAGCTTTATATATTAGATTCTATTTAATTAATGAACTTACTAATTTATTTTCATACCTTATAAGGAATGGCTGGACCATTATACAACATGATGACTTCCCGTGTCACACTTTCTTTTCATAGATTGCAAGTCCTTGTGAGCATGGCCCTCATTCATATTGTACATGTTGTTGCTTTGTGATGCTTTATTTTGTTTGTACATGTACCTTATGATCAGATGAGGGATAATGTAAATACCATAAATACACATTTTTTTCATTATAATAATTGTTATGGAATCATTGTTGAGTTTATCTAATTTTTTTACTTTATAAATATACAATTATTTATTCTCAAGAAACATGTTTTTGTTTTTGTGTTTCTTTGAACCTTTTCATTTTCACAAACCAATCGGCTTCAGGGATGGCATCAAGGCACTTAATTAAAACTCATCAGTGGTGTAATTCTGGCTCTGTTAATAACTTTGCCCTTCTGGCTTGTGTGATTCTGCTTTACTCTGCTGTGACTACTGTAATTCTGACCTTTTGACTGGATGTGACCATTATTCTGTCTTATGATTCTGTATCTCGCCACCTTCTCGATTCTGACCAGGTTTGTCTGACTTTGCCTGTTTTGTCTATTTGTTTGTCTGTTCTGTGCACATATCCAGAGTATAGGACATTTCTCAATTTTCCCCTACAATTTAGTACAGGGTTGGCAAGTAGGCAGGGACACAGTTTTTGGGAAGAGCAGGGCCTGTACTTCTTCCCTTTCTTTACACATGCTTCTTTAGCTCTGACTTTCATGGCTTAGCAGAAAGAAAGTTGATTTACACAGACTACTCAAATAAGAAAGGGGAAAAGAACACAAGAACGTAAAGTAGATAAAAAAAAAATTACCACTATTGATTAAAAAAATGTAATTGAAAATTTAATTGCACTTCAATAAGAAAATAAGTAAATGTCAAGTTTCATTTATAACCTTCTTAGTAATCGGTATGCAAAGTCTTTTTAGTAGACATACTATACCTACGAATATCACTAGCAAAAGGATGAACAGGAAAAGCTATAGTACACATGACATAAGCTAGATCTATTCCTGTGCATTCCTAAACTTTGTAAAAGGGTTGAGCATGAAAATAGGCATGGCGAAGTGGAAGTTATCCAGCAGCTGACAAAACATTGTCTGCTTGAATATCCACTAAAAACCTTTAAGCCTGTGTGTTGACTACTGTGAAAATCCATACTATAGTTTAGTGTAGTAAAAATACCAATACGATGTCACAACGGATGCAAATATAAAAAGCTTTGTTAACCCTTCTTGAGTGTGGCATGTTTTAACTAGCCCACAAAGTTTGCTCATCACACAGCGACTCCATGTGCATTTCTTATTAACACGCTAGTACATAGAACTGTTTTTTATTATTGCGCAGTAGAAAGCCTTTGTAGTTTTTAAAGGTGTATAGCAATCGTATCTCAGCGAGACCAATTAAAAATACTTACATTCTTACAGATGTTTCCAACAGGTGCTCTCTGATCTGCTAAACGTAGTGAAGATTTCTTTCTTCTGGGTGCTGCAATATGGGTTAAAGGTCATTAGTCAGTGTAAGGTATTGAAGTATGGTAAGTCTCACAGGTCTTTGTTAAGAAGGAAAAATATGGTCTTCATGAAATTTATGTACTGCAAAAGATAACTGCAGCTGCAAGTCCGTGTTCTTATTGAAAACACATGAAATCTATTGCCTGTAATACAAAATGTTGCTCTACAAAGGATAAATGAGAAACATGTAGGAACACCAACATGGTCTGCAACATTTCAATGCTTTGCCAAATGCCTTCTTAAATACAGCTACATGGGGGAAAAAGCAATGGCTAAATACAGTATCCAGTTACCTAATACAGGTTACATATCAGCTGCTTTTTATTCTGTTACTTGCAAAATTTATATTTCAGTATATATTACTTGTAAAAAAATGCTGTGCAAATTTTCCAATTTCATTTACCGGAAAAAAACACATTTACTAAGGGTCGCATGGTGCACTTTTGTTAGACCGCGCACGTTCTCCATGGCTAAAATGGCTTTCACACATATTTTAGAAGTGTCGTATAAAATATGTAGCACACTTTATCCTCTTGGAGCTATACAACAGTCTAGGACCGATCCAGAAATCCCACATTAAGTAGAAAAAAGAAAGAAAAAAAATGTTTTTACTCTGACCGGAGCTCCTAATGTTCACAACGAATTCTCCTTCCCAAAAGTCTTGTAGTTTCTCATTCAATAGTCTAGTCTTTAACTGTGTTCCATCAATGGAAAAAAACGCTTCCAAAAGAGTAGGTCACTATTCAGAACATCTTTAGTGCGACTTCTCCTTCATTAGATCCACCATATATTTTAGTAGAGCACTAGAAGAAAGTGTGTGCACAAAATAGTGTAGTATGTTCTCACAATTTAAATTATAGAGTTTAAATTATAGAGTTTAAAATGTGCATAAAACAATATAAAAGCGGGACGCCAACTTCAAACGCTTGCCCGACCCAGGATTTCACCGTCCTTGGCTTCATCTGGGACTGCATATTCCAGTATGGAGCAAAGACTCACCAGCTATGGAGGGGGCTCGGCCCGTGAGCCCTTTCCATGCACTGGGACCTGGCGCAAGCCATACTAGTACGGCGCAAGTCGGGAAGGGGGTTAAATAGAAAAATCGTTAAAAGACCATTAGACTAAAGCAAAAATACTTTGTTCCTCAAGGCTGATATTAAGGAATAAATGTATGTTACATTTTAAGTACAGGCTGATATGTCTGACAGTCTTACATATTCCGCAGTAAGGTGCAAATATACACAATGAAATTCTTAACAACAAGGGCAGTTTTCAAGTCACCATTACATTAGTTAAAAAGGAGTCAGCAACATGTCAAAACCTTTGAATGTAAATTGTGTTCATAATCTCGCAGACTCACTTAGCTTATCAGGAGCATTAAAAACCAGCGCCGCTGTAGGGATATTGTAGTCAAACATTTGTAAGTGCACAGATGTTTCAATTTGTGTAATCTACTTTTTACAACCCTGCGCTTTAAGAGATAGACTGTCCTAATTTCGGAAACAAAGATTAAGCAATGATTTACCAATTATCTTGACGATGAACGTGTAGTAGAATTAGGGAAAAGTTGACCAAGATAAAGAGTATTTAAATTTTTTTCTTGCAGTTTTGAAATCAAATTCAGGAGTGAATTAAGAAAAAGAAAGAATTCATTTCTATCTATCCATTACAACCATGGGGAAATTTATCATATCTTGTATGCCTGAATACTGTATATTTTTTTTTTGTTATCACAAAAGTACCGCACTCTTCAAAAAATTGTGTGGTGCTCAAAAAAAGGATTCTCTAATTGCATCAATCAGAAAAATTTTTGGCACACACAGCAATAGAATTTCCTTGTATTTTCTTTTTCTTTTCTTCACAACACATAGGGGCAGATTTACTTACCCGGTCCGTTCGCGATCCAGTGGCGCGTTCTCTGCGCTGGATTCGGGTCCGGCCGGGATTCATCAAGGTAGTTCCTCCGCCATCCACCAGGTGGCGCTGCTGCGCTGAAAAGCATCTGAACGCGCTGGAGTTCACCGGGCCGGACCAAGTGAAGGTAAGCGCGTCCCAAGCGACACATTTATTTTTTTAAATGCGGCTGTTTTTCCAAATCTGTCGGGTTTTCGTTCGACCACGCCCCCCGATTTCCGTCGCGTGCATGCCGGCGCCGATACGCCACAATCCGATCACGTGAGCCAAATTCCCGGGGCAATACAGGGGAATTCGGCGCAAATCGGAAATATTCGAGTAAACACGCCGGGAAAACGCGAATCGGGCCCTTAGTAAATGACCCCCATAGCCTTCACCATTACATGAATTTGTATGGAATTCAAATATAATAGATAAAAAAGTTACACAACGTTTCGGTCATCTCGACCTTTGTCAAGTTAGATGTAATTGCAATAAGATATCATGTTGAGCTTATAATAATAATAATTCTTTATTTATATAGTGCACACAGGTTACATAGCGCTGTACAAAGCATGTCAAATGGGTGTGGCAGGAGTTGACTTGATATTGACTTTGTTGCAATTCCTAGGGCAGAGTCATCAATTGCAACGTATTCCCTCTCCAAAAGATTTGAGCAGGGAGGGGAAGGTGCTGGGCTGTGGGCATGTGGTGGGGAAGCCCCATGCCTGCATTCTCATTAAAGCCTATACCAGGTCCATGAGCAGGCGATAGCACATTCCTACACCTGACAGGAACAGGCGTAGAACTGTGGACAACGGAATACTAGAATTTTATAAATTTGTATGTCTCAATGTATGACACACTTGATTTGGGATTGAACACAGCCAAAAATGTTGGATTTGCCTCTGATACTCTGATAGAATACAATTGCCCCCCCCCCCCCTTTTTCCAGGAATTGTTTGTTAACTTGCTATTTAAATATTTTGTCAACAATAGTTCTTTTCTTTTCTTATATTTTTCCTCTGTGAGCCAACACCTAAATATATGTCATAACTCTTGGAAGAGTTCACAACAAGGTAGCAATCTATATGGTAATTGATATTGCATAATCCCTGCCCCTGATTGCATCACGCTGCAACGTGAGATACTGTTATGATGATTGATGAAACTAATGGTGACTGTGTTCACACCTTTTCAGTTATTCTCTGTTTATAACATTCCAAAATGTCTCGATAAAAATTATTGTTGTAATAAAAACTGCCAAAAAAACCCTTCATATGTGTCCTTAAGGTGACACTCTGCAAGAATAAGTAGCTAAAGGGAAATTGCATTGTTTCAGATCGCAAGTCTAGGTGCAGCCAAGTAATAAGTGAACAACTGAAAGCTACATTGCAGATTTTAAAGGATTTTGCCGCTCATAGAAAACTTTAACAGGGTAAACATATGAATGTAATAGGATTATTGGTAAATGTTCTGTGTTGTGTGGAAGAACAAATCTCATGTCCTGTTTGGTTAGAGTGGATGGAGAGACCCATGCGTTTCTTTCCCCATCCGAACAGTGATAGCCACTCCCAAATTAGTGGCTTAAGGAACATGTGAATGTCCGTGGCACTCCCCTCCAACCACTGATATGGGCGTGGTTATCAGAAAGGTTGCATACATAATTGCTGCACAACCCCTCTATCATAAGCCATCAGGGCATGGGACATCCTAGGAAGTCCTGGTGCCTGCTGACAGTTGAACACATGACTCACAGGTGACTACATAGAAAAATAACTAGATAAGTATGATATGGGTGCCCAAATAAGGGACTTATACAAGTAGAGTGTCAGCTGCAGCTCTGACAAGCCACACGGGACTGTTGAGAGCTTCAGCATTGAATAGGCTTGATGTGTTAGTGGGCAGCGAATTATACTTACATTTGGTACACTGGTCTTCAACTATTCTTTGGACTTTTGAAACTGAGATGTTTTTACCACTTCTTGGTAAGAAGATGTGCTTTAGACATGCTTGTCAGAGTACTGAAAACAATAAGCCCTCTGCCACCAAGCCATGCCCTCACAGCTTAGCTAAGTGTCTTGTACTACAGCCATTAAGCATTGTGCCCAATGTAAATTTTTTTCTAGGGTTACCTAGAAATTTGGAACACTGACCAGTAGCTGGGGCTATGGTAGGAAAAACATACTTCAAAAGAAAACAAACCTCCTCTCCTCCATCTTTCCACATAGTGTGACCTCCCACACTCCATCTTTCTTCATAATTTGACCTCCTGTCTTCCACCCCCCTTATATTGTTGCTTCCTGTCCTCTATCTCTCTCATATTATGGCCTCTTGTCCTCCATTTTCCCTTTACATTATGGTGTCTGTCCTCTATCTCCTTCATATTATGATTCCCGTCCTTTATCGTCCCTCATATGGTGGCTCTTGTCCTTTATCCTCTCTAATATTTTGCTTCCTGTCTTCCACCCCCTTATATTGTTGCCTCCTGTCCTTCAGCCCCTCATATTGTGGTCTTCTCTCATTCATTTTCCCTTATAGTATGGCCTCCTGCCATCCATCCTCCCTAATATTGTGGCCCCTGTCCTCCATATTGTGATCTCCAATTCTTTACCCCCTCATATTGTAACCTCCTGTCCTCCACAGCCCACATATTGTTGCCCCCTGTTCTCCATCCTCCCTTGTATTGCAGCTCTTATCCTTCATCCTTTTGGCAAGCTCTGTGCAGCACTGTGTAATCTGTGTGTGCTATATAAATAAAGGAATTATTATTATTAATTATTATCCTTCCTCATTTTGTTCCCCCCTGTCCTCCATGCCCCTCATTTTGTAGCCTTCAGTCCTCCATCCCCATTATTTTACGGTCCCCTATCCTCCATGTCCTTCATAGTGTTTCCCCCTGTCATCCATTCTTCTTAATATTGTATCTATTGTCCTTTATCCTCTCTCATATTTTTTCCTCCACCCCCTCATATTTTTTCCTGCTGTCCTCCATCCCCCAAATATTGTGCTCTGCTATATTCCATCCCCACCTATACTGTGTCCCCCTGTCCTTTTTTCTCCCTCATATTCTGTCCCCTGTCCTGCGACTCTTGTCCTCCATCCTCTCTTATATAATGTTCTCCTGTCCTCCACCCCATCATATTGTTGCCACTTTTGCTCCGACCCCCTCATATCATTGTCTCTTGTCCACCATCTCTCTCATATTGTGGCCTCCTTTCCTATATTTTCCCTGATATTGCAGCACCTGTCCTCCATCTTTTTCATATTTGGGCCCCTGTCCTTTATACTCTCTCATATTGTGGCCCTTGTCCTTTATCCTTCCTCATATTTTGGCTTCTTGTCCTCCACCCCCATCATATTGTTGCCTCCTGTCCTCCATCTTTGCTCATATTGTGGCCTCCTGCCCTCCAACCTCCCTTATATTGTGGCCCATTTCCTCCATCCCTCACTTATTGTGACCTCTTATCCTTCACCCTCTCATATTGTGACACCCTCATATTGTTATTCGCTGTACTTCATTCTCCCTTATATTGTGGCTCTTTTCCTCCATTGTCCCTCATTTTGTTGCCCCTTGTTCTGAATCCCCTCATTTTAGGGCATTCTGTGCTCCATTGCTCTCATATTGTGGTCCCCTGTCCTCTATGTATCTCATAGTGTTGCCCCCTGCCCTCCATTCTCTTAAGTATTGTGCCTCTTGTTGTTCATCCTCCTCATATTTTGGCCTACTTTTCCTCAACACACCCACTTTTGTTGCATGCTGTCCTCCATTCCTCAAATATTGTGCACTTCTATCTTCCATCCCAACATAAACTGTGTCCCCCTGTCCTTTTTTCTCCCTCATATTTTGCCCCCTGTCCTCTATCCTCTTCCATCTTGTCCACCATCTCTCTCATATTGTGGCATTCTTTCCTCTATTTTCCCTTATATTGTGGCACCTGTCCTCCATCTCCTTTATCCTCTCTCATATTATGGCCCTTGTCCTTTATCCTTCCTCATTTTGTTGTGGCCTCCTGTTCTCCATCCCCGTCATGTTGTTACTTCCTATCCTCCAGCTCCTTCATATTGTGGCCTTCTCTCCTTATTATTCCCTCATAGTCTGTGTTTCTCCTCCATCTTCCCTCATATTGTGGCCTCCTTCCCTCCAACCTCCCTCACATTGTGGCCCCTTTCCTCCATCCCTCACGTGTTGTGGCCTCTTATCCTCCCCCTCTCTTTAATATTGTGTCTCTTGTTCTCCATACTCCCTCATATTTTTGCCTGCTGTCCTCCAACCCCCAAATATTGTGCTCTCATATCTTCCATCCACCATATATTATGTCCCCCAGTCTTTTTTTCTCCCTCATATTCTGCCCTCTGTCCTCCACCCTCCCTCATATTGTAGCCCTTGTCCTTTATCCTCCCTCATATTGTTGTGGACTCCTGTTCTCCATCTCCGTCATATTGTTACTTCCTATCCTCCAGCTCCTTCATATTGTGGCCTTCTCTCCTTATTATTCCCTCATAGTCTGGGTTTCTCCTCCATCTTCCCTCATATTGTGGTCTCCTTCCCTCCAACCTCCCTCATATTGTGGCCCCTTTCCTCCATCCCTCACATGTTGTGGCCTCCTATCCTCCCCCTCTCTTTAATATTGCGTCTCTTGTTCTCTATACTCCCTCATATTTTTGCCTGCTGTCCTCCAACCCCCAAATATTGTGCTCTCCTATCTTCCATCCACCATATATTATCTCCCCCACTCTTTTTTTCTCCCTCATATTTTGGCCTCCTGTCCTCCATCCCCTTATATTGTTGCCTCCTCTCCTCCATCTTTCCTTATATTGCAGTGCCTGTCCTCCATCTCCTTCATATTGTCGGGCCCTGTCCTCCATCCTTCCTCATATTGTAGGCCCCTGTCCTCTATCCTTCCTCATATTGTGGGCCCCTATCCTCCATCCTATCTCATATTGTTGCCTTCTGTCCTCCAGCTCTGTCATATTTTGGCCTCCTCTCCTCCATCTTCCCTAACAGTGTGGCGCTTCTTCTCCATCTTCCCTCATATTGTGGCCTCCTGCCCTCCATCCTCCCTCATATTGTGTCCACTGTCCTCTATCCCTAACATATGGTAACCTCCTATCTTCTACCCTTCATATTCTGACCCCTGTCCTCCATATTCCTCATATTGCTGCCCCATGTCCTCCATACTCTTTTATATTGGGGCTATTGTTCTCCATCTTCCCTTATATTGTGGCTTCCTGTCCTCCATCCCCCTTCATATTATTGTCCCTGTTCTTCATCCCTCACATATTGTGACCTTCTATCCTCCATTCCGCACTTATTGTGCCCTCTGTGTCGTCCCTCATCCCTCATAGTCGCCCCTCTCCTTCACTACCCTCATGTTTTGACTATTGTCCTCCATTTCCCTTATATTGTGTCTCCCTTTCCTCCATCCTCCTCATATTGTGGCCCCTTGTCCGCCACATCCTCATATTGTGGCCCACTGTCCTACATTCTTCCTTATTTTGTGGCTCTTGTCCTTCATTCCCCCCATATTGTGGCCATCTTTCCTCCATCCCCATGATATAGTTGCACCCTGTCCTCCATCCCTCTCATATAGTGACCTCCTATGCCTTATCCCCCACATATTGTAGTATGTTGAGAAAATTGTTGACGTACCGTGTTAGCCAGGAAAAATCAAAAATCTGATTTAAATACTTTTGTGTAAAAACTACAAAAGTGCTTAAGGAATGATACCTTTATTGGCTAACCAGAAAAATTATATTTGGTGCAAGCTTTCAGGGCACACAGGCCCCTTCTTCAGGCATGGATACAAATGAAGCACTGAGAGAAAAACACAATATTTGAGGGATGTTGCAACAAGATAATTAGTACATATGGTGAGACACATTTAAGATAAGCTATTGTGTCTCACCATATGTACTAATTATCTTGTTGTAACATCCCTCAAATATTGTGTTTTTCTCTCAGTGCTTCATTTGTATCCATGCCTGAAGAAGGGGCCTGTGTGCCCTGAAAGCTTGCACCAAATATAATTTTTCTGGTTAGCCAATAAAGGTATCATTCCTTAAGCACCCCCACATATTGTGAATGCAGGAGTGAGTAGCTGGAGGGATACACAGAAGTGAGCAGGTAGTGAAGATATGGGAGTAAGAAGATGGGGTATAAGTGTGACATTAAGTAACAAGCTGGGTGATGCAGAAGTGACCAATTCAGGGCTCTGGAGTATAGAATTGGGGAGAACACAGGTATGTGCACCTGAAGAGGGAAGAAGTTTGCCTTGTGCAGTTTTCTTATGAGGTGTATATGGTGCACCAGATTAGGAATTGTGGCAAATGTTCTTCGTAAATCTGGCAATCCCTACACTGCACTGCACAGTTTGAGAATTTGTGATTATAATAGTGACTATGCTGGTTGTAGAGGGATGAGGGGGCCAGCAGAGCAGACGGGCACAGGTCAGACCTACTGATGTATCTGGTGGGACACGGGGGGAGGGGGTGGTCTTTGTTCTGAAACTTTTAAAAAATGAAAAGAGAATATATTATAATTGAAAAACAAATATAACTATTTGAAGATCATGCAAAGTTTATTGTTATAGAATTACATTGCATGAGAGTAGTATATCCAGTGTTACACCAGGCTTCTAGTGGTAACTTGCCTAATGTCTATAGAATTCTGCATTGTTAGCATAACCAGCATAAGCAAGCTCTGAAGTGTTTATGTGTGTGTGTATATATATATATATATATATATATATATATATGTGTGTGTGTGTGTGTGTGTGTGTGTGTTTGCTTTACATTAAGATAACTTAAGTTAAAATTACTTTGGATACAAAAGTTTTAAACTAAAATCCCCACAATCAATGCTTTGTATGTGTTCTGAAATTCAAGACAGATCTTCTAAGCCGGCGGATTACAGGTAAGTATAATTAAAGAAGAAACTACATTCCCATAAGCACAAGAAGTTACCGTGAAATGTGTTAGCTCTCCAATCCAAAAGCAAATAAAAAGAAAATGCTCATTTTGCCTTAATCACAACATCTAATGCAAAACGGTCATTGAGAAGTGCATATCTCATAATCATCTTTCACTGAAAGATATATCCTTATCAAACAACAGTTCATTGACTGGTGGAACTTGCACTCCCTGTAGTTTAGATGTTCACATAACTAAATGAATAGAACCTTTATTTCTGAAGATCATTCTCCTATTACCTGCCTAGAGGGAGTAATCCGAGTGTCCCAATTCCCCAATAAAACAACTAGTTAACAGCTAAGCCTATTTCATGTGTTCAGCCCTGAATTTCAAGGAGCAAAAAAATATATTATTTTATAATTTATAATTATGTATACATGCTTTACATTTATAAGATAATAATATTTATTTTCATAATTTTATTGATGGAAAAGTAGAACAAATGTTTAAGATACCTATGTCCATATTATGAAGATATTACCTTCAATGTATTATGGTATTACTTAGAGCTTTGGAGGCACTGGAGTGCAGAGATTATTCCAACATATCAACATGTCTATCAATGCTAGACCTCCCAAGTATCCTGGTTCTGATTTCAGAGATCTGGACAGGAAGGTGAGCAGCTGCTGATTAGTTTGTGAAGTAAGAGAGATCAGAAGAAGGTGGAATATGGTACTCTAGGGTCACCGGGACTTTATCATTATAAATATTATTTCTGATGGTGGCTTTGTTTTATAAACAAATTGTAAGTAGCTTAGTAATAATATTATTACATAAAGAGGACTTGTCACCTGTACTATCAACTCCTAGCGCTTGCCTATTTTTAGTGGCGATAAACTGCTAGATTTATCGGAACCCTATCTGCCGCGCAGTACAATAGGAACTCCGGACCATGCTCAAAGTGGTCCAGGGTATTCATGAAGGGGGCGGTCAAGGCGCAGCTTTTCCCCTAGACCGCCGCTCCCACTCCATAGGCCTTTGGTGACTGCCAAGATTCAAGAGCGGCTTTATTATACAGGGTCTTTGTAACTAGCATTATAATAATGCTCCCAAAGACAGCTTTGAATTTAGGGGCTTGATGACTGGTTTTATTATAATATTATTTTTAAGGATGGCTTTGTTATAAATGAGAGTTGAATCAAGCATAAAGGTGACTATGTGATAAATTTGAACTTTAACTGTATAATATTATTCCACAAGTAGGAATTTTGAAAAATGATATGAGATGGTTAACCAGGAATTAATATTGTTGGCCTTTCTGTCGGCTTACATGGTTGGTGAATTGCTTTGTCCTTCATAAACACATGACACAGAACCAGAAGCAGTTGGTTCCATGTCCCTGTAATTAAAACTAAAGCTCTCATTCACTTTCAAAGAAAGACAGAGTTGCAGTCATGGTACACAACCCTTACAGGGACTACTTCAAGCTCTGAAGCACACAGTGTTGAACAACTAATTGGTATGATGGCTATGCGTCGGTGGCTAATCAATTTACCATAGTTGGCCTTTTCTAGAGATAAGTCATTATTACTAATTCCAGGCTAATGCATTTAATGACAGACAGAATTTCTCTTTATAAGATGATCAACTGATCCAAAACAAGAATGTTATGCATATAACTTATTATTAATCTAGAAACTGTAGCTGCCTTTTTATTTTAATGTTATCACCAGTGAAGTTTTTATTCCTTTGACACTGTAGGTAGTATTAATCTACGTTGATTGTGGCTGGCTACAGTAGACTATAATCCCATGTATGAAGGCATAATTTTTACACCCAATCTGTATTGATTTTCCCTCTGAATTTTTCACCATGTTAGGCCTCACATGACTGTTGTGGGGGCTGTGATCTGGCCACAAATGGGACATGTCTTATATTTTGCTCGGCTTTCTGAAGAGAGCTTTCTTTCTCTTGCACCCGGCTGCGTGCTCTTCCGCGATATGGCACAGGCAAGCACACATTTGTATGCATGAGGCCTTAAGAATATATTTCAGATACAGTACACTATTTATTGTACACAGTACAATCCTATATAGTATGGTATTATAACCCCTAATGCAATTTGCCTTAAGAGTTTTAAATCCTTTTTAATGTTTCCTGTACCAATAATAGTACAATGTGGAAACATTAAATAGGAACAGATTATGCCATTATAGCCATAAATCAATAAAACAATGTAGTTGATAAGTTAAGGTTTTTATGAATAAGGCGAGCACAATTTACCAAATTTGCCTAATTTTACTGAACTCAATTTAGACAAATTTCTGAAAGAAATGGTGCGGATTACATACAAACCCTGCCTTGATTGGCTAGCACAGAGCTAGAAGCAGGTGGCTCGATGTCCTTGAAGCAAGCAGAAGCTATATCTAGAAATGGCTCCTATTCACTTTAAAAGGTAGCCATGGCTACAGCATGCATCTCCCATTACTACAAGGGCACAGTACCCCACCAATCAACCCTTAATATCCGAACCTGAATGTAGGTCACCCAGAGTAATTTCTTTTTAACCACTTCAATAAGACCCAGAATTTCTCTTTGACAGATGAACAACAACTTACATACAACACAGCAAATCAAGAATTCATTGCCTTATTTTTTTTCTGGAAATGCTTTTGGAATAATTTTTCTCACTCTTGCAACATTTGGTTATTGTCAAGGACTTTTTTTGAATTTTGTTTGCACTTGTACCCCACCATTTGTAAAGCACTGTGGAACATAATTAATAATTATATAAACAATTATGCCTTTGGAAAATATGTAAAAAAACACTTAGACTACATCAGTAGAAAAAATGAATGAAAACGCCAGCTCACCCAACCGTGAGGCCACTTTCTAGCCAATACACCTTCTGGACTTAAAGTCTATTGTACTGGTCTCATTTGTATGTGACACTTTTTCCATGAGGCCTTGCCTGTAACATGAAGACATATATTTTTTTTTCATTATGTTTTTGGCATGGTCCCATTGCATCATTTACTTTTTTGCGGTTACTGCAAATCATATTACTTAATAGGTATAGTTTTTAACAATATCAATTTTTTAATTACTTATTCATTATTTATTACTCAGCGTACCTGTTAATATGTCAGAGGTTTCACCTCCGATCATGTGATCTGGGTGTGTAGACCGGGCTTGTACCCCGATCCTCACAGCTGTAGTAGTTATAAAGTAACCCATTAGGAGTGAATGCAGGTTATGAGTAAGATGTTTTGCATCGAAACGCGTTAACCAATCTGTCTCCTTGTGCTTAAAGATGCATTTTATACAATAGTTGTTATTCTAGTTATATAAGAAGTTTACTTTGGCAAAGGACATCTGTGGATTTCCTTCATGTTTTGCTGGTCCCTACCTTTTTTCTTGTAAAATATGGTGCACTCTCATTGTCATGCAAAAATCTTGTATGACACATAGTTGGTTTATTTTGCTAGCTGTGGCGTGAATTTTTTAAAATGTTTCATTGATAAATGCAGTGAAACCACAGTTGCCCACAGAGAAGAAGAAATTTACTTTCAGCGAGCTTGTCGTGTCCAAAATAATCATAAAATTCCTTGAAAAAATTTACATGTGTACAAAAATTTTAAAGCATGTCTAAGTAAGACTTCACAATTTTACTTCATAGGTGGTGTTTGTTTTCTTTGGGAGCTTACAACTAAGAGAAGAACTATTGAAAATAAGAGAAAGGAAAATTACAGATGGACATTTGTTAAGGCAAAAGAAATCACATAAACAAATACCACGTTTCACCTCACTAAGGCTTTTAAACTTTTCAGTGGTTGAAAATTTTACTATAGAAAAGGCAGAGAATAAAAATGTTTAGCATTTTCAAGATTCTTTGTATTCCAATTGAGATCATTTCAGAACAGAACAGAAACATAAATATGTTCATATATACATTATTTATATGTTTCTATTGGAACATAGCAAAACATTAAATCACGGTTAATGAAAACCAGATGTTAATTAAAGTAAACCTACAGCAAATAACAATAGTCATAGTGATTTTTTACACACGCTTCATTTCACATTGGGAGCTTCTGGAAGAGAATTCACCTCTGGTTGCGATTAATCTGTAAGATATAAGAAACAATATTAAAAACAACAGAAGAAGTTTTTGATTACTAATAAGCATGGACTTTATAGATATGGGTTTACAATGCAGGCAGAACTTTTCTATAGCCAACACAGAATATCAGTGTAGGAGGTCTTACTATAACCCCTCAACAAATATTATTGTATTTTGGTGTTGCCTTGGGGTCTCATGGATGGACGGCACTAACTTAATAGGTTTAGACATGGATATGATAAATGAAATATAATCAGATCACCCTGGAAGAAATTATTTTCCTTTCTTAATGGGAGTTGGAATATCTCAAAGAGAGGTTATTAAAATGTACTGTAGGGGTTAAAAGTGCATCAAATTAAAATAGGTATACATTGTTTACAGACTGTACTAGACACATCAGGATGTGATTATACTTTGGCCAATGTTTTCCATCCACACAGTTCACAGCAATTGTATTTGACTTACTATGAACACAAAGGTAGATTTATTTTTGTAAACAAAATGTGGTTTATCTTAGGGAACAAAATGACTTACAGCAAGTGAGAATATAAAAATGTTTGCTATTACCTTGGGGGCTACATACAGTTTGTTAAATTATTCCTACATAAATCAAAGAGAAAGATATTTAAAATAAAAATTATTAAAGTATTCAGTCATCAAATATTACAGTTATTTTCAAATATCTTTTTTTTTTTTAATATAACTTTGCCATAGGAAGAACATATCCATTAACTTCTCTGAATAAAGTCATTCTGCCCATAGATCAATGTCTTAGGAGTGTCCCATGACAGATCCCCAAGTGGCAGTCAGGCACGGTGCACGTACCATTCCTCAAAACGCTGCAAACTTCCCGACTGGCCAGGCAGTCATTTTCAATTGATGTCAGCTGGGCTGCAAACACCAGCACAAGGACCTTTGAGATTGTTTCATTCACAATAATTAACCCATATCCTAAAGTATAATTATATGGGTTGCAGGGATCTTAGCAGTCCCCCCCCCCCCTCATATCACAAGGATAGTGTACCAGAAGTGTCCCTGTTTTACTCCATAGCACTAGGACTTCCAGGTTTCTGCTTTCCTGTAAGCTGAAATGGAAGGACAAATAGGTCAGTAGAGCACAAGACACAGCTCTGGGCTCTACCAGGAAGGTCAAATTTTGGAGTGGACCTGGAAATCTTCCCATTTCTGTTTTGTAGGGGCTTCCAAAATACATGTATCCCTTTTCCTGTGTATACAGGATAAATATTATTAATGGTACAACTATATTAGCACAGTGATAACCTTTAGAAAAATTCTGTACACTCACATGTACACATTGGGGCAGGTTTATCAAGTGTCTGAAAGTCAGAACATTTCTAGTTACCCATGGCAGCCAATCACAGCTCGGCTTTCATTTTACCAATGCTCATGAATATTTTAAAGGGGAGCTGTGATTGGTTGCCATGGGCAACTAGAAATATTCTGACTTTCAGAAACTTGATAAATCTGCCCTATTGCCTGCATTCTTTTTATAATTACACAAACTATTATATGTAGATTAAACAGAACAAAGGGTTTGGCAAGATTAATACATTTGTGCCAGCCTGCAAGAGCAGATATAAAATAACAAAAGTATAAACACTTGCTTCTCTTCTCCCCTCTGGTCCCGTGTGCCTCATGTCGTCACCACCAGTCTCTGTTTCCAGATATTGCATCAATGCTGCCATGTGGACAGTATGCTCCATAACACTGACCACTGCTGAATATCACTGCTGCTGTAAGCACCCTCCAATGCTACCTGGTCCAAAAATAATAACCTTTTTTTTTTTTTTTTGAGTTTTAAAAGGTTTTTATTGAGAAAATTCATCAGAACATATCCAAAAACAGGGGTAGAGAAAGGTATACTTGCAGGTATCCCCTCTTATCCCGACATTAAGGTATATACATAATTGCTACACATAAAGCACCTGTTAAACAGAATGTTTTGCATTATCCTTTTGATATACAGTTGAGATCTCACATAACCTTTGAATGGATATGCATAACAAACACTGCACTTAATACAAATTCACATGACCATATTCCACATGCACTTTCATTTTCTGGGGTTTACATGTAGGTGGCTTTTAGATGTATTGTACGGGACATCTATTCTTGTATAAACTGCGGTAAAGGAATATAATGTAAATGAGATTTCAGATGAGGACGGTTGTAGAGTATAGCACATAAAAATACAGATAGTGGCAGAGAAGAGAAGCTGGCTGTGGGAAAAAGGATAAAATAAAGCAGAAAACAGCTGCAGAAGATACAAGACATGCATCTTCTTATTTTCTCTCTTCCTGGCCTCTGTTCACTTCTTCCCCATCCTCCGACTACAGTATTAGCCTGTCAGTTATTCCAGGCACAGGAAGACTATTGGCACTGTAGCAGGAGATGGTGCAGGAACCTGCTTTGGAGGCAGGGCTAACAATAAACCTCTACTGGGAAGAGAGGGGGAGGAAACCTTAAAGTGCACACATGAGACATATCGTCACTAATAAATATACAGTTGTCCCGACTTTTTGGAAGAGAGTCTGATGCAGAAAAGGTGATGTGCACTATAGGACCAAAACTGTGAGGGAGAGTTGTGCGAAGGTAAAGACTGGGGGTAGTTGCTCCACTAATTTTCTGTGGTTGAAAAAAGGCAGTGCAGGAGGACAGAACTACAGGACAGTAAGAGGAGCACAGCTACAACTGTACAGTGACTAATAGTGATGCCTGAACAATGATATTTGAACCTGTGCCCTTCCTGGCCGAAGTACCATTGGTGCCATAGGCGGCTGCCAACCTCTACCCTTGTCCTGGCTATGACAGAATATGCTGTTATTTTATTCACGCCTACTTCTTATATATTATTCTGGGAAATATCTCTGATGATATAGCTGCCCTAAGACCAGTAAAGATAGAGATAGGTTCCAGTTGGGTTGCCAGCTTCATATGGTTGTGGCCCCAAGGTGAGGAGCACTTAGTGACAGTTACTACAGTCCCACAGTGATACTGGTTTGTATACTCATCACCCTTGCTTCACTTTGTTCTTACATTAAGATTCTTTTTATCAAGTAGACGCAAGTGTTTTATTCACCATTTGATTATTACATATATTTATTTCATCCAACTTTTCTTGTACTGATTAATAACTTTATTAGAGCAACATGTACTTTTAAAGAAACTATAATACACTATAATAAACTATAATAAACATCAGATCCATATAATTAGAAATTTTAGGAAGGCGCTTTTATTGAAAGTTTTATCAGATTTTTAATTATGCCACCCATAAACATTTATAAACATCATTGACACCTTCAAAGAAGCAAATCACTATTCTAGTTCAAACAGGAGAATTTGATAGCAAATGCCTCTTGTCAATTATTTGACAGACATGGTCTTTACTTGATCATTAAAATAGTATTTTATATAATTAGGGAAAAATTTGTTATAATACTTTAAGTCTCCTATTTCGAATTTCCAAACACATGCAGTCTTAGCTAAATTTTAAGGATATCCATTAAAAACAGAGTCAAGATGGTTGTCTTCAGGGTTAAGTGTACCGTAATCACAATAATTAAAGGATTTTCAAAGATTTAAGTAGAAGTCTGTCATTCACATTGCATAGAGAAGCACAATTCATATACCTTAGGCACTTTACCTTTTTAACATTATTTGTTTGGGGGAAATCTTTTTGACCTTTCTAAGAAGAAATTCTGAAGTGTTTCAATGGCTAAAATAGATTTGTAAGTTGTGAATTCCAAAACTATAGAAGAAAATATAGCCTAAAACAATATGTTCACTAATTGATTTTTATGGAGAGAACTAGCCTGAGGTGCGGTAACTGATACCAAAATAGAAATTAAAAGAATCATAGCCCTGCTTCAAAAAGACTTAAGAAGCTAAAACATATGGTCAGTTTCAACCATAAACAATAATATAAATTAAAAGTGACATCTATGGTAGGAAAATCGGAATGTGCTTAAATTAAAATTTTGTATTGCTCATACTAATAAATTTATTGTTCCATAAAAATGTATATCGAAAGGTTTAACATTTTCCAAAATGGTATTAAAGGCTTTGGCCACTAATATATAACTTTAACAGGGTAAGTATAAGATCCTAATAGAGTCACGCATATCACACTAAAGTTTCTGTGTAGTTGCGAAGAGCAGCGAGTCATGTGACCTGCCAACAGCAGGAATTCCTGTAACGTCCAGTGTCTTGCTGGCTTGCATGGAATGAATGAAACCGTACAGTCATTACCGAATTATTGCACAACCCCCTTTATCTGAAGCCAAATTACAACTTAAAATGCTCCATACATGTAAACATAACAAAGTTAGCAGTGTTAGAATATAGCAATGCACAAGCTTTTTATTAATTCACAGAATAAAGCAAATGATTAAATTTTTTCTGCATTTTTAATAGTAAAAAACAAATGGCACAACTTAAAATTTTTGTACTTCTAAAATTTTGAGAATTTTTTTATTGCTTCCCAATACAGTGTGCAGACACCATATGGGTACAAATGCTATTTTGTAGAAGTTCTTTCACAGCTCAGCCACTTGCCTCAATTAGCTGGATCCCACTGGACCGATGCTCGAGACCAGACTGCCTGCACTGCAGCCAACGCTATGTAGATGGGTTGAAAAGATTTGAAGTCCCAGTTCCGTTAAAAAATAAAAACTTTCTTTATTAGAATATATTGAAAAACAACCACATGACTATCTGTACTAAACAGCTGAAGCATTTTGGGCAAAATTAGTGCTTCATGCAAATGAAATAGTCACATTCCCTTAGTCATAGCTATGACTAAGGGCATGTGACTTTTTTCTTGTCCAAAATGCTTCAGCTGTTTAGTACATATTGTCATGTTGCTGTTTTGTAATATGTTCATATAAAGAATTTTTTTTATTTTTAACTGATTATTTTTAACTGATTATTTTTAACCTTAGATCTTTTCAACCCATTCGTATGGGTTCCCTAGGGCACTTTGGCCAAGGTGTATCATTAAAGTACAAACCCAGACATAATATATAAGGTAGCAATTCTCCCTACATGTTCCAGATCTATGTCACGGGTGCTCCCGCGATCCCTGTCTCGGATCGCGGGCGCATCCGTGCTCCCCCGTGTGCCCCCGCTGCAGCCCGGTCTCCTCACTCACCTATCCCAGCTCCTGCTCTTCCCCGGACTGCAGTGCGCGCGTGTCCCCGCCTCCTAGGGCGCGCGCGGCTCCTGCCGAAAATTTAAAGGGTCAGCGCACTGCTAATTGGTGCACTGGCTGAACACCTCACCTTTAAGAATCCTGCCTCTTCCTGTGTCCCCTGCCAGATCTTTGTGCCTCATAGCCTTAGAGAAAGCTTCCAAGCGAGTATTCCTGCGTTCCTGTGTATTCCTGTATTCCTGCGTATTCCTGTATTCCTGTGTACTCCTGTGTGTTCCCGCTCCTGAGTCCTGTGTTGCCGTGTTACCTAAGTTCCTCCGTGTTGCTGTGTTCTGTGTGCCTGTGTTCCCGTTCCCACCTGCCTGGACCTCCTGTTGCTGACCCCGGACTTGGACCTGACGTTGCATCTCTGCCGCCTCCCCTGACCCTGTGCCTGGACCTGTCTACGAGATTGTCATCCGCTAAGGTACCTCGACCTTGGCTGCCACCGTGGGCTAGTCACACCTGGGAACGACCTAGTGGTATCCTGCCGCAGCAAGTCCAACCCGCTTTGCGGCGGGCTCTGGTGAATACCAGGTGCCGCTAGGCTCCGGTTCCGGGTGTTGGCTAGTTTCATCTCCCGCGGTGGTCCAGAGGATCCACTGATCCTAACAATCTATGATGTTATTATGTATAAACGTATGATCAAATGTATATTTGATTATACAAATGCAGTATCATCAGACAAGTTTCACTAGTGTACTATATATGTTACTTTAAGGAGATATTAATCTTAATTTTTTCAACAACCTCATTAAAAAGTTTTTTAATCAGTTTAATATAAAATACAAAATTCCCTTTACTGTGTCCTGCCATTTCTTCAGTTGCATAACTTCATTTGAAGACTGTAATTTAGATAGATTTTTGTTTTGCTTTCTTTTTACTTTTATACTTTTATTATTATACAGTGTAAAATGCAGAAATACAAATCAAATAGAGTAAATGAGGTAACCACAGCTGTCTCTGATAATCACATAATAATTGTTAGCCTGCAGCTACATCTGTGACTGACAAGTGTCAGTATTCTCTTGACACTGTTGTCTGAAATGTTGTCGCAGTCGTCTCTTCCATGTTACCCTCTCATATAACCTAAACCCCACACATTGTTGAAATAGCCATATGTTGACTGAAGGTGCAGTAGCTGAGTCTCTTTCTTTCCTGATTTTTGTGACATTCCTTTTACAGCTATAGTGACATCACAGTAGCTATGTAGACCTGAACTGCAGAAAAAATTGACCTTTAATAATGTCCTTGATACCTTTCCATTTCACGTCGGCAGTACAGTACTTTTATTATAATTTTTAGAAAAATTGTAATCGGATTTTGGTAACAGATGGTTCCTCTTCCAGTCTTTTCTCTGTGTAGTTTATCCAGAAACGTAATTGTATTCCACTTTATTGTTTGAAGTCAATGCTCTTAAAGATGTTCTTACTGTCTCAAATATTCTATTGATCATAAAAAGCTCTGATTATAGGAAAATTCCAAGGTGCGGGAGAGCTCTGCCACAACTCTGGAAATATACCAGATGGCTAGGAGCACAAAGGTGTAAGAGGCATGGGTAATAGCTCCTTTGCCCTGTAAGCTGAAACTGAAGGGAAAATTCTATTCTATTATTATTTTATTAACGTAACTGTTGTTCATTTGTTGTTACATGTTGTTTAAATGTTTTTAACCCCTTAACGCTCTGCGCCGTAGCTCTACGGCACAGAGGTATAAGGGATGTATGAAGAGGGCTCACGGGCTGAGTCCTCTTCATACAGAGGTGGGGGTTTTTGCATTTTGCACAAAACCCCCACCGCTAATAACCGCGGTCGGTGCCTGCACCGATCGCGGCTATTAACCCCCTAAACGCCGCCGGCAAAGTCGCCGGCGGCGTTTAAAAGACGGCGGCGCGCGGGCGCCGCCATCTTTTTTTCGATCGCCACGCCCCCGAACGTCATCGGGGGGCGGCGATCGGTTGCCATGGTAGCCTCGTGTCTTCTTTTGACACGAGGCTATCTGGCAGCTGCATATTCGTTACAATGAGCCAGTGGCTCATTGTAATGAATGTGCTGCAAAAATGCCATATATTGCAATACTGTAGTATTGCAGTATATGGTAGCAGCGATCTGACTATCTAGGGTTAATGTACCCTAGATGGTCTAAAAGATAGTGAAAAAAAAAAGAAAAAAAAAAGTTTAAAAAATAAAAAAAATCAATAAAATATTAAAAGTTCAAATCACCCCCCTTTCCCTAGAACGGATATAAAACATAACAAACAGTAAAAATCACAAACATATTAGGTATCGCCGCGTCCCAAAATGCCCGATCTATCAAAATATAAAAACGGTTACGGCCGGCGGTGACCTCCGAGGCGGGAAATGGCGCCCAAATGTCCGAAATGCGACTTTTACACCTTTTTACATAACATAAAAAATGAAATAAAAAATGATCAAAATGTCGCACAGACCTCAAAATGGTAGCAATGAAAACGTCGCCTCATTTCGCAAAAAATGACCCCTCACACATCTCCGTGCGCCAAAGTATGAAAAAGTTATTAGCGTCAGAAGATGGCAAAAAAAAATTTTTCTTTTTTGTACACATTCGTTTAATTTTTGAAAATGTATTAAAACACAATAAAACCTGTATAAATTTGGTATCACCGCGATCGCACCGAACCAAAGAATAAAGTAGGCATGTTATTTGGAGCGAAGAGTGAAAGTCGTAAAAACTGAGCCCACAAGAACGTGACGCACGTGCGGTTTTTTTTCAATTTTTCCACATTTGGAATTTTTTTTCAGCTTCGCAGTACACGGCATGTTAAAATAAATAACATTGCGGGAAAGTAAAATTCGTTACGCACAAAATAAGCCCTCACACAGGTCTGTACACGGAAAAATGAAAAAGTTAGGGATTTTTGAAGTTGGAGAGCGAGAAATGAGGCGAAAAACCCTCCGTCCTTAAGGGGTTAAAGAGGATTTCATAATAACACCTCTGACCTTTCACACAAACCCCCCCCCACAAATGTTAGTGTAATATTTTGATATAGTATAATATAGTAATTGTTGCTGAAATGTCAACTGAACACTATTTTGCAAGAAGCATAAAACACATAGCTTATGTTGAGTATGTATATTTATACTACAAGTCCTACAATACCAATAGATTTTAAGAGCTTCATGGAGTAAAACCAAAGCAATACTGTGGCTATAATGCTGCTATGGGGGAATTGGATAGATGGATTGTAGGGAAAGAGACAGTGAGCAAATAAGACAATTTCAGTCTAGCTTGTGGTCAACTAAATAGTTTTTTTTATCAGAGCATATTCAAGACATCCAAAGGTACAGGGAGGATGCTCCAAATTCAATAGGCGGAACACAATAGAGTAAGAATTCATACATGATTGCATCTGAGAAGCCATCCGATGATCATCCGATGGAAGTCGCCGACCGTGAATGGATAAATAATGCTTGCGGACTTCTGCCTGAACGTATGTGTATCTGATTAGAAGGTCTGTCAACCACCTTATGGCCACTGAATGTGCAGCCCAATGTAAAAGATATCCAGAATTAAAAACAAGACTGGTTTAAAAGCTTATATACAAAATGATTACAGTATTAATTGTACACCATATCAAAATGCCTGAATAGTTGTAATACAGTCAGTATATAACACAAACGGATAACAACCTTAAATAAGTCAACATATTATAAACAAATGACATAAGCTCAAAACTACAGGTCATGCCATGTGGCACTATATTGCAAATTTTTCATTTAGTAATGACAAGGAAGCGAGGCACTACTGGTATTTATAACATGTTAACAATTATATAAAAATTCATTTTTAAAGTTCATACCTATAGGGTGTCTGGTATCCAGGGTGATGAGCCAGTAGGCTTCCCTATCCTTAAAGAGAACCCGTCATGCAAAATAACCCCCCTAAACTAAATATATTTTCATATTCTGCCATTAGAGAGCATTGCCCCTATCCCTTCATTGTCCCTCTACATGCCTGTAAACCTAAGCAATGAGGTCCTAAAGCTGTATGCAAATGACCTGTGAAATGTCCAATGAAGCATTAGCATATTCAAGCTGTCCACCTTATTAATGAGTGGGAGGCACAGCCACCCCCCAGTGCATGACTGACAGCCTGTATAATGATGTGAGGCTGTATAATGATGTGCTTCCTGGTGCTGGTGGCCACGCCCCCTGCAGCCTGTGTGTGCATGTGTGTGTGTAAAGGAGATATACAGCAGCTCCAGGCAGCCATGTTACAGCAGAACATGTCAGGTACATGTGTAGCTGATGTCTGTGTCTCTCACCTGTATATTAGGATGATGCAGCATGTCAGCAGGTACAGCACACACACTAGCCATGCTTTACTATACATTACACACAGACATGAGCAGGGGGAGGAGAGGGGAGGGGGAACAGGAGTGACATCACTGCCTCTGACCATGTGACCAGCCTCATTTACATGATAAAAAATAGATGATTTTACAATGAATAATGTATGAAATAACTAGATAAAGGCTGGGATGGGATCCTTGTGAGCTGCTCCAACAGGTAGAGGTGACAGGACTAGTGGCCTGAGACCTGATGACAGGTGTCCTTTAAGTCATACATTAATGTCACCTCCTCTATTCAGTTTTGGTATTTTTTTCCATAGCAAAGCCTGCTGGTATCTCCTGCATGAATATTTAGGAAAAGCTTATACACTCCTGAGAGACTCCTACCTTCTGGGTTCAAGATATCCTTGATGTGTTCAAGAAATCGTGTTCAATATACAACACATTCATTGTGTTACAATTCAACAGCTGTTTGATTCTGTAATCCCATTTACCCTCACTATCACAAGCTGGATTTTACCTCATAAAGAAACAGTGCACCCTGAGACTAAACCCCCTTCCCAGCTCCCCCTGCCTATTTTCCTTACCTACTCTGAGAAGTAAGAGACAACTGGCCAACATTCACTTCCAATGCCAAAGTGCAATCACAGAGACAAGGACAAGACAATACAAACAGAAAAAGATAGTCAGCAAATATGGGACAAAAGCTAGTAGAGTAGAAGACTATAGCAGGCAAAGAGCACTGGTACAAAACAGTTTATACCAGAGCTCTGGTCCAGAAGATAATTGGATAAGGTCTCTGATATCAGACAGGCCAGAAATGAGAGTGGGGAGAGATTCTGTCCATCACAGAGAATTAACTGTTAAAGAACCAGAGAAGAGTTCACATGAGACAGATGGGTGTGATGGAAAGCAATTAAAGCAAGTAGGTAAGGAATACACCAGTGTTAAAAGTAGCAAAGACATAATGGAACAAAATGACAGTTATCAGTGCATCTTCAACCATACTTTATGGACAGGTGTTTGTGCAGAAACCTGAACAGGATTAGATGTTACAGTGGCATTTCACAACTAGCCTGAAAATATCTGTGTGTGCATATGTTAATGATGTAACAGTCCAATAGGTGATTCTATTGGATATGACTTTACATATTTAAATAGCAAAAATAATCTGTCATTCTACTTTTGTTAATTATATATCTTATATGTTACATTCTGTATTTCTACTCTAAGAAGCAAAGTGAAAAACAACTGAGAAATATAATCAGACCATAATATACTTTGTCTCTATTATGCAGGTTATAAGCTTTATTTGCTGAAACCTCAAACCAGGTGAGGTGTGCCAACTTTAATAAAAGGCAATTTCTCATTAAACCTATAAGAAATTACTTACTTACTCCAGTAAGTTTTTTTTTCATTAGTAAATGAGCTCCATAGTGTTATGTATGAGTGGTTTAGGTTTCTACTTTGTATCACTTGTTCACTTTTGGCTCACTTTAACTTTCTTTTCCTGATTGCTTTTTTTTTTTGCCTCAACCTTGTTCTACCTTTCAACTGAAAACTTTACACATGCACTACCAATATATAATGATTAATGCAAAGACATGAGCGTGTCATTACAGCTGTATAAATTACAGCATTGTATTGTTAAATATTTTCCTCAAATATTACATTCTAATGCTCAAAATTCCTTTTAATAGTTTGTACTTAATATTTAGCAACGTTTACACAAGAGATTAAAAATCAGACTTTATATAGTCAGATTTTTTATAAAATCAGATTTTATAAAATCAGATTTTATAGTCAAGTAAGGCACAGCTGTGGTTTTCTCTCCTTGAACATTAACCCTATTCCTCCAATGGCCTTTTTCATTACTGCACTTCCATTTTTTGCTCTCCTTTGAAATACCCTTATTTTTATTTTTCTGAGTTTTTAAGTGTTTGTTTTCTGCGTAATAAACTGTACTTCCTATTGATAGTATTTTAGGGCTGGGGCTTCTAACATCTGGTACATTTTTGGGGGTTGCTCTGTTATATTAGTCACTTTGTAACATATTCTTATACCTTAAAACTATCCTTGCAAAATCTTCCCTCCAAAAGCCAGGAAGGGCTCTTTCCTTTCTGAGGCCCACAGTGTTCCCATACATTAGCATGCATGGTTTACTCCCACCTTGTGCTAGTACTCAGGAGACGCTACATAACAATTTAGGGAGCTGCTCCAGCACTCATATATATATATAAGAGGGTCTGGACCAAACTACTCCAGTTCCTACCTAGGACCTGGTCTAAAATGGTGGGGTTTTCTGCTATAAACTAGACTATAGTAAATCCAGCAAGCTGGGCTCTGCATGACCTCTGATTGCCATCTGCCCCCAACACATCCAAAGTCCTGTATGGGTTGAAGAAGCCAGGAAACTGCTGGGGAAAGGGAGATTCATCCAAAATAGAAAACACAAACTTCTCACCCCAACTAAGGATGTCACCAAGCTTGGAGGTTGGTCCTAGACCCAAATGTGTGAAAAATCCAAGAAAAATTCAGCACAAGTGAATTCTATTCAATTTTTTGTTCCTTTACTTATGGTGCATCACAATCCATAAAATGGCTTTATATCCACCATATCATTAGCTGGGAAAAGTCAACCTACTAATTTCCAATGCCCTCTTAGTCATGGCTCAAAGCTTAGTGTGAATGGAGAATGGAAATAACCCTCAATAAACCAAAAGTACTTGGGCTATTTCAAGACCCTTTATAAAAGCAAGATAAAATCAACATAATTCATAAAAACATATCATAAACAAAATAACAACAAGAGCAGCGCATCCATGGGAAAGTCTATGTCAATACATAATAACCTCTTATTAGAAAGCGACCAGACAACCAGTAGATGAGTTCAACCAATCAGTCGTATTATTGAAGACAGTGAAGGCATATTAAAGTTGAATATTTTTGTCTTTATTCAGTACCCCAAATAGATATAAGTATATAATGATATCATAGTTTAGCTATGGTAACTAAACTGTGCCAAAATATAGCAAAAAGCTCCCTATGTCTGCTCTCTCATTTCATTCACCGATACTCAATAAATTCATGCAGCATTATAACAAATTCATGTTCCATAGAATCAATGAAATTCACAGTATATATTGATAAATCCATAATAATGGTAATGGGTAAAAGTTATGGGGTCCAACAAAAGTACATGGGCCCATTTATCTATTTTACTAGTGTCAATTCACAATAATTGATAATGTAACAATACAGCAAAGTATTCTTATAACCTTAGAAAATGCATTTGCCTATGCCCTTGCTAAAACTATAAGCATACAGTAATACCTACCAACAAATTAATGCTTTTAAAAATTATAGATGAACAACCGCTACATATTAACTTTTTAATGGTATGACTGGAATTGAAAAAACTGCAAATGCAATCAGTGATACTGTGGATAAGTCATCATAAAAAAATATTGGACAACTATTTAAAACTCAATTTTGTGTCACCCTTTTTCTTTAAACTCCCTGGAAAGTTTCTGCTCTTTGATATGTTTTTACATCTTACTATGACACCCGTGTAGAAACTTATATTGTAGTTGATGTTGCATTTCTGTATGCATTCTATATTTGAAGTGACCGGAACATCCACTATTGGAACAAGTCCCTTAAAATATTTGAGCAATATTTGTAACTAAAATAAACCTCCTACAATGTGATTTACCAAACAATTTGGTTATTGTCCTGACTTAACATATTTTATGGCAATTTTTAACCTTTAGGTAATAATTGTCTTCAATTGGGAAATATGTATTATATTCAAAATGTAACAATATAAATTAAAGTTCATTTGGGTGAAATGAGTGTACTGGGGCCAATTTTGAGCAACTTGTGGCTCAGGGGACCTTTACCAGGAAATATGATATAGGCCCATTTTGGCACAGTTTCAGAAGGAATCACTTCTGGGTAAGTCTACAGCATAAATTGGCCTTAAAATCATTCAGTCTAGGTCATTTGCAGCACAATGGCCAAGACATATTGGGGCTTACTTACTAAGGTCCTGCAGGCGCATTTTCATCTAGTTTTCCAACATTTTTGGGGATCGCGTCAGGGATTGCGTCGCAAGCGATTGGATTGTGTTGCAATCACTCCGGCTTTCACGTGACACAAATCGGGGGGTGGGCCGACGGATGATCAGACGGATTTGGACAACGCGCAGGATTTACCATTTAAAATTGTGTCGCAAACCAAGCACTTACATGCAACGGGAAGAAGAAGGTGAACTCCGGGTGACCTGAGCGGCGAAGCGACACATGCAGGATATCGGGCGCACAATCTTTGTGAATCGTGGCAGCTGTGCCGGATCATTGGACAATGCAGCTCGGGGATCGCACAGGGACGGGTAAGTAAATGTGCCCCATTGTCTGCCTCACACTGTTAGAGCCCTCTGCATAGATTCTGACTGCAGTGTCCTGAGTTTGTTAACCACACCCAGGGCTTCTCTGCTGGAGCTTTGATTGACAAGTGCCTTACACAGTTCATACTCTTGGCTAAGCTGGGTGTGTGTTTGGTGGAAAGCTGCTTCTAACCTGAGGGTTTGCAGGTGCGGGACGAATCATGGACAGACAAACCAAAACCTGAGCCTGAATCCTCCCTCATCTGGAACCCTGAACCCCAACCTGAGGTGAAACCCCAAGGCTACATTCACACCATAGCAATGCACAGCCCATGGTGCCATAACAGGGGGAAAGATAGGACATGTCCTAGAGGTGCTTGATCACTTTCCCCCTGTCACAGATATATAAGAGAGTGAAAGGTTGTGGATAGATCTATCCCAACTGTTCCCACTAGTATTAGTGGGATTAGACATTCAGTATCAGTCTATCTCAAAGAACTATCCAGACAGGTAGCCATATATAGGGTTACAACACAATTCAAAATCCAAATCAGAATGATAAATAAAAATTAACAAGCTGCTCAGCTTAGCCCGCCGACATGTTTTGCCTATAATGTCATCTTCAGGGGTTTTAGGGCTGATTGCAACGTGGTCAATGCCTATTGAAAGTTTATATATTTTACCCACTGTGAGGAATTGCTCTGGTAGATGCCTTGTAGCAGTGCAGGAAGCAGGGACACACGCAGAGTTAAAGTCCAAAAATCAAGTGTTTATTCACACTTCCTTGACAAAACACAAATTTAGCCTTGGCCTAGGCACATACAAAAAAAAAAAAGAAACCCTGCCTGGCTGGGCACTGCCTAATACAACAGCAGCACCTAACTATACATGTACCAGGCTGCCTGACACACGCTCTTGGCCAGCAGAATATCAGGAGGCACTCAGTGCTGTGTGAACATGGTCCAGCCTTAAGCTCTCCAGGAAGTGCCTCACCTACTGCTTCTGGCCTGCAGTCTACAACAGGCTCTAACGAGGCCTGTGACCCGCACCTGTGTGCTATACAGAAACCCAGGACCGAAGCCTGGATGGAGTAGGAGTCCCACTACCAGCCTACCCCTACTCCATAATAAGCAGGCCCAGTACGGACATTACAAAGGTGTCTATGTAACCCTTGGGTTACTGCAGACAAATCCAGGGCTTTTACCATGTGCTTTTTATCTGTCTGTAGGGCAGATAGCGCTTCTCCCAAATGACACCTCTTACTTTCTCACACCACCTATGATCATCACCCTGCGCCACTCATTGTAAGGCTCAATCCCCAATGAGAGTGCTTTTTAGTCCTTAGCAGGGGGGCAAGTGATCAAGAACCTCTGAATAAGAATATTGTGGTGTATAGAGGATAAAACCTCCTAGTTCCTAATCGCTAACATCTTCAGTCACTGTCTGTCTGTGTTCTTAATAACTTCACTTAAATTGTTCTTAATGAAAATACATTAAAGGTTATATGTTAACCAGATACCATAGCCCTGGAGGATATAGGGTATTTTTGGTCGCAAGCCGACGACTTTGGTTTGTTATTAGAGATGAGCGAGCACTAAAATGCTCGGGTACTCGTTATTCGAGACGAACTTTTCCCGATGCTCGAGTGCTCGTCTCGAATAACGAGCCCCATTGAAGTCAATGGGAGACTCGAGCATTTTTCAAGGGGACCAAGGCTCTGCACAGGGAAACTTGGCCAAACACCTGGAAACCTCAGAAAAGCATGGAAACACCACGGAAATGGACAGGAAACAGCAGGGGCAGCATGCATGGATGCCTCTGAGGCTGCTTAAACGCACCATTATGCCACTATAGGGGACGGCATGCAAAGGCAGCGGCAGCAGCGGCAGGCTAGAGAGTGGCATGGCGACATACCCTAAATGGACTCAGGCTTCAAACCAATGGGTGGCAGAGAGGAACCAAAGGAGGTGAGCAAGAAGCGCTGAAATTATTTCCTCTGTGATCAAAAGGTTGACAGTATATTTAGTCGATAACACAGCATGGTGGCGACATAGTGACCAAGTTCCATAACGTATCTGGTGAAACACCCGAAAAATGAGCCTGACACAGCTCGTTTGATAAGGGGACGACATTTGGAGGCAGCCATGGAGAGGACTTCCATGATTAAGAGCGACAGTATGGGGCATCCATATTGCGCTTCTAGGATTGCAACTGCAGGTCTCCAGCATGGCGGCGACAGACGCGCCGAGTTCCACTATTTATGTGGTGAAACACCTGAAAATTCTGCCTGACACAGCTCGTTTGATAAGGGGACCATGTATGGAGGCAGTGAACTAGTAGTAGATTAAAGGTGCTGCAGTTAAAACTATGTTAGTTGGATCTTGGGATGGAGCTGGCACTCCGCTGCCAGGCGAGCTTTCGCCAATCCAAGCCCCTGTCTCTAGGCTACTCCCCAAACAGCACTTCTAAGAACCTTTTGTATAAGATCAAGTGTAGTAGCGTTCTTATAAGTTTGGGATATGGCGGGTGAGGGGAATGTAAACAGATGCGCAAGAAGCGCTGAAATAATATCGGTAAATGATAAAAGTTTGCCAGTATATTTTGTGGATTACACAGCAGGGTGGCGACAAAGTTAACAAGTTTGATGTGGAATGCCCTGTAATAGCTCTTGGGCGGTGTGCCTTTTAGCGCCTAGGCTCAGCAGTTTGAGCACCGCCTGCTGTCGCTTAGCGACGGCACTGCTGCTGTGCCTAGAGCTACCGACTGATGGCGCCATGCCCACGGATGGTAATTCGGAGGAGGAGGAGGTGGAGGAGGGGTAGGAGGAGGAGGAGGTACAGTAGGCCTTTGAGACCTGGACCGAGGTAGGCCCCGCAATCCTCGGCGTCGGCAGTATATGACCAGCCCCAGGGTCAGACTCGGTCCCAGCCTCCACCAAGTTAAGTGTAGTAGCGTTCTTATAAGTTTGGGATATGGCGGGTGAGGGGAATGTAAACAGATGCGCAAGAAGCGCTGAAATAATATCCGTAAATGGTAAAAGTTTGGCAGTATATTTTGTGGAATACACAGTAGTGTAATCAACAGATGAGCAAGAAGCGCTGAAATAATATCGGTTAATCATAAAAGTTTGCCAATCTATTTTGTGGATAACACAGCAGGGTGGCGACAAAGTTAACAACTTTGATGTGGAATCCATGAAAACAACCCAAATTTCTGCCTGACACACCTCGTTTGATAAGGGGACGATGTATGGAGGCAGCTATATGGACGACTTTTGGAGGTAGCAATGGAGACAACGTGTGGAGGCTGCTATGGAGACAATTTAATTTGGATAGTGCCTGTATGTGGCAGTCCAAAAAAGTTTTCAAACCAGAGGAGCAGGTAGGTGGCCCTCCAGAAAAATGAAATAGATTGAATGCCTGTATGTGGCAGTCCAAAAAAGTTTTCAAACCAGAGGAGCAGGTAGGTGGCCCTCCAGAAAAATGAAATAGATTGAGTGCCTGTATGTGGCAGTCCAAAAAAGTTTTCAAACCAGAGGAGCAGGTAGGTGGCCCTCCAGAAAAATTGAATAGATTGAGTGCCTGTATGTGGCAGTCCCAAAAATTGTTTAAAACAGAGGACCGGGTAGGTGGCCCTCCAGAAAAATTAAATGCATAAAGTACTATAGCTAGAGCCAGTGGGCCCTGTCAAAAAATAGCCAGTTTCCTCTGCTTTAGTGTACAAAGAGGAGGAGAAGGAGGAAAATGAGGAGGAGGAGGAGTGCATAAATTATTCAGGTTGAGCTTCCTTCACCTGGTGGAGATTGGAAATTATGAGAAATCCAGGCTTTATTCATCTTAATAAGCGTCAGCCTGTCAGCGCTGTCAGTCGACAGGCGTGTACGCTTATCGGTGATGATGCCACCAGCTGCACTGAAAACCCGCTCGGACAACACGCTAGTGGCAGGGCAGGCAAGAACCTCCAAGGCGTACAGTTCGTACCACATGTCCAGCTTTGAAACCCAGTAGTTGTAGGGAGCTGTGTGATCATTTAGGATGATGGTATGGTCAGCTACGTACTCCCTCACCATCTTTCTGTAAAGATCAGCCCTACTCTGCCGAGACTGGGGACAGGTGACAGTGTCTTGCTGGGGTGACATAAAGCTGGCAAAAGTCTTGTAAAGCGTACCCTTGCCAGTGCTGGACAAGCTGCCTGCTCGCCTACTCTCCCTCGCTACTTGTCCCACAGAACTACGCACTCTGCCGCTAGCGCTGTCAGAAGGGAAATACTGTTTCAGCTTGTGCACCAGGGCCTGCTGGTATTCATGCATTCTCACACTCCTTTCCTCTCCAGGGATGAGAGTGGAGCGATTTTGCTTGTACTGTGGGTCCAGGAGAGTGAATACCCAGTAATCTGTGCTGGAATAAATTCTTTGAACGCGAGGGTCACGGGATAGGCAGCCTAGCATGAAATCTGCCATATGCGCCAGAGTCCCAACGCGCAAGAATTCACTCCCCTCACTGGCCTGACTGTCCATTTCCTCTTCCTCCTCATCCTCCTCCACCTCCTCCGATATGCGCTGAGAAACAGACCTGAGGGTGCTTTGGCTATCAACAAGGGAATCTTCTTCCCCCGTCTCTTGTGACGAGCGCAAAGCTTCCGACTTCATGCTGATCAGAGAGTTTTTCAACAGGCCAAGCAGCGGGATGGTGAGGCTGATGATTGCGGCATCGCCACTGACCATCTGTGTTGACTCCTCGAAGTTACTCAGCACCTGACAGATATCAGACATCCACGTCCACTCCTCATTGTAGACTTGAGGAAGCTGACTGACCTGACTACCAGTTCTGGTGGAAGTTGACATCTGGCAGTCTACAATCGCTCTGCGCTGCTGGTAAACTCTGGATAACATGGTTAATGTTGAATTCCACCTCGTGGGCACGTCGCACAACAGTCGGTGAGCGGGCAGTTGGAGGCGGCGCTGCGCTGCCCTGAGAGTGGCAGCATCTGTGCTGGACTTCCTGAAATGCGCACAGATGCGGCGCACCTTCGTGAGCAAATCAGACAGATTGGGGTATGTCTTGAGGAAATGCTGAACTATGAGGCATGGCACATGTGTCAGTCTGCCGAGTTGCAGAGCCGCCACCACATTACGGCCATTGTCACACACAACCATGCCTGGCTTCAGGTTCAGCGGTGCCAGCCACAGATCAGTCTGCGCCGTGATGCCCTGTAATAGTTCTTGGGCGGTGTGCCTTTTATCGCCTAGGCTCAGCAGTTTGAGCACCGCCTGCTGTCGCTTAGCGACGGCACTGCTGCTGTGCCTAGAGCTAGCGACTGATGGCGCCATGCCCACGGATGGTAGTTCGGAGGAGGAGGTGGAGGAGGGGTGGGAGGAGGCATAGTAGGCCTGAAAGACCTGGACCGAGGTAGGCCCCGCAATCCTCGGCGTCGGCAGTATATGACCACCCGCAGGGTCAGACTCGGTCCCAGCCTCCATCAAGTTAACCCAATGTGCCGTCAGCGATATATAGTGGCCCTGTCCGGCAGCACTCGTCCACGTGTCCGTGGTCAGGTGGACCTTGTCAGAAACGGCGTCGGTCAGGGCACGGGTGATGTTGTCTGACACGTGCTGGTGCAGGGCTGGGACGGCACATCGGGAAAAGTAGTGGCGGCTGGGGACCGAATACCGAGGGGCGGCCGCCGCCATGAGGTTGCGAAAGGCCTCGGTCTCTACTAGCCTATAGGGCAGCATCTCCAGGCTAAGCAATCTGGAGATGTGGACATTAAGGGCTTGGGCGTGCGGGTGGGTTGCACTATATTTCCTTTTTACGCTCCAGCATCTGGGGTATGGAGAGCTGAACGCTGATGGATGCTGTGGAGGATCGTGGAGGCGACGATGGGGTTTTTGTGCCATGGTCCTGGGCAGAGGGCTGACTTTCTGCTGACACAGGGGAAGGAGCAGTGGTGTGCACGGCCGGAGGTGAACGGGCTTGTTGCCACTGAGTGGGGTGTTTAGCATTCAAATGCCTGCGCATACTGGTGGGAGTTAAGCTAGTAGTGGTAGAACCCCTGCTGATCCTGGTTTGGCAAAGGTTGCACACCACAGTCCGTCGGTCATCCGGTGTTTCCTTAAAGAACCTCCAGACTTCTGAAAATCTAGCCCTCACCGCGGGAGCCCTCGCCACGGGAGCTTCACTACGTGACACATTTGGCGCTGATGCACCAGCTCTGGCCCTGCCTCTCCGTCTGGCCCCACCACTGCCTCTTCCAACCTGTTCTGGTCGAGGACTCTCCTCCGTCTCAGAAGCACTGTGTTCACCCGGCCTCTCAACCCAGCTTGGGTCTGTCACCTCATCATCCTCCGATCCCTCAGTCTGCTCCCCCCTCGGACTTCTTGCCCTGACAACAACTTCACCACTGTCTGACAACCATGTCTCCTCATCGTCGGACACCTCTTTACACACTTCTTCCACTACGTCAAGAAGGTCATCATCACCCACAGACTGCGACTGGTGGAAAACCTGGGCATCGGAAAATTGCTCAGCAGCAACCGGACAAGTGGTTTGTGACTGTGGGAAGGGTCCAGAAAACAGTTCCTCAGAGTATGCCGATTCAAATGCCAAATTTTCCTGGGAGGGGGCAGACTGGGGGGGAGGAGGCTGAGGTGCAGGAGCTGGAGGAGTGCTGATTTCGGTGACATGGGTGGACTGCGTGGAAGACTGACTGGTGGACAAATTGCTCGAAGCATTGTCGGCAATCCACGACATCACCTGTTCGCACTGTTCTGGCCTCAACAGTGCTCTACCACGTAGCTCTGCGGCGTTCCCCTGCTCCCTCATCAGCAGGTGGTGTCTCACCCCGCCCAGGACCACGGCCTCTGACCCCTGCAGTAGTTGGACGCCCACGTCCCCGCCCTCGTCCTCTACCCCTAGCCCTCGGGTTAAACATTTTGAAAATGAAAGTTATAACTTTAATTTTTTTTTAACTTTTTTTGTGTTTTTTTGTGTTTTTTTTTGTGTTTTTTAGTTTTTAAAACCAAACGATGCTATCCTATTGCTATGGCTATTTTCTAGCCAAGTATGAAAGCACACTGCTATGCCAGATGAGATGACGCTGAGTTACGAAAAATTAAACGTAAAATAAAAAGTAAATGGCAGACTGTGCCTAATTGAAATCAAACACCTAATAAATTTTCCCACTTCGGTCTTTGCGATGGATATGTGCGTCACTAAGCGCTAAACACAGCGGTCGCAAGTCTCACTACAAATTCCTCACAATATGGTAGTAGATGCACTGCAGCAAGGACAGCCACCAGCAGATCAACCAGAAATAAAATATATAACGCTATTGTAGGCCTAAGTAAGCCGTTTGGATTCTCCTATGGCTATTTTCTAGCCAAGTATGAAAGCACACTGCTATGCCAGATGAGATGACGCTGAGTTATGAAAAAATAAACGTAAAATAAAAAGTAAATGGAAGACTGTGCCTAATTGAAATCAAACCCCTAATAAATTTTCCCACTTTGGTGTTTGAGGTGGATATGTGTGTCACTAAGAGCTAAACACAACGGTAGCAAGTCCCCCTGCAAATTCCTCACAATATGGTACTAGCTGCAAATAAAAAAAAAAAATGTATAACGTTATTGTAGCCCTAAGAAGGGCTGTTGGGTTCTTGTAGAATCACTCCTGCCTAACACTATTCTAATAGAACAGCCTAACGCTTTCCCTGACCAACAGCAGCTCTCTCCCTAGCGGCATCAGGACACAGAATGATCCGAGCAGCGCAGGCAGGGGCTAGTCTATTCCAGGGTCACCTGATCTGGCCAGCCAACCACTGCTATCGACGTGTAAGGGTACCACGTCATGCTGGGTGGAGTGCAGAGTCTCCTGGCTTGTGATTGGCTCTGTTTCTGGCAGCCAAAAAGCGAAACGGCGGGAGCTGCCATTTTCTCGAGCGGGCGAAGTATTCGTCCGAGCAACGAGCAGTTTCGAGTACGCTAATGCTCGAACGAGCATCAAGCTCGGACGAGTATGTTTGCTCATCTCTAGTCTGCACCCATTTCTCTGCATTCACTGCACATACAAAAGGTATTTAAATTCTGAGATAGTAATAAAATATTGCCACTACCACAAATTAAAATTTTACTCACCATTGAATAGAACAAAATCTACTTACACTATGTGAATAACACTACACATGCTGACAGTTGATTCACACACTAGGTTAGTCAGTGACTACAGTACTGGTCAGACCCAGGCAAAAGTGATTTCTAGGTACTCACAGATTAAATGTTTTCTCCATTAGGTTCACTTATGAATGCATAATTTGACACTAAAAGTGTCACGATTTGTGCAGCAGATATCCACACTGCGCCCCTAAATATCCAACAGTCACTCAAAGTAAATTGTCCCTGGTTAACAATACTTTTCCCCTAAATGTTATATACTTCTTAAAATACAAATGGCCACACTGTCAAATGTATATTCTATGCCACCTCATATGAAAAAAAATACTGTTCCTTCCATATACAGTAGCCCCTTAATAAATAAGTACATTGCCGTTTGCATTATTTACAAAAAATATCCAACAATAAAATGATAAACCTGCGTACCAGTGGCTTTCATCTTCCCCTCTCCTTCTTAGGCTCCAAGGCAGCTCAATGTCATCATGATATAATGCTGCTTGTTTACGGGAGGTCGGCAAGAGCTAAGGTAAGAAGCCCTGTAGTCAATAATTTTTTTTGTCAATGGTGAAAAGGTGCTTGAGTGCCCCTCTACAGCAGGGACATGGAGATCCTGTGGGAAGGGGCCCTGTTTGTTACAATATTTGGAATCAGGATAGAAATGATTAGTTATAAATATTTTAGCTATTGGTTTTACATTTCACATTGTACCATGCTCAGGGGATGACAATTTTGAGTGTCTTTCACCAGTGGAGCTCAGTTTCAAGCATGTTCAGCATTCCTTTTGCATTGCAGCAAAAGTAGGATAAAACAGCGATCAAATGCTAAAAGTTTTGAAATCTTTTGATATCTTTTGTAAGTAGAATTCTGAGGATTTTGTTTCTGTAACATAGCTTGTTCTGTTATATATAGAACATTGATATAAGATAAGTTTTCACTGGACCAAGCTTCCATGTCTCTCAAGTGGGGATTGTTTTTGAAATAGTGATGTTTTGTTTAGTATGCTGATTTTGAGTATGTTTTTAAGCACATATCCCAAAAATAGATCAGATTTTTTGTCCTTCACCAGTAACAAATAAAACATGTATATTAATCTGTAACACATGCCCTGCATTTTCTTACAAACACATCACAGACAAAGAAAAACCAACTCACTCTTTAAAAGTCACACATTTGCACCTGACTATGTTGCGTAATGTGCCTCAATCGCTTCTCAAAAGTTGTTTAAAAAAGTGGCAGATGCTAAAGAACTTTCCAAATGGCGGAATGTAGTTTAAGCTTTTATTATAAACTGTTTTGCAGATTCTTTCTTTGTAGGCTCCACAGGAGATTCCCTATAAAACATGTTAGATTTATTCCATTATTTTATATGGCTAAGGTATGTCATGTCAAGCTGGCTTTTTTCAAAAAGCACTTTTAGACAAGTATTTGGACAAATGTTTTTCTATTTTTGGAAGCTCACATGTATAATGTTCAGGGTATATCTATTACAGTGCTAGGTAAACTAATAAAAGAACAAAATATTCAATTCAAAACCCTTTCTTTTTAGTTTTTACAGGTATTCCTCGACTTACGATGTTGATCTGTTCTTACGCTGCGTCGTAAACCTAATTTCAACGTAAGTGGGACCCTACGTTCATACGACCATTTGTACCATAATAACAGTACTCTACTGCAAATACTTAGCCTATCCAAACACCTATTCTAATAAATTACCCCACATATTTATCAAAAAATATAGGTCCAGTAAAATATTCAAAGGGATGTAAAGGTTTGAAAAAACCGGGTTGGTATAAGACGCGCTGCCCCAATTGAGTTGTATCCGACACGGTAGTGGGGTGCAAGATAAGACGCGCTGCCCCAATTGAGTTGTATCCGACACGGTAGTGGGGTGCAAGATATTATTTATTTAGAGGATATCTAAATAATAAGATAAATAATATCTTGCACCCCACTACCGTGTCGGATACAACTCAATTGGGGCAGCGCGTCTTATACCGACCCGGTTTTTTCAAACCTTTACATCCCTGTGATTCCCTATCCGGCACTACCACTGTACCGGACCCCGGGAAGACGCAGCACACCCTAGCCACAGCTACCGGAGAACAAAAAGTATCTACTCTAGACGCATAAGACACAAGGTGTCTTCAGGTGAGCAGATACTCTCTAATACCTCATCTCACTTATAAGTGACCTATTGCACTAGGGGCGCCGCCCGTGTCTCGTTCTATTTTTCAGTAAAATATTTTGCAGTACAGTACATTTTATAATGAAAAACTGTACTGTAAGTGCTGTAACAGCAATAAACATTGTACAGTTATAAACAAAGATAACAATTCCAAAGAGAATAGGCTTATTATCAGGAAGATGCAGAAGGTGCTGGAGATACTGGGGCTGGTGAGTCAAGAGGGGCCGAGGAGTCAAGGGGGGCAGCTGAGGTAGAGGGTACAGGTACAGGATCTGTTTCAAGCCTCTCTACATTCTTGAAGTACTGCTGCAGGTTAGTTTGGAAGGAGTTTGGAAGGAGACCATCTTCTTCTCCAAGATCTCCTTGTTTCATCTAAGGGTATCTATAACTCCTCTGGCAAACCCAGTGGAACTCTCCATGTTGCGATCCTTAGCCTCAAACCTTGACAACCACTACTCTATCAGGGCAAAACCGCCTGCCAAGCCCTGTCTATCATGTGCTTCTCCAGTTGAATAAGGTCTTCAGCAGATAACTTCACTCCGTGAGATGCCAGTAGCTCTGTGACATCATCCTCCTCCACCTTCAGATTCATTTTCTTACTCTCAACAACGTTCTTTATGACACTAGTCACTGACTCTTGGACCTCTGTGACATCATTCACAAACTCGGAACACCGTTTTTTCCACACACCATTCGTACTGGTCTGCTTAATCTCATTCCAGGAGTCAGAAATGTTATTCAAGGATGTTGTATTTTTTAGAGTCAAGTAATTATTCTTTTTTGTTAAGGCATTACCAATGACCCTTCAAAGGTAGTAGGCCTTGAATGTAGCAATGACTCCTTGGTCCATAGGCTGTATAAGGGCAGTGGTATTAGATGGAAGGTAAACCACCTTGACATTAAGTCATCCAGAAGGGCAGGGTGTCCAGGGGCATTGTCCAGGATTAGCACCACCTTAAAGGGGATATCCTTAGTGGTACAATACCACTCCACACCTGTCACAAAATGGTTTGTGAACCAGTCATCAAACACTGCAAGTGTCACCCATGCCTTCCTATTAGACTCCCAGATGACTGAATGACTGTCACCTAGCCTTCTCCTGAATAACCATAAGGCTCACAGGGATATGGCATTGACTTTGGTCTTCCAATCAAACACCAATAATCTTTCCATATCAATAATAAGCCCACTAGGCGGCTTTATCATTACTGTCAATTTCATAGGAGCAGATCCTCTCACATGTTCAAGGATACGATCTTTATCCTTGATATACGTAGTGACAGTTGAGGACTAAGTTCTAATGACCTGCCAATTTCTGTTGCTGTTTCCCCCTAATCAGATTGCCTAATGATATCCACTTTCCCCTCAAGGGTGATAGCCTTCCTTTTCTTTGATGCACTGGTATCAGATGAGTCTGGGTTACGTTTGGGAGCCATAATGAAGGGTGTTATGGTGTGCAAGAGACTCATTTTGCTTCTGTAACCAGGTACAGTGTACAGTATTGACTCTATTCTACCGCCTCTGAACATAGTTTAACTTAAACGCAAACTGCGTAATTTCAAAATTTGGCGTCGTAACCATGAAACGACATAACTCGAGACCATTATAACCCGAGAACTCACTGTATTTTCATATGTAATAATAGAAACAGTTGGTTTGACTGAATATAAGCTTTCCTCCTGTTCTATTATTAATGGCCAATGGCTCTACAATAAGAAGTCCTAGTAATTATCCAGGATTGATCATTACTTAAAGCACATCTACCACCAGGATGAATGACTGTATGCAAATGAGCCTGAGGGGCTCTAGGCTCTATGAACACCTATAAATCCTGTAGCCCCTCAGGTTCATTTGCATACAGTCCTTCATCCTGGCGGTAGATGCCCTTTAAAGAAGTTGGCCACTATATGTTAATTTTTATTGTATATTGGGGACATGGTATTAAACAACTTACCATTATATATTCAGATAAAGTTCTGCACCATTTTCATGAAATCTGAAACCACAGCCCCTGCTCGGAACTACGCTTCTCATGAAAAAGGAGATGGAGGTTCATGTGACCATATACTCCTATGAGAACACACTCTCCAACTTTTTTATGCTTGTCCAAATGATTCTAACATGGTTGGAATTTTTTGGATCTCTACTGCCAGATGGCACCAGACTGTCTGCTCGAACTCGGAATCACCCATCTGACAGTAGAGAATCTAATTAGAATATCTTCAGTACCATTAAGCTAAAAAAGGCTCTCTATTGGGGCATTTCTCTCAGGGGAGGGGTGGTTCTCAGGGGAAGAATACAACTCAGCTACACTCATCTGAGATTTTAAAATAGTGACATTTTTTACTCAGGAAAATTCCATCTTCATCAAGACCAGCCCAATGGCATCTATTAAAGATGCAAAGAGTTAGATGAGGAAGTAAAAAGTTATTTTTTAACTTTATTCAACCCCCTGTATTTCCACCTGCTGGATCTTTGTGTAATGTATATCTCACAATGCCTATGTTTAATCATGCCACACATATTTTCATTAAAAGTAAGATAAAGATAGAGAAAAGCTTTCCTATTTCAGGGTAATAGTTCATTTTTGCACATGAAGCCCGGAGCCTTTTAATAGCGTACATTGCATATTATAGTATAATCTGTTTAATGATTGCATGTTCTAGGCCCCTAGGCATGCTAATAAAATAGGCAAAAAAGCGACAAAATTATTTAAAAAAATTAAAAGATTATACATACATCACATATCTTTCTGTGAAACACATATAACATAAAGAGTTTAACATGTACTGCATTGAACTATGAATTTTAAACAATGGTCCATATTTCATGTCATGCTGAATGCTTCAGCCTCAATCTGGACTGTTTGACTCAATTCCAACCAGATTCAGTCATCTAAAATAGGCTGCACCTGCAAGACTGATATATTTGCCTGTATAAAATGATGACATGTTATACAAAAAGGAGCTTAGCATTTCAACATACATGTATCAATGTCCAAGTGTTTCCTAAATAATTAATATCATCTTGGTATTTTTCTTAAAACATTTTTTCAGTTCCATCCTAAGTGATTTCAATCATCTATTCCACGACCCATTTAAAATTTGCTTTGGGAGATGCTAAAATGTCAAGCATATTTCAATGTTTTGGCTCATGGCTAATGTCCCCTTAGATACTTCATCATAGTACTTATCATAGTTTATATGTGCTGTAAAATCAGAAACCTGTTGAGATTTATAAAACAAATAATGATTTTTTTTAAAGCATATCCAAATAAATAGATATTAATCTTGTAATGTGTTTTAAGTAAATGTTCTTATTTCCGACACTTTTATACAGTAATAAAAATATTATAAAAGTTAAATACTTTTGACAGTACCCTGAGACTTAAACACTCACACAACTTGACAAGGGGGCAAATTTAGAAAGTGGTGGCACATTGTACTAGTTGTTATTCTTGCACATTACTGGTGCATGACCATGTGACCAGGTAATTCTATGCCAGGCCTAAGTGCTAAGAACTGGTGCAGTCTATAGCTAATTCAGCAGTGGCAAACCATGACCCAGTCCACACCCCTCCCTGCCCACTTGGCATTGATGTATCATAAGGGAGGAGTTTTAAATCCTGGCCATGTGCCATTCACCTTCCCACCCCACCCCCCTTTATACAATTGCAGCGCAAGTAATTCTTCAAATGGGTATACATTCCTTAAACACTGTTTTATTTTGGGCACTATAATAACTAGATTATTTGGAACTTTGATACTCTACAATAGAAGCCACTGATACTGATAAAGGAAATCTATAATGGGAAATCAGGCCTCCAAAACAAAAATACCTTTTTGTAGGGCTTCTCCTCTGTAAAACTTTGGGGGAAGAGTAGATCCCCTCTGGCACCAGGGCATACCCAATGCTTCCTGCCACAGATATGACCGCTACCTCTGGACTGCATGCTAAAACATCAATTTCATCAGCTCCAGCACCTGCACAGTCCTGGCACCTGGTAACTTTATCAATCCAAAATGGGTGGGTTGACTGCGCAGGCACTGGAGCTGACAAGAGTGACAATGGCAACAACAATCACTTCAAAGTATACAGGGATGGGTAGATCTGAAATGGGAGTCGTGGAGTTGATTAGCACTTCAGACTAGCTTGCATAATTGTAAAACATTTTTAGGGGGCTACAGACTTGAGGGACATGGTTAATAAAGTAATGTCTGGCTTACGGTGGAGAAGGTATTTGTACTTTGGAGGACTGATTTTATATTATTTTCTTTTCCATATAATTAATTTCTTAAAATTCTATTTCCCATGTACATTTTCGAAATGATTCTTGCAATAAAATATAATATCCTTGTGTTATATGCATAGAGATTAGATTTTTGTACTGTAAATTGTCTTTTAGTCCACAATTTTGCATACATTTCTATTGTCTAGTAGAATACTGTTTTAAAAAACAACTCTGATAATGAGCTAATGAAGGCTAAAAGTCAACACTTGTTAATGTCTAAATGTGTTAAAGATCATATGTGGACGTTTGGCTGCAATTTGTTAAGTTAAAGGGGACCTACCACCACGAATCGGGTGGTAGGTGGATCAATAGGACGTGAGGATAGCCCTTTTAAGGGCTAATCCTCAAGTCCCCACACTGTTTTGTGAACTTATATAAAAGGTTTATGCTAATTTTGTTATGCGGCTACTGGGGCGTGGAGTAGCCGCAGCTGTGGCTACACGGCGCGGCTACTCCACGCCCCAGTAGCCACTTTACCCCTCCTACCCACAATCTTCGGCCGGCGATCCTGCCGTTGGCGCAGGCGCAGAACAGCAGGCCCGCGCCTGTGCGGTCACTGCTCCGAAACAGGCCTGCGCCTGTGCGGTCACTGCTCCGAAACAGGCGCTGGCCTGCTGTTCTGCGCCTGCGCAGACTGCAGAATTGCCAGACGAGGGCGAGCAGCTGCAAGGAGCTGTGCACCGAAGATTGTGGGTAGGAGGGGCAAAGTGGCTACTGGGGCGTGGAGTAGCCGCGCTATGTAGCCACAGCTGCGGCTACTCCACGCCCCAGTAGCCGCATAACAAAATTAGCATAAACCTTTTAAGTTCACAAAACAGTGCGGGGACGTGAGGATTAGCCCTTAAAAGGGCTATCCTCACGTCCTATTGATCCACCTACCATCCGATCTACCTTTTATAGGTAGATTTGTGGTGGTAGGTTCCCTTTAAGCTGATCATCCTAGTAAATGCATTTGATCCATATGTCCTTGTCCAGGGGGAAATATCAACATTTTTCATTTCCACTAATAAAGATAATTCTGACATTACTTTACTTGCAGAGAAATTTCTCCAGACGTATCCATTTTCAGGAAACAAGAGGGACAGACTATTACACATTTTAATAGTGTATTGGGAATGTGGGTCGTGACTCTTATGAACTATAAGATTATATATCTCTGTTAGATTTTTCAAAAGCAGACTTTATTTCCAATGAAGGGAAGGCAGTGAAAATCTTCCTGACTGGGGTACAGGAGCCTTTAAATCTCATTATTTTTCTCTTGCTTGTAATGTAATGGAATATTTATGGATATTGATGCATTATATATGAGTATCCCATTGTAGAAAAAGTTTGTGGGCTGCATTGGAAAAGCATTATACAATAAATAGTAGTCAATATTCAGGTAGATTGATGATAAGGCTTTGCATAATGTAATGACATTAGAATGGTTTGAACGAATATGACAATAATTAGAGTTAATTATTTAAACTGGGACAAAAAATGTCAAGGAATATTTAAAAACAAAAACCTGCAGCTTACAATTCTTTATTGTGCATGTACTATCATTCTTTCTAAATACCTATGACAGCTTGTTTTAATTGGATATTTCAATCTGTATCTATTATTTCCATCCGGTATATATTATTTAGATGATGCTGTTCCAAAATCACATTTGCCAACTCCTAAAGGTAAAACTGAAAGTTTGAGTCCAAAATCAACTATGTAAAGGTACAAACACCTCACGGATATACTAGAGTTATTCTGGAAACCTGAATTCTTAAAATGGAGTATACTGGGAATGTTATTTTGTGTTAAAATCCAATGACAAAGTTATGTTCCAATCCAGGCACCATATGGATGCCTCCAGTCTGTGCCAGGCATGCACTGGTTGCCTATCAAATATGTATAAAGTACAATTCGAAGGTCATGCTTGCCAAAAAGAAAAAAAGGGAGAATAGTAGGTGCTAGCAACTAACCCTGGTATCATAGGGGAAAATGCATAAACATAAAAGTATAAAGAGTGTGTATGCAACACCAAAAGTCTCACAGTCTGGCAAAATATGCAATTTACTAGTGTAATTATCGTATAGATAAATTTAATAATGTACAATTTCAAAAGTCTTAAAATAGAATGCATGTAAACAAGTTGGCTGCGAGACCCACGCAGTAAAAACAATTCATACAAGAGTAATTAAGAATCCATATTCTGTAAGTGAATAAAACCAAGTGTCAAAATTAGATATAGCAAAGCTGAAATATACAATACTGCTCCTCTATGTTCTCCATCCCGCAAGGTATAATTAAAATAAAATGTAAAAATCGGATCTAGCAAAGCTGGAATATACAATACTGCTTCTCTACTTCCCCCATCTTGCAAGGAATAATTAAAACAAATGATCAAAGCCTGAAATATTATAGCTGGTATATATACTATAGCCGTCCTCTACATTCTCCATCCTCAGTGATCGGTACCACAACACCAGCATAAGTCCATAAAGTAGAATGTGGCACCTCTACACTCCACCTCATTGGGGCAGATTTATCAAGCTGTCTGAAAGTCAGAATATTTCTAGTTGCCCATGGCAACCAATCCCAGCTCAGCTTTCATTTCACCAGTGCTCATGAATATTTTAAATGGGAGCTGTGATTGGTTGCCATGGGCAACTAGAAATATTCTGACTTTCAGACAGCTTGATAAATCTGCCCCATTATGTTCTATGGAGATGTGAACGGTAATTTTTAGGCTTTGCAAAAATCTTTTTATTCTCAGGACACCATTCACCAAGGATTGACCATGCCGTGAGTAGCGATGTGCTGCACTTCCTATCTCCTAGAGTGCTTCTCTAAATAACTTGAACTCAGGGATACCCAACAGGTTTATCATTTATTTTGTTTATTTATATTTTAATTTTTCCAAATGGGGGGTGTAGATTAAAATTTTTAGATTTTTTTGTATATACTCTGAGAATGCCAGATATCATTACAAATGATAACCCACCTTCCTCCATAATCAAATCCGTGAGTTAGTAATCTGCCTCAATGCACAGCCACTATTTACTAGCTGATGTAGGACATTCTCAAATTTTGTATTAATGACAAATTAACTGCTACACTTTTACATTTTGAATAGCCTATTTACTAACAATGTTCTTATCTATAAATCACATGGAAAAAGATGCAAATTCTATATTTATATTCACTGTAACTCAGTTACCCTGATCTTTGTTTCCTAACAGGTAAGCATTCTACATTGATAAAATAGTCACCTCATGGTTTCTATCTGTATAATATTAGATTCTGCTTTAGCTTATCTTGGAAACATAGAGCAGAAGTTTTAATTTACTTTGCATGTGTGTGGTCAGGAAGGTCTAAATTATATGAAGGCGCGTTGTCATCTCTTGGGTTTTTAAAGTGTTAGCTTAATAATCACATTCCTGTAATCTTTAGAAGTGGTGATACCTTTTCCCATCTGAGGGGATGTTATAATTCTTACCCCCTGTGGAGATCATACAGATAATATTACATCCAGACCCAATAACACACAGTGGCCTTGTTTTTGTGGTTACCTAACTAAAATAGCATTTTCTTTTCTATTCATCTTTATTCTAGGATTAGTGTGATCCAAGAATGTTTTAGGTATCTGAAACTTTGAGATTTTAGGTAACCATGACAATGACAAAGTAACTTGACAAGTTCATTTGAGTTTTTTGCACATATTTTAGGCAAAATACAAACCTTTAAACACTTATATGTGTATAGACCTGACTGCATAGAACTATCAGTTATTAAGTAAATAAAACCTAAAATAGGAATATATTTCTGCTTCACCATTCTCATTGAAGTTATTTGCATGAATGTGCATGCATAGACAGGTAGACTAGAATCCAGAGACATCCAGTTAAAGAAAGTTTAGTAGTTCCCCATATACCTCAAAAGTGAAAATATCAGTGTATAAATAATTTCATATTCTTTCCAGAGAACTGTGATATAATCTTTATACAAATAAGCCACTTTTTGTGGAATTAATGTCTTCGGTGCAAGTCTTTTCTTTTTTTCTGTGCTGTCCAGTGCCATTGTGAACTACCACTTAACAAAGTGAGGGGAATTAATTAAGAGTGGCATTAGGAATTGAAATTCCCCGTCAGCGATCCTGCACCAATACTCACTAAGAGTCTCTGGCGTGTTTTTTCATAGGCTTTCACCACACAGCCATCAGTATACACTATGATGTCACCAAGTGGCTGACATGACGTTTGCATGCGTCGGAACTGTGCAAGGAAATGGAGCCGTAGCATTTCCGAAGACAGAAGAGGACCTGCGGGGGCGTCGGAAAGGTAAGTACTGGGGACAGGGGCTACTGGCTATTTACTGAGGACAGGGGCTGGATGGCTTTATACTAGGAGGGAGGGGACTGACATGCTATATACTGGCTGTGGCCGATGCATTTTCCACCCTAGACTTATACTCGAGTTAAGAGGTTTTCCCATTTTTTTGTGTTAAAATTAGGTATTTCAGCTTATACTCGAGTATTATTATATTATTATTTAATAATTGACTGGAATTGGGACTAGTTATCAGAGTATTAATGAGAATCAATGAAGAAACCCAGGTAGTTGTAAATGTAAAAGATCAATCAATTTAAAAAACACAAAAATATTGAAAAGACTGGGACATATGTTAGCTGTCAAATTTTAATCCACTGGTCATGTTTACAGAATAAAGATAATTTTTGACTCCTTACTTTGCAATTTTAATTTTGCTGTTTTAGCTCCTTTAACTCAGTGATGGTCATTGTAAAATTGCAGAGACGTGTGTGTGTGGGCAGAGACTCTCTAACCAATCACTTCATAATTCCTCTGTGCTATGAGATGTTGTGTGTTGACAATCTGGTTAGATTATAGCTACACTTTCAGTTAGCTTTGGATCAGTCTACAAGTATCATGAGATGGATATAAAACAGAATGAAACACTCAGCACTGCAATGTCACTCCCTCCCTTGGATACAGAGCTTTTCTTGTTTCTAGAGCTTCTGATGTCTCTCTTTTCTCCACAGAATTGTCCAACCATAGTCATAAGATTTAGATGCATCCAGGGACAACCAAATATGTAAACACCAGGACTGATAGAGACAGGTTGTAAATATATCTGTGAAATGCTGTAGTTTTGTGAATTAGATAATGTGTTATTTTGTTATCCTTGTTTTTCTTAAGAATCTTGTCTTAGTGGGAATAACCCTTTAATATTACCGAGAATTATTAATCCAGTCAGTTACTTTATGCTCTACATAACCATACAAAATTATCATGATATCTTATTATTTACTTTCTGGTGACCTGGTTGGGGCACACACACAAAAAAAAAAAATTAAAACGCAGTTACACAATGTCACCGGAGAAACTTATCTCATGAAAAAAAAACTGCAAAGAATTTGACATCATGCATTCAGAGAAGAACTGTTTTGGACAATGCACATCAAATGCGTACAGAACCTCTCTTGGTATTCTACAGGTAATAAATTGCAAATGTTGGAGCAGGCTTATAAAGGAGAATGGGAATTGCTAATAATAAAGTGTTCCATGAACTAAAACCACATTTGATATAAAAAAAAACCTATTGAATTGCAGCTGTTTCCCACCAAACAATAAATATGTTAGCATGTTGAGGTTTTCTACTGTTTCTCTTCATGCTACAAATGCAACAACCAGATGGTTGCAGACAATCAGTGGGAGAATATGCATTACTGTGTTGATTATACATTTACAATAATGCCATTTCTTTTGCCATTCTCAATATGCTGTTTATCATTTTAATCTGCCCTTTTATTTTGGGGCTGTTAACAATTTTTTTTCCTCCGCAAGAAGAAGCTGGTTACAGTTGCAACAGGTTTTCCATTGTGGCCCCTTTGGTTAAATATATAACCTACAACAAATGACACACAAAAATTACAAAGAATAAAAATCTAAGTTTATTTGTATTCGATTGTCGAAAAATAGAGCACACAAGCATAAAAACATGAAGCATAAAGTGAAAACACTAGTGTTACCCCGGAGAACAACAAGGCGTAGTTTAAATCAATGGAACATATGGATGATTTAACCCCTTAAGGATGCAGGGTTTTTCGGCTGATTTCTCGCTCTCCAACTTTAAAAATCCATAACTTTTTCATTTTTACGTGTACAGACCTGTGTGAGGGCTTATTTTGTGCGTAACAAATTTTACTTTCCCGTGATGTTATTTATTTTAACATGCCGTGTACTGCGAAGCTGAAAAAAAAACCGCACGTGCGTCACATTCTTGTGGGCTCAGTTTTTACGACTTTCACTCTTCGCTCCAAATAACACACCTACTTTATTCTTTGGTTCGGTGCGATCGCGGTGATACCAAATTTATATAGGTTTTATTGTGTTTTAATACATTTTCAAAAATTAAACGAATGTGTACAAAAAAGAAAAAAAAAATTTTGCCATCTCCTGACGCTAATAACTTTTTCATACTTTGGCGCACAGAGATGTGTGAGGAGTCATTTTTTGCGAAATGAGGCAACGTTTTCATTACTACCATTTTGAGGTCTGTGCGACATTTTGATCATTTTTTATTTCATTTTTTATGTTATGTAAAAAGGTGTAAAAGTCGCATTTCGGACATTTCCCGCCTCGGAGGTCACCGCCGGCTGTAACCGTTTTTATATTTTGATAGATCGGGCATTTTGGGATGCGGCGATACCTAATATGTCTGTGATTTTTACTGTTTGTTATGTTTTATATCCGTTCTAGGGAAAAGGGGGTGATTTGAACTTTTAATATTTTATTAATTTTTTTTATTTTTTAAACTTTTTTTTTTCTTTTTTTTTTTTCACTGCTTTTTAGACCATCTAGGGTACATTAACCCTAGATGGTCAGATCGATCCTACCATATACTGCAATACTACAGTATTGCAATATATGGCATTTTTGCAGGTCATACATTACAATGAGCCAGTGGCTCATTGTAACGAACCTGCATAAGCCATGTAGCCTCGTGTCAAAAGAAGACCCGAGGCTACCATGGTAACCGATCACCGCCCCCCGATGACGTTCGGGGGCGTGGCGATTGGAAAAAAGACTTTGCCGGCGGCGTTTAGAGGGTTAATAGCACCGACCGCAGTTATTAGCGGTGGGGGTTTTGTGCAAAATGCAAAAAACCCCACCTCTGTATGAAGAGGACTCAGCCCGTGAGCCCTCTTCACACATCCCTTATACCTCTGCGCCGTAGAGCTACGGCGCAGAGCGTTAAGGGGTTAAACAAATTACTCACACATGCATATATATAAATATATATATATATATATACACATACACCGCAAGGCGGTCTCGTCTGAAAGATAGCAGGTTACAGACGTCCCTTAGTTACAGATGGACCTCTCTGATCCCTATGACCTCAGTCTCAGGCTGCAAAGATCAGCTGTAAAGTGTCTGTAATGAAGCTTTATTGATAAGTCTTGTTCCCAAATTTTAAAATCCAATTTCAACTGGGACAGAAAACTTTTGTCTGGAGCTACAATTATAGTATATACCTGTTCCTACTTACATACAAATTTGACTTAAGAACAGACCTAAAGAACTTATATTGTAAGTTGTAACAGAAATCAGATTGAATTTAACAGAAAAAGAAAAGGTTGTCCAGCTCACCTGTCTCATGTATCAAAGAAAGTCCAGTGCACATAACTTCCCAGTTTGAAAAGATGTATGTCCAGCACTCGGAGATTCATTATCCTCTTTTATTGAAGTTTAAAAGTTACACTCACATGGGCAAATAACGCAAACAAAACGATTGACGCGTTTCGGCAATACGCCTTAGTCTTTCAGTATTTCAGATTGGTGTGCTCAGTTTTTGTCTGCCTTAGGCTTATGGGGCGTAGGTCTTCCAGATATTTGGGGTTACTACATGACTACATGTTACAGTCCTAGACTAGTGATTTCATAGCCCTACCAAGCAGTGGGATTAGGTGGTACAGTATTAACACTCTCAGTCTTCACACTCTCCTATAGTTTGATGTTTCCAACATGGGGCCTAGCCCTGGGACACAGAATGGACCTGTTTCCACTGGAAACCAGCTCCTCCTCCCCTTCACCATCTTTTCCTGCAGGTTCTTCCCTTCAGGCCCTTTTTGATCATGGTGCTCGTAGAAAGGCCCAACACCTCCTGGCTGGCATGGAAGCAGGACTTGAGGTTGCCTGTGACGCATTTCTCCATCACATTCGGTGAACTCCTCGTTTATCTGGGTGGCCAGGGTGATGAGACCAAGGCAGATCATGGGCAGCCAGTGTGTCTTTCACCTGGGGAGTTAGCCCTTGCTTGAAGGTAGCTGACAAGGCTGCATCATTCCAGGAAAACTTGGAGGCCAGGGTGCGAAACTTGACTGCATACTGACCCACAGAAGAATGTCCTTGGAGCAGGTTCAGCAGCTTCAGCTGAGGAGGCACAAGCAGGTTCTTCAAAGACAGAGCGAAATTTAGCCATAAAGGTGGTATGGGAAGCTGTCACTGGGTCGTTTCTGTCCCACAGAGGAGTAGCCCAGGCCAGAGCCTTCCCGGAAAGGAGGCTGATGATGAATGCCACCACCATCAAATTTATCGGGCATAGAAAGTCTGAGTCTTTGCTCTGCTGCCGGACGAAAAGCCGGGGTGGGAGGAGGAGGAGCAGGAATGAATGCAGAAGCCTGTTTCTGGGAGTCAGTCAGCTGTTGAAGCGCAGTGGCAACTTTGCCTAGAAGTTCTCCATGAGCAGCAATTTGCTGAGACTGCCGGGCGACAATGCTGCGAAGATCAATCCGTTCTAGAGGTGACTCCTTGGCGGGATCCATGGCCAGATCTTACTGTCACAGTCCGGGGGTGATGAACTGTCTGAGAGTCTATTTGGGAAGAGTCTGTGGACCCTTTGGACCACCGCAGGAGTTGATGGAGTTTGCCGCAACCCGGGACCGGAGTCTAAGTGGCACCTGGTCTCTGCCAGAGCCTGCTGCAAAGCGGGATGGTCTTGCTGCCCCGGGGTGCCACCAGGTCGTTCCACGGGTGCGACTAGGCCCACGGTGGCGGCCAAGGTAGTACGGCAGGAAATGCAGGAAACAGTCCAAAATTGACATGACAGCAGGAAACATGGAGGAACACTGGTAACGATGGCACACAGTGGAACACTGGTAATGCTGGCACGGACTGAAGATTCTTCTGGACAGGAACCCTGGAAGGCACAGCAGGACAGGAACCCTGGAAGGCACATCAGGTCACAGGACTGGCACAGACATAGAGGAACACAGAGGTACACTGGAAACACCGGGAACACTGGAGGATTTCACTTAGCAGGAAATGATGTTGAAGATCCGGCGGGGCAGGAAGGGATGTCCCGGATTATAAGGGAGTCCTGGATTAACTAGCTCCAATCAGGAGGACGCTGGCTCTTTAAGTCCCAGAGAACCAGTGCGCACGCGCCCTAGGATCGAGAGCGCGTGGCCTAGTCAGGAAGCAGGAGCACAGCCAGGAGCATGGAGAGGTGAGTTTGGGCTGGGGAGCAGGACAGCAGCAGTGACAGCGGGGACCACAGCATTGAGAGGGGCACGGGTGTGCCAGCGATCTGCAGCATGGATCACGTGGACACTCGTGACACTGACTTCCTCCTTCCATGGCAGGTGTGAAGAATTGATCACTGTGTGATCCCTCTGCATCTTAATCCAGGCTTCTCAGGAGTAAAGATCCCACTTGAATGAACGTTAGGTCTCCACCTGGTCCTGCCTGAGATTACTAAGGGTCTGCTGACCTCCTCCTCCCCTCTTTTTCCTTTTCTCTGCCTGACTTGTGGGTTCTCTTTATTGTTAATTTTTTTTCCTGGTGTTAATTGTTATTGATTTATGTAATAGTGGTATAGGGGGACGTTCAAGGGTTGCTAGCTACATCCCGTGAATGCACTTTTTTGTATTTTCCATGACTCTATTACAGGAATGCATTTGTTCATTTGCTGTAAGCAAAGAATTTAAAGAAAAAACATATTGAGTGGTAATTTTTGAAAGATTTCAAATTATGTTTTCTTTAATAAAAAATACTTTCTAACAATGTTGACAGACATTGATAGATTATACCTTTAAGTAGCAAGGAAATTCTTTTGTGTATGTAGTTAAAGGAAACCTACCACTGCTCGCATGATAAAATCATGCGAGCAGACCACCTGGTAGGCTATTTAATACTGATGCCGGCACATACTTTAGTTCGGCACGGCGATCGTTAGTTTAGCTAAAAAAATGTTTTACTTACATATGAAAATATTCCTCCGGTGCTACCCCTACGTCATCTTCGGAAGGGAGATGCCTTCCGATCATTAATTATTCACGCCTCCTTCATTGTAGCTGTTTCCTTCGGGTGCCGAGAGCCGTGACGTCACCAAGCTCTCGGCACCTATCGCGCATGCGCAGATACTAACTCTCACACAGCCAGACAGCGATAGGTGCCGAGAGCTTGGTGACGTCACGGCTCTCGGCACCCGAAGGAAACAGCTACAATGAAGGAGGCGTGAATAATTAAAGATCGGAAGGCATCTCCCTTCCGAAGATGACGTAGGGGTAGCACCGGAGGAATATTTTCATATGTAAGTAAAACATTTTTTTAGCTAAACTAACGATCGCCGTGCCGAACTAAAGTATGTGCCGGCATCAGTATTAAATAGCCTACCAGGTGGTCTGCTCGCATGATTTTATCATGCGAGCAGTGGTAGGTTTCCTTTAAAGCATGTTTTTAACAAAAAAAAAAAAAGTTTTGCCCTCCTGTTTTTAACAGGGAATGAAGTATGGTGTGCGGATGTTGCCTGTATTCAGTAACCATTTGTAGCCCACATGTTTATTAGATTTTCATATGAATATTAGAATGTACTATAAACTTTAAAGCTCATTTGTTCTATTGTTTAATTGGTAGAAACCATGTTTTTACTGGTATATAACATTTATAGTTTTTTAAATTTAGATTTTATATTGCTTAGTCAGTGTGATTCATAGTTATAGCTTTGGTATTTTCAGAATTCTTGGTGGTCTTAAGCAATTTCCTTTGTAAATCTGTATTTGAACTTCTGGGACAGATGTTAAAACTTTTAGAAAATCGTTCACATAAACATGTTGGTAGTAACCACAGGTGTATACAGCATGGGTCATTGCACATGTGGTAAATGAAACTAATGGTTTGTGTCCACAACACATTTCCTTTATTCTCATTCCATCCATTTTCTGGTTGAGAAATTCTTCCGACAACCTTTGCACATTTTGTGTCCTTATAAAAAAATATATATATATAACTAAAATGTAAAAAGTTAGTAGTAGCTTAAATATTAGATTAAACTGAGCAAATCTAATGCAATTATTGAGACTAACTTACAAAGTGTGAAGTAACTGTTAAATATATTTTTGGGAAAAAGCAATGGAGAATTTTAAATATATATTATTGAGAAATGTAAAATTAAATTAGTCATAATGACTATCAACAGTTACAATCTATCACTAGATTATACAAAAACATCCATTTTGTCTTAAATTAATGGGAAATAACTGTGATCACTGATGGTTATTGGTCAACTCAAGTTAGAATGTTCTCTGCATTGCAGATGGTACACTAAACTTCTTCTAGCAATACCTAAGGTCAGAAGAAGGTCACCATGCAATAGCATGCACTATACTCAAAAGAAAACCTACCTTGAGGAATTGATCTAATGGTAGATTCCTCCTACCTGTCTCTGCTCTAATCTTTAATTTCATAATCCTGGAACCTAATCTAATTTGTAAAAAACGTTATTTCAGTAATATGTTAATTAACTTCAGAGGCTACTCCCAGTTCCCAGTGCCTGGTCAGGCTATTACAAACCTCAGTAGCCTCTGTAGTTAATTTAGATATTACTAAAATAAAGGGTTTTTTTAAGTTTAAAGTTAGGTTCCAGACGTATTACGTTACAGATTGGGGTATAGGAAGGCAGGAGAAATCGATCATCAGATCTACTTCTAATAGTAGATCCGTCATGGTGGGTTTTCTTAAAAACTATTTTCAATGCTTGGATAAACTTGTTCAAACTTTTTCATTGTATACAACAGTTGCATTATTTTCAGTGCACATTTTGTGATTGAGATGATCATCTTTTATCTATTTAGATGATATATTATTTAGTGTGGTATATTTTTTATATACTGATGAACTTGATGGCATCAGTCCATCAAGTCTAACCAATTAATTCTACATTGTACAGCATTGATCCAGAGGAAGTCAAAAAACCCTGCAAGGATGATACCAATTGGCCCTATGTAGGGAAAAATTCCTTCCTGATCCATATTATGTCAAAATAACACTCTGTATAAACAGAAACTATTTACAAAAAAGTTGTATTCCCATAAAATGTGATATTATTGCTCTCCAAATAGGTATCCAGGCCCCTCTTGAACATGTGCAAATTGTCGGCCATTACAACATCTTGTGGCACTCTCCCATTAAAGAATCCCTGTCTATGGTGGTGGTAGAAGCCCCTCTCCTCTAGGCATAGAGGATGCCCTAGTCCTTGCCATTGGCCTAGTTATAAAAAGATATTTGGAAAGATCTCTATACTGCCAATTCAGACATTTATACATTGTACTGAGGTATCCCCTTTTTTTGTAAGTAGAATTACCCCAATTGCAATTGCATTCTATTCTAGTCCCCCATTCACTTAATAATCTTGGTTGCTCTCCTTTGCACTCATTCTAGTTCTACTATGTCCTTTTTATAGAGTGATTTGTCTAAGGGCAAAACTATGTCCTTATCAGGAAAATCTATTCATCTCTTGATACATTCCATAACTTTATTTTCACTAAAATTAAGATTACCATCCACCAATACCCCCAAGTCTTTTTCTCCTTGAGTTTTACAAGGAAATGTACTATTTAAAACATACTTATAATTTTCCCTTCCTTGATCCAAGTGCACAACCTCACATTTATCTACATTAAACCGCATCTGCCATTTGGCAGTCCAGACCCCCAGTTTCCACACATCCCTCTTTAATAATTTACTATCCTCCTCTGCATAAATTATAAGAGCTTAGTATCATCTGCAAATATATAAAATATACTGTGTAATAAATAAATATTAAAAACAAATGGCCACAATACTGACTCCTGTGGCACCCCCCTAGTAACTTTGACCAGGTCTGACAATGTGCCATTAATGATGACTTTGTTTTGACTAAGCCATTTGCTAACTCAAATACACATATTTTCCCCTAGTCCCAGCAGTCTCATTTTATGTACTAACCGTTTATCTGGAACTGTAAAAATGCCTTGGAAAAGTCCAGAAACACAACATTACGAGATCACTTTTTGACCCTTTTTTGACCCCTCACCGACATTGGACATAGTCAAGGACTTGCCATATCGTGATGTAGTACTACGTACAGCTTCTGGCACCAGCTGCCAAAGGGTGCAGATGCAAGAAGCTGCGGGTGTCGGCTATATATTATAGCCGACACCTGCCGCTGACACCCACAATCGGAGTTTCCTCCAACCTCTTAAAGTAAAAAAAAAGTTAAGAACACTGTATAAAAACATTTTTTTATAAAAAGAATTCATTAAATAAAGTGAAAGTCCCCTAAACACCAACATTCCCTTTACATAGCTAACACAGTACAAAAATCCACAAAATCATGAAATCATGAAAATACCCCACATATTTAGTATCACTGCATCCGTAACAATCCGTGCAACAAAGCAGTAACATTATTGGACCAACTCGGTGAGCGCTGTAATAATAAAAATAAAAAAACATAAAATCTATTCACAAAAATGTTCCAAAAAGTGATTTAAAAAAGTCATGTGTTCCAAAATGGTACCACTGAAAATGACAACTCAATACACAAAAAATAAGCCCTAAATCAGCTCTGTCAACCCAAAAATATAAAATTTATGTGAAAACATGGCGATGTGAAAATAAATGAGATTTTCTCTACAATAGGTTTTCTTCAGTGAAATTGTAAAAATATATATAAAAAAATATATGAATGAGGTATCACCAACTTTAACGTTGGGATCCATAGAGTAAAGATAATGGGGCACATTTAATTACCCGGCCCATTCGCGATCCAGCGGCGCGTTCTCTGCACAGGATTCGGGTCCGGCTGGGATTTAAGATGGTAGTTCCTCCGCCGTCCACCAGGTGGCGCTGCAGCGCCGAAAATAATCTTAACGCCCCGGAATGCACCATCCCATAGAAGGTGAAGGTGAGCACTCCCCAAGCGACACATTTTCGGTTTTTAAATGCGGCGGTTTTTCCGAATACGTCGGGTTTTCGTTCGGCCACGCCCCCCCGATTTCTGTCGCACGCATGCCGGCCCCGATGCGCCACAATCCGATCGCGTGCGCCAAAAACCCGGGGCAATTCATGTACAAGCGGCGCAAATCGGAAATATTCGGGTAACACGTCGGGAAAACGCGAATCGGGCCCTTAGTAAATGACCCCCAATATGTTATTTTTATTGTACGGTGTAGGGCCCCCAAAAAATACAAGAAGAGAGGAAACCAGAATTTACGATTTTCTTTCCCTACATACATTTAAGAGTTAATAAAAACTCATCAATAAGCCAACAACCAACTAAAATGAAGTATTTGTAAAGTGCATCTAATGTCGCTGAAAATTATATCTTATATGTACAAATTGCCAAAAAAAAATAAAGATTGTATAGCCTTTATAATGGGAAAATGCATAATCTGCTCTAAATAAACGCAAAACATTCCACCAAAACTAACATGAAGTACAAAGTATCACGAGAAAACAATTTCCAAATCACTTGGATATGTTAAAGCCTTCCAAAGTTATAGCCACTTGTAGTGACACAGGGCAGGTTTGAAAAAATGGCCCGTCTCAGGAAGGGGAAAAGTGGCTTCAGCATTAAGGGGTGAAATATAGGTGCCAAATATTTGCCATGCAACTTCTCTGTCCTTAGGGAATATTCCAATTTTAGAAATATCGGTCAGTTTTAAAGCAGTTATGTGGGTTATAAGTGATTGTGCTGTTATTTGCTACAATGATAATTTGTAATTATAATAGGCTTTTTTTTTGTTAGAACAGATATGTAGCAATGATTTTGTAGCGCTTTGAAGATGAGAAAGAATAGGAATATTACATTTTATTTTTTTTTATCTTTTCCATGCCATGACCTACTTGACCAAATTGTAGTATAGGTAATGCCTAATGAAACCTGGCTTAACAAAGTAAGTGACCATATCATATAAATCTCAGCACTGGTGTGGTAATCTTCTTATATTTGTAGTCCTTGGCTCCTTCCTTCCATTTTTTTTTAAATTACACTAATGAGCCAGAAGGGTTATGCGGGATGTTACCAGAGCCCAACAGGCCTACAGGCTGTTATATTATCTCACCCTCCCTCCACTGCTCCCAAATACATCCTCCTTCCTCTGCATGATGTAACCTCACCGCAGCAGAGGGATTTTCAGCACACAGTGGGAGGGGGAAGTGCTCCTGCACACTACGGCAGCCTATGAAGCCAGAGCACAAAGTACTCTGATTACACCCCACAGAGCCCTTCAGCTGAGCCCTAGCATAATTTAAAAAGCAGATTACCACAGTCATGGTGGGTGGATCTATGAGTAAGTGCCCTTGGTTTATCATGCTTGATGTTTATGGGGTTTTTTACATTAAAAGCGGTTATTTTTTTGGACATTTTAAAAGCTTTATTCTGTCTCTTTTATACATTGATTTATTCACATTGTTCTACTGAGCATTACCTTTATTCATAAAGTTACATCTGTCCTGACACAACAGCAGAAGGAAATCAACATTGAATATGAATAAAGTGTGTACAGATGGCAAGGATATGGCCCCTGGAAGTACATTCAGAATTGTTTTTCACTGCTGATTCATGAATGTGCAAAGTTGTTGTACAGGCAAATGCTGAAATTATATACGATAAAAGCGATATTATCCCATCATCATGTGACACTATGTTGGGCAGTTTGTCATGTTATTCTTTAGAAGACCAAGGTTCTGTATTAAATTAAATACCACATCTTCATTATGCTACATTAGGGGACTAGGCAAAATTCCCCCCTCCTTTATATAAGAGAACTACTCCAAACAATAATATCACTGCCAGAATAAAGGAGTTTCACCGTTCTTTTCATAAAACTACATGACATCTGTCTATCTTTACTTCATATATTAAAAACAGAAACACAGCTTGTGCAATATAGAAAAAAACTGTGTATATGGCCCAGATGCAGCTACATACAATTCACAAAACACAGGGTATAACCACAATAAGTAATCAAATGTTAGCAACGTCTCCAATACAAATCATAGTGTGTACAATAACGAAGATGCAAAGTTTAAAGACAAGTGTCTACCCATGTTGTGATGATGTGACTGCACCAGGCCTTCCCAATGTGCGTTTTGCCCACGCTTCCTCAAGGGGAATCCTTTAATAAATCAACCGCTAAAGGATTAGGTTCCTATTCTTGCATTTCCATTTTTCCTGTCCAACATAAGCTATCTTTATGACAAATTATACTTCCCCATGGCACCAATTTATTTTCTGTGCTATGTGCTAGAAAGCTGGGATTTTTTTTTAATGCAGTATAATTGGCAAAAAAATGATGTTAAACCATTTTTGTGGGCTTTGTTTTTATAGCTATTACTGTGGGGTCAATTTTACACCACCCCTTTATTTTTTGGGGCAGTATGATAATTGTGATATTATTTGTATATTAGTTTTAATACATTAAAAATAAATTCTGAACTTTCAGAAAGAAAAACATTTCACCACATTGCCATCATCTGTTGCCGTCTTATAACTTGGGATACAGAGCTGTGTAAGTTGCAATGAGAACTGTTAAACAATTGGATCACGTTTTGTTTAAAAAGAAAAGGTGGTGATTTAGACATGTGGTCTGTGCTCACCTTATCAGATAATTATTTTTAGATTTTATTAGGTGAGGCATTTTTTCCTTTTTTTTTTTTTAACTTTTAAACTTGCTTACCTATTTTTCATGGTGCTTAACCCTTTAAGGACCCAGTTCTTTTGCACCTTAACCCCTTCCCGCTCAGCGGTGGATATATGATACCGACTCGGCTCTGGATCATAGCCGAACCGTCATCGGCTGTAAAATATAGGCCACTCCGATTGCGGGTGTGTAACCCATTAAATGCCGCGGTCAGCACAACCGCGGCATCTAACATGTCTCTGGGGGGCTTTCCCCCACAATCGCCCCTCCCCCCCGAACAGTTTTCGGGGGCGCTGATCATTGCTATGGTCGGGACCCCAGAGATGCCTGCAGGCACTGCCAGTAAGATGGCATCTGTGACGTCATCTTACAGGCAGAGTGTCAGCCTATGCATGTGCATAGACTGACACTGCTAATGCCCTGAAATACATCAGTATTGCAGAGTATTATCATGAACAGCCAATCAGATGATTGCTTGTTCATGTCCCATGGTGGAAAAAGTGAAAAAGTAAAAAAAAAATGTTATTCAATAAAATATAAAGTAATAAATCACTAAAAATGTCCGTAAGCCCCATAATATATAAAGAGACATATAACCCAAAAACAGTCTAAATCATAATAAAAACCCCACATATATAGTATCAGCGTGTCCGTAACAACCCTTAGAATAAAAGTAAATCATTATTGAACCCACACAATGAACACTGTTAAAAAAAATGTTATAAACCCTCCAAAAATCATGATTTTTAGCCATTTAGCTTACAAAAAATGCAATAAAAAGTGATCAAAAAACATATGTACTCCAGAATGATACTGGTGCAAAGTACAACATGTCCCACAAAAAACAAGCCATCAACCAGCTTCCTAGCCAAAAAAGTAAAAATGTTATGCCACTTGGAAGACGGCAATGCAAAAATGATAGATTTTTCCCCACATTACGGTTTCATTTGACAAATTTAGTAAAACGTAAGAAAATATATTCAAGTCTGGTATGCCGGTAATCATATCGACCCATAAAATAAAGATAACATGATTATTAGGCTAAACGGTGATCACGAAAAAAAAAAAAGTAAAAAATCCAGTACAGAATTGATGCTTTTCTACTTCTGCCCTCAAAAATGAGTTCCTACATTTTCAACAATAGGTGATACCAACCGCAAAATGGCAACACTGAAAAAAGCATCTCATCCCGCAAAAAAAAAAGAGGCCATCAAAAGGCCCCAATAACCAAAAAGCGAAAATTTTATAGCCTATAAAATGAGGCAATGAGAAAACTAAAATCCTGGCAGCTGCAGGGTGCTCCTTCCCTTCTGCACCTCGCCGTGCGCCCATAAAACAAGTAACGTCCACATGAAGGGGGGTCTCTGCACTCAGGAGAAATTGCAGAACAAATTGTATGGTGGGTTTTCTCATTTTATCTTTTGGAAATGTGTAAATTTTAGGGCTAAATGAATGTATAACCGGCACAATTTGACCTTTCTAAATTTCACCTCCATTTTGATTTAATTACTATGAAGATCTCAAGGGATTAACGATCTTCCTAAAATCTGTTTCTGATAGTTTGAGGGGTGCAGATTTGAAAATGGGTTGATAATATAGGGGGTTTTGATGCTAAATATGTAAAATTTCATTCCAAACTGTATTTATCCCCAAAATGGTCAATTCTGAAAATACGGAAAATTGATATTCGATTTGTAAGCCGCGTGACATCAAAATAAATTATCCAGACATTTCAAAAATTATGAAATTGTAAACTTGACAAATGGGAAATGTTATTCAGCAATTTATTTAGGTGGTTAATGTATCGTCCTGAAAACGCGGTGGTTTTGAATTTCGATTAAAAAAAAATTCATAATTTTTTCTTTTTTTGGTAAATAAACGCAAAACTTTTAATCCAACATTTACAACTAAAATGAAGTACAACATGTGGGGAAAAAAATAAACTCAGAATCATATTGATAACAGTGTTCAAAAGTTATAACCATATAAAGCAACGCAAGTGAGAATCCAAAAAATGGGGCTGAGCCTTAAGCTGTAAAATGGCTGAGTCATTAAGGGGTTAAGGACCTTGCCCAATTTTTTATTTATTTATTAAAAAAAGTAAATTTTGGTCAAAATTTTTTAAAATTAGGGATTTTCTGATTTCTAAATGTTATGCTCATCATACAGTTAGTTCCACTTCCCAAATTGGAGGCTAACTAACATTAAGCATATGCCTGCTTTATGTTGACATAATTTTTTTAATTTTATTTTATTGGGATGTTAGGAGGGCGAACAAATCAATTAGCACTTTTCTAGATTTTCACGAAAATTCAAGATTTCATTATTTTAGAGGCCTATTCATATTTATAAGGGTTTTAAAAGTTCTGTTTCTTAGAAACTCCCCACAAGGTGCCACATTTCTAAATTTCACCCCACAAACTATTCAAAACAGCCTTTCTTAACCGTTTAAGCATCGAACATGAAATAAAACAAAATGGAGGTACTAAACTAAATTTTTTAGCCCTAAAAAATAGCGATAAAATAGCGATAAAATTATTTAGCCCTAAAATTTACATGTTCATGCAGGATAAACTGAGAAAATACATCTCAGAATTTGTAGTGCAGTTTCTCTCGAGTCTGGCAATACCCCACATGTGGATGGAGAAGGGAAGGAGCGCCACAACACTTATGGAGGGCAAATTTTTTAATTATTTTTGTTACTATATTCACTATACAGGTTCAGTAATGATTTCATTTTATTGTACAAGTTGTGACTGACGCAGCAATGCCATATTTATGTGAATTGTTTGGTGATTTTTACTTTTTTATTATATGTGGAAGTTTTTCAAGTTTTTAGGAATTAGCATTTTTTTATTTTATTCTTTTATTTGTCAAAAATAATATTATTTTTTTGTACATTTTTTTACTGTCCTACTCTGGGACTTGAAAAAGTGATCATCTAATCGCTTGTGCAAACTAATACACTGCTATATTCAGATGCATAGGGTAACATGCACAGTGTCGGAACGAACCAAATCATTCACTCAGCAGCTGAAGACAGTCTGGGGGTTTTTCATTGGACCCTAGGGCTGCCATGGAGGCTATCACCACCCCTGCATCCCTGCACCTAGGAAGCCCTATAGATGCGACTGTCATGTTTGACTGCGTAGCCTGCAGTAGGGATCATCACTGTTGCAATCCTCACTGTTGCATACAGCCGGGCACTGTCACTGTTTAGAGTTGTCACTGTTACAATTTTGTGCAGAACAAAAATGCAGGTCCAGGTGCGGGAACTACCCGTTAACACATTTTTTGTTTTATACACTGTATAGAACAGATATCATTATATTTATATTCTATAGATTAGTATTAACACAGGAATAACCCATTTATATAGCATTTTATATTTGAATAGTTTTGCTGAATTAAAACGCATTTGGAGAGAAAAATCACTTGTTTTTGCTTCCCATCTTCTAGGACGTGTAACATATAGATTATTTTTTGTGTGATGAGTTGTGCTTTTTATTGGAATCATTGTGGCATAAATGGGACAGACTTTTTGATAACTTTTTACTGCTGTTTCTGTTTGGTTGGATGCACAAAAATCTAAATTTTTGTCATTTTTAATTTTTTTTTTTCACAGTGACAGCAATGCCAGACAAAAGTATATGCCTCGGTGCAAGAAATAGACACCGACCTGGATGACCCCTTAGGTTGTTAAGGGGTTAAAGGACATCTAACACAAGGATGAAGGATTGTAAACCAAACAAACTTACAGGCTGGTGTGCCCTCCATCTGGCAGGATCCACTCTTCTTGTAGCTTCTTATGCCCTTGCTTTTAAGAAATAAAGGTTTTAAAAATTATGCAAATGAGGGGCCCCAGACCCTATTGACAACTATGGAGCACGAGCCCCTCAGGTGAATTTGCATAATTAAAAAAAAAAAAAATCCTAAAAACAAGGTCCCAAGAAGCTGAAGGAAGAGCGGAAAATTACACAGGGGGCAGACACCAGCATGTGTGTGCTTGGTTTACAATCTGTTATCCTGGTGGTAGATCGCCTTTAAACCCAATGGAGTCTGATTGTAAATGCAATATACTGCTTTTATATAACAGGTTGCCTATGGCATGCCATAATAGAAATATCTAGTGTGGCAACTCATCTGAGCCCCCGATTACAACATAATTGGGGCCAAAATGACAGTGCTTATGCATGGACGCTGTTTGGGTGTGTCAACAGAAATTGATTTTCATTTCAGAATATTCAATTTTTGAGGCAAAATATAAATTGGTTGTATAAAGTAATGGAGGTGAGGAACTTGTCACCGAATTCAAGTTCTCTCCACCTTGAATTTATTACTTTGCTCTAATTGACAGCCCAGTGACAAGGGACATAATAACTGCTCTCCTGAAGTCATTTGCATGATGTCAATTACAGCAAAGGGTACACTCAGAGACTGGGAGAGCTTGACTTCAGTGCTGCGTCTCCATGACGTTATACAACCAATTTACATCTCACCTCACAAAGATTTTCTGGATGATTCGCCCATGCTAGGCCAGAAAGAAAATTATGCAGAAAGTGTTAAGCGGCTTGACAGTATACTGGTGGTGTTTTTGTGTCCATTTCTGCCAATACGTTTCCTTTAGCAGGTTAAGTGCTGCAATTGGTGTCAGCACCAATCACAGCAGATATTTTCTTCATGCAGGACAGGTGTCTGCTGTTTTATACAGCAGACACCAACCCAATTTAGAGAGGACACTGCCCATGAGCCTTGTCCATAAAGACACAGTGTTGTACAGTTACATGAATCAATGGTAAAGTCACTATTATCAAGGAGGAGTGTGGATGAAAAAAACAGCAATAAGCATGTAATGAAGCAAAAAAAAATCAAGATATATTAAAAAGACATTTTTTTTTACATTTAGGGATAGTTTATTTCATAAACATTATGTACAAATTCTAACAATGACATTGGTAACATAGGATACTATTTACATTTACAAATTTCTTTACAAAATCATCTTTACACTTGTTTCCTTTAATTTTATAAACTTTACGAGTGGAACAAAACATTTTAATTCTCTAACATATATAAATAAATATGTGATGGCCTCGATTGTAGCCATGCTTGCCAACATAGAATAATATTTCTATATTCAAACAGATGTAGACACAGTAATTGTACAGGTGAGATAAATGAGAAGTGAATTCTGCAGGTATAGTCGGGAAAGGCTCAACGTGTTCCGAGTCATGCCTACAACTGAAGACTAACATATTGACATGCACCACACGTAAAACACACAGTAAGTGGCATCCTCATGTATACATTTACAGCTTAAATAAAATGGTAATATTACAGCGTGCATTATTTTTTCACATCTTGGCTAAAGAGTTCCTTCTTTACGCATAAAGTTACATTAATTTGCTCCAATAGTATAAAAAAATCAACATGAGTGAGAATGTACAGATGGCTAGGATTTGGCCGCTGGAAGAAAATTAGTTTTTGTTGAATGGTAATGTACACTATATGCTAATGTACGATAATCCATACATTTTAAAAACCTATTGTATAGGCCAATACTATAAAAACATACAATTTTGGCACATCAACTCAGCAATTTAGAGCAATGACTTTGATCCATATGATTTTATTAATATTTTGCTGTATGTGTTGCTTAAATGGGCATGTGCCGTACTACATGATATTCTTACTAGACATTATTTCTTACATCACCCATTTTATATGAGCTGATAGAAGCTTCCCTATAGTCAAATATAGTTGCATAAAATTGATAAATGAAGGGATTCTCCCACCATTGCAATTCAAAATGTGTGCCATCTTAAATCTATGGGTTTTGTGCAATGTGGGCCAGGTTCTGAAGAGCTACAGATGCTCTTTGTGTTATAGTTTTACATTAAAGATAATGGCCATGAAGACTCCCCCATCCGTGGGTGCTTTAGTAATTATTACTTCATGAATTCTGTCTCATGAATCTAAAAGCTCCCTATAATGGTTTTACATGCATTACTAGGTACTAAATACTATACTAACATTTTGTTGGTTTTAGAAAATGATCTGTTGTTACAAAAATTAGTTTTAGTACAGCTGGAGAGAGCCTTTGACAACAATACATGTATCATGCTGCTGACTTCTTCCTATTCTGAGATACAGTCTGGAATATCTATCATACCTTCTTATAAAATCATATTCAGCTATTCCTGAAGTGGATGACACTTCCTAGTTGTGACATCAGCTAAGGGCAATGAGGCGAGAGCACTCAGGGCATCCACATAAACCAGAACAGCATGTTTGTAATTGGATGACATGAAGCATGTGGTGAGTCACATGCCTGTCACATCACTCCAGGTCCTATTTTCTTGTACTCCTCACCTACCCCCCCCCCCCCCCCAAAAAGCCTCCTGTTGTCTCTAGGAGTTCCATACGGTTTCCTGTATGGCTACCAGAAAGTATGACAAAAGGAGAGTAGCCTGGGGGGACAAAACATCTACTAGCAGCTTAACACCTCAGATAGCTAATTAGTGTAAATTAGAGAATTACTTATTTTTACTTAGTGCAGAGCAAAAGTTTTCATACTTAACAGTTGTACTTTGTGTTTTTTTTATCATATGTGGATGAGTTTATGATGATTGCATAGACTAAGCACAATTCACAGCCTAAATTTGTCAATGCTAATTTAGAAGCAAAACAAATTACTGTATAGAATTTTAAGTTGTGACATGTCTGCAGTAAATGTGTTCTTGTGCATTTGATATAATTTTTTGTAAGGCTATATTAACATCAGAAAGATGGAAATAATAGAATGGACGGAATTGTAATACAGTGTAACAAACACTAATAGAGATTGAAAGATTGCATCCACTGCGATGGGTTCATTTGGCATCTGGGCGAGTGTGTTTCAGTGCTATCTTTTACAGCCATTAGTGCTATTTCACTTGAAAAAAATGAAATACTATGTATAATTAGTACTCATATCTCCCATATATTGCCACTGTTTCATTTCGTGTCTGTCGTAGTTACTGCCATGTTAAATACAAAATCAATCCTCAGCAAGTTAAACTATAAAAATACTGCACTGCCAATTTAATATGACAAAGGGTCAACATACCAATAAGAATAGAATATTTTTTGAAACAGTCTTACATTCCATATATTACATACATACAGAATACAAAGTAATTGTTCTATTTTATTATGATCAACACAATGCACATTTGTAGTCAAAAAGCCAATATAAGCTACATAAGCTAAAGGAATTTTTAAGCTCATCCTTATAAATAGTAATAATGTAAAAATAAAACTGACTATAATAATTCATTAAAATAAGTTTGAAGGGTATTCAGATTTGGCTTAAGGTATTATTTGGGTAAAATACATAACCACTGGAAGACAATGTCTTAAACCAGAAAATGTAAATTTAAAGAAATTAAATAAAAACAATAAATTATATCTAAAATTTTAGTACAATGATGGCCATTGACAATGCAAAATAATTAAGCATATTAAAGGAATTTTGAGCATCAAACACTTTTTTTTCAACTCATCATTGAATGCTGTTCTGTTTCTTGATTTAGTTTGGAAGTACTGTAAATTCTTCTTCTGCACCTTACATACTCTATGGCTAAATACGTATTCACTGTTATACAGACTTACCCTACATTCTTTAATGAGAAATAGTCTCTTATATTCTTTTTCTATCTTATTGCGTCTGTCGTTTCATACACTGGCCTCATTCTGTTCCTTAATAATTATTTAGGCATCTATATTAAGCTGTATTTACAATATATAATATTCACAGAACCATTAACTACAAGGAATAAATGATACACATAAAAACAGAAGTGCCATATAAAGCACTTTCCAATCTATGTGAAATACAATAAAACAACACAAGAGCTGAAAATCTATCCTTCAATATATGCTACGCAATGCATACTGGGACTTGAGAAGAAGACACACTGAATATCCAGGACAGGTTGAAGCAGACATGACTTCCTGTTATTATGAAACTGAACCAGTTCCAGTTCAAATTCTACATTTTCCTTCCAAGTGTACGTTGGTTATCATGCAAAGTTCCAATCATATAATTCAGAATACAACTCTTCAAAATTTTTCCGGAGAAGGTTTAAAATGGTGAGGATGATGTTGTTTCATACGTGGCCCTGAAAAACAAAGCATTAAGCGTTGATTTAGCTGAAGTAAACCAAAAATACACTTCTTCGGTACGCAGTAGCCTTACCACCACACAAATGTGGTGTATGAGGCCGCAAACAACCGATCCAGAGTCATGTTTGCAGCCTGTGTGTAGAGAAGACTGCCAGAAATGCAAACTCAGGCAAGACTTTTGGGTCTTAGGCAGTTGGAAATCATGAATGTGTGCACAAGCCCATAGAAATGAATGTTTTCCTTTGTTATCCACTGAATCAGCAGACAGTTTTCCAACAAAAACAATGTCCACATGCAGGGAGCACTAAAGGTACTTATTCTCTATATGCGCAGTCAAGTCCACACACGGGGAGCGAAATATCTGTTATACTATCAACTTTACAGTATGTCAATCTACTCAGGTACTTTAAAGCATGGTACCCCATTTTTAAAGTTACAGGTTTCCTTTCTTGATTTTGACTGTAGGATTGTAAACACATACAGTACTATAAATCATAATGTTGCCTCTTTAGTGAATGCCAGGCATGGAGCCATGTATTGTGTAGTGACAGTGACTGCGTTTGCCTCTAAATTCCATTCTTATGATTGGGACTTAGATTCAGAAAGGCAATGTCACAATATATTTGATGCTACATTCACAAAGAGGCCACATTGCAATCATTAACAATCTGATATTGATGGTATATGTTAATTTTAGGTCACCAATAGAAAATTCCCATAAAACCCCTGTAATTAACACTTTGGTTCGGGATTCTCGGACATGAAGCTGTGCGGTAGCTGACAAGTGTGCACAGCTAAAGACAGGAGGGTAGGAGGGATCAAAAAAGGCTACTAGGGCGTTAAGCCGTAGACTCCACACCCCAGTAGCCTCTTTGGAAAATTTGCATGTGTCTTAGATAAACGTTTTCGGAGGAACTGGGGCACAAAAAGAATAGCTATTTGCAGTTTTTAAAAAATTATTGTTAATATATTCTTTACACATGGATACTAGTTATATCTATGCAGTTGCATCTATGCAGTCAGTATTTATTAATTTTTTTTGGAAATACTGTTTTAAGACACATAAATGATACTGTTGTAAGAATACTTTCTACCTGCTACCTAATAATGATATCCCATTAACAAAAAAACCAACAGATTCAAAGAAGGAGAACCAAATAGGTAAGATTAAAGGTGAATTTAGAATACATCATTCTTGGTTGGATGCACAATGCAGTCTTTACACTGCAAAGAATGTAAACTGAAGGAAGAATGTAACAACAAACACCGTTTTGGGCCTAATTGCCAATTACACCTCGCTTTCTGTGCAGCTGTGTGTGATAATGGTACGTGCACTCATCACCAACCTAATTGTTTTGCATCCCATAGCTATTTCGTGTTTTTACATTCCAGAGAGAACAACGTTACTTTGAAATCTTTCTGGGAAACAAACTCTTCACTCTTTTTTTTCATTTTTTTTAAACCTGGAATTCTCAAGTGAATGATATGAAAAACAGGGGACAATTCAATGTATGAAATAAATTGTACAGCACCATAGTGCTGCCAAGATGAATCATGGCATAGTAAGATACAAATGTTATCAATGTCCAGACTGTCATCAACAAAGAGTTGAAAGAGGGGTAAGTCTGCCAAAATTTTGTCATCTCCCTTAATCATGAACATACTGTAAAGCAGTTTGGTAGAAGGTTGTCTGAACGCAGAAACAGAGCTGATGTGGAACACCATGTTTGAGTTACTAAAATACACAATTCTTATTGACTTTCTAAAAGACAATTAGCTAAGCACTTATGGGTGGGGAGAATTACCTGGTAAACCAGCCCTGGCATACAAGCCCTGAAATAGTCACAATTCCTGGTGCAGGAATTTTGACTATCTACCCCTTTTGGCAGAGTGTACCGGGTGTTATTACTCCATATCTGCACATTACCAAAACCTATGACATGAAATTTAGAATAAATAATAATTTCCAAAAGGTCAATCCTTATTTAATTACAAATATGTTTACAAAGGGTTATCATCACAAATGAAGTATTGTATATCGATTACTAAAATTTGTTCCTCAAATATAATTTCAACGATCCAGTAGATGGGGGTAGGTTTCAGATCTCTCAGGTGTAGACCTCTGGGCACCCTGTGATTGACTGGAGAAGTGGCAAAAGTCTTGCTGTGGATGAATTAACTAACCCCCCTCCATTCACCTCTTTGAAGCTTGTGGTTGAGCAAATGGTGAATGCTAGTTCCTTGGAGGTCCCAGTAGTAGTACAGTCAATTACTGGGAAGTAGGAAGGTGAGCTGCACATTATACATGTAACATGGTGAGTTTAGATGCACATATTTTCAGTTTTGAATAAATAAGTATATAATAAATATGTTGTCATTTTATAGAGCTCAAATAAAGGGAGAAAAGAAAATTCTAATGGAGTCATAATTTGTAGCACACTGCCAAGATTTGCAACTATTTTTACATCACCTCCACGTCGAGTGGATGTAGATGGCCCTGCAAAGGGCTGTACTTGGCCACACTGTTGGGCTTACCAAGAGGACTTACACCTGATCTTAGACCTGAGGGGCGGGTAACATTAAGTTCTGGAGCATGAAACATTCACCCGTTGTTTTAGTTTATTACAGAAAACATCAATGATTGATGAAGCTGCTCTCATTCGTAATAGAATATTTTTATCCCCAACTGAAATAAGTATTATATGTGCACATACATTTTGCTCAGGTAATCCACCAACTTTCATAACACCCTATATTTTATAAAACAGAAAAATAGTTGTAATAATTTACTATATATTTTGTACCTCTTAAACCAAAATAGTAATTTAAAAGGGTGTACATTATTGCAAACTAAGGTTACTTACGGTGAGATATCGAGGGAAGTATATCTGGTGTCCTGAACATCTTTATTGTTGCTGGGCCTTCACCACCAGTTGTTAACACTTGAACTTCTAGCCGGTAAAGCATTGAAGGTCTAAGATTGTGGACAGTAAGGACATAATGGTCCTGTAGGAAGGGGACAACATATGACTTTAATATGACTTCCCAACAACTTGAAGAAAATAGAAAATAAACTGAAGCATTGACACATACCACTGGCAGTATCTGAGACTGTGAAATGATACTGTTCGGTAGGCTATTTTGTCGGCTCTCTGTTGTAACCTCTGCCCAGGTAACTTGAAATCCTGTCATAGGTTGATGAAGGTTTAATTTTGACAATTTCCATGCAAAATGTCCCGTAATGTTACCCTCTTGAACATTAAAAGAAGCAGAAAGGTTTTCAGGTTTTGCTAACACTTTAGGGATGACTTGTCCTGTAAAAAATATATAATTTAAATATTTCACAAATGGCAATAATTTATGCAAAACATTTTACTGACTGTTTAAAAACATATTCTACTGTTTCAATTTTGTAGAAAAAGGATGTGCTCTACTAGACATTAATGAAAACTTCTCCAGTGACCTGAGTACAAGGATGAGTAAGTTTAAAGAGTAACTGTAAATGAGGATAATTTTTTATAGTGTGTGTGTGGAGTTATTGCTAACCTTTTTCTATTTTACTTCATTACTGAACTCTGCATAGTTTGTAAAGAAATAGGCTGCAAAGTGACCATTAGTAACAGTGGTACTTCATTGTTGTTAAGGCAGATCTGTCTACCAGACTGAAGATGGGAGTTTCTTTCCTCTCTCTGGTTGTTTACACAACTTTGAGCAGTGGGTGTTAACCCTTTCTGCTCTCTTCCAACCAGCTGTAATGTAAAAAAACTTTATTTTTAAACAAAGCTTAAAGTGAAGGGGTTAATCCTTGCTGCCCAGAGCTGTGTAAACAAAGAGACCCAAGCTCATTGTCAAGAGGGAGCTCTTAGTAAGAATGTCTTAGAATATTAGAAAGATGTTCACCCCTCCCTTCTAAAGTTTTTAATGATGGTTATGGCTTAAAATATTGTATTATGTCCTCACATGTCTAAAACCTGGGTGCTATATAGTTAACCTGAAAAATATGGTAAATTATGGATCGAAATTTCTTGTAGGTTAACGTATATATTTGTAATACAAGAACAATGAAGATGTTAAAATAAATTCTACAAAAATATAAAATAAAGAAATTGGAATGAGATAGGAACATTTTATTAATGTATTTCAGTGTGGCTTCTGTGACCTACTTCACATGCAGCCTAAATAAATTCAATATGCTAATTCTAATAGAAATAGAGGTACTTAATAAATAATGTATACATAGACTTGGCATGAATATATAAATATCTTCAGATGGGGTTTACCATCTATACTGAATATAAAACAGGTGGTGTAGAATTATTTAAAATTCATGTGAATACTAGAAAAAAAATTCCGTTTCAGTTCACTTCTACATTCAGCACTTGGTACTAGGGATAGGGATGTCTTCACTTCACCTCAGGTGTTCCATTCCAGTTTCACTTTTCTATAATGCAAGGGGTGAAACTGAAACCTCCAATGCAGATATGAAATGGGCCTAAGCTGTTAATAACCAACTCAGGATTTTGATCTGTCCAGTGTTCCAAGATCCCAAAAGCTAAGAAATATCCAGAGTGGGCAAGTAGGAATGGGAACCTAAGGTGACATTTTTGTCAAAATTTTCTGATATGTAAGACAATGAAACATTACAAACATTTTAACCATACTATTATGCAGTGTCTGTGAATGGAGTAACCCTCCATACATGGTAAATTATGCTGTTAATCAGTGATTGGTGGCAGCAACCAGGAAGCTGTTAACCAATTAGACAGCAAAATGTGACCCCGAAATTACGACCTTTTGCTCCTCTATGATATCCTAAAATCAAATCTGAATATTAGTGCACGTCATGGGAACACCCCAGCCAGGTGCATTTACAATAGGTTAACTATACAGCAATTCTACCTGGCACAGAATTAATATGGGTGGAGGAGGCCAGTTAATCTGGCATGGCAGGTGCCAGGGAGTGGAATCTCAAGACTAACATAAAACTATATAGGGTTGAGGGAGTTTATCCTTTCCTATCAAAATCAAGGCCAAAGCAGGGGAAAACAGTATGGCTGTTTTAAATAAGGTGGACAGTATTCTATATGCTTCTTGCCATAGTGATTGTATTACTGGACATGACCATAGAATATGTAGTAGGGAATCTCTGCCACCGCAGTTTCTCCAACACAATGGGGAAGTTGTAGGAAACATTTTGTTTAAACGTGAAGGAGTAAAATACCATCTCATGCGTGTTTTTGTGATGGTTTCATGGTAACCTATGTCCAATATGCCTTTGAATGATATTCGATTGCATTATTAATGCCAGCTTTAACATACAGAACATATGTATGCAAGCTAAACCTGTACCAAAGCAGAGAGAAATCAAACAAGACTCAAGGTGATGGACTGTAAATAAAATAAAAACAACCTGCTTTGGCTAAAACAAGAATCCCAATGTACACATTTTTATGTTGGAATATTATATGTATGTTTATGAAAAAATAAATAAAAACAAGTTTAAAAAAAAGAAAAAAAAAGACTAACATACAATGCATAAGGACTTGATGAATAAAGTGTACAATGACATTAACTGCAAGGGTCACTTTACATAACAGGATTTATGATGTTGGGTTTTTCTGTATACTGTAAATACATGTCCTCCATGGTGTACATTTAAGTGCACATTTTTCTGTCTTGTTGGACACAGAGCAGCCGCGCCACAAATCTGGTGCAGACACTTTATAAATACATGTGGAAGCAGTTTGTTGTGCTCTGATATTGGAAATCCATAATCCTTTCTCTTACTTATTTTTCTAAAGTAGTATTCCAAATTCCAGTGTATACTCAGCTCTAGGTTTTCAGTACATTAAACATTTACATACACAAATTGACTGCACTCCAGATCCTCTTGGCATTCTCGAGTGCATTTTACCATATGTCATTACCTTGTCTGAGCTTGGGAGGGACATGTTTATATAGAACTCAAAAAGTAATCTACACAATTCATACCGAAACAAGATCATAAAACAATATTTTGTTCTAATTCCTTTGTCTCCAATATTTGCTTTGTGCATTCTGTCTTGTTTTTATAAGACAAATAATGTTCTGCAAGTTCTTCAAATGCATTTTAGAAATGATTTAGCTCCTCTCGAGTGAGGGCAGATTTGCCAACAATGAAAGCCTTTACCAATATCTGGCAGGACTTCACAAACATTTCAGTGAATTACAGTAAACTTCAATGCTAAATCTCTGTAAAAGCAACAGGAGTATGAAAGACTGCTAACTGAACTTCAACACCTCACTACACACAAAGAAAGTCTCTATTTGTTCTGAGCTTTTAGGGGTTTAAACATCAATTGAAAATGATTTGCAATAAGAGTAACTTGGTTGACCCAAAAAATCTCTACCTTGAAGAGTTTACATTCCGTTATGATATGAGGGAATCTATTCCAAGAACATCAAAGCTACATAAGTTTATTTTGTGATACAAAAAAATGTTCTTTGGGTACAGCCAGGTGTTTTTGCCTTGTAGTTTCACGTTAAATAGAAGGTTTTCAAAGAATCAGAAAGCATAAAACAGTTTTTTAGGATATTTTTTCCACTTCAGATGCCCCCCCCCTTCTCTCTTAGGTTCCTTTTACATGATGATTCACATATCACAGGCTGCAAACAACGGGCCTCAGTGTCCCTTTTGTCGGCCTGTGTAACTGAGGTGTGAGCTTGGCTCACGAACAGATGAGAAGGAAAGAGACTGCATGAACTACAGACTTGGGAAGAAACCAGCTCTACTATGAGTTTTGCGTCCTGGGTGGTCAGATATTTCGGGCAATGCGTAAACCAAAGCCGTGTGAATAAGCACATAGAATTAAATGGGGACATGTGCTTAAATGTTAGTTTAGTGTTCATGTGCAAGAGGCCTTACTTTGTATTGGACATAGCCTTTATTATGTGGAGTTACTAGATTGTATTTTAGAAGTTAACTAAATTACAGAATTTCTATTTGATTTAAGACACTACATGGGTCCCCAAATGCTGGGATACCCACTTACCACATACAAGTGAACTTTGAGAGTCCATCCGTGTGAAAGGTGGGGATCCCATCAGTTGGACTCAACCCAGGGTTGGTTCCAAGTTTCAGTAGGCCCCTGGGTGACAGAGCCTGAGTAGGTCCCTTTGAAGTGTACTCACATGGCAGCCTTAAAAATTCAGAAACTAAAAAAGTCTCCTGTTCCCTAACAGGTCATGGTTATTTTATATAAAACCCCCTTTAGCAATCTATGGATTCATTAGATACAGCCCCCCTCACCCCCATGGATTACTAACGTATAGCCTTATGTCCCCCCCCCCAGCAGCTCTAGGGCCCCGGCACTCGCGCAGGTATGCCCAGTGCTGGTGCTGGCCCTGACCCCACCAATTTAATGCATACTCATGCAAAGCATTCATGCCCTGCACTGCAGTGGCAGCTTGTCTCTCTTAATAACATGCTATTAGCCCACTAAATGTTAACCAAACATGTTATATATATGAGATGGTCCACAGATGGCGGACTTGTGCCAGCCACAAAAAAGAGAGAACCTGGACTTCAGGCTTCAATTTCTTAAATTCTTTCATTGTCCAAGTTTCAAACCACCATTAACCTAAGTATTAAACCCCTTTAAGAAATTTTTAGCTCAGATTAGCAACAAAAGCTATGCATTTTTTCAGAAACAGAACAATGTTTTTAACACAAGCTGTGTTTTGTATCACAAGTCTGTAATAATTTGATTACGTGACAAAGAAAAAACTTGACATCTTTTTCCTTTAATGTCTCTAACAAGAAATTTAAGTCTTGATAATATGAGATATTTGACACAGGCAGAACAATTACATAATCTGTTTTGATGTATTCATGTTCCACCACAAAAAAACATAAACTAATTTTAATCCTGGTTACTGACCAGACTTTTTCTTACCTCCTTCAGTTGGACAGTTGATATGTTTGTGGTTTTTGCCTTTCAGCGCTGAACAGGGAGGAGTTGTGAAGAATATACTTTCAGCCTTTAAATTACCCTTAGATCTGGCTGGTTGTATTGTGACTTTGTATTTGCAAGAAAATAATAACCCTGGTAGAATAATGTGGTGGTCCTGTGTGGAGAAAAATATATGGGTCATATCACAAAAGCAATAGGTTTATATGGACAATAGAGAGAATTTATTCGAATGAGGACATTTACAGCGGTTTGGTGTTTGGGAACTGAAGAATTTATTAGACAATACACAGTTATTCAATGTCTATTAACGTGTATTAATTATAATCTAACAATTCTGGAGAATATATGCTTACAATACTGTAAAGATATATATGTGAATACATATAGGGGCAGATTTAGCAGATTTATCAAGCTGTCAACTAGTCACAGCTCAGCTTTTATTTTACCAGTGCTCATGAATATTTTAAAGGGGAGCTGTGATTGGTTGCCATGGACAACTAGAAATATTCTGGCTTTCAGAAAGCTTGATAAATCTGCCCCATAGTACTGTTGAATAAAGACATATGTCCATTAAGATAAACCAAAGAAGGCAAGGGATGGGGGTTGAGGGGAAGGCATGTAAGGCAACACAGTTTAATATTATCTATGACCTCTCTGCCGTCCTTGCTTTGACTAGCAAGTGGGCAGTGCCTGACTGATGGCTCAATTCTAGGACTACCCTCCGGACAGTGGCAACCCCTATTAACATGTTGAGTATCAAAACTACCAGTTCTAAGGGACTAAATAAAGAATGAAACAAGCACCATAATCTGTGGAACCCCACACATTTCTAGATATTGGGGCTCATTTACTAAGTGTCTGCGGAGCGCATTTTCGTCAGGTTCCCCGCTGATTTCTGATTTACACCGCATTTAAAAGGGATTTTTTGGTGCATGCGATCGGATTGTGTCGCATCGTTGTGTCGCAACGAAATTGTGTTGCAACATCAGCACTCACATGCACCTGGAAGAACATGGTGAACTCCGGTGGACCTCAGTGGGGGAAGCGACACATGCAGGAAATTGGACACAAAATCTTAGTGAATCGCGGCAGACACGAATCCTCGTCGGACAATGCACGGCGGGGATCGCGACGGGACAGGTAAGTAAATGTGCCCCATTGAGTTTAAGTGGGTGAAATCAGTGAGAAATCCCCTTTAAAATGATTTTCAATATATTTTTTATAGGAAATTACAACCGTGTTTATTAATACTAACATGTCTGAATTGAGGACAGGTTCTCTTTCAAAATCTTATTTTTGTTTTCACTGTTAGCAATGTTTAATATAATATAATAATAATTCTTTATTTATATAGCGCACACAGATTACGCAGAACTGCACAAATCATGCCAAATCCGTCCCTGTCCCCATTATGCTACCAGTATGTTTTGAAGTGTGTGAGGAAACCGGAGGAAACCCAAGCAAACACGGAGAGAGCATGCAAACTCTTTGCAGATGTTGACCTGGGTGGGACTCAAACCCAGGACTCCAGTGCCTCAAGGCAGAAGTGCTACCCACTCAGCCACTGACTGTGCTGCCTAATATATTTTATTTAATCCCTTTAAAAAATATTTATTTTTCACTTTCTAAGCCCTATTCAAATTTCTATATACGTTTCAGATTATATTCAGTCCTACCAAGGGGTCTAAACATGCCTGTTGAAGGACGTATAATGCAGTCTAAACATTCAAGTGTATATATCATACCAATGGTAAGTGAAATACCTGTATACTGTGACAAACTGTTAAGAGTTCAAGGTGGAATTACAGTAAATAAAATCTACCCTTAAAATCAATCATGATAAACCAGGGATACTAGCTCATAGAGCAAGACCCTGTGACTGTGATAATCTTCTTATATTTGTAATCCATGGCCAGCACTGGGCTTACCTGCGCAAGTGGCGGGGTCCACATAAGGCTGTACATAATGTCCAAATGGGGTGAGGGAGGCTTTATATAAAATAACCATAAGAAGTATGTATATAAAATAACCTTAAGGGGGATATTTGGTATGATAAACTAGGGAATATTTTAGGGAACACTACACTGTTTTAGTTTCAGAATTTTTAATGCCGGCATGTGAGTTCACTGCAAAGGGGCCCACTGACGCTCTGTCACGTAGGAGCCTTCTGAAACCTGAAGCCAACAATGTCCATGGCACCCTTCCTTCTAAAGACTGCTTTAAAATTCTGCTAATGAGCCAAAAGTGCTGTGGGGAGTGTTACTTGAGCACCTCCATCTTCCCCTTCCCCTGCTCACTCCGCACTTCCCTTTCTTTAAAAGGTAGGAGTCCATGGATAACAAAGAAGATTACCAGTCACTGTGTCTGAAGTTATGAGCTTGTGTCCATGGTTTATCATGCTTGCTTTTAATGGTAGATTTCCTTTAAGGCTTTTTACAATGTGAATAAATAGCCCTTCATTGACCTACAACATGACAAGTGTTCTGCTCTACCCTGAATTCTGGTAGATCCAACAGTTCAGACTATGGAACAGTACAATAAACAGAACACACTTATTTACACTGTGGGTGGCTATTGCAATGTTCTTTGGCAGTATATTATGAATCACCTGGACTGCACTGCATCAAAGCGTCTTACTTCTAACAGAAAGCAGAATTCCCATGACGTGATAATAGTGGGTATAGTACAGTGTGAATGTGAATGTTCATCCAAGCAAAACAAGCAAGGTATAAGAACCAGCATAAAAGGCCAGCTTAGGATACACCAACAACGCCTCTACAAAATACTGTATAAATAAGGGAGTGCTATTCACATCCAGGAGATTCATGCTTGCTAGTGTTGTCAAATGGCAATAGCAAATAATCCATGGCCAAAGCACTGTATATCAAAATCTGAGCACAGTACAAATACCTTCACTCCATAATGTTAATTATCATGTTTCCTGAGCCTCATAAATCAACTTAACACTGCCATTACTTAACACATGATTTCAGGGAATTGCATTGTGGATTTAATGGTTGTAATAATATTTTACTTTTGCTGGATTTCATATGATTTGAACGTTGGAGTAATTTTAGCTGCCCACACAAAGTTTATGAGTTTTGGTCAAACTGCCTGAAGAGTGATAATCTGAGGGCAGATAAGAATATGGCAACTGGACATCAACTGCGATTTTTTTTGGGAGAAAAGTGGGTCCCCATTAAGAACAAGCTGGGAGAGATGTCATCCATTTCATAAGCATGGCCAACCTTAGTGTCCATCTTGTCGACATTACATCAATGATCCACCACGGTTTTACTAAGCTTAATTCGAATGGCCATAGCACAACTGGACTGTTAAGAACACTTCACTCCTCTTACAACAATAATGAAGCTAGATCACATGTTCTCATTTTTTTCAAAATTGTATGAGAGTCAGTATAATACTGGTGGGATTCAACACCGAGTAGCTCCACAGATCATATGTTCTGAGCAGCAGATAAAGAGTGAATGGAACAGAAATCAGACAGCTCTGTTTCCTGTTTAGAGGTTGAGCCAAATCACTGAAGTAACCTTGTCTGACCACTATACAGAGGATGGAGCAATTATTCATAACTTACTTGAGTTACAGCTTTCTCAGGTCCTTTAGTTTCATTGTGTGCACATGATTCGGGAATCCACTGTACATGATATAGTCCCAAAAGTGGATCTGAATTAAAAGAGAAAAATTAACCAACCATGAGTAATACTGTTTATAAGTATACAATACAATATTGTTAAAGACAGTTATATAAAAACTGGTAAATTATTATTTATTTTAATGACATTTATTTCTGCCTTCTGTTACAGTATCATCCTATTTTATTTGCTTAGTAATTAAACTGTTGAGCCAAGTTCCATTCAGAAGAGCTCATGTGTAGATGTCTGATGAACAAGCAAAGATTTCCCCTGCCATCACCAATGCATCCAAAGAATTCCACCTTTAAGGCTGAGGACACAGGTGGAGTCAATTCTCCTTTATATTACAGATGCAACTAAAGTCTATTATGCCAAAGCCAGAAAATGGGTTAACAAGGAAAGAGACACAAGCTCCCAACTGGCTTTTACTTGGTGTGTTTCTAACTAAAATGAGTTTCTCTTGTATACTAATCATGTAGACATGACATTTTAATGTCATTTGCATACGCATCTATGCTTTACCAGAGAAAGTGTTTCCATGAATACTTTCACAAGTATTTTTAAAATATAGAAATGGTATATATGAAGTTTCCTAATAAGCAAAGTTTTCCTAATGCAGAATCCCTCTAAACTAGATGCACAGATAATAAAATCACAGAGTTAACAGGTGTCAGAACATCAGAACATCACAAAAATCAGGAATCTAAGAACTATGACCCTTAAACTTCCTGGCAAAACAGGTGTCCCAATTCCTCGTCATTCATCTGACAATACCTAGTGATATATAATGTGTGCTCTTTGGTACCTGGGTACATTTCATCATCTGAATGACTGCAATCAACAACAAAAGGTCATGTTGGGATTGAATAGCTTGATCCCTAACCCTAAAATTATCTCAACCCTAAAGTATAATGAGTCTGATTAGTTACTGCTTTCTTACTTGTACTAAGCTGTAAGAAGCACTCAATGATGTTTACCTAAAGAGATACTCTTTCCTTATATAAGTATCATACAAAGGCATGACATGGTGATGCCATGTTGTACTTTACAACCCATGGTGGTGATGGGTGATGTAGAAGTCAGAGTATAATTAATTTTTTTGCCCCATGGACCTCATTATGTCTGTAAGAAGATGTCCGTGCCATCAAAAATTACTAGCATTCTGCATTTATAGTATAACATACTGAATTTAGGTCTTTCCTACACGCTATAGGGTCAAAATCTGTACTTATCTGTCCCCCTATAATTTTAAATTGGGTGGGCACTTTCAAGTATGTGAACCAAGTGATGACAATATTGTTTATAATTTCGTGGCCCACAATGCTATTCTATATGTGCAGCCACCCCGAGGTTGTGTTGTGGCTCTCAGACATTGTCAAAGCATGTTACTTTTTATATTGAATGGATTTAATAAAAAATTAAAGTCAACAAATGATTGAAGCAGAGTAAAGAGTTGTTATTTCTGGATGCCTCTGATCACTAATCGAAACGGTTTCAATCAAATGTATCCACTGTGTTTTAATGTGATCTGCATGTTTGCTGCTTTCAAATATGAAAATCATTAAAAAATATGCTCTGTGCATGTTAAGGTCAAGCACCAGCTTTCATCACTTCACATACTGGGTGAAAAGAAAGCTACAAAGGCAGAAAAATTACCGCCAAACTCTATATTTCAATGTCAGATGAAATAAAATATTCATCTACAACTTTCTACTTTGACTTAAATTAATCCTGAGACATGTAAATCCATCATGAATATGCAAAGAGATTGATAAAATTTGTTGGTAATTTAAGACAGCTTTGAAGCTTCTACAGGTTGATGCCATATGTGAACATACAAAGAACTTAGGGATCTTCAGTCTTGTATGGTCACATCGTCTTGACACCTGGAGTAAGCAGATGGTCAGAGAGGCAGCACAGGACGGCGGCTGAGCCTCATCCATTATGGACACATGCTGATGCTGGATGGGTGGCCTTAACAAATACATTTATTAGGATAAAGTATATGGACTGTACATGTTATCTGTCCACTCTGACTACTCTTATAATGTACCGGCATGAAACACACTTGTGCATGTTCAGGGTTATAGCTACAGATGGCAGTGAGCAAGATGTGAAATAGTAGGAAGCTATATTGTCGGAACCTTCAATGGGCAATTATAGACTAAAAATACTAAATATTGTTTACTGAACTGCTTCTATACTTTATTTTGGAGAAGGGTGAGTCATCCAGTTTTATTCAGGGAAGCTTCTGCAAATTTTTCTAAAGATTCTGGTAGCCCAAACTGATGATGCTCCAACTGTTATATATATGATATATAGTTTTTTCCCAATGAAAAACCCCTATCTGGTTTTGTGATTAAACGTTTCAAGCATCTCTGATATTAGTCATAACATAAAAGTTATCAGAATAGACCAAACAAAGACTGGAAACGTAAGGGAGTTTGAGCTATTCCATGCAATGATACTGGCAGCACAGGCTGAAGGTAGGAACATGAGCAGGCCATGTTTTTGCTTTTAATTTTCAGTTTTCACTAAAACAAAAAAATAATGGAAGCCTAATAGACGTGGTACAAACATAGAATAATAAAACCAAACAAAGTCCATTGAAATCAATGACAGTTTTAACAGATCTGTTAGACTTCTATAATTGTGTTATGCCTGCATCAACCTTGCCTTAATATCAGGGCCAGCAGCAAAAACACTGTAGAGTGCACCCATAACAGAGGTAGATTGTGATTGTAGACAGCAACAATAGAAGAGGAAGGAATATCTACAGTATATATTAGATGCATGGCCTGGAGGCAACTTATGCATCCTGACATCTATGACAGCTATGAAGCTATGATGTTAGTTGGGATAAGCGGAATGTTTGGTTTTCGTTCAGATACCCAAACATGAAAGCTTTCCCCACCGGTGACATTTAAAGAGTTAGCACTTATGGTCAGTCCCTGAGTGTTACCATTGGGATAGGCAAGTTTCTGTGTTTCATTCCTAAAATATCTACATTCAGCTAAGTTACAATGTTACAAAAAATTAAACAAAAGTTAAAATAAATTCATCAGAATATTCTATTGTATATTTAGATCACCGGTAAATTTTGGACAATCAATGCACAAAAATACCAGCATATTATCAGACACACAGAAAACAAAGGGGAGTACATATTAAGTGCTGGTGCATCCTTCACCATGTCCAACAGGTTGAAGTGGATATATTAAGAGGATTCAAGTATATCCAGCGCACATCTGGATCCTACTTCAGGCGGAAATGCAGGCACAAGCCTTGATAAATCCCCCCAAAAAACTAGCCAGATATGTGTACCAGAAAGAACTTTGTACAAGTTTAGATTTCCTATACAAAGTTATTCATTGTTCTTGAGAAGTTTATGGAAAAGTATGGAATATTATTTCCTTGAAACCCACAGTAAATTTCTGTCTACAAATCTTTGGAATTTCGTATCAAAATTGTATAAGAAAATCTAAAGTTTATGCTAATTATTCCTTCTAGGCTTCTTGAAAATTGCACAGGCCAATATGTTGTAATGGACCAAACATATAATTCCTAGACCATGGATTTTTAAGTGAAAGACTTTTTGCGTGCAACAGAGAACTTGATATCTCTGAGAAGAATGTGTGATCCACATGTAGATTCAGCTGATACCACAATACCGGTGCCTGCTATAGATAATTCTGAAACCATATGACTGTGATAGAGCAATTTCTGTTTGCAGGCTTGATTATGCACAACCACAAACCCTCACCAAAATTATAGAAACATTGCAGGTTTTCATATGCATGAAGATTGTGTGCTTTTAATTATGAAGTGTATGTACCAAGTATGCCTTATGTGGCATTTCATTCCGCCCTTGCTCTTCCTATCTCTACCTAGCAAGTAACAGTTCTGATTTTTAACACACTTATTCTTTCTCATGTGTCATGAAAACTAGGGATGCTATGTTGGATTTTAATATAAAGATCTCAGTCCCGATTTAAAAGACACATTTGCTTTATAAGAAATAATTCTTGTAAATGGACACATCAGACTTTAAAAGAGAACTGATAACAATGCTAAAAATGTTCTCTACTTTCCTGGCCTGTGTAGATACCTGAATGTATGATCTCTGTGTACTCCAAGATAAATGCCTTCTTAATATCTATTTATTCAGTGAATTGAATAGAAAATGATTGCGCTAAAGTATTAAACCAAGCCAAACCAGTCACTTTCACAGAAAGGTAATGCAGGAAAAATATTACTATTAAAAGCCTAATGCATTGCACCATATGAAAAGCCGTGGAATTTCTCAGTACAATAGGTCCTTGTTCCCCTGCTCTTATACTGTACGGTAGTACAGTTCAGAGATGAACTTATGATCCATGTCTTGTCATTTCTTCCTTCTCGTCTTAAGAAAGTGCAAGGATAACTGTAGAGAACCAAGCATTCCTGTCCGATTAAATGGATTAGCTGCAGACCAGAACTAATCACTGTGGCCAATTCTTAATTCAGCCAATGTGCATCATGTTGTGCCCCATTTTCCTTAAGGCACTTGTAAAAGAATGCCATTTGTATCTCTTCTGTCAATTAACTCTGCTTTGAGCCTTATTTATACAGATGTGCCCTGGATTTTTTGCCACGCTTCTTCACTTTGAACGTGGTGAAACTGGGAAAGAATTTTAAATATTCATCTTTTGATTTGGCCTTCTATTGTATTTAATGTTTGCGGTTAATATGAATAGGTTTGCATTGCATGATCTTTTGTGTCAGGCAAACCCCCTCTGCACACTACCACCAATCTAATATTTACATAAGAAATTGTACATTCCCTTTGTACTGCTCATTGATGTTTTCACCGCTTAACCACTGAATAGACATAAGATTTGTTCTTATTCCTACCAAAATATTTGCACTTGTTTCAACACTGTTCCTTAAACTTGCTAATGTATATAAAATAACATATATAAAGACTTTTTCATTGCCTGTTTACATGTGAGAAACACTGGTTGGATGAGGAATATGGAAATACCTACTTCACAGTAAGAAATTAATAACTATGCTACCCTTAAAAAAACAGCCCCCTACGCATTATTTCCCAACTCGTAGGAGTCTATGAGTTATGGCCAAACCAGTAAGTCTCTTTCAAATTGACTCAACAGTAGAATTGGAATAATTGTTAGAATAATGTGGAATTATTGTTCCTCATTAGTACAGAGACTGAAAAAAAAACTGTCTGTAGAAAAAGTATTCCTCGTCTCGTCCTTTCTACAACAGGACACAAATATAATTCAGTCTTGCAGCTCATTCAGTTGCTGATGCTGGAAAACAGAATTAACAGCTGCTGAATAACTGCAACACTGTTTATGTTGAGATCATGCAGAAAATGCAACAGTTTATGTTAATGTTTCCTTTTTTAGATTTCATGCTCAAAGTACTATTTTTGGTGGAGATGCCCCAATATCAACTCAATCTTACTTGAAGATATTAAGGTAATTAATACTATTTGCACTGCGACCAAACCACCAGGTTTGCCCCTTCTCAGCATTTACCTTAAAAAATAAAAATTTACTAATTCACCTACTCTAAGCAGAGAAATGTATTATTCCACAACTCTGGAGATGCGACAACATACTGTCTTTTCAGAGATAGAGAAAGATATGTAGGTGAGGAAAACGGATACATTGGGACAGAACTCAAGAAAGCCTTATCTTGATATTTGGTTCTTCTTGCAAACCTATGTGATACTTGTACCTTTGCTTTTTCCTACACTACAGGTATGTACCACTTCTTAAACTTAGGAGGGGAGGGGAAAGGGTGGGGAAACTCTAATCTTTATTCTCTGTATTGTGATTTATATAATATATAATTTCTGGAGTGTTATCTCCCCCTAGTCATACATCAGGATCTTGATGTGTTGCCCCATTATTAATTTTTTGTTGCCTGACGATAGAGTTTCATATTACATTGCCTGTTACTTCTGAATTATTTTTATGTTTCCTGTTTCTTCAAGCTCAAATAATACATGTGGTGTGTTTCCCAACATAACATTTATTAATATGCCACAGCATTAGATCCAAGTTGGAAAGATTCAAAGATCTTTTTTCATCCATCTGTGCCAGAATAGAACACTAAGGCCCCATGCACATGACCATGTGAGGGCCCATCATACCACAGCCCACTGCAGCTGTGACCAAGCCAGTCATCTTCCTATGGAGTAGGAAATGGTGAGGAGCACTCACCCCTTTTTCCCTTCTCCAGCCAACCCTGTGCTACGCCGGGGTATCTGGTCTCCGCAAGCACACGGTTGTCAGCATGAGGTATAAATCTTCAAGGCCATTGCTTCGTTGGAACTGATCCATCTATCTATCACCTGGTAGATCACAAAGGTCAGTATGCAGTGTTCATGGTACCAGGAGCTGCCAATGAGATCATCGTCAGGGCACTTGTCTTGAGAAACGGTGGTGAATTACTTAAAATTGATGTAAAAAGTAATTGAAACTATTACCATCTAATTTTTTGTACAATTGTACAAGAATTTTGGACTATCTCAGTGTATATTGTGTATTATGGCTTATACTTAAATACATACTAATACGCTAATACTAATACATACACTACATACATAAATCTAACAGTTTTATTTAAACATAATTAGACAAATTATTTCAAAGAATTAGTGTCTTGCCTACAGATTAGATAAAAAGCATTACTTTTATTAAACTGAATCAACTAAAGAGTAACAAAGAAAGCTCATGCTCGAAAAATCACTGAAATATTTCAAAGGTTCTGAAAACAGATGGAGTTCAGTGTAGTGATCCATGCTTATTCTAAAGATTACTGAACTATAGGCCTTTTCAAAATTTATAACTACAGATATGTCATAATGATGGCAAGTACAAACAAGTTAGTGAGATGAATTCACATCACTGTCAATATATACTGTATGTACTTCATGTAAAAAGTCTTCTTATGGAGAAGATTTCAAAGTCTATGAGGGCATTCCATTAATCTCCTTATTATTTTCACATGATCTAACACTACAGCCCTAACTTTATGAATCTGTGATGTCTGAGGAGGACTTATGGATGCATGGCTGGTCACAGTGCATAGTTACTGGAAATAATGCAGTACATTACATCAGTGTATGAGCTACGCAAAAACTGTTAGTATTACACAATATATTAAATAGACTAATGAAAACAAAAATTACGTGGGGACACAGTTAGCACACATAGATAGCACAGGGCCCTGAAAAATCTCTAAGTAGGTCCAGACATTGGTCATCTTAACAGCTAAATGAAAAAGTGTGAAATGCTTACATTTAAAAAGAGTCATTTAACAAAAAATCTGTAATACCTCTCTTTTTATATGACATCTTTATCTCCTTCAATGAATTTGCGGCTGTATGACAACAAAAAATTTTGCTGTGTTTTTTATGTGACACAGTGGGATAGTTAAAAATAAAAAAAAGTTAAGGGATCTTTTTTCATTTTAAAGTTTCAAGAAAAATATATTTTTTGTGTAATGTATATATGTTCGTTTTCGAATGAATGCAAAATGATCATTATAAATTAATTCCATAGTTAATAGGCAACTATCGCAATGTTTTTTATAGTGTAGCGAGGGATTTTTTTTTTATTGGGGAATATTAATGTTTATTTGAAATATTTATTAATATGTGGTGTGTGTGTATTAACTTTATATGTCCCCCATAAGGTCATACTAGATCCCCGGGGGACATTTCCACATTTTTCTTTTCCATTTTTTTAAATAGCCCCCCCCTCAATTGCCCCCTGTGGCGGCAGATGTTTGGCCAGAGCTGGGCTGGGTCTGAGCAGACCAAGCAGATCTAATTAACCCCTATCAACCCTGCAGCATTGCCGGCTCTCCGAGCTACTCTAGCGTGATGCTGTGAGGAGTGGTAATAAACCACTTCTCTCTAGGGTCTCCGGCTGTTGCTGACAGCGGGAGACCCGGTCCTACTCCCACAATTAACAAAGGAGCAGAAGAAAACTCTGATTTTGACAGTTGGTGGGTGATCAGGAACTGGTTAAAAGAATAAGCATCTTATACTTACCTCTCACAGGGCTCCCGTTATCCCACATCGCCGTCAGTCACTGCTGGCTTCTGTTTGTATAGAAAAGTCGGTAGTGAGGCATATCTATAGTCACGCTCTCGCTACTGGATTGGAACTCATGTAGTAGCAGGAGTGGAGCTGGTCACCGCCGGCCTCTGATTACAAACAGAAGCCAGGAATAATAGTCGGAAATGTGGGAAAATGGGAATCTAGAGAGAGATTATTATACGTTGTTTATTAATTTTGTACAAGGCCATATATAAAATGGACAAAATGGATCAAAACTATTTAAAGTGTGCATACACTGAAAGGGGTGCCATACTGATATCAACATACCATTACATCTGCTATTTTACCCATTATACAAAACTTTTGGTAACAGAAATAAAGGATCATTTATATTGAATCTATGAACCAATATTCTAAATGCTATAGCAAATTTTTGACTTCTCCTCAGGCCCCTTTGATGTGGTGTTATTAGAGAGTTATAACACATAAAACAACCCATATTAAACAGCATTAGTCTTTGGGAAATAATCGAAATATAGGAACGCATGCAGTAGTTTAAATGTACATTAGATAACTTGTATTTATATTTTATAAGTGGGACAATTTATTTGAAAAAGAATCTGTTGAAACCTACTGACTGATAATCCTATTAAAATGAAATCTTAACATTAGAAAATTCCAATGTCTTTATGGTTGAACTGAGAATGCCCTTCTTCTAATGAACAGGGAATGATAGTAAATGAAATATCTTCATGATTTGATTTGATGACATTTTAATATATTTTAATCTTTTCCTTGTGAAGCACTAAGGCTCTCAGACTTATTACTCTGGAGCCTCTGCTCCCATACATATTGGGCATTCATATGCAAGCTGGAAACAGAGACAGCTCTTACATCATGGACATCAACAAACTCTAATACATCCAGTTGACGTAAATGAAGTTTGTCTGATTTCTCTCATTTTGTTACATGTAAAAGTGCTGTATGCTGTATATCAATATAGCAACACATATGATCATACAGATTTCATAATAAGCTCTACCAAATACCACCGATTTTGTCAATAGTAATGCATTTGTGCCACAAAAGACAATCTTGTTTTTGTTCTAATTGTATGACTTACTATAAAAAACCTTACTTTACATGGTCGTTCTCCTTCAGTATGCCCAAAGTGTACTTTCAAATCAATGTGACCCTTTATTACTCTATATATCTGCTACCAAGACTTTGCAACCTAAACCTTCCCTTACCAAGCGTTTCTAAAATCATATGGATACCACCAATACTTATCGATCAATATGAGTTAAGAAAGCTCAAGTGGATGGTCAAAGGTTGTGTATTGTGTATTTTTTATGACATACAGCTGTGAGGACTTTATACTACAATTGGTCTTTTAGCTAAAGTCAATATTACATGTTTTTGCAACTTATCATAGAATATATCATGTAAGGTGTAAGAATAGATATCAACATAAATGTATGGATATACTTTACAGTATACAGTATAGAAAGATTATAAATGCACCTACCCCCTGAAGACCTCAATCAGAATGACCTTTCTAGGAACATTGCCTTGGGTTTTAAATCTACTTGTCTTAAATGTTAATCTATAGCTAGCAATGATATTAAATATGAGATACATAGAAACAAATGATACCGAGAACACAATTTGTATTCACCTTCTGTCTTTTTCCAGTAAACTTTGACCTGAAGTTGATTATCCTGGTAGAACGGAGATCCAATTTCAAGCATGTGAGCTGTGCGTTTTCTTTGAGGCGGCACTAGAGTATCAGTCTTCATTTTACTAACTTTGGATACTTGATCCTCTGAAAATAATAAAATGATTTATTAGAATGTAGGCATCATCTAATATTAACAGTAATCAAAGGGAAACAAATCTAATGGTGGATGGATTTCATTATGTACTGTAATGATTAAGTAAACATGCAATATAATTTGTGAAAAAAAAACCTTTTTTGTCTAAACCAGGTTTTTGCTAATATTATATTTTTTTTAGTTAAGTATGTTCATGGTGTAATTTGTACATTATAGTAGGTATAATACATGTCACTCTCTCAATATTATACATCGGGTGCTCAAGTAGGTTACGATACCATCCAGATAGTTTCAGAAAAACTTGGTACTCCTTAGATAAATTTTCATAGTGGTATATTTTATTCAAGTGAAAAGTGAAATGGCAATCCAAATTTACATGCAAGGTTTCGGTCTATACACATCAGACTTTCATCAGGCACGGATTGCACAGTATACTGGCTTGGATGTAAGAATGCGGTGTTATGACCACTAAAGCGCACAGAGCAGGGAGAATCAGCGGGTACGTCCGCTATTCCTTCTAAGTCTTCCTTCTAGTCTGATGTGCATAGACCGAAACATTGCATGTAAATTTGGATTGCCATTTCCCTTTTCACTTGAATAAAATATACTATGTAAAGTTAGCAGTGCCAAGTCTTTCTGAAACTAATTTGTACATCATGTATCTCTATATCCCTGCCGTGACAGTAGGTCCAAAAACTTTTTTTCTTTTTTAATTTGTACATCATGGCACACAATCTGAAATCAGGCCCCTTACATTCCAATGCTATTATAGTGCAAGCATTTTCCAATGATCTCAAGGGATATTTTGAGTCTAAGATTTACTGCTGCTTTTGTGTCTCCTATAGTTAGACTTTAGTTATGTAATTATAGAAAAAAAAACTATTCCTGAACAACCCCTTTAAGTTTAGTTGTGGCCACTGTAACAAAAATGTTTTCACATTTATATAAAAGACAAGAGTTCAGGGCTATAGCTCAGCTCCACAAAATTTCAGTTGGGTGCTCCAAATCATGGAAAAAGTATAGGCTTTTTTTTAAAATTAATAAGACTTATTAATAAAAACAGCCTACACTTTTTCCATGAATTGGAGTGGCTAACTGTAATTTTTTTGGAGCTAAGCTATAGCCTGAACTCTTGTCTTTATATGTAGGAGTATACCCATTGTGTTTCTTTGGGTTATCAGAGGCTGCCACATGGACTAAGGCTATATCAGAATTTTTAGAAGCTGTTGTGGCTTGGACACAACCAAAGGAGGTGAGTGTTTATACACATCTATATACCTAAGGATGAGATATACAAACTACTGCACAACACCAGCGCTTTCCATTTTCTTTATGTTTATTACCTGTAAAGGTTCCACATGTAATATTTAGAAAAGATAGAAATCCTCCCATGTTTGGGTATGAAAAGCTATTTTTTGCATGTGTTTAATGGATACCCTATAATCTTACAGATCCTCCCCCACATATTCAGCCATGACTAGTAGTGGATATTATAGTGGGTATTGTAAGAATTTGCAAGTGTGTAGGTTTGAAAAGTGTACAACAAAGCTAATAGGAATGCACTGTATGATGACAGCAGTTTGCTGAAGGTAAACAGTAGTTGACTGCACTATTAATTATAAAAGTTAATTATTACAGGGAACCTGTCTGTAGGAGTATCCCTACACAAATGTACAATGTCCAATCAGTAATGACAGTAATGAGTGAATCCAACTGTGTAGGGGACACAAAGATAATGGTAACACTCAGCTAATTACTATATCAAAATGGAACTGCATAGCCAACTAAGATTATTATTTAACTAAAAAATCTCACACATCTCCAGAATGTCTTCCCAGCTTCATAAATTCTCTGGAATGCCCTACCTTGGTCTATCAGACTAATTCCCAACTGCCAAAGTTTCAAATATGCCCAAAAAACTCAATTTAATCACTTTATGTAGACCTGTCACATTCCCTAACTACATTTAAATTTGACCCTCTTTTTACTAAACATCTGTGTTGCCTCTTTTTCTCAAACTACCCTAACTGTTTTCTCCTCAGATCTATGTTACCCACTCGGCACCCACCCACTTCTACTATTTTGTGCCTTATATGCCAAAAGAATATAAGAAATGATACATTGGCCCCATTGTATCTGCTTTCAACTGTCCACAATAAATTCGAGAAAAAATTAGGAATGTCATAATAATATGCCATCTACAATTTCTACAATATAAACCAAATACCGAGAAACCAGAAGGTTGTTATTCATTTGCCTTTTTTGCATTAAATTTGACACATGCCATTTATTAATAACAATCTCACAATGTGTCCTTAAACACTCATAATTTATGAACACATATACTTACTAGAGGAGCTTGATGGTCCTGAGGAAAAGTATAAAGAGACCTTTGCACTCTTTAAACGCACTTGTCCCCAGTATGTTATAGCTTGAATCTCTACCATATAATTGCTGTTGGGCTGTAATCCTTCTAATGTTACAAAATTCAGGCTCTGAAATCCAAGAAAACACTACAGTTAAATATGATCAACGTTTGCCAAACAATCTATTTAAATTCTAAAGCCAACTTTACTCTTTTTGGTCAACAGAGAATTTACAATTAAAAGTAAAAAAAAAAACTTTGTAATTACAGTATGAATCGGCTGGTACATCTTTTGTGGCTAAACTGCAGATGCTAGTTTTGGTTTAACTGCAATAGTATGTGACAATGAAATAGTATGTCACAGTGAAAGGTCATCTATTATCAGTTTTACTGATGGTAGATGTGTCCTACTAAGAAGTTCCCGAGGAACAATGTTCCTCAGGACTTCTTTTATTATAACTCTACAGAGTTATAAAAATTATTCTGATGTAGCCAGAGAGCCTGGGGCACTCTGGCTACATCAACGGAGCACCTCAGAGCACATTGTATTTCAATTCATTCACTCCCCCTGTTACACTAGCAGTCCCTATTGGTTCCACCCATCAGCTGTTTTATGCACTGTGGGACTGCTTGCTCAAATAAGGGAGTGAGTAAATTAAAATGCAAAGCACTCTGAGGTGCTCAGTTGACATAGTTGGAAGCTCCATTCCAATTATAATAATTTTATAACTCTGTTAGAGAGTGCCGCAATCATGAGGAGCCTCTTTGTAGGACACATCTTAGTAAAACTGTACGGTAGAGGTCCTTTAAGCCTGTCAATTAGCTGCAATCCACATATGGTATCCACTCAGCTGAAAAGGTACTACGATTGAACATTGACACTAGGCCTGAACAAATGCTGGTACATTTATTAGGTACTCAAATATCATGCAAATAAAGAACTATTTTATTATCAATAGATTGTGACATTTTGGTCAGACATGACCTTCTTCAGACACAGAATGCCGGAGGAAAAAAGGAGAAAAAGCAGAAAAAACTTAAGCCTCTTTGAGGTGAAAAGCGTAACGGAGATGCAGTTGGTGGGCCACCGTTGTCTTCTCACATCTTCTCATCTGCCGACACATCACCCGCAGTTCTCCATTACCCCTTCACCCTTGCAGAGGCTTGCCTTTATTCTGATTTTTCTCCTCTTTCCATCCAGCAATCTGTGCCTGAAGAAGGTCATGTATGACCGAAATGTCACAATCTACTGTGGATTGCTTTGTATAAATTGATAATAAAAAAGCCCCTTATTTGCATGATATTTAAGTGCTAAGTTAATTTCTATGGAATATTATGGATTGGTTTCCTACTAAAGCACCTAAAGGTTTATATAGGAGTGAAGTGTACAGACTCCAGACCAAATGTCAGCCAACTGGACAGAAAGAAAGTAACCACAACAGAGTATATACACATAATCAGATCAACTGATATGTTTGTTTACCCCTTCTGTTGTCTTCCTACGCTTCTTCTTAGCTGGAACAACAGATTTACCATGGGATGTCCAGCTCCAAAACACTTTATAATGATGTACAGGAATATCAGGTTCTTCTGGAAGATCCCAGGTGACCCTTACAGTAACAGTGCCATCATTGTTTGTTGTTGAGTTGAAAATTTTGAGATTAGTTGGTGCTGGTGGAGCCGATGGATCTAGATAGATTAAATATTTAAGGATTTAATACTTCATATTTTCTTTCTTGGCATTACAGTGTTACAAACGTTAACAGGTTTAATAGGAAGGTATGACTAAATGAAAATATATTTATAACTATGGGAGACCATTTAAACAATATTGGTATAAATGAACAATAACTTATAGTAAATATGTTAAAGAAGAGCGATTATAGAACAATATTAAAAAGAAAGATGGATGATAAAAAGTGGTAGTAAAGAATGCAATAATCATATGATAGGGTATCCCAAGATGAAATTATGTTATCGATAAGTAATTTGAATTCAGCCTGAGCAACTGGCATAACATGTATGGTGAATTCCCACAAATTCCTAGATAACACATAGACACATATAGGATACATTGCCAATCACTTTGTGTTATCAGATTACTTTCTTGTAGAATATTGCTAATAGATGTTTGTTTTTTGATACACATATCTTTACATATTAGGCCTAAGAAAAGATAAGAACGGGCACATCTGTAATTAATAGAATACCTAATACATAACAAGAGTCATACTGTAGGAAACATTTATGCTCTTTAAAACCTGATTAGTCATGCATCTGTTTTCCCCAGGTGTGACATTTTGTAGCCTTCTGTTGCGTTATTTTATACTTTATATTGACCTGTCTTCTGGAACTTGTTCACAGTGTGATGCATCTCTGCTCAATTTGAAATAAGTCACAATACAGTCACAGAAATGTATTTCATATGAGCCTCTGCGAGTACAAAAATAGCAGGTCAAGTGGAGCGTCACTCATAGATCGAGAACAAAAAGAGGTGGAACTTGAAAGCATTCACCAAAATGAGGTCAGGCGAGCTTTTAACTTCACGCTGCACCTGGATGTTTTTGCTGTGCTAAATTAGCTATTCAATACATTTCCACGCTCACTGCATTGGTTAAATAATCAACATACTACGCTGAATCCATCTTCTTTGTTTGGAGTAATCTTCTATTATCCCAAAGAAATGAACAGTAATTTGTATTCATTGTGTAACAGATGTTAGAAATAAAGGAATGGAAAAAACTTCTACTAAAAATGAGATGACGAGAGAAGGCAATTACTCCGTCTCAGGTATGAGTGTTATGTGTTTAACTTTGTGTTCTATTTTTATTCCACAACAATGAAAAGAGTTCCCACTAAGGAAATGTATCCCCTATGCACAGTATAGGGGAAAAATGTCTAATCGCTGACGGCCTGACTGAGCAAATGGACCCTCAATGATCATGAATAATCTTGGCCCATCTGAATGGAGAGCTGGCAAACCTCCTTGACCAATGCTCCATTCATTTCTTCGGCCTGTGGTATATCAATGTATATTGTCTAATTCCCCATAAAGGCAGAGAACAGGAACAGTAATAGAATTCTGAAGATGCTTAGATGACAATGTAACATCTAGCAGATGAAATTCTTATAGAATTGAATGGAACCATTTATCTCTTATTCTATATCTTAAATTTAAAAATATCTTTAGCTTTTGCGTTATATTTGTTATAATCAATATAATAGGGCACATTTATTAAGAAAGATGGAAACTTCACTAGGTGAAGGTGCTCTTTCTGTGTATGATGCTCGGTGCGACTGATTCATTAAGATCATGCGCCAGAAATCATGAATCTTTCGCTTCCCTGCACTGGGCCGACAGAGTTCACCAAATTTATTGTGGTGCATCTTTAACATATGGCGTGAAACACAATTTGCATGTTAAATACGGTGCTCAGTGCGGCTCAGTTGGACTGAGAGCCGGAACACCCCCTAATTAGTGTCGCATGGAGGCCAGCGCAGCTGCGCCACAAAAGGGTCGTGTGTGACACAATAGTGGCGGAGACACTTCTTAAATACCTGTGCAAGCAGTTTACACCTACAAGAATGTGCAAAGTTCGACAGAAGTGCAGGGCAAAGCCCTTAGTAAATGTGCCCCATTTCATAAGCAAAAATGTCAGATTTGTTACATGTTTTAGACATTTTTTGCACCTTGACTTTTTTCAAAGGAATCTAGAAAAGGAGTGATGGGTAAGTGTAGCCCTAAAAGATAACAATGATGGCCGCCAGGTGCAATTTTGGTAAAAAATACTAAAAAAAGCCAACAATGATGTACTGTAGGTTTGAGAAAATATTAATAAACCTGTGTTATTCTGATAGTAATAATAGATGAAAAAACTAAAATATTTACTATATTAATATGAACTAACTAGAGCCTTCAGGATATCTGGCATAATTTGACTTTAGAAGGAAGGAGGTCATGTTCTTACAACATTGTAAATGTACATCATTTTGTATCTTTAAAGCTATAGATTGAGGCTCCTTAATTAAAATTACTGATAAATAGAGGTAGTTCCCCAGATTTCAAAACATGAAGCTGGTGGAACCTTTTGGGTTATAGCAAACTTTCTTTAGCAACCTTTTGCTGCTATAACATGGAATAAAGGATCACCATCTTCAACACTTATAATCTGGACTGCCGCCTTTTCTGTGGATTACATACATGAGTTCATTGCCAAGGACTTTGTGGCTTCGCACCCATGCCTTATTAGGTCAATGCGCTGCTCTGGACTTTTGTTTATTACTAGATAGACACATAGATGTCTAGTCCCTGTTTACTTGGCTCAATGTCTGACTATGATGAGAAATCTTAGAACTAAAATAAAATTTCAAACGTTCAAAAAAATAGCATTTTGCTGCAAGACATAATAAATGTAAAATATGTCTATTTTAGTCTTATATCATTTTATCTCCTAACTTAAAGTTTGGCTTGGTGGTAGAGACAAGCTTCTCAGCACTTAAAACATTAAAGACATATCCTTAGGATTCCATAGCGCTCAACAAATGACACACATAAGCCAGCTGCTCGACATTAGAAAATCATTAGTCCCATGAGGGGGAGAGAAAGATTTTTATTGAAGGCTGGGGGTGTGTGCTCTGATTTTACTAGCACCAAGCAATGGAACCATGAAATCACTCTCCATATGAGATTTAAGCCTCAAGAAAGAAACAAATAGCCTTTTTTTTCCCCATTCCTACACTTACTACCAGCCATTTATGTAGAAATATATGACACACTTGACTTGGCCAAAGTTTAAACATTGTAATTAAATTTATTGTTTAAAACATAACTAAAGTTTTAACAAATTTGCATTAAATCAATAGAGAAGATGATCATAGTAAATTTAAGACTATACTTTATTTTAAAAATGTCCTTCTTTTTCTCCTTCCTTTCTTCCCAGTTTGTGTAAATCAGCTTTCTGTCTTGTATACACTGATAGATGAGAGATAAAGATACCTGACATAGGATTTAACAGCTTATGGCGTGGATTTTACTTGTTCCATCTAGGAAAACCTATTTGCATACTTCCAAGAATCCCCTAATGGAACATCAGCTATAAGTCTACACACTTGAATGAAGGATTAATACTTTCCCACCTCCAAACATTTATGTTCATATTCCTGTATTGGTAATATCAGATAATGTGCTAATGAAGCAAATAACATGCTAACTATTGGAAACGCAGAGTTTTATGTTGGAAAAGTACATTGAAAGAATCAGCTCTATAACAGTATTTTTTAGCTCTATAGCAGAAAATAAATTAGTTCTAATCCAGAAATGGTACATTTATCTATTGAGAAAATAAATTGATAATATTATAATATTGATAATATAAAGTTTATAAAAAGTGTTATTCAAGGGTGAACATTGAGGCCAAATTATTAATACTTGTGCTTCATGCACCAGTCTTAAAAATGGATACATTACATGTGTAAAATGCCAACATTACTAAAATGTTTCAACTTCCAGGTTTTGCCACATTGTACCCACTTTTAAAAAAAAAAACAACAAGTCAAAAAGTCCCAAATTCCATGGCCTGTACAAAAAATGTAAGCTTTTACATGCCTTGTGTGCCAAAATGCTGGTGCACATGACATGCCGGTACTATTAACTTTAAGACCAGCAGTCATTTATTAACGTTACTTTGATAACATTTTGGTGTAGCTGGTGTAAAATGTTTCAGTGCAAACAAACAGAGTGACATGTTAAAGGTACCGACTCAATATATAGTTTTTGGAAAAATATCAAATATCTTTATTTAAATTCCTACTACAGACAAGTTAAAAACATTTAAAAGCACCAACATGTGCAAATTCATGTCCTATGTAATCAGTCAAATATGTGCAAAATGATGCAAGGATTACAATAGCAGCCACGTAGATATGTGCAAAGAATAAGCAGTAGTTGCTGGCCAGCCCCCCCTCCTGTCATCCCGGTGATATCTTTTCATTTATTTAGCCATTTCACAGCATATAGAGCTTTGACTGTATTTATTTATGCTTTATATTATACTAGGAAATTGATTGCACCGTGCGGGCATTACAGGGGAGAGGGTTTCACAGCAACCACTGCTTACTCTTTGCACATATCTACGTGGCTGCTATTGTAATCCTTGCATCATTTTGCACATATTTGACTGATTACATAGGACATGAATTTGTACATGTTGGTGCTTTTAAATGTTTTTAACTTGTCTGAAGTATGAATTTAAATAAAGATATTTGATATTTTTCCAAAAACTATATATTGAGTTGGTACCTTTAACCTGTCACTCTGTTTGTTTGCACTGAAATGCTTGTTTTTGACATGCGGTACCAATATTGGCCATTAACTGATGTAAAATGTGCAACTTTAAATAGATTTAAAGGACTATTCCCAAATGTTTTGGAGAATACCAGTAATTTTGGGGAAGTTGACAGTTTTGTTTTTCATTTTTGAGGAAAAAACACCCTTACTGCTACATTCAAGAAGACAATATTGACCACAAAATGATTAGAATTGAACTTCTCTCTTCTCTAGCATTATAGCATTCTTGTGTTCACATAGTAAAATTATCAAAAGAAAAGCCACTCATAGAAACCAATAACAATGGCTTTCATTTTTAAAGAGAACTATCCAAAAAATTACAGCTTCGTTGTTGTTGGTTACAATGAGTAGGACAGACAGATTTTAGGTTTGTTTCAGATAAGTATATTTTATCTGATTAAATGCTGATTATATACTAATGCATCAGTTCTCTCTCATAGACTATAAAATGCACATATTGAAGGAAAAATAGGCAAAACTAAGACATACAGACTTTTTCAAATACAAAAAATTGGACACATGAAGAGCACAATAGATTATAACCTCTGTACACCAGACCTCACAATATGAAGGTCATATGGATTGTGAGTATACCTATCTGCAGTAAACCTTGGACAGTTTCATAAATCTGCCCCTATAATGTATAGGACACACGCTAGAGTCTGAACAGCCAAATATTTGCGGGAGTTGGATCTTTAGTGCATGCTCCAGTGTCATCTGAGTCCGTGGATGCATTAACTTGATAAGTGAGTAGTTTGTGAGTAATGTATTGATTTTTATTTTTGCTATGTTCATTTTTAATTGCTAACCGGTGCCGGTGAGTGCAGAGAATGGCCAGAAAGTGGCTGATATATGTTAACATTTGACCTGCCTTTTATATGAACTGAAAATTACTAAATGGTTCTAGAAAACAAGATTGTGTTATTATTACACAAAAGGACTCTGATTGTTCCTGAGACAGTATTGCACTATGACTTGCACCAGGAACCAGCCCAATTTTAATTGTATTTTCCAGAGGATCGCCACCACTCACAAGAATAGAAGCCCTGTTTCTCCTAACTGATGACGTACCACTTATGTTTGTCAGATCCACACCAATTCGATTGTTATCCTGTATCCTGTGGATTCAAAAGATTGATGTGGATTACCAGAACCATCTCAAGTTTAATTATAAAAAAAATCCACAGGATCTCCATTGATCACAAGATCACATTGTTCCTACTATATGATGAAGTGCCAATTACATTAATTAAATTGTTTTCCCCTATGCTGTGGATTAGACTTTGACTAACACTTAGACATTGTTGTAATCCTAAAGGAGCCATTAGAACTCATACCTACATACAAATTAATGTTGCAATTGTTAAGGGAGAAATCTCAAGACTATTCTTAGTATGTTGCTTGTGTGCGCAAAATACATTTGTTATCTCTTCATGTGATCAGATAACTGTCTACAACTACTATGAAATTGCTCTGTTTCAAAGATGGAATCTTTGTTTTAAGAGTAATCCCTAAGATGGTGATTGTGTCTGAGACTGCACCCAAAGATGGTGCTGGCATCTGAGATAAGACTGAAATGTGACCACCCTGTAACTTTGGGCATCTATGATCTTCCTATCAAAGAGAGACACAGAACACAGCTAACAATTCCTACTCTTGTTTCTATATGAATTTCTGCATTTTTTTACATTTCCTCTTCCTCTGACCAAGAGGGAATTATACCGGAATATCTTTTTCCCCTGGTGTAATCCTTACACATGTACTTGGTAGAAATCAATTTGGACAAGAGCAAAATTTGGACAAATATAAAATAGGGGTCTCCCCATAAGGAGATTGTCCATCTTAACATAATTACTAACCCCCGGAAAAAGTTTCATCATTAACAGAAAACAAGAGACTGGGGAGGAGTGAGAAATGTTATAAAATCTTTTCAAGGTTTCTGTTCAATTAATATTTGGTTTCAGAGATGGTGTCTGTATTCTTGATATACAGATCAGCTTAACAAGGATGGGTTTCTTTTACATTTTTCATTCCCATGTTGGGCACAGTAGGTATTATTATCCATTGGAGTCACCGTACCATAAGGAGGTAGCTCACAATATGAACTCATTTACCTCATGACACAGTTTATGTACTTTTCTTGCATTCATTGTTCCTAGGGTTGAGGTCACATCAGCATCATCAGATTTTTTTTACATTGTCTATACTGGTGGCCATTGGTAGGTACTGTATTACCAGTTGTATTGTATAAATATAATAAAAGGAGGCGTTTATGTACCGGATTTAGTGACATTAAATACAAAGAATATCTATATTTATCTCTTTACAACCTTTATGACGTAAAACCATACTGTTACTTTTACTATACTGTCCTTTTGAGTCTGACAACAAAGAAGTCCACAACACATACATTGTTGAGTAAAACCAGAAATACAAGTTTTCGAAGGTGAACTGTCATATACAGTTAAAAGGCAATACACTGAAGGATGTGAAAGAAATCACACAAGATAAACACAACCTATTAAACTAAATGTTTCCAGAGCACAAGGATCACTAGATGTATGCAAAGTTAACAGTACATATGGTACTTAGATTTTAGTAAGATTTACTTGGTTGTTTGATTTTTACAAACCATTTATATATGAAGGCCATTCACCCTAGAAATTTGTGACAGAGAAAATTTTAAAAGAACTTTTCATATACAGCTGTAAATGTAATGTCGTAGGCATGGGAAGACTGCCAATTAAGGTCACCTTGTAGGCATGTGAAGACTTAAAGGCATTGCCACTCCACTAGGGGGTTCTGGGAAAATATGCAAATACGTTTGCCAGGATGGGATAAGGAAAACTCTTAACTCGTGACCCTTCGCTACCATGTAAGGCAGTTCCCTTGACATCAAGCATGAACTTCAGGAAGCCTAATGACATGATGCAGATTAAAATCAAGCCAGTATATCTATTCCAGAAGGAATTGTAGACAGCGCTGTTTCAATGTGGTTGCATCTCTTCAGTAGGGAACTGGTTTGGCTAAATAAGAGGCTTTTGACTAAGATTGGAAAGTATGAGTTCCCCTTACAGAGACTACCAATTCAGGCTGCCTTGTAGGTGTGTGGAGACTTATAGCCATTGACGCTCCACTACGAGATTCTGTAGTAGGCATTCACTTCTATATAGATGCTTTGTTTATCAGCTGCCCTATTCTGGACACGAGACCACAATGTCTACAGCTTATTGGTAGTTGGTGTTAATCACCACCTCTTGTTTTATACACACTCATGCACCGGAATGTGTGCACTTTGCAGTCCATATGACTTGTGAGTGCCACTCACACTGCCAATGTTAATAGATAATGAATGCTAGGCAGGCAGAGATAGAACCTTCCCTATAGTTTGCATTGCCGGCAGATGGCTTACCCATGGCACAGTGCATGGTTTAACAGGTTTGTGTGCCTAAGCCCTTAAAGGGGTTGTGTCACCATAGCAAGTGGCTGTAAGTGGGTCCAATGCATTGTGACAAGTACTTTCACCATTTACACTTATTACAAAATATGCAGGCTTACTGAGATAGCTCCTTTTGTCCTGGTTGCTGGCGCCCCCTAGTGGTAGCTGTGTCCCGTCCTGAGCAACAGCTGATCTGGCCGAGTCTGTGCACAAACATTCCCCCAGCTGCTCTGCACTACAGATCACTCCACGGGCTCACAGCTCCTCTCCACACTGAGAGATCAGCTGACACACTGCAGCCAATAGGAAGTGAGACAGGGGGCAGAGAGCTCAGCCGTCTACATACAAGTGAATGAGGTGATTTCCACTGCTTCACAGTTGCTTCCAGCAGCAGATACAAGGTAACTACAGCCAGATAGACATGGCTATCTGCTGCACAGAGGAGTCCTCCCCTAAAATGGATCATAGCAATGTAGCAGCCCTTCCTCCCTCCACCATTAGTCAGGTCACACAGGAGCCTACAGCAACAGATACAAGGTAACTGCAGCCAGACATGACATCTGCTGCACAGAGGAGTCCTCTCCTAACATGGATCATAGCAATATAGAAGCCCTCTCCTCCCTCCGCCATTAGTCAGGTCACACAGGAGGCTGCAGAGATAACACAAGTAACAGGCTGAGCTCTGACCTCTCCTGATGCAGTCCTCCTCCTGTACTCTCCTCCATGCACTGTCCCTCCATGCTACACTGCTGTCCTGCAAAGGGCCCCCTGTCCCTGACTAGCAGGGAAGTAGCTAAAGATCAGTAACTTGTGAGAAGCTGTCACCTATTTATCTATGCATCCATGCATGTCAGCCTGACCGACCATGATGCTGTGAGAATACATAGTACATGTGTACTATGTGCAGTGTTTAGTGTAGTGTGCAGGGGGCGCCAGATTCAGGATTTCTGTCGCACGTTCTTCATGAATCTGGTGCCCCCTGCATGCTTTGACAGACTGCACCAACTTTTTTTTGGTGCACTTTTAACATGGGGCGTATGACACATTTCAATTGGACTTCTATTGGATCAGTAATGCAGGGACTATTTGAGCACAGCAGGTGGAAGGAGACTCTGAAGGCTGAATGCTCTGCAGCAATAACTGCCGTGGGAAGTGCTTTCCATGTGCCTGGCTAGGCCCCTCCCACATCTGCTTCTGTGTGGAGCAGAATAGAGGCTGAACAAGCATCATAATAACAAATAGAAAGGTATCTTTACTTCCAGGTAACCTTTACAAATAGATTTTTGAAATATTTTAACCTCTTTGACAGCATTTGCAGTCAATTGTTTCATGGCATAACCCCTTTAAGTGGTTGTTGCATAATAGAATGATATATCCCCTTCCTTGCAGCTTTCCCATTTATGAAACCTGGTGGTTTTTGCTGTGGTGTATATGCAGGTTTGTCTATAGCCCCTTAGATCTTAAATCCTTTATAGCACATATAGGGGCACATTTAATTACGCGTTCACCGAAAGTGCATTTGCGGAACCTTAGTAAATAAGCCCCACAGTGGAGTGACAGGTAAGTAATCAGAAAATTAACTTTAGAACTTTTGTCTGATGTACACTCAACTTGGTAGGTTATTCTGATATAGAACTACTTTTTGTTTATTTCACAGAGTTTGTCAGATGAATAGATATGGATAAACAGGAATGGTCTATCTCAAACAACATTGTGGTGCTAGTGGTAGTTAGCCGAAAACTTATATGGTTAGGGTGAATATCATTGGTTTTTAATGTATTTGGTGTCACAATATATGTAAAAAAGTGCAAAGAAAAACAGTGTTCAGGGCACAAATTTTCTTAATCCATTGCATATCTTTCTAAATTCAACTATTTATTTAAGGTTTTTCAATTTGTCGGTAAAAAAATTATGCTGATCTGAGATGATGGTTAAATGGTAAAGGAAATGGTTAGTTTGTTCATGTACTGTATATTGCAAATGCACAAAGAAAAGGTTTGTCTACATCTGGAAGAAGTGGAGACATGTAGGATGTTAGGAATTTTCCAGATGGGCACTTTTATAAATATAGATCACATGTAACCAGTGTTCCGAACCACAGTCCATGGTCCTGGCAATCCTTTGCTTCAAATGCGTCATATTCAGGGTAAATGCTTCGGATGAATACTTGCAGTTTACTCAGTTTCTCAGGGTGAGGCAGCAAAATTTAAACATCACAACTGGAAATGACTTGGATTCTAGCAATGGGAGTAGGTTAGTATGAATGAAAAGGATCTACGGTCATTACTATGAAATATTATGTCAAAATGTCTTGGTATTCTGGATCAAAACTTTTCTTCCAATATGTTATAATGTTATATGTATGCTGCTTCTCTGTGTATTGAACTGTGTCTGGTTTCAGGGAATTGTGGGTCCTGCAATCAACTCACCGGCAGAGCTCTTGGGAGTCATTACCCAACCAATCTACTATTGATGACCTATTCCAAGAATTGGTTCTGGTAATGTGAAACATGCATAATGTGAAGACTTGATAAGTTTTACTAACCTTTCGATGAGCGGAAGTGTTTGCTTGGTGCTGTAAAGCCTCTTGTTCCATGCACATTAACAGCGGCCACTCTGAACTGGTACCACCTGCTTGGTCTGACATCAGAGAGCAGTACCCTTTCATCTGTGGTCTGATTGAGAAAATTCCATACTGATTAGATTTAAATGGAAGCAATATGCTTGTTACTGACACAATAAAAAGGGATTAGGAAATAATTAAATACATGTTTTACCTTTACATTTTTTAGTGAAAAAAAATGGTATATTTATATTTTCATTTAATAAATGTAATTAATTTTTTATGACAAACCCATTTAATAAAAAAAGTACTATACTATATTAGCACTTTTGTACCTTTGTGATAAAAAAGTACTTCTATGCTACTTGAGGCTAAAATGACAAAAATTGCCCCTTTCCCCTTTCCTCTGCAGCTACTGAGAGTGATGTACTCATGACAATAGTGGATCTGATTGGGTGCTCTTTTAATGTGCTCATTTATTTATTTTTTTTTATTTTTTTGGGCGGGGGGGATTCATATTCTTCAATATATAATTATTTTATATTATAATGGAGAATAGTAAGTCAAACGTCAGTTTAGCCGAGGCCAATCTCAATAACTAAATTTAACTACACAGAATTGTTCAAATTTATAACCTGTTAAAAGAGGGCCCAAGTAAAGTTTTCTAGCTGCGTAATTGGTCATTTACAATGTATGCCGCAAAGCTGTGTTTTTCGAATGGTTTACATTTATTATTTTAGCTTCGTCATCTAAGCATTTCTGCTGCAAATGTGTTTTATTTGGCTATCAAGACAGGGGCTGACTTGGAATCAATGGATTTATAAAATGACCATTCAGTGACCCCATTAGTTTAATGTATGTCTTTGACGTGATGTATGGGGCTAGGTAACCGTCGTGTAGGTCAAATGCATTCAAACGCTGTGTGGCCTTCTCATTTTCTCTTCGATTTGCTTGATGTGTCTTATCTCTCCATGTTTATCCTGATGAAAGAAAATTTCTCCAAGTGTCTGCTGAAATTAATACCATGTCTAAGGTTATTTAAACTAAGGAATTAAACTCTGTAAAGAAAAATATTCTTATTTCAGGGACGGAGCTAGGCTGTGGGGTAGACACTAACCACTCTAAACTGCCCAGGATATGAATAGCCATTTGTTCACCTATTATTTTTGGAGTTTTGTAATACTTATCCAGAAGTGTTACTTTCTTTTTTTATGTTATATAACATATTCATCTTAGGGCATTGGTGCCTATGTGTTCCAACTATTTCTGCACATAATAAAGCTTCACCCCCTTTACTGACACCATGGCTGCTCTTGGAGAAAACAGTATATTGCATTTTGGGCTTTGTATTTGGATTGAAGAGCGGTTAAACAGTATGCAGTGGCCAAAACAACACAAATCACTGTTGTGCTATATATATATATATATATATATATATATACATATATATATGCATGTCATCACCCTGTTCCATTATAGTTTTGAGGTGTGGAGAGAGTCTCTTACCTTGTGAATACACCAGCCTCATAAGTTAGGATTCCTTGTATTTGGTTTAGATACTACAAGTCATAAACAGTACCTTGGGAAAAATATATGTGGTTGGCAGATCTGCTTCAACAAAATGTGATAAAGTTCAAAATGTGATATTCAGCTACTGAATAGTAGAGATTCAATAAACCTATCTTTTTTTATTAATTTTCAAAAAATGTTTTTAATGTTCTGTTTTTGCAAAAATATTAATAACAGAACCCTAACAGATATGTTGAAAACAAAGAATAATGGAAACCATCAATAGTCCATTGAAATCAATGGACATTTAAAGGGATTTGTTAGACTTCAGTGAATATCACATATACTGTATGTCAAAAGTGAATCAGAAAGTATTTAAATTACAATGTGCTGTGTGAAAATCACCAGATTCATACCAAAATTACAAATAATTTGCAATTTATTAATAAATTTGCTAATCTCTAGCTATTACCTAAGAGTTAAGGTAGAGTAAGGTAAGGTAAGGTAAAGTATTGACCAAAAAATTTAAATAGTAAAATGCTTTACTATAAGTTAATATCAAGTTACGGTATATATTCGAGACGATCTCAGTAAAAGCAAAGGTACCTAATTTTAACTAAAAAGAATGGGAAAACCTATTGAGTATAAGCCTAGTGTGAAATGCATTGGTTACAGACTCCGACCAATATATAGCTAGCCAGTCACCTGCCCCCCATTATGTAGCTAGCCAGTGCATGCCCCCAGTATATAGCTAGACAGCCCCCTGCCCCCAGTATATAGCTAGTCAGCCATCTGCCCCACAGTATAAAGCCAGCCCCCGGTATAATGCTAGCCAGCCTACTGCCCCACCCCCAGTATATAGCTAACTGGCTACCTGTCCCCAGAGTATAGCTAACAAGCCACCCTGGTATATAGTTGGCCACCCCCCCTGCCCCCAGAATATAGCCTGCCAGTCCACTACCCACCAGTATATAGACAGTATATAGACAGCCAGCACATGCCACCAGAATATAGCCAGCACATGACGCAGTAAATAGCAGGCCTATGCCTTCTACTATATAGTCAGGCAGCCCATGCCCCCCCTAGTATATAGTCAGCCCCCTGCCACCAGTATATAGCCAGAATTATGTCTACAGTATATAGTCAGCCCCTTGCCCCCAGTATGCACAGCACCTAAAAAAAATAAACTCTGTACTCACATTTCTGATGCCCTCCATAGGTCCTCCACTTCTTGATTGCTGTCGGTGGCCAATGGCAGGTCCTTGTGCACTAGTATCACACACACTATGACTTCAATGGCTATCATAGTGCGTGTGTGCTAAGCACAAGGACCTGCCGCTGGCCGGCGGCAGCGATGGAGAGGAGGACTTGCAGGTGGTGTTGAAAAGATGAGTATTTTTTTTGTTTTTAATAGCCTCGAGTACAAGCCGAGTTTAGCTTTTTCAGCACAATTTTTGTATGCAAGGTACACATAATATTTTAAGTTTAGCAAAAGTTTTCAAAACCAACAACTCACATAAAATGAAAGATCAGTAAACCTTCAGATTGAACTTTTTACTGATAGATTACTGAGAAGATCATAGCTTTTACTGGCAATTACCATTAAATGTCTAGTAAATGTCAATTTGTTCCATGAATTTGCAAAAATTACAAGATAAAAAATGTCAAGTAAAGTATTTTGCAAATGTTAAAAGCAATCTTAAAGTAATGCATATCGCATTAAATAGATTTGAAATTACATTTTCTAGATTAATTATTTAAATATTAGGATTGACGCATTGCATTACTGTGTGGTATAGAATCGAAAACACATTCTTGAACCAAAATGGTACAATTATTATTACACAATATTTACTGTGCCCAGTCACATTCAAGGACAAGTGACAAGTTGTCTAAACTATATAAACTCCTAAACACTGATGTTGCTGCCTCATATGAGAATAGCACATGAAGTGAATGGGCTCTTTATATAGGATTATATTATTTACAGGATTTCTATACAAAAATCAGAGACAATGCTAATAGGTATTTGCAGCATCCGGGTTTAAGATGTCTTTTTTTTTTTTTTGCCAATGATTGGTACTCTCACTCCACATGGATTTTGGTGGGGGGTGAAGTACTGGCCATACAGTCTTAAAAAAGACAAATAGGAATAAAGAAATACTCTTCTCTTTGAAAGGCCAGGCTCATTAGGATGAGGGGGTCCTATATTTAGATTTTTCATGCAGCTCTATCTCTATGTACACAATGTACACTATTGACACTGACTCTTCTTTGGAAATACAGCTAGAGATTTCGATTAGGAATCTTTATGCTTTTTAAAATATGGATCATATACCCATAATAAATTACAAAGGAATGTGTGGATGGGGAAGGGGACTCTCAAAACAGGTTATTAAGTGTTGGGTGCCCATGAAGAGGTAAGTGTTTCTGTATTGATTCATACCATCCATGGACATATCTTTGCATATATATTTGTGCTAAGGATTCATACAGATTTTTTTTATTTTTTTTTGTTTTCTTATATTTTTCATGGCCATCTTTTTCATTGACCATCTTTGCAATAAGCTTTGTAACTCTGTTTCCACCTCCAGAGGTTTCAGATGGCAAACATGTGGAATCTCTATTTTTATATTATTGATTGTAAGGATTGAGGGCTTAAAGTTAATTAGTTCAACTCTTTTGACCTGTCAGCAGATCTGGTAAATTCATAAGACCTTGGTGCTTACAATCTAATTCACTGTAATGCAGGCAACTAGAGATTCTTGCAAGGCCACACAAAGTTAATATTGATTCTCAGCCAAAAACTCCCACTTCATAGACTAGTGCTCAACCACATAATACTACGCTCCTTCTTATGTTTATTTTGGCATTATTTTAAAATATCAGTAACGAAAAGCAGTTTTCTATTTGGAATGGAAATCTGGTTTTGGTGCAGAAATGAGCCAGATGTGGTATTTATTATTTAATAAAAATGAAATATGTTGCATACACATGCGACTTACAGAGAGTGTCTCATTTATGCCATGACCAATGTGGAGGTTGTACAGCTCAGCTGTGAATCACCAGAATAAGCATCCCTTGAATTAGGGCATTTTTGATGCATTTTTACATCTGGAGTAGTGGGCAATAGTGGGTCACCTATTTGTAAGGTATAAGGACTTAATGGCAGCGCTATATGTGACTACCTGAATGACTGAGAGGGTCTACAGAAAAGAAAGGTATATATCACCAAGTATTTTTAAAGACCTCTGAAGACCATCTATGGGTATCTATGGGTAAAACAGAAACACAGTGGCATTATCTAGTCATTACTAAGGCTAGGCCAATCTGCCTTGGAGCAGAGGAACTGTATACTTTAAAATTGGTGGTGACCTGCTTCAAAATATCTGGGTTTAAAATCCCAATGATGAAACAAAGGAAGAGGCAGCATAAAGCATATTCTTTCATCTTCTTTTTTTTTTATAATTCAAACTGGTAGAAAAAAAGCCCCTGGGGTGTGTGTGTGTGGGGGGGGGGGGGTCATTTTGCACATTGGTTGCACATTGGTTGCATAATATATATTAGTAGTTAAAACAAACCTGTGAAATTGTTTGCCAGGGTGTGGCATCATCTTCACTTGGGTGTATCCCATAATTCCATCTTCTCTGAACCACATAGATAACTGGCTCCACAGAAATGTTGAACTTTGAAGACCATTTAATTTCAAGATTTCCATGTTGAAGTTCACTGAAGCTTAATTCCTTCCTTGGCTTTAAAGGAACACCTACAACAAAGAAAGTAGATGTCAACTGCAATCATATTGGCCTTTTTTTCAGAGCTACGCCTTATAAATATATATAGATAGATAGAGTCGACCTCACATCTATAACTCGTCCACAGGCAAAAACTATACCTTTAATCTTTTATATACACATTCTTAATCTTATTGGGAAACGTCCTAAAAAAATTATGATGGTCCCAACAGTTTTTGGAAACCGCACCTACTGAAGCTTACAAAAATGCCTTATGCCTATGGCTTTGGTATGATACCTACTTAAGTCCCATATTTCAAGAACCACATATAGTTAAGAAATACTGGATAAACATTGAAATGAATGTGTAGCTTGCAGTTAGTCCCAGCTCTACCTGATGTGCATTACAAACTCTGTCAGACTGAATTTTGCTTTAAACCTTATTTTTAATTGTAACGTGCAATGATTCTGCAATTTGCATGCAGCAATGTCCATCTGGTTTACATTTAGATCCATTGGACTCAGTTGATTGGAAATAACTCAACCTCTTTGTCGAATGTAATTGTCAGCATATGGATTTCAAGATCATAAAAGGGGTGAAGAAGTACAAGTGCATTTCAATGTGTTTCCCTGTACAACAACCACCTAGAACACCTAAAAAAGATGTGACTTAATCACTATTTCTTACCATTTTTTGGCAATGTGTGAACATTTAAATCTAAAATAATCATACAAATAATTGTAAACCGCCACATTTTATGAAACAGAGAGAAACTTCTATTGATAATTTCAATAATATAATATTGACACAATAATTTTGCTATCATTTTGACCATCTTTAAGTGACTGTCCACCTTTTCTCTTAATAATCCTGTTAATAGTTGATTTCATAATGTCTTTATGACAATGTTTTCTATTACATAAAACATAGGTTCTTTTAAATCTTAGCAGTGAACATAAAGATGCAATGTACCACCCCGAAATTTATACAAATACAACCAATTGAATATCATTCCTGTGCCTCGGCTTCTTAAGGCATTTCAGGTGAACCCAGAAAACCATATTAATCCTTTATAAAATATGAGACTAGCTTTATTTCCACATTGGATAGAAAACTCTATATCATTGTAGCTTAGCTCTGATTCCCAAAAAGACATATAAAAAATGAATCAGCATCAATTAAAATCATTTTTAGCAGTCAACTATCATGTTAAGTTATTGACAAATATTTGACCATAAATATTCATGTTCCGTTACATAGAACAAAGATACTACTGACAAGAGTAACCATTACCTGCAGAATTGCAGCATGAAACTGAGATCATAATTCCAGTTTGGCACAGTTTTTTTGGGGGAGAAGGCACACATGGCATCCAATATCACTATAATGCTCAGAGTCCTGGCATTGTGATCAATCTGCAAAATCTGTCCTGCTCACAGTCTGTGATTCATGGACCGACCAAGGCCATGTGCTTTTGGCCTAATACTGGTAGATTGTCAGCTTCAATACAGAGAATATATTCACCCTAACTATCGAATTTACAGATGACAGATGCACCAACTCAATACAATAGGAAGTCAGTTACATAGAAAGCCAATTAACAAATCACTCAGTACATCTTTTGAACGGAAAAGGAAACAGGATTCCTTAGGGAAGTCCAAGGAAAGAATGTATGAATGCTATTCAGGTAATGAAAAAGTTAAGCAAGGCCCCCAGAACTTCAATGTAACTGTAATAGTTACTTATTACAATAACCATAAATTATCTATTTATAGTGGTTGTCAAAATCATCTAAATAGACTCTGGCTGCTGAGTTTAGAGTTTGTGAGTCACACCCAGGGCTGCTGGGTGCTAATTTTGGCAGTTCAATCTGCAAATCAGTGTTAGTTTCAGCTGTGGATTGAGTAATGGCATCCTGGGGCTGGCTAAATTCACTCAGGGATGGTTATTGTTTCTTCTGTGACGTGACACAGTGTACCTCAGCCTTATCTGGTACTTCTGTGACGTGTGGTACTCCAAACAGTTTTTATGTTACCCACACCTGACCTGTTCCTGCCTGATAAAGAACCCTGTTTCCTGTCTGATCCAGAACCCTGGAACCCCAACCTGATCTGGAACCCTAACTTAGAATCCTGTATCCTGCCTTAACCATGACCTGATCTGGAACCACAAACCTTTTATCCTGCCGGATCCAGAAACCCTGAATCCAAATTCTGAACCTGTATTCTGAACCCTTTTTTAGAGCATGTACCCTGTTCATGTGCTTATTCCCTGATCTTTCCTTTTTCCCTGATACACATATCTCTATATAATATCTAAAAAACCTGACAGTAGTATATTTATTGTAACCAAACATATGTGCATCAGTGTAATCAACCAAACTCTGGAATGGAACAACTATTGCTGTAGGGTGTCCAATAAAACTCTAAGATGTTACCACTACAACTTCTGGAATGGAATAACTATTGCTAAGGGGTGTCTAATAAAAATCCAAGACTGCTATAGCTTTTCATTCATTCCCAGATATCTCTGTTTTAGGTATTTGTAACATCACTAAAGACAATAAAACAGAATTTCACACTTAGTTTTAACCTCTGGTTAAGATGTTTTTTGTGTAACAGGAACATGTAATCAGTGACGGCAATAAAGGGAAGGAAATGAAGAGATTACATGGCCAATTTCCTTCACTTCCAAATACAGGGTCTAATATGCCTTAGACTATCACTTAGGATGTCTTCTTCCAGTAAATTCCATGGTGACAAACACCAGGCAGTAGCAGATTGAGATCCCACGTAGAATGGACACATGAATTTCCAAGCGTTTTTTACTATATAAGTAGGCACAGAGGTTTATTAGCTCAAAGTTGTTACATTCAGTAACTTATAAAGAAGCTTCATAACAATTTATGATGTTATGTCTCATTATGTCTTGATAACATAGATATTTCACCTCTCTTTCAGTTACTAGAGAACTGCGAATTATGGGTGGTCAATCTCAGATATGGCAACTGCTAAGTCATAGGACTCACTACGACTACAAGAAAATATTCCCTTTTGTTTTGGATGTCAATAGAGAAGACAATAACATAACTATTGGGGGAAACCAATAAAAATGCAAAGGTGCTGATTTTGGGAAGACCAGCTGACTATCTTATATGGCTGACATAGAAGGACATGTAGAATTTTAATATACCCAAACCTTTGTTCTCATAGAAGTTAAATTGCTGGCAATGGAGACTGCATGTTTGTGGACATTTAAAAGGAATAGCCATTTACTGCTTAGAATGTATATATTCCAAACAGTCAATGTATACATATCTAGAAAAATATGATTGCTAAAGTTTGCTCAAACCAAAGTGTTATAAAAAATGTTGTTTGGAATAATAGGAAAAGCTAAAATTTTAATAACTATTAGTATCTTAAACATGAATATCATCTTATAAATATTTTAGATGATAAAACATAAAGCATCTAAGACATGTAAGATACTACAAGGAATGACTGCACAGAGCAGAAGAGAACTGTCTAACCAGGTGGCTTGTGTCAGACAAACTATTTGTTATGTCTAATCTTATAATTGCAGGGATTTAACATTGTTGTCCCGTGATATTAACAGATGGAGAACAGTAGCTCACGCAAAATGAGAAATGATTTGTCCTGAAACAAATGAACATTATAAGAAAACACAAGTTAAAGGTATTGTCTCTGATAATAGATATTGGTTCTGCTTTTTTTCCCTGTAAATAGTTGTCCAAATGTCAATCAGGTCAGTCAAATATAATGCTACAGTGCATTTATTTTACTGAGGACGTTCTGCAATATCAGACAGAATCAATGGGCGGATATGGTGTTTTTTCTGGGAAAAGCACAGGATTGTAAATAGAGATAACTACTCCATAAATGAAACAACAGTAGATCCCCAATATATCAGCTAAATACAAAGGGAAATTGGAAAGAGTGTCCCTCAACCTAAAGGAACACTTTATTGAAACCAAAAAGGAGATAAATCTACTTATCTCTAATAGACAATACACTAGATAACTCAGGTTTAGGTAATCACATACTCCAATAGAATTAAAGCAGAAAAACTAATCATTAATATACAGTATAATCTGAATTAAAAAAAAAAAAATACATAACAAGTATGAATTCATAATAGAAGACTTTAGCCAAAATTGAACCTGTATTCCAATTTCACCCCATTAGATGTATGCCCAGCAGCATTGTGAGCAGGGGCGTCGCTAGGTCAAAAGATCCGGGGCTCGTGCCCCGGATCTTTTGGCCAGTGCCCCGAATCTCCTCGGGTCAGCAGATCATCTGCCCCGCTGCCCGGGAGATTCCTTCCCGCTCGTTCTCATCACGATCTGTGTCCTCAGATCGTGATGAGAACGAGTGCAGGCGCTGCTTTCCCCTGCAAGGACCTAGCCTCCGGGAGTTCCAGAGGCTCAAGGACCTGTGATGATGTCATTATCACGTGACCTGCAGGGGAAAGCAGCGCACAGAAAAAGAGAGAGAGAGCTGAATCAGTGAGGTGAGAAACATGATATGGACTAGGGAAGGGGGAGAATATTGTGAGGCACATTATTTACTGGGGGGACTGTGTGAGGCACATTATTTACTGGGGGGACTGTGTGAGGCACATTATTTCCTGGGGGGACTGTGTGAGGCACATTATTTCCTGGGGGGCTGTGTGAGGCACATTATTTCCTGGGGGGCTGTGTGAGGCACATTATTTCCTGGGGGGCTGTGTGAGGCACATTATTTCCTGGGGGGCTGTGTGAGGCACATTATTTACTGGGGGGACTGTGTGAGGCATATTACTTACTGGGGGGCTGTGTGAGGCACATTATTTACTGGGGGGACTGTGTGAGGCACATTATTTACTGGGGGGACTGTGTGAGGCACATTATTTCCTGGGGGGACTGTGTGAGGCACATTATTTACTGGGGGGACTGTGTGAGGCACATTATTTACTGGGGGGGCTGTGTGAGGCACATTATTTCCTGGGGGGCTGTGTGAGGCACATTATTTCCTGGGGGGACTGTGTGAGGCACATTATTTCCTGGGGGGCTGTGTGAGGCACATTATTTACTGGGGGGACTGTGTGAGGCATATTACTTACTGGGGGGCTGTGTGAGGCACATTATTTACTGGGGGGACTGTGTGAGGCACATTACTTACTGGGGAGCTGTGTGAGGCACATTATTTACTGGGGGGCTGTGTGAGGCACATTATTTACTGGGGGGCTGTGTAAGGCACATTATTTACTGGGGGGCTGTGTGAGGCACATTATTTACTGGGGGGCTGTGTGAGGCACATTATTTACTGGGGGGGCTGTGTGAGGCACATTATTTACTGGGGGGCTGTGTGAGGCACATTATTTACTGGGGGGCTTTGTGAGGCACATTATTTACTGGGGGGCTGTGTGGTCACATTATTTACTGGGGGGACTGTGTGAGGCACATTATTTCCTGGGGGGCTGTGTGAGGCACATTATTTACTGGGGGGACTGTGTGAGGCACATTATTTACTGGGGGGATTGTGTTAGGCACATTATTTACTGTGGGGATTGTGTTAGGCACATTACTTACTGGGGGGACTGTGTGAGGCACATTATTTACTGGGGGGCTTTGTGGTCACATTATTTACTGGGGGCTATGTGAGGCACATTATTTACTGAGGGGACTGTGTGAGGCACATTACTTACTGGGGGAACTGTGTGAGGCACATTATTTACTGGGGGGCTGTGTGGGGCACATTATTTCCTGGGGGGCTGTGTGAGGCACATTACTTACTGGGGGGCTGTGTGGGCACATTACTTACTGGGGGGCTGTGTGAGGCACATTATTTACTGGGGGGATTGTGTTAGGCACATTACTTACTGGGGGGACTGTGTGAGGCACATTATTTACTGGGGGGATTGTGTTAGGCACATTACTTACTGGGGGGCTGTGTGAGGCACATTACTTACTGGGGGGCTGTGTGAGGCACATTATTTACTGGGGGGCTGTGTGAGGCACATTATTTACTGGGGGGCTGTGTGGTCACATTATTTACTGGGGGGCTGTGTGGTCACATTATTTACTGGGGGGCTGTGTGAGGCACATTATTTACTGGGGGGCTGTGTGAGGCACATTATTTACTGGGGGGCTGTGTGAGGCACATTACTTACTGGGGGGCTGTGTGTGAGACACATTACTTACAGGGGGTCTGTGTGAGGCACATTATTTACTGGGGGGACTGTGTGGGCACATTATTTACTGGGGGGCTGTGTGAGGCACATTACTTACTGGGGGGCTGTGTGTGAGACACATTACTTACTGGGGGGCTGTGTGAGGCACATTACTTACTGGGGGGCTGTGTGTGAGACACATTACTTACTGGGGGGCTGTGTGGGCACATTATTTACTGGGGGGACTGTGTGGGCACATTATTTACTGGGGGGACTGTGTGGGCACATTACTTACTGGGGGGATTGTGTTAGGCACATTACTTACTGGGGGGGCTGTGTGAGGCACATTACTTACTGGGGGGACTGTGTGAGGCACATTGTTTACTGGGGGGCTTTGTGAGGCACATTATTTACTGGGGGGCTTTGTGGTCACATTTACTGGGGGGACTGTGTGAGGCACATTATTTACTGGGGGGACTGTGTGAGGCACATTATTTACTGGGGGGCTGTGTGTGAGACACATTATTTACTGGGGGGACTGTGTGAGGCACATTATTTACTGGGGGGCTGTGTGTGAGGCACATTATTTACTGAGGGGACTGTGTGAGGCACATTATTTACTGGGGGGACTGTGTGAGGCACATTATTAACTGGGGGTCTGTGTGAGGCACATTATTAACTGGGGGTCTGTGTGAGGCACATTACTTACTGGGGGGGCTGTGTGAGGCACATTACTTACTGGGGGGGCTGTGTGAGGCACATTACTTACTGGGGGGACTGTGTGAGGCACATTACTTACTGGGGGGACTGTGTAAGGCACATTACTTACTGGGGGGACTGTGTGAGGCACATTACTTACTGGGTGGACTGTGTGGACACATTTCTTGGAGCGTGTTCACACATGGCACTAGGACAGGCCTCGGTTTGATCACATATATTTTCCAGTAATACACATGTGATGGGTAACACGCACCTGGTTTTGTTTAAATGCAAGACAAACGTGTGAGCGCAGCCTTACAGTATGTGGGGAGATTGTTAGGGGCGGCAGCAGGATAACACTGCCAGGGAACAAAGATGTAGGGACAATGAGGAACATAAGATGTGGTGATGGGGATTTCTCCTTTGTTCTCTGTAGCTGTATATACCAGAAGTAACCTTGTTATTGGCACAACCACATGTGAGGGGTTATGTACAGGAGGGGGCATTAGTCAAAGTGCAATACACATGCATTGGGGCCCGTGCCCCGGATCTTTTACCACCCTAGCAACGCCCCTGATTGTGAGGCTACATTTACATCTCATTTTATGCCCATCATTGTAATGTACACAAGGGCAGCAGTGCACCCCATTGTTTGACCATACAGTGGGACTCATCCTCCAGGTCAGCTTCCGCAGTGACTGTTATTGTCCATATGGAGGGAGCACCCACAGTGTACGTTCAGAAGATGACAGGGATGGATGCGATTCACTGCTGCTATTGTTTGGAGAATTTAGATGAAGGAGATGTGCATAGTCAACTTCCAGGTAGCAGTGATGATTCTGTCACTAAATGTTTATATGGTGAGGCATTATGTTGCTAGATAGTAAAGTACCGTGGAAGAGAAGGCAGGAGAAACATTTAAGATATAAAATTACAGTATTTTTCGGACTGTAAGGTGCACCGGAGTATAAGGCGCACCATCAATAAATGCCTGCTAAAATGTCTAGGCTCATATATAAGGCGCACCTGATTATAATGCACACCTGATTATAAGGATGGATGACCAGCAGGTGGCAGACCTGTGCACAGTTCAAGGCAGCTGTTGTCTGTAAGTACGGTACATATATAAGGCGCACTGGACTATAAGGCGCAACTTTAATTTCTGAGAAAATCAAAGGATTTTTTGTGTGCCTTATAATCCAAAAAATACGGTAAGATTAAGTAGAAGTATAAAGGAAGCTATGATTTAGATTTTATTGAAATGCGTAAGCTAGAAGGGTCTTGCGACCCGGGTTGTATGTGCAAAACGCGATGAGACTTGAAACAAACCTGATGTCCAGGTGAGCTGACTCTCTGTAACTTTATTTGTATAAAGGAAGTACAGTATACATCAAATAACTGGCAAAGTAGATTTTTCAATTCTCCACACTGTTCATGGGGATGGTTTGGTGGCACCTTCAAGTGCATTAGAATATTAGACAAGGTCTTGTCTCACATGTACAGGTATTTTCAGGGTCTGTGTGCACCCGCTATCCATGAGTCCTCGGGTGGCCCCTGTCTCATACCCATTAGGTAGTTCAGGATTTTTGGAAACATTTGTTTTAATCAAGTTCCATTGTTTTTATCAATCCAAATGTATTAGTCTTGGGTAAAAATAAATGGATTCTGCTTTGGAATGTTTCCTTAAGTTGCCATGAATTCATTAGTGATTGTACGTGTCAGCATGTTTCTCTTAGAGCAATATACACTGCCAGATGTGGGAGATATCATTAGTACTATTAAGCTAAGTATTTCCTTTAATTTATCATGTAATGAAAGGGTGTGAGGTACACATGGCTCTCCTGGCCTGAACAACATGCCTAGACTAATGACTACTTTCCACTCACTGCTAGGCAACCTACATTTGCAGAATTGGACATGCTTGACTTTAATAATGTATCTTTTATAATGTCCAACCACTCTTTAGTATCACTTTCTTTAGATAATGAAAGGGTAATAAAGGGAGTACAATTAGCCTCTTATCCTCCAGGTATAAAGCATCTGCTTTTTAAGAGCCTTTCATTGAATGCTGAGATCCTGCTGTGAGTGGTCAGACAATGAGCTGATGTCAGGCTATTCACTGAATATTTGCTGGGAGGAAAGTAGTAACATAATGAACTGTGAACCTTGTGTTTGTCAGAACAATTCTAATAAGTGTTTTGCAGCCTATAGATATCATTATGCATTGCAGCAACGAATAATATTCATCTAAACCTTGTTGAATGCAACAACAGTATTTGAGAATTATTCCGATGTAAATTCTTATTTTAATTATGGTGAATGGTAGATGAATCTAGAGATAAATTATATGTAAGCGCATACTAAGCAGTGATGAACTGTCGAGAGCCAACCAGGACTTATTTTTACAGATCTCACTGCGCTTAAAGGGACAATATGCCATAATTCTGGTTCTATATCTGGCAGAACCACAACCAAGCAACCTGAAAGAGGAGATTCTTACATTTAATGAAACCCGAAAACACGACTCTGTGTAGTATAGGCCAAAAGATAGGGGCGTCTGACTTCTGTGACTCATCTCAGGCAAAGTGTGACTCTTCTCCTTTTTTATGTGACTTTGGAAGTGATTTTTTGTAGATACACGGATGAGGTATCATACAAAAGAGGGCATTCTGAAAAGTACATTGCAGACTGCACCTACGGGTGCTGGTAGTTTGGTGGGGAAAAATCTGATCCTGGAAAATTATCATTGCAATAATAAAAATAAATTAAAATCTGTTATTTACTAGCTTTAATGACAGTGGAGTCTAGGAACTTTACTACTGACAAATAGACTATAAGTGCATGAACTGTAAGCTCTTGCGAGCAGGACCCTCACTCCTTTTGTTTCATATGACTGTTTGTACTGTGTAATGTAATATTATATTTGTATATATCCCCTATGATTTGTAAAGCGCTATGGAATATGATGATGCTATATAAATAAAGATTATTTTTATTATTTACTTACTTATTTTTTATCAGTCATATCACTGAAACTGATGTCACAAAACGAGTAGCTGTAACTGTACTTTCATCATCAGTGATGAACATTTATGGTTAGATTAGACATTTTACATAAAAGAGTAAGTCAAAAGTGAAAGTTTATTCTCTGAATTAAAGACCCGTGTGTGATGCCCTTAGCAGCCCGATTCAGTTCGGTTTTTTTCCTCTAACTGCTCCTTCTCTTTATGAAAAGGTTGACAACTGGGTGACTGACATAGACAAGTCACGAGAGGTGACAGCTCCTTCATCGTCCATATTATGCTGATCCAAGAAAATATTTTACCACATACATCACAAAATTTGTGTTCATAACTGCAAGAAGTGTCAGTCTCTTCCTAAGAAGTCTTACCTTTATACAAGTTCTTCGGTACTTGACATGTATGACCACATCCATTGGAACAGCACTTCTTCACCCCGGAGCATTCATTATCAGCATCACAGCTTTCGACACAAGCTGCTGCAAATCCACTGGCTTTCTCTGGAGCTGGGCAGTCTCCTTGCTTCACTGACAAGACGGATTTGAGAAATTCACAGCTGGTTAAGCATTCATAGTGCTTTTTCGGAAACAGTGGCTGAAAGAAAATGACAGAAGATTTTGTTATTATTTTCTTTGATGGCTTCAACTTCTACAAGTTCTGCACTAACAGAATGGAAAGGACACAATTTTTAACATCCTAGACACTGCTTCAATGTAGGGTATGTGCCCTCTCCCATTGTGTTAGTATGTTCTGATTGGTCAAGTAAATTGACCACTTTATTGGATGTGTCTCCAATACAAAATGGATTGGGTAAGAATACTAATGAGAGCACACACAATGTCCAGGAGCACTAGGATTCTCCTCTGTGTGTCCATATTATCTATGGACGCACAGAGGAGAATCCTAGTGCTCCTGGACATCAGGGAAAATATATTATGGCCCCATAACCTACAGTCTGCCATTTATAATACTGGTGACATGTTTTGTGGTAGTTTTCAGATAGCCCCAGTACTACAATTCTTTTTCCATGAAAAAAAAAAGTCTTCTACATCCTTTTAAAGGGACTTTGTCAACAGTTTGCACCATACAAAGATGTAGGCAGTGTTATGAAGCATCCATGTGTAACCATATCAATGTGTGTAAAAATGAAGTTATATACCAGGACAGTGGCACCATTGTCAACTGGTTTGTGAAATCTCTTCACTGAATAATGCATACCCCCTCTCCACTTCAAAAAGAACCCCACTACAGCAGTTACTCAGAGCAGAGAGGAGGGACTGTGTCATGTTCAGTGAAGATATTTCATACCCCTGTGCATCAAAGTGCTCTAAGTCCACAGTGTTGAAGGGGTTGCTCAATGAAATAATAAAAAATTCGGAAAAAAAAAACCTTAAACCTCCCTTCTAGCACAGACTGCATGGCCAATGTTGCTGAAGCTTCACTGCTTTTGCTGTGCTCTATCACCCTTTTTGAGGGCAGATGACAGTAGTAGCCAATCTCAGACCTCAGTGATGACATCTATACAAATGACACTAAAGGCCAGTTAGGGTAGATGTCACTGAAGAGGAGTGTAAGGGCAACGTTAACCTCACCTCAAATGGCACACAAGAGGACAACATCCTCAAAACTGCAGCAGGTGGTGGGTACTGGGACAGAAGAATGAGGCATGTTTTTATGTTTTTTTCATTTAATGCATTGCTACATTCAAGCAGCTCTTTACATAAATTGGACAACCCATTTAATTTGTTCCCATCTTGTTGGAATGTAGAGAACAGAACCACTGAATCTGTAGCGATCTAAAGGTAAACCACAATTAACTTAGTCTGTCCCTTTAAGCCATATAATTTCTGCCTTTATTGCCCCAATGGTTTATAGTCTTGAGCTCCTTTTTTACTAACTCCAAAATAGTTCTATGACTTCACAGAATGGATAGAGCTGAATAGTCGTATTATTGTCTCTTATGTTACAGTTATAATTTAAAGGGCACCTGTCATGAGGATTTAGGCAAATAAACTGCCACCAGCCTGTTATGTACGACACATGAAATCACAATGATGTCTTTCTAATCACTAATGATGTACCTATGACACAGGACCCAGAGGTGGCACTCAGAGCCCTCAATCTGGGCACACAGGCCATCATCTCAGCTAAGAGTACACAAAACAAGACACAATGCATCCTCCTGCAGTCACAGACAGCCCTAGAGGGAAACTACACTGATACCTCCGATATCCCCTCCTTCTTCCAAATGTATTGGTGATTGAAAGCAAATAAAAGCTGTGGCAGAGCAGTGTGGAAAGATTTACTACTTAAATTGCCATGCCATGATGGCACATTGCGCCAAATAACTTTTGGATGTAGTTTGGGCCTCTAAACGGTTTGACAACTGAACTTTACGCAGAAAGAGATATTTGGATGCTGTATGTAAATGACTAATAGAGAGTCATCGGGTAGAAAAGAGTCATTTTCAGACAACTTCCCCTAGCCTAATGCATGATATAATAAAGTCATGTGGTTTTCATTAGACCTGTCATCAAGTCATCACAAGTCTGCGTGGAAGCTACTAAAGGTTACTTATGATGATGTACTTGTCTATTGGTACATTCAAGCCAGGAGCAAGTCTCCTATCCACTTTTGTGAATTATTGGTCTACGATACAGCATTTAAAGCTATTTTTCTGTGTAATGCTAAATGTCTCAGAATATAGAAGGACATCATTGTGATCCGACCTAACAGGTTGGTGAAGGCTAGGGACCTAAATCTTTATGACAGGTTCCCTTTAACATATTTCACTAATGAAACCCACACGACCTGGAGATATCATGATGTTTTCTGTCAACATGCTGTATATACACAAATCTTTTTAGCCTAGAAGTTAATATACATGATGATTTCTTACTATAACCATTTATGTATTTTCATGTAAGCTGTTTCCATATGTTCAGAGCTATTTTAGGCTTAGTGTATCTGACAGGAAGTCTGTTGTACATAGAGACAAATGCCTCCACTGTGATGATAAGCTTTTGTTGAGCATCCTTGGTCCTGATAAGCTCCTGAAGCCGTCATTCCTAAGTATCAGTGGTATTTGAATGGTGCTTTTTATATATTACAGTTTATATTTTACAGTAGTGGTCCTTTAATTATAGGATTTCACTTAAAAGCACTGCATATGTGAAGAGCGTGTTGTCTTCTGTGAGTTACAAACGTGAAGCTAGTTAATTAAAATGCCGGTTTATTATCCCTTGGGGTCTCATTTGCCCCTTGGCCTTCATCTCCCTTGCTCTGTTTTGCAGCTATTTTTTTCTGTGCTATAAGTGTTTTGCTCTTCATTACTATTCTTTGAAGTTCTAAATTTAGGTTCAATTACAGATCAGTAAGATGTTCTACATTTACCCAGCATCTCCGAGCCTATAGCAGATGGCTGATGGCAACCAAAATCTGCTTGATTTTTATTACCAATTAGGACGAACAAAATGTATTATTAACGATTGCTTACAAGTCTACTCTATATATAGATAAATACCTCTATACAGTCACATATGAGAGGTTTATTCGACTGAAAATCTCTTTTTGTATTTTTTTATAATCAGTATTGGGGACCCCAAATTTCCCCAACAGCAGATGTTGGGAGAGAAGAGGCTGTGACAATTGAATTTAAATATGCTCAATTTTGTTTTCAGGGTAGATGAGCTGGAGGTGTTTGTATGGGAAAGAGCTGCCTGACAGCAACTTACTTTTCTGTCCAAATTCACAACACATGCATGCTAAGTCAAGCTGATCATGTATGCAAATTTACAGCAAATCAAAAATATCCTCACCATGTGTTCTAAGTATCCTAAAAGAGGTTTTTTGAAATGCAAACAATGCATCATCACATCAGTGGCCACCAACAGTGGCGACACATGTGCCTCATTTCTGGTTCCATGGAGACATAATTTATTTTTTACTATCTCCTGGAAAAAACACTGACTTGTTGGCTGTCATCAATCTTTATTAGAATGTAACTCTTCATTTTATAGAATGCAACCATGACAACTAAATTATGGTTGGTCAGCGATGGCAAACGAGTAACCAGTGCCAGCAACCTTTGGCTTTCGTGGCACACCTTTGGCTTTCTTGGACTGCAGGAGGAGGCCTTGTCTAGCAGTAATGGCCTACAAAGAGGGCTATGAGTGACACCTCTGGTGCCCGTGCCACATGTTTGTCACCACTGGTGTATGTAAATATATCACTAGTGAGAAAAAGAGGTCTTCACTTACACTTGTATTTTCTTTATTTCTTTATTTTCACAGCAATATAAACTTAAAAACAGATAAAGTGAATAAGAAAAAAACTTCAAACAATATAACAAAAATACTTAGATTTCCAGATCTATGGAAATAGCACAATAGACAGGATGGGGCTTATTTACTAAATGTCCGCGGACGCACTTTCGTCAGACTTTCCGACTATTTTGGTCTTGCATGGCTGTGACAGGTATTTAACAGGGGATTGTGTTGCTCACGATCAGATTGGGACGCAGTTGCACTGGCTTTCATGCCAGAAATGGGGGGTGGGACGTTGGACGATACGAAGAATCCGGCCTGAATGTGAGATTTAACTTTAAAATTGTTTCTCAAGACCAAGCACTTACATCCACCAGGAAGAAGAAGGTGAACCCTGGCAGACCTGAACGGGGAAGCGTCACATGCAGGTTATCGGGTGCACAATCTTAGTGAATCGATATGTGTCATTTATGGTTGTTAATTTTGACAATTTATCAACCATAACATCCTCATGATATTTAAGGAAACTAATATTAATATTAACTTTGATTCCTTTATTTATATAGCGCACACAGATTACTCAGCGCTGCGCAGAGCTTGTCAAATCAGCCCTATGACTAAAATGGTAATAGGACCTATTTGGCAAACTCTGTGTAGCGCTGCGTAATGTGTGTGCGCTGTATAAATAAGGAATTATCTATTTATTATTTAAAAGTCAAAATGCAGGAAAACAATGGGACCTCCAAAGACTAAAAGTGTTTATATACACTAATCTACTACACACAATTATTCCGAATACTAAGCGATTCAGAAGAACAAAACATCTCCCTCAGTTTTCATTCCCATCTTCTTTTCTAATTGGAATGTAATCTCATTTCCCCACTAAATCCCTGTACCAACTTTTTCAGATTTTTGCCTTTGTTGTATCTCACATGTGTCGCTACCTTCACAGTCCATACAATGTGTGTTTCAAATCGGTTTCATTTACAAAATATAAAATGTTGTCAATTCACTAAGAGTAAAACATCATTATATTCTTTCATGGTATGTTATAGGAGACACATTTCTTTCCATGCCCAGACTAAATCTGACATACCTCACAGAGACTTTGGCAGCTATTCTTTTTCAAATCCCAGGTTTCCTTGCAAGGTTCCAGGCACTGTTGAAAGATTGAACAAACACTTAGTCAAACGGTTGTCATTTTGCAGCTTGTGTTTTATTTTTATTTCTTGGGAACGTAATACTGCAACCCAGGAAAAAAACAACAGCGGCAGACATAACAGTATTACTGGCATTGTGACTCACAGGGAATCTGTCAGTAAATGCTCTCTGACTCCTGTGAACAGAGACGTTTACTCAGTGTAATACTTAGGATTTTGTCCACCCACAAAGACTTTTCTTGAGAGAATACTGAAATGGTAAAATACAAAGCTTGCTATATATTGTACAAATTTCACAGAAATTGGATCCTACTGAAACCCAAGCACGGCTTTCCTGAATTTATAATTAGGACAGTAAATTATTTATAGCTCAGAAAGCTGACAATATGCTTCCAGTAACAGCAGGATGGTCTATAAACATATGATACCTAGATACATTGATGTCAGAAGCTAACAAGTAACAGCTCATCATGTTTAGACAGTAGGTTTCATATAGAGAAAGATAAATTATTCTATTTAAGTGAATACCACTCACTCCACTATCCCATGAGGAGATAAGCACTAGCTGGTCTACACTCCACCAAAAAGAAGAAGATGATGCTAGTTAATTAAGAGGTGTAGGTCTCTTGATGAATTAGGGGCATCTACTGCACCATAATCTATGGTAGCTATGGCATAAATTATAATGATTTGTTAGGCTGAGCCACATCCCCTCTTGCTAAACATCATCTTGACTCACGCTTTTTTAAAAAAAAACACCATGCACAAAGACCTATGACTTAAAACTCAAATGTTCTCACATGACAGTGATCTGTCTGCCCTAGTGCCCGTTTCAGACAGAGGGACAGGCCCCTTTGATCGGCTGATTTTGAGTCTTCCGGGGGTTGAATCCCCAACCTGATATTGATAACCTTTTCCAAGGATAGGGCACCAACATAAAAGTTTCAAAAGTACTTAAAAAGACACCCAAGAACACTGATGTAAGAAGACTTTAGGAAATTAGTAAGCAATGTGTTCAAGTCGGCATATGATACATAAGTGACAATGAAGTGTTCAAAATTGTTAAAAATGGTGATATTAAAAAAGTGCGCCAGATAAACTCCAAAACTGGAACACAATATTATACCTAGTACAAAATCTGAAGGGTCTCTGCTCAATCCTGTATCACTGTATCCTGTATCAGTCACAGCATCTTTAACCCTCTGTGTATGTCCACCAAGTTACTTGTATGTTTCTCACACACAGTGAACCATCATGAAGTAGCCCATGTGTGTATTTGGGTTTCTTCATTCTAATGAGTAACATAAGTTCGAGGGGCAAAGAGGGAGGGGCCTGTTGTATTTCAATTCTCAATCCATATGTCAACATAGGTCAAGGCTCTGCTTTCAGACAGCAGGTTATTCTTCTTAGTGGGTGAATTGAGCATCCATGTGTGTAGGGGTGTAGGAAGGAATAGCTGTTTACTGATCAAAACACACTATGGAAGTATGGCTAACATAAGTACAGGGACAGCATGGTGTAGAGTAGAAATCTGCATGTGCAGGAATCTATAAGATTGATTGAAATATTATAAAGGGGTTGTCCGAGTTCTGAAAAAAAACTCAGGGAGGCCGGGAGGGCGCTGCTTAAAAAAATAAAGTCCTACTTACCTTCTGGTGCCCTCCGGTATCCAGCGCTGCTGTCTCTCCGGTCCGGGCGCCATGTAAACAAACACAGCCGCAGGTGCAGTGCTGGGCTCAGCTTCCGGCCGGACCCGACAACCTTCCGGCCCGCATTCACAATGCTGTGAATAGGGACGGATAGGCGTGCCCGGCCACTGTCGGCCGGAAGCTGAATCCAGTGCTGCTCCATCGGCCATGTTTGTTTACATAGCACCCGGACCGGAGAGACAGTAGCGCTGGATACCGGAGGGCACCGGGAAGGTAAGTAGGACTTTATTTTTATAAACAGCGCCCTCCCAGCCTCCCTGAGTTTTTTTTAAGAACTCGGACAACCCCTTTAATATTAGTCATTCAAATGATAGGTAGAGTTTATATGTGACTACCTATGGGAATGTTATATGTTTTTACTAAGAAACATGAGATAACAAGCAGTTAAAACAGACATTTTCCTGCTGTTACAATTTCCCAGCAGAAAATCATAAAACGAGATCAATGTCCCTTTCCAATAACACTTTCACTGCACTATAATTAACATTTTTACAGCTTGAAAGCAAAAATCATTTAGAGCGTCCCTCCGTCCCATCGTACGCGCATTACACTTTAAAAATTATATTAAAATGCACACACAAAATATTTTTGAAGGGCAAAGGCATGTCAATTACTTTCAATTCTGTCCGTCACATATTTATTTTGGAAAAAAAGAAGCTGTTTAGTCAGCCTTTCGATTCCCACAGGGTTATCAGGCAAAGGGTAAATAGAAAAATGCAGATAGGATGTGACACTATGGTAAATAATTAATGAGGATCAGGACAATGGAAAGTGCAAAAGATGCAGCTTTCACTGGATGACAAGTGGGAGATAGGAGAAACATGTGGGAAATTGAGGAGGGTAAAACTGAGGCAGTCAAACTCACTACTCTAGGAGTCATGTATTCAATAAAGTGTGAAAGGGAGTATAAAATTATAAAACAATGGCCCAAGTGTATTAAAATGTTTGCGTCAGTGCGTGCACATGAATGTATAAAGAGTCATTACCAGTTTTATGTGAGTGGCTGCACTATGCCACAAAATTCTGCACATGTAGGGGGGTTCTGATGCAGATTCAGACCATGCACCGCATTTATTACTGCTACTCGAAATAATTGTGTTGCACGCTGTATGTTAAAGATTCACCAAAAAAAAATGGTGCATATTTCCAGAGCAGTGCAAGGGGGTGTTAGATTAATGAAGACTGTGGACCAGTTTTGATCTGGCGCAACCTGCACTCTAATTTTTTGATAAATGTGGCCCAATTTCTCTTGGGTTCAAAAATACTGTGTCAGTTCTATAAAGGTTTAAAATTGTAGCTCAACACCTTTGAACAAGCTTAAAGGAAATCTACCATCAAAATCAAGCATGATAAACCAAGGGTCACTTACTCATAGATCCAGGCACTGTGACTGTGGTTATTTTCTTACATTTGTTACCCATACTATGCTTTCTTCTAAAAACTTTCAAAATGATGCTAATGAGTCTAAAGGGCTTTAGTTGTTTTCATGGTCCCTAAGTGCTGCAGATTCACAAGCTGTTACAATGAGCAGAACATTCACTCTCCCCGTCTCTCTCCCTCTTCTTTTTGCTCGTGTAATTAAGCAGCAGCAGGAAATGCAGGTGGAGAGGAGACCTGCTGTGCTCATCATAACAGCCCGTGAAGCTGCAGCACTTAGGGGGTCCTGGAGACACCCACCATTAGTTGATTTTAGAAGGAAGAAGGCCATGGATAAAAGAAGAAATATAAAAAGTCATAGTGCATTTGTCTGTGCGTTAGTGTTCCTGGTGTCATGCTTGATTTTGATGATGGATTTCCTTTAAGCTGCAATATTAGACACCACCACTAGACCAGAGTGGCAGTGTTACAAAATATTTTTTTTCAAATGCCAAACCATATAAAGTCTCAATGTGACAGTTTGTCAGCAAAATGTAATCCCCATTTATTATTGTGTCTAGTCACTCTGATCGTAAATACCATTGATTCAACATTCCTATTCAGAGATATAGTTTAACCATATACAGTTGATGTACAGGAAGCGTACACCCGATGACCACATGTCCATCTGATTAACCTTCACCAACACATGAGGTTTATAGCATTTATCCAAGGGGGTGTGTCTAGGACACATTTTGCACAAAAGAAATCCAGATTCAACTACGGCGGCTTCCTTTAAATAGGGGACTAAATATACTTTGCATTAGATTTTTATGGATATATATTTTTACCTTTTACAGCAGGGTGACTTTAAAAAAGATTAATCATGCCCCAAATTTCAGTTGGAATTTCAATTTTAGTCATCATCTAACTCTCCTGACTTCCTAATCTGTATCGCCTAATAGTGCTAAAATTTTTCATGCCCCTCCTTTTTTGAAGTATGTGATCAGCGCTGTCTAGACAGAGCTATTTTATGCATATTTCTAGCATAGAATAAGTCACTAGATTGCAGGTGAACATTTCCAACTGATACAGAGAACTTTCCCCATGGCAAGAATAATAGCAATTATGAGAGCAGAGTTAGATGGAGAAAGTTTCCTTCCTGAGCCTTATTATTTCATGTAACTCAATTCACATGGACATCTCACTTGCTGCTACTTGCTCAGCTGTTCTGTGTACTGCATGCAGCCTTATCTAATGGAGATAAGAGACCCAGTTAAGCTAAATGTATAAAAGTGTTGTGTAATTTAGCATCTTCTTACATTCCAAATCATTGTAGATGTAGCCAGGTATAATATGGCAAACTTTCACGTTCTTGGAAAAACACTAATATTGTGCAACGTTATGTGTTACATCCACCTATTGGTCTTCCATCGTCATCATCACTAATGGACCCATGTTACCTACATCAAAGTGTCAAAACAAAGGTCATTACCCTCTTCCACCTTTCTTTTTTCCATTGTAAAAATGAGAGAAAAAGGGAAGTCAATCAGCTACAGTTAATGTAGTGTATATACCCCCTAATGAACGTAACTTCTCAGTGCAGGCAGTCCCCGAGTTACGTACAAGATAAGGTCCGAAGGTTTGTTGAATTTGAATGTAAGATGAATTTGTAGGTAAGTTGAAACTGTATATTTTATAATTGTAGATCCAGACAAAAAAGAATTTGGCCCCAGTGACAATTGGAGTATAAACATTTTTTGCTGTAATGGGACCAAGGATTATTAATAAAGCTTCATTACAGACGCCTTACAGCTGATTATTACAATCTGGGACTAAAGTAAAGCATTCAGAGAGCTTCACCAGAGGTCAGAGGGGTCTGTCTGTAACTATGGGTTGTCTGTAAGTCGGGTGTCCTTAAGTAAGGGACCGCCTGGACTTCCAGACTTTGGCCTACAGAAGGCTTTCATTTTTCCTGCTGTATAGTTTGGAGGTTTAAGATCTAACCTGCCGCTACTTATGTAGGTGTAGGTAATCATTTCCTAATGTGGTTGTTTTATCAAGACAACCTTTACCCATAGAGTACAACCCTATTCGAATTATCTTAAGCAGAAAGGTACAAGGCAACAGTAGCTTTCAGTGGTCTCCAGAATTTCTCCTGTATCTAGTAAAATGGCAGATTGTTTGTTCCAGGTCTTATTTCATGTTTGATCAAGGAATTCATTTCTTAAATTGGTTTAATTAATCTATTTCTTATTGGGGATCTTAATGTACGTTACCCTATGACGAAAACCACTAAGATCTGTTCTTTCTCAAATAAACTTGGGCCTTCCATGTGTTGCTTAGCTTCTTATATGTTGCCAGATAAATGTTCACATTGTTTCTCATTAACAAGACATTTAACTTATAGCTGGTCAAGGAGTTGTTTAGGTGAAACAATTGGAACATAAGACTGAAGTTCCTCTTTGTGGATGCCATCCAGTAATTTACATTTTGTTTTTGAGGTATCACTATACAGCTCATCCACAGATTGATTGGCAATTACTAATTACTCAGCCAACTCTCAGCCACCTCTTTGTAACTGTCATGTTACATGTGGAGGAAGAATTACAAATCCCCACACACGCTGCTCAGTGAGCTAATCCAATGCCAAAAATTTCACTTAATTTTTTATAAACAAAGGGAAACTACTGATTAGTCCTCCCAATTTATTGGCTGACAAATTAATTTGTTCTAATTCAAGTACACAGGCAATTCAGAGGTTACTCTCAGGACATCGTTCTGCACACTGGAAAACTTAGATGATACCATCTGAAATCTTAGTACTTGTAAATTGATTGGTTGATTTTGAGTCAGTGCCAAGGCTACAAATATTTTTAGCAGACTAGTGTACAGTTGAAATGAATGATGTGTATGTTATGGCTTTCTCCAGACAGAACAATAAAAGGACAGCAATGCAGACACAACCGAATAAACTAGGCTGACTTTTTATTGTTTTTAAGATAGCAATGCGTCATAACTCAGTGATAAAGACATTTGTAGTTTATCACGCTCTAAATCTCTGAAAATTGAGTTTTCCTGTCTTGCTTTTAAACAACTAAACCATAAATATTTTCACAAAAAATGATATTGTGGAGCAATTTTGACAATTTTGTTCTATAGAAATGTAAAAATGTGACTTCCATAGAAATTTGTAACATGACATTTTCAACTTCTTGACATGACAAAGCTAAGTTTGTAATTTGTCTTTGAGGCTTACTTGTGTTTTGACTATTACATGTAAGGTCATTCAGTAGGTCTACTGGAGATCATGTGCTTAATAATAACCAATTCATGATACTAATTTTATCCAACTGTGTTCCCCTAAAACTATTATCTCCTGTAGAACTCACAGAACTGTAGATGTAAGGCTATATGCATAAAGCCATTTGGCAACAGGTATAATGGTTCTTTTCCCAGTTTCATAACTATTAATGCTGTGCCATCCTGCAGACAAGGATATCACCACTTTGGAGTTAGTGGAATCTGTAGGGAACCACTTTATATCATTATCATTATATGATAAACAAAACTGTATTATGTTTTTTTTTATTAAAAAAAACTATCATCTCTATTTCAAACTGTACTCAGTACTTCAGTTGGTCTTTCTTGTCTTCTGCCCCAGGGCTTTTATAACACTGGTCTACCACCACTATCCCCTAAAGTCAAGGGGGAGAAAGCTAACAGCAAGATTCAAGCTTTCCATAACCCCAACACAGCCCCTGACTTTGACTGATGTCACTTTTAGGGTGGCTTCACACATGTCATCCATGGACCATGAAGCAGGACTCCAGGAGTGGTTTTGATCTGTTAAGCAAGATCCTGCATGGTCTGTGGTTCACAGGCTGAACTCGGCAAGTGTGAAGCTACCCTTGCTCTGTGATAGGAGCTTCACCCTTCAAATGCTGAAAAAATATTATTTTACAAAGCATACTATTCTTCCTTTAATTTCTTCTTCCTTCATTTTCATAGATTATATTCTGGCTTTTTAATGCACATTTTTTGTAAGAAAAATTGGAGTTGGTAAATATCAAAAGTAAAAAAAATACTGGCACTACCTTCTTGATGACTTCACCCATGGAAAAATGGCAGAATTAATCAACAAAAAAATACAGGTAAACTTATGTAGGCAGGGATATTGTTGCAAATCCAAGCTTTATTTAGTCTTTGTCGGTAGACAAACGGGACACCCCAAATGAATCCCAACCGCGTGTCCTGTTTGTCTACCTGTTTGTCTACCTGTATGCAGGTAGACCTGTTTATCTAACTATCTACCCTGGTGGACTACCTATAACCTTAAAATGAGAATATATAATAATATATCAAATCATTATTTTCATTGATGGGAAGTTAGAAATATAAGATTTTTTGCAGATGTGCAGTGATTCCAGATATAGTGCCTATTTCCCTTTCCTGGTTAGAATGGATGCAGCAGCATGACCTGATGAGACTTTACAAGAAATTTTATAACATCCAGATGGACCATAGCACTGCTAAAACTTATACGTACGCATGTAATCTGAATAATATATGGTTAACGTTTTAGTTCCTCGTATAAAACCCCTGTCACTGAGCTGTGGCAAACATATGTTCTAGTCTAGAACGATTATATCACATTACAGTTCTCTGCTCTGGCTACCTCCATCAATAAAGCTTGTAGTCATTTTTCACAGCAGTATTTAGAACTGCTAACGTGCCCCTAAGGCTACTTGGATGATAGTCTGATTTTAATAAGACGTGCTTAATACAACTTTCAACCATGCCTTTGAACTCTTGCTCTTTCAACACCGTATCATATCACCAATGTCACCAGTCACTCTGTCAACGAGAAGATCCAATCTGGATCCACTTGCATATCAATAGCTAAGGACATGATGCTTGCAGATATGACTGCAATGTGCTTTAAATGTTAACTGGATGTCTCCAAAGCCGTGTGCAATCTAAAAAAGGTATTTGGTTTATTTAATGAAGCCATACTATCCCCAGGTGATGGAAAGTGACACTGGACAACTCGTAAACAATTTTTAGCATCATGTTCCGTACTTAATGTTAAGCTATGGTAGAACATTTGAAGTCAATGTAATTAATACACGAGTGGTCTTGGTGACTCTTGACACTATGTTGAGAATCTAACAGCCGGAAGGAAAAGTGGGATGACACAGAAAAGCATGTGTGTTTACGACCACTTTTGCTGCCTTATTAGGGAATGTGTAGCTTATTTAACACAATATGGGGATCTTTGAAGAGTGATTGTTCATGGAAGTAAGAAGAATGTTCTTTGGCTCCATTAGAGGAACAAAAAGGTAAAAAAGATTGAGGCACACAATTTGCGCTGTAATTGACTCAACGGGGTTATGGACTATCCATTGTTTTTAGCATGTTCTGTAGTGCCTATGAATCAGTAGTGCATAAAGACTTCTCCTGTAACCTACATGTCCATCTGAAATGCAGTGAGGTGAAGAAACACACATTTCTAGATGGTTATTACGGTAAATAAAGGACTTACTGTGCCAAATCTAAAACACTATTTTCTGAGCAGTTTATAAATAATATTTACATTTTACAGTGTGTAAAATGCTAATTACTGTATGTAATTTGCATTAAAATTTGTAGATTTTGCAATTGGTGACAAAGATTATGACCTCGGTTGCCGGAGACCTGCCAATTTGTCTGAATGGCAACCTACTTATCCTAAATGTTCCATCTGTCTTTTAAGTACATCCCCACATGAAGGATACATCCCGTATTAAAAGCCTAGCATAGCCTTGAGGCGTTCTCTTCACTAGTCACACAATAATAAAATGCCATTGTTTCTGACTTAATGCTTCAAAGGGCTTTCATGATGCGGCATGTTTGGTGGCCCGAATAATGTCAGTAACGGGGAAGGAATGTCGGAACATCAACCTTTTGTAAATATCAGCAAATGCATTAAAAGCACTATATGTTAAATTAAGCAAATAGATCTAAGCAACAGTCCTGGAGAGTATTAGTGTGGATGGAGGCAGGAATTACTGTAAAGTCTTGGATTTCCATGCACGTTCTAATGTGACACTTTTACCTACTGTAATAATTGCGCTACTGTCGAGGTTATTCCTACAAGAGACTATTCATTAGCATCGTTGTGGAGGTAAAGCTTGGAATTAAATATACATGTCTGCTGGGGTTTGAGTTGGAGACAGGTAGAATTAAATAGAATTTACTAAATTATGGTTTTCAGGATTTATAGTAGTGTTCATGCAATAAGCATAAATGGAATTCGGACCATGTTACATGGAAATGAGCAAAATATTTGTATTATACTCATAAGAAATATATTTACAGTATTATATTTATACATTAGTATAAAATGTTCATTTCGATTGTATATTGTGCCAATTGCAGATAACAAAGTACAATAAGAGCATTGTCCCTAAAACTTGCCTACTGACCACAATTAAGTGATCAAGCATGTTCCCTTTAGAAATGGCTGCACCTGACAACTTCTAAACTTCGCTTTAACATGCTTTAGAATTGTCCCACAGACTTTGGCACATAAAGGATTCCGTATTCTGGCTATATCCAAATCCCAGAGCTGTTAATGGGCTATAAATTAAATTCTAATACAACAAACTCCCTCTATTGAGGACTTATGAGACTATGTATTACTCTGATATCCATTCTAGTACATCATTTGAGGATAGGAATAGCATACCCAGAGTTTTAAAAGGAAATCTATCCATCCACATCAAGCCTGATGTACCAGAGACAATTACTCATAGATCTAGAAACCGTGACTGTGGTAATCTTCTTATATTTGTTATCCATGGCCTCCTTCCTTCTGAAATCAACTTTTAAAATTATTCTGATGAACCTGAAGGTCAATTAGGAGTGTTACCAGAGCCCCTCTGTGCTGCAGATTTACAGGTTGTTACGTCGTGAAAGAAACATTTCCTGTCCCACTGCGTTCAGAAACTTGCTCTCCAGTAAGATTATAACAAGCAGAGTGAGGGGGGAAGTTCTGAGCAGGAACAGGGTGGAGGGAGAGGTAGTCTGTGAAGCTGAAACACTGTTGGGTTCTGGTAACTGCTCTAGAAGCCTCTCAGGCTCATTAGCTTATTTTTAAAAGTTGATTGAAAAAAGGCCAAGGTTAACAAATATAAGAATATTACCACAGTCACGGTACCTGGATCTATGAGTAAGTGCCCCTGGTCTATCATACTATATTTTGATAAAATATTTCCTTTACTAGAAACCTTGTACATGGAAAATGCAGTCTGTTACCCCTTTCACTCGAACATTGTGGGATCGATATCCGGACCGATATCTGGGGACCAGCATCATAAAAAGGGCAGGGGTATAATAGTATAAATGACAAGTTCTATTGAATATTTCCCTACAATGTGTGTATGTGTGTATATATACATATATATATATATATATATATACATATATATATATATATATATATATATTGGCCAAGCTCTCTTGCTCTATAACATGCTGCCTACACATAGGACACACTTTACATCTGCCTATGTATCATGAAAGGGCAAGAGAAAGATTGCATAAAAACAAAAAGAAGGCCTAATACATATCTGTGTACAAGAGCTCAGTGGATAACAAATACATGTATCATTCATTATAATACATTATTTTAAGGTTTCATCTGCCTAATATTTAGCTCACATGACATAAAATGTTGTACTGTACTTCACAGGATACTAATGACTATAATTAATATACTGAGGTTATACCAACAACGGCATCAGGACCAGTGACACTCGCACATTGTAACCTAGGTGCAGAAGTTAAGATGAATCATCTGGCAAGTCATTTCATTAAGATGCTGTCATTTATTCCTGACACATGAATGATATGGAAGTGCATTTCTCTTCTCCTGTAACATTTCTTCTTTGATAAAAGTGACAGGACCTGTAATTCAAGCCACTCAGTGAACACATGCTTGGAGGAGATACCATGTAGCATATTGACCAGGTCACCATTAAACAGGCCGCATAGAGCGGTACACAAGGAATACTGATGCAAGTTTCCATTAGTCACTCTTACTAGGATAACACTTTGTTTTTATAAATTTACTTTCAGATTTTTACATTATAATATTTATGTGTGTATAGTATCACTTTTGTGGTTATTAGACTTAGGCAATGTTTTGTCTTCTTCGTTATCTGCTAGGCATAGCACAGGGGGCCCATGTATCACATTACTTGTACAATAGTTTTTTGTCATACAATATATGAAAAAGTCCTACTTTCTTGTTCATGCCATGAAAATGGTGACTTTTTTCCCATTTTTCACCTCCTGCGCCACTTTTCAAAGAGAGGGCTGTGGAAGAAGGTGTGCATGGGTTGAGTTGACAAATAATCCCAACTATGTATTTTCCCATAGTTTTGGGTCTGACATCTGCAAATTTCCATACACCGCATGTGCACAATTATCAATGCCTTTCATTTTTTAGAAGCCAAAACAAAACTCGGACTAGCATTATAATGGTGATCACTATTAAGATGTTAGCCATGGATATCACTGTGAGCTTTAATTTAGCATGATGGAGATTCCGGAATTATTACTGAGAACAATGAAGCTATTGTTATTGAAGGCATCAATGGAATAATACTTCCCCCTTACTACTTGTGGCAGAAGAACAGTGAAGACACCAATTAGACTGATTTACTGTTAAGAAATTTAGGGTCAAAAGGAGATTATTTGAGAATTGGAAATTCAAGATGTGGATGCAGATGTTGGAAACAGAGGGTGTAGGCATTTTCCCAATACATATATAGAAAGTGAAGGGATTGTAGACAATGGATAGATAAGGATAGATAAGGAAATGTAGATATAAAATATTCATTATATGTATAGGTAATGCTAATGCAATCTCACTCACTCTGCCTCTATTACTGTGAATTCTTTAGACACAGGCAGAGGAAGACTTGACACACAAGTTGCTGACTTGCAATATGTAAGGAAATGACCTCAATAAATAGTAGCCCGACTGTAGAATCTCATCATAATCTACAATTAGACACTGAACAAACCCCACTTCCTAACTGATATAAAATTAATAATGAGATAAAAATTGTTCAGTAAATCACGCCTATAACATATGCCAACACGATGACAGATGCCTGACACATATTGATTGGAGAGAGAAGAGGAGACAGTTATCTACGTTATTGACTGATGATCCCAGGTAGAAACTACTGAAGATCTGTTTAATGCTGATAGAGTAGAATGAGAGAGATGGGAATTTTACAGCTTCAATACACAGTCGTGAAGGAAGGTGAATGTTAGATTTTATAGGGAAGTTGGAGTCTATAATCTGGAGTCTATAATCTGGAGTCTATAATCTGTATTGAAAAAAGTTTATAATACCATCTAAGTAATAACTGAACTCTAAGTGGGCGTAGTGGGGCCCAGCCAGCAGCACAGTGAGCCAGTGCATGGTGTTCATATGCCGTGCCTGCGCACTATGTAGTCCATGCAAAAGTTCAAGGTGAATTTTTGAAAAAAAAACAAAAAACAATGTGGGTAATTTATCATAATATGCATTCTTTCTACAGTTCTATGTCTGTCAGATTCATTAAAGTGGCTTTGACCCTTGATAATTCTACTATAAAACTATCAAAAGTCATAAACACATAGGGACACTGGCAGAAGCCCTGAAATAATCACAAATTGTAGCTTATTGCTAGTACTTGCAATTGTTTTCCCCAATCTGCCACCTCTCCGCCAGGATGGAGAGGCATGAAGGGGGGTGTTGGTTGCCGGGAAGTGTGCGCGGCCGGCAGGGAGAGGACGGCATGGGGCTTGCGCACCCACTGCTGCAGCCTGCGACTTTTGTACATGAGTGCCGGCCTATGATAACTAACCCCCACTTTTTACTGTCCTTTATTAATTTGACGCAATGGAAATTCATTTGACGCAATTTGCAAAACATCATTTGCACAACTGGCAAATTACTGGCCTTCTCTAAAAAAAACATAGACAAGATATTAGTAAAGTAAGGCCAATGGGAATCGCGGCATTGATGACACAGCACAGCACAAGCTATTTCTGACACAGGTGGGGGCAAAATGTGCAAAATTGTACTCAGTTTAACCATGCTGGCAAAGCCAGTTTAATTGACAGTAAACTATTGCAGTTAGGAAAACCCAGCATGTAAAAATACTAACGATATGTAAAATATAAATTGCATTTATCAACAAAAATAATGAAATTCAGAATCAATAGGTACTTAATGCTAATAATTGAAATAAGATCTAGTAAATCATATGCAGTGTGGTTGGATTTTCTAGCTCGCACATATTTCGGCAGCTTAACATTATATTGCTCAGTTGTTTCCATTTGTCAGCTGTCTCTGTGCGTCTTCTCAGCAGTAGCATCTGACCCTGGCCAGAGCAGTTTAGAAAGGTTTTTAGAAGTTGTTACTTATGTATCTGCCACCCAGTGAGTGAATAATGAAGCCTACAAATATCCATCAGCAGCATGGTTAAGAACCAAACAAAAATTAACAACCGTGGCCGGATCGAGGCCTTCCTGCTGGGCGCACACGCCACCCAGAAGAAGCCTCTGTACCTCCCAGCCAAAGCTTAACATGGAGCTTCCCAGTGACTCAGTGCCCAGTATTAACCTTTCCCCACACAGGGGTCAGTAAAACTTTATCCTAAGAAAGGCCTCCCATGGAATAGTTTATGTTGTGACTTTACCCTGCACCAGCACATTTATGTGACTTATGTCATGAGGATTAGAAAGCTATTGTTATTGTAATTACGTTTTTACATATATCTGTACTTTTAAAAGTTTTATGCAAGAGCAACTGAAGATGTCTGATGCAATGAGACTGGGAAGTTATACTGTTTAGAAATTCTCTCTCTAAAATAGATCTACCATGGGAAAGTTGCAGTTGCCTAAATATTTCAGATGGGAGAAGTCACTTTTATAGCAAAGAAATCAAAATTTGCAGGTGGATGTTAACGGGATTTTTGCAAAGTTTAAAAACATGGCTGCTTTCTTCAAAAAACAACTAACCATGGTTAGTGTTGGCATAGCAGCTCAGCTGAATGGAACTTTGATGCAATACTACGCACTACCCAGGGTCAGGAGAGGAGCTGTTTTTGTAAGAAAGCAGGCATGTTTTTTAAACCTGGACAACCCCTTTAAGTGCCCTTAAATACACATATAAACATACACATACATATATTCATTTTTGATCTGAAACCCATGGGTCAGACCCTCCAATAGAAGGGAGTGTGTTTGGCTGGATCACATGTTCCAGGTAAATCATTCAAACCCAGTACTTGCATGAGGAGTTCTATTAAAATTTTAAGAATTTCTCTTAGACAAATACTAATTATATTCATATCTCTCAAAGGCCAAAAAACTTAAATACAGAAATACAGAATACAGCAAGACTGTAGTTACCTCAGACCCTTAGTAACTTTGATACGGTAGAAAAATGTAGCACCAAAAAGCATCAGAACCAAACTGTAGTTTAAATAGAAAAATGTCTTATAGTCTTTATTGCTCAAATAACATGAAAAATGTGACGTTAAAATGATATGGTCAATATCAGAGCAACAAACAGAACTAAAAGAGTATACCATGGACTTTGCATTTACAAATGGGGTGACAGAGGAGAATGGAACAATCAAACAAGTACTAGTGCAACGGGAAAATTGTAAACCATACCAACCGTTGGTAATGCACCACTCCCGGACACATGTTTTTCAAGAATAGCTTCTTCTGGGGGAGAAGTATATGACAGACAACCAGAAAAACCAACCGGCCAAGGACACTCAACATCCGTGGGCATGAGGCCTAGAGTGTCTTTTCTTCACTTCTTATTACTGTTTTAGCTCCTTCTCCGTTACCTCTCAAGCCAAAGACTCTGATGTAGAAGTAAAACATTCACGAATAGGACGTTAAGAAGACATCAAAGAAAAGCATATGTCTTGTAAAGATAAATGGAACACTACTATAGACACACACGTTGGCGTACTTCTTACCAGCCTGGCATAGGCACAAAAAATGTGCAAATACTCTCAAGTCAAAATAAATGTCACGACCATATCCTGACTCCGATCCCATGCTGCCTGTCCTGACCTACCACTACGTTCCCGACTCTGATCCTGTGCTGCCTGTCCCCGACCACAAGTTTGCCTGACAATTCTGTACTACGCCTTGGCTGCCACCGCGGGCAAAGTCACGCCTGTGGAACGATCTGGTGGTGCTACGCCGCAACAAGTCCCTACCCGCTTTGAGGCGGATACCACTTAGACTCAGGCTTACTTCATCATACACAGTGGATCCACTACCACTGATCCTGACAATAAAGATACATGTCCCCCTCTGTTTCTTAGATAGTACATGTTAAATTCATGAATATTGTAGAAACTGACATAGTCAGGATGGTGCCTTCTATAGTATATCTATAACATTAGATAATAATTAGTTAAAACTCTCTTCAGAATTCCTTACATGCTACTGCAGAGCTCAATGTATTTTGTACTTTCTTGGCACTCACATTCCCACACTGTCTAATCATATATTCATTTTGCCTTTCATTAACCTGTTTTCTGGGCAAGTCTCTGCTCATTGCAAAGCAGTTCATAAGGCAAAAAGTGGCAGTACAGCTTTAACAGGAACTGGCAGCCACTGACACTTGCATTAAAGCATTTGTGTCACTAATTTGCCTTGCATCTTTGAAGCACTGTCTTCTGCTAACGTGCTAGATCATGTATGGTTCACTGATAATTGGGCTACTGCAAGACACTACTTAATCAACTACTCGATGGATGGCAAAAAATTTACAGTTCATTAGCCTGCATAGTTCACTTGCTTTTTAAAACAGAGATTATTTCTGTGCCCAAGTAATTCTGAAGAAAGGAGAAGGCTTGCTCTGGGTCTGCATAGTGAATGGCTCTTCATTCGAAACACTGTGTTCAGTCGAGCAAATAAAGCAAATTTAAAGATGCATTTAGTTCCCAAGCAGAGCAGCATCCATGTGTATATTAACTTCTCCACTTCCCAAGTGTATATCTTGCATTTGGTTTTTTGCAAACACTCAATTCTTTTGGCTTTGTTTTTCAAAAAAGAAGCATATGATGTGCAAATATGTTTATATTAAAACTACTGATGGTAAAATCCATATCATCCAATATTGCTGGAACTACAATTAGACAACAGAAAAGCAGTAGGGAATTCTCAAATGGAGTCATATTTTAAAGGAAAGAATTTAAAGCTTTAAATTTAATCAAAATTTAATTTTACATTTCATTTTAGAGAGTAATACACACACTGCATACTAGCACATCAATGCAGCTCATAGAATAATGAAATACAGTTGGAAATGTGAAATATTTTGAGCTGGTTACACTGAAACCCCTTCATTATTTTTGGCCATGTTTATGGGTTTTCCGATATCGTCTAGCTACTCTGAACGAAGTAAATGTGGGAACTGGAGAAACCACATCATCCAAATTACACTACAGATGTCAAAGTAAATTTGTCATATACTTCCTTACACTACCCACTAGTTGGCAATACAAAGAAGCGGAAATAGGTTTCATTTTTGTACTTATTTTAAAATGCCAGTTAGGTTTTTTTCCCCAAAATTCTTTGGATGCAATTTAAGGATAAGTTATACTTTTAAAAGAGTTTTGCTTAGAATTTGATGATATTAAGCCTCATGTTATACAACTGACATCTTAGAATAGACAAAGAAAGATGCAAGTTAACATCACGTTTCTTCAAATAAATCTTATTGACGGAAAGCAAGTTACTTTGTGTTGTGTACTGTATGGACACACATAGACTTAAATGATGTTCCATAGGAAAACAAAATTAACACCCCTCCATTCCCATCATGGCATCTGTCTGGTATCGCAATTCTTGCCCAGGAAAGATATCATGCTTACCAATGTGTTTACCCCTATAGTGCTTACCAGTGAGAGTACTTGTGTATTATTCAGTGTTGCACAATTCATTTAAGTGAATCTGTCAGCATACAGTGACCTAATATACCTCTACTGGTGTGTTGTCAAAACATCAAAACACTTTTCTAGCCAAGCATGGTGTGATAATAACTTTATTGAAGTGGGGCATAAAATAGTTTTATACACTTAGGGAGGTGGAGAGCTCAGTGCTGAAGTCAAGCTCACCCACCTTATAATGTCCCCATTGCTGTAATTGACACTTCAGTTTCCAGGGACATCACTGACTGGCCCTCAGGAAGTCTGGTGGTCAAACACTGCCAAAAGTCATCGGCAGGGAAAGCTTGACTTCAGTGCTAGACTACTATGATTTTACCACTTACCTTCAAAAGACATATTCTGGATGATGCTACTACAATGGTCCATGAAAGAAATGACCTGGAAGGTGTTAATCTGCTTTACAATATACTGGTAGTTTATTAGGCCAGTTTCTGCTTATAGGTTCCCATTAAGAATCTTGTTATACCAATACTATGCATACCACAGTATATTGGCTTTACTTAATTATTTTATTGCAGATAAATTAGACTTACATTCAAAGCAGAATCAGCAGGATCCCTACTATTTGGTCACACTTTTCTTTTTTATAACATCAAACTACACCAAAGAGCGACAACATTTACGACAGACCTGCTTCTTATAGTATCCAGGGCAACCCAAGACAATGGCAGAGCATCTAGTCTTTTTGGCAATTCACAGGACCAAACCTGTCATGCTGCCCAAACCTACTGTTTGTGTGGCTTAATGGAGGACGTTGGAACGTTGTTTGTCTGACTAGCATAATATGTCTTGCTATAAAAAAACACCTTGTAGACTTGGCAGTTTTTTATTATTTTGTTATATTGTCTATTAGACATATAACTGTTAACTTGAAAGTAAATAAAACTTGTCCTTAACAGAATGTGAAACTCCTTGAACGCTGTGAACCATGTTTTGAGAAGTGAAGTAAAAAAAACCTCTTTTTGTTTTTAGGGCTCTCGTACTGAAGTGTGCTAATGTTTCCTAGCACTGTAATGGAGATCCCATAAAATAACACAAGACCTGGAGAGGTTTCTTCCTGCAATAAAAGGAAGTTTTTCTGAATAAGTCTAGGTAGCACTAAAGAAAACACTTGACAGACTCCCTCATCAATGTCTCTATTGGGGGCAAGTTGTATTATAAATATGCAGAAGTGTATTAATGATAAATGTTGTGTATACAGTAATACGCATCCACTTTTACATTTATTAGTTAATTATCATCTGCCAAAGCTAACACCTCATCTGCTTAGTGTTAGTTTAACTCTATTTAAGTTCTCACGCTTCCACTAAAAGTCCAACATCAAATCCATGTGTCATCTCCTCAACCTGGTTAAAACATGTCTGTGATACCTACTTCTAGCTTTTTTTACTATTCACTGTTGCAAAGAGCAGCATTTGAATCAAATTATATCACTCTCCCAGAATATCATTGTGACACAATCCATAGCATTCCCATAAAGCTGAATTCTCCTGAATTGTAAAGGCTCCACAGACGTATCCACCGCATGCCATCTAGCTGACATGAGTGTTCCTAGGATAAGGAACTTGGAATGTTTCAGCCTTTGAAGGCTAATGATCTCCTAAAGCAGACTAATATGTTTGATAAAAGTCTCTCAGCATGAAAGCACAGAACATTTACCATAAGAATAGCAGAACTAGGAGCTTGGCAGATCCCCGACACAGTCTCTGGCTGAGGATGGTGCTGACGCTTACATTGTACGCCTTGATTTAAGGGGTTTTGAGTGACAGGAAAGAGCAGGAAATCTGTCGGAATCATTAACTCATCTTTCCACCTGAATTATCTGTAAAAGTGGTTTGGCAGGAAGTATAGACCAACGGAGTATTTCATAGACAATGAGTCTTTATTCGAACGTTATCATTCCACTGCGTTTATAATAAGTTTCCATCTAGTCTACTTCCTCTCTTATATTAAATCTATATGAGACTCTTTGCATTTGTTTACTGTTAGAGGTTAAAGTATTTAGTAGTTATTAAAATTAGCCAAAAATTTGTAAAATCACTGTGGCCATCACTTTATATCTCTTGATCCCACAATGCATATTCATTCTCAGAGAGGCTGTTCATAAAGAATGAAGTCAAGTCTAGTCAAAATCACACATTCCAATCCTTCTCTCCAATGACACTCTCCCTCGACATTGATGACTGAGCAGGTCCCACCAGAACTGATGTCCGAGTCTACATCGGCTAACACTCTTACTTACTGAACTCGTGGACTCATTGATAGTCTATTGTGATTTTTGCGGGTCCAACGTTTTTCACAGTCTGTTAATCCTATCTGAGAAAAAGAAATGCAGTATGCACCACTCGGACCCAAGGTGTGTGTAATAATGTTTCGGTTATGATCCTAATGCAGTCAATTTCTCATAGACATGTTGCTAGGAGATGCTGAAAATATAGGTTGTAACTCAGAGCTGTGAAAATCGGATGTGAAATCTGACACAACTCGGATGACATTGGGAGTATAAAAAAGAATAGTCAGATATTACTAGGATCGCACAATGACCCAAATCACATTGAAATCAGATGGTTTTCCCTGACCAATGTGGGCAACTGGTCTTACTGTAAAAATGTTGGAATCCTAAAAGAAGTCTGGTGGATCATATTATACATTGGTGGGATTCATTGCTATCTGTTGAAAAGGGATCTGTCATAGTACTGGTATGAACACAGCCTATGAATAAAATTTGTTTGTCCCTTTAAGTCCTACATTTTGACTATTTGTAGACCAGCTAAATGTGCATGCAAGGTCCCACTATTTTTGTCTCTGTTCCATACCACCCTGAAAGTGTTATTGTTGTGTGATAAACCTGTAACAGATTGACAGGGGCTTCATGTCACTGGGGCATGGTATAAAATTATTGTGGAATTCTTATCTCAGTGTAAAGAAAATGCCATTTGAAAGGTTATATACAAGGAAACCAAATATGTGTTTAGTATGTATATATAGCCTAAAACTTAATATATAATAAAACTATGCATTTTTCTTCTCAGAGCTCAAATCCATCAGTTACTGGTGTTGAGAATAGTTTCCTATGGCTCCAGAATGGTTACCCTATTTTCAAGCACACGTCATCATCAATCATGGGTGACATTGACAGCTTTAGGGCTCCAAGAAAGGGCTAGTATGTATTGTGAGGTATACAGTCTCGACTGTGCATATTACTGGAATACTCTAGAAAGATGACACTTACTCTAGTTAAAAGTAGCAATGAGAAGCAGACCACACCACAAGACACGACACTAAGAAATGTATCCTTGGACTTCTAGTCATAAAATGGAATAATAGGTACAACAAGATCCCTAGACTCACTACTGTAATAAATGAAACAATGACATTTCTTCATGGGCCAGCAAAGAAATAATCTAGTGAAGCATATTACACAATATAATAAGTATATTCTATATAATACTGATCTACAGATTTACTAATACATAAAAAAAATTTTAAATTCTGAGATTATATTCCTTTTCAAATAAAATATATCGTAACAAGACTGACACTAATCATTACTTAATCACTGTTTGTTTTAATGGAACAACAGTCTCAAATATCTATTGCAGCTCCATTTAACTTTATGGGATTCTCATAGATCTGTACTTGGCTTCTTTCTGACAAGCACAACCCCAGCTGTTTGACACCCAACATTTACACACTTATTTTAAGTTATACTTCCAGATATAGTACAAGATTGTCTTTACTTGACGTCCTCCTGAGAGCTTCATTTTTTAGAGTGGTTCAAAAAGCTAAGGAGGGTCTATCATCATAAGGAAATTAGTTACAGTTACGCTATGCTAACATGAACACATATTCGCCCAACTGTAGCACACCTTAGCACGCTGCTCCCCTCTCCATATGAAACAGTACCGCACATCTGCAAACATAGGGAAAGGTAGAGCATTCTCTATCTTTCTCCCGGTTACGATATGGTGCCACATTTGTGTGGAACCGTAACACCACCGGGTCGCCATAGTCATTTATGGGGATGTATAAACAGTCAATAACTTGATAAAACTGCAGCTGAAAAAGAATTTGGGCTATTGGTGGATGGCAAACCTAATGTTAGTGACCAGAGCCAGGTAGCTGCTGCTAATAAAGCAAATACAATTATGGGATGTATCAAGAGAGGAAAAGATTCTCATGACAAGGACATAGATTTGCCATTATACATAGCACTGTACAAATAAAGTTTTGGGCACTTGTAAGTAAACTGGAATGGCTTCAGAGGAGAGCTACCAAGATTATTAGGGAATGGTGAGACAAGGTCAGATTACAAAATTTGGGATCTCTCTGTTTAGAAAAAAGACTGCTGAGGGGAGACCTCAAATACCTTAATGGACAGTACAAGGATCTCTCCAAAGATCTTTTTTTACCTAGGCCTGTGACCAGGACAAGGGGACATCCTCTACGCCTAGAGGAGAGGCGATTCTACCATCAACATAGACAAAGGTTCTTTACTGTACGAGCAGTGAGACTATGGAACTCTCTGCCGCAGGAGGTTGTTATGGCGGACTCTATGTACATGTTCAAGAGAGGCCTGGATGCCTTTCTGGAGAGCAAAAATATCACGGGTTATGGGGAAAAAACATTTGTTTAATTCTGAAAGGTTGGACTTGATAGCCTTGCATTTTTTCCAACCTTGTAATATATAATTATGCATGTGAACTGAGATCACTGTTTGTACAGATCATCCTTGCACTACAAAAGCATGGTGTGAAAGGCATAAGTGATCCATTAAATTGTCTCTGGTCAAAGTAATATTTTAACAACCAGAAAGCTATCCACTAATGCAGGCATTCTCATCCTTCAGGGAAGTGTGCTTGTAAACATAGCCCTCCCAAGCACTTCTTTAGTCTATAAAGGCCTGAATATTTCAATGTCGTGAACTTCCAGCTAAGCTTCTCTCATAGTAAATAAGCTAAAGGAAACACACGTTTCCAATATAACATCAAAAATATTGTCTGGAGTTCACATTCAATGCTGCTGTGCTGGGATGTAGCAGTCTTTGGAGATGTTATATTGTTATCACATTTATATAGCCATTTTCACAACATGCCAGTTGATGGTGCCCAGCAGCTACTCTATAAATCCCTATTTGTATAGACTATTGCAGGATTGTAAAAGAGGATTTTTAATCCCTAGGCAATTTCTTAGCTTGTTTCAAAGACTTCATATTTTTGGAGATACTGTGGAATAAAGGAGTTTGAGGGATTCTGTAGTATTCTGTGCCGGGAAAGCCTTAAAGAGTTAAATTTTCTTTCAGCTTTTGAGACTTACATTGAAATAAGACAAGACTACATTAATTTGAATTAATGCTGCCTTTATAAACTTAAAAAAAAACAACAGGTCACAATGATATGGAAATTTAAGGAGTAATCCTATCCCTCCTCAATCCCTGGTGTTTGACTGGTCCTGCACTGGACTCTGTTTATCTGGCTCAACCAATCATATAGCTGACACATGACCACTGCAGCCAATCACTGGCTGTAGTGGTCACATGTTGATGCTACTGAGGTCATGATGAGGTGCAAATTTAGAAGAGCCAGTTAGGTGCATTATACCATGTTAACTATTCAACATCTGACACTCTGATAAATCTGGAGCAGCATAGAATTGTCTAAAAGTAAGCGCAAAATTAGAAGAAACAGTGTTTGTATATTTATTTGCTGTGGCCCTGGACCCTGAACAGAGACTACTTATGCACACATTAAAGTGAGTCTACCACCTCCTAACTCTCTCAAAAATAAAACCAGCAATTCACAAGCTTGCTAGTTATACTCTTGTCATTTTGGAAAAAATCCAGTTTCTATCCAAATGGAATACTTGGTGTATCAGGAATAAGAGGATGCCTATAGTTTTATGATCTCTCCGTGTTTGTGTGGGTTTCCTCCGGGTCCGCCGGTTTCCTCCCACACTCCAAACCATACTGGTAGGTTGATAAGATTGTGAGCTCCATTGGGGACAGGGACCAGTCTGGAAAGCTCTGTGCAGCAATGCATAATCTGTGTGTGCTATGTAAATTAAGGAATTATTTTTGCTTCTTTCTATGCTACCCAGCTCCACCCATTTGTACAAGGAGTGACAAATTTGCAGAAAGACCATGTACAAACAAAAGAACGAGTGCACCAGCAGGCGTGACCACTTCCCTCATTTACATAAAGATTAATACAGAATTTTCTCTGAAATTGCATGTGCCTAGGAAAAGAAAAGGTATGCATTAATAGGCTATAGAATGCTCTAAACAATGTTGATTTTACTTGTGGGTGAGTGAGGAGGTGATGGTATCTTTAAAAGGGGTAATCCTTATATACTTAGGATAACAAAATAACATATTCTCTAATTCAATGTCATTAACAAAAAAACAGCCAATACAGTCTTGATGTTTACAATGTTAGTTGTCCCTGGATCCGACCGTAAATCTTCTGACTAAGGTTGGAGAATTCCCTCTAGCTTATCTGGCATTGCAGGAGAAGGGGTAGAAGGCAGACGGCACACTACAGACACAGGCACTTCCTTGTTCAGCCATGCTTCTAGCAGCGTGGAGAGGACACAGCAACGCGAACTTGGAAGGGAAACTGTTTAAGGCGCAAAAAAAGTTGTAGAGCACAAGCACTATGGAAATTTTGATACATGTGCCCCAATGTGTCCACTTGAGTGCTGGAGTCCAATTTACATCTTTTTCATTGAGTGCTATGGATTCTTTGCGAGTAATATATTACTACTAATATATTACTCAGTACAATATATTTCACAGTAAAGTGGAGACACCGTTAAGGATTGCTATGCCTAGATAGTATTGGTAGATGAATTAACAGCAGTGTAATCTTTCTTATCTGTTAAATACTTCCTGAGTGTATTGAAATTATCTTCTACACCTATCATTGCTCTTTTAACAGATTTTTCATTATAATATGAAATATTACATTAAGATAATAAATTAGTTTAGTTCCCTGCTCTTTGCAGGTAAGGATAGCAGCTAACAGGCTTCATTGATTTGTGTTACAAGTACAAGCATTTCCCAGCTCTCCGGTACTAATGGCATAATGTATCATTTCTGATATCCAAATGGGCTACTGCCACTGTGTTTAATAATTATTATTTGACTGTATCAAATAAAGTTTTCAAATAAATCTGCAGCTAAATGGTAATGAAGCAGATGATCACTGTTAAACATATCTGTGTTGTTAATATATCTAGTCAAAACCAGAGAAAGTGATGCAAAAAGAAAATGATAAAGGCTTTTTATTAAAAAGATCAGTGGTGGCTGCAATCAGAATTCACCTTCCCTCAATTTTAACAATTCTGTTCAAGGTCACGTCTAGCAAAATAAAATGTTTGAGAATATTGGGAAACTTTTGTTTAAAAAATAAAGTTATTTACAACAAGAAAAACCTATGCAGCCAATCAGGGATTGAGGCAGCCAGTGATTGGCTGGTAGGCATTTCCTGTGTGGTGAGATAGAGCTAAAAAGTAAAGACAAGCTTGGACCTAGTATACATGAGAATGGCAGTGGCAGGGAACCCTCAATGCCAATTTGTCTTTAATCCATATTGCCACTTTTGAAATACACTGGGGGAGAATTGCTATGCCTTTTCCGAAAATTTTCATGTTTTGTCAGAATTCCACCTTATGTACCACTTTGGGCATGATGGGATTGGGTTCTTAATGGAAAACCAGTGTAGACTATAACTGAAATCTCCACCAGATCTGACCTGGTCTAACGATAAGGTCTGGATTTATTAAGAGGGCAGGACCGCTTAGTATATCTGAGATGCTGAGCTGAGCTGGGGAAAAATTAAGACTCACATTCAAAACTCAATTTTTAATAAGTATTTCTCACTTTACTCTGACAGAAAGGTCCTTGCTTTGCTGATAATGGAGCTTATTTACTAAGGGTTGCTGATCGCACTTCTCTCGGACTGTTCATGTTACTCGGGATCTGTATGGCTTAGACAGGTATTTAGCAGGCGATTGTGTCGCACATGATTGGATTGTGGCACAGCTGTGCTGGCTTCCATGCGTCAGAAATAGGGGGGCGGGTCGTCGGACAATCAGATGGATTCGCAATGAGCGCGGGATATCGGGCGCACGATCTTAGTGAATCGCGTTAGAGTGCATGATCGTCGGAACAATGCACTTTGGAAGAACTCCTCAGACGGGTAAGTAATTGTGCCCCAATATATAGTAAGGATTTTCTGTGCATAATGGGCTGACATTGGCCAGAGGCCTCCATGTTTAAAAAATAAATGGTATACTATGTTGCAGTAATTATATGCTATTCCATGGAGATTAAGGGCGTTCTTTATCATACGCCGGCTCTGGCTTCCTGATGTATCCGACATGGGCCCTGCGAATCATTTATTTCTATGCTGGCTGCAGGGAGTGTTCAGTTGCATGGACCTCCTAACCGTACGCGCCCCCCTTCACACCCAGGTTGGCGGAAAGGGGGAAATAATTGCTAGCAATATGCAGGCCCCTGATATATATCTCCCTAAGTGTGTGTACCAGCCTAGTGAGGGCAGAAAATGCATTTTTTTTGTTCTAATCACTGAAAATCAGCCAAAGCAAGAAAAATAATAAAAGTATTAAAAGGCCACAAAAAAAGCTCTGCAGCGGTAGAACTTTTGAAATAAGTTCTATAAAAAATATTACAGTAATGGAGAAGAAAAATGTCTTCAAACAACTGTTGACTAGGATTTTTTTCATGTTTTTCCAACTCATAGCACCACACCATGATTTTTATCTTTCTCAAGCATCTAGGGCACGGAATATGTTCCACCTCCGTCTGCAGGCATTGTAGCTAATATTTCATCATGACAAACAATGTAATGAAGCCTGTCGGCTTAGAGCATCTGTTCAAAGAACAAACACAAGCAGACCATTTCCTCCTGTCAAAGCACAAGGGAAATTTACAACTCAGGGCGCTGAAAAGTAGCCAGGTAAACAAGAGCATTTTGTACTCTCTATTACTAACCTGTAGTCGTGTCACATAAATGCTTTGTCTCAACATATGGCCTAAGGCAATAATGATTATGCAACAGCAGAAGAGTTGTACATTCAGAGCTCAGCCCATGCTGTCATGTACTCATTCAGTACACTTATCAACTACCTAATACACCTATAGAGGATTAGCCGACGTAGAGTGCCATTGGACTGCCATTCTTCTACAGCCGAAGCTTTGATATCCATACTCAAAATTCTTCTGCTTGTAAGGATATTTTTTTTCATGTCACCCAAACACCATTTCCATTCAGTTAAGCTTAGGTGGTAAAGCTTTTTACATACATACATAATATATATATATTTTTACACCTTTTTGAACATTTAAAGGAAAATCAGGGGCACTTACTCATAGATATAGGCACTGTGACTGTGGTAATCGTCTTATTGTTGTTATCCTTCTATATTCAACTTTCAAAATTATGCTAATGTGGCTGAAGGGCTCTGGGGGTTACACTGTCTCACCCCCTTCGATGCTTCCCACCTCCCTCTGCCTGCTGTTCTGTAGATCATACATACACAAGCCTGATATGGTTTAAAAGATAAAAAATATTTGACAATAGATAACTGGAACCAGAACAATGGCTCTTATAGAACCCAAGATATAGCAGATGCTAAAGAGGTGCTCCCCCTCCAGCATCTGAGTCTGACTCATCTTGGCAAAAGATGACAGTTTTCTGCACATTTTCACGTGACTTTCAAAGAATTTTCTTAAAGGTAAATTTGTGAGATTTCACATTAAAGAGACAACTCTAGAAATTATATATCATACTCTACCGGAGGGTTCTAGTAGATTAGTCAGGTAAAATTAGGTAACAGGTAACCTTTAACAAAGTAGTTAATTAATAGTAAATTACCACTTTATTTAATAGTGTTTTGGCAAAGTGTTTGTGAATCCCCAGCCAGATAATTTTATTGAAATGATTCTCCTTAAAAGGCTGACGGTAAAGATTGTCCTATGGGCAGTGTTCCTACTCCACTGGCATACATATCATACAGATAGAAGGAACCCTCCAAATGAAACAGTAAGCGACATTGTTCTTGCAGACAGAACACTTGACTAGAATTTTATGATTTTAATAATTTAAACTGGATTTGACCCAGCGGCAAAGCGCTGCCAACACTGACATCAATCTCTCTATGGCAGGGAGAACGCCAATAAGGTGGAATAATCATCTACCTTATTGTGCTCTAAGTTATTATTCTCGGTCAAAAGCTAAAGACCAGAAATCTCAAGAGGATCATAAAAAGGAAGATGATCCATAAACTGCAGACCACTTATACAATTTGGACATCTCTAATCAGATTAGTCTAAATGTTTAAATGGTGGCCAAGTATTTAACTGTTTGTAGATCTACTGACATATTAAAAAGCCAAGAGGGACCCCACCATAGAACTCAAAAGGTTCTCAACATTAATCTTGTTGATTTAATCACTGGATGGGTCATATTAAATGGAGGCAGATGTACATTCACATTAATCAACCAGATTCACGCTGCTAGCTCCGCTCTGCTACAACATTACTACTAATGCTGTAAATTGTAGCTAAGAGGCTTAGATAATGTAGTGCAAGACAGGGATGTGCTGAGATTGTTATATGGATCAAAATGGCTATGAAAAGAAGAGCCTGTTATTATATGATATCATTCATCTCCACTTTCTTAAAGAAAAATAATCTCTGAGATTAAAACTCTCTGTGATCACAAAAATAAATATAGAAAAATATAGAAAAAAGTGCAGGCGGTCCCCGATGCAAGGACACTTCATGTACAGATGACCTCTAGTTACAGACGGACCTCTCTGACAACTGTGACCTCTGGATACTTTACTTTAGTCCCAGGCTCAAAGATCAGCTGTAAAGTGTCTGTAATTCATTTTATTGATAATCCTTGTTCCCATGACAGCAAATAATTTTGAGTATCCAATTGTCACTGGAGCTACAATTATAAAATGTAACAAATCTAAAGAACCTACTCATTTAAGGGGGTATCCTACAGCATGCCACTATATGGTAACAACCCCCTGTTAATTAAGAGCCAACTATTAATACCATTCCAGACTAATGATTTTATCTTGGGCTTAGAGCATTGTGCTTGACATAAAAAACCACTTTATTTTATGATATTATTAGATTTACTAAATTTTATTTTATTGATATAGATAGATAGATAGATAGATAGATAGATAGATAGATAGACAGACAGACAGATAGATAGATAGATAGATAGATAGATGAGTAGATAGATAGATAGATAGATAGATAGATAGATAGATAGATAGATAGATAGATAGATAGACAGACAGACAGATAGATAGATAGATAGATAGATAGATAGATAGATAGATAGATAGATAGATGAGTAGATAGATAAATAGATAGATAGATAGATAGATAGATAGATAGATAGACAGACAGATAGATAGATAGATAGATACAAAATAGAAAAATAGGCGGCACTCCAGTATTGTGGGAAAAATCAAGTGGTTTTTATTCCCAAGTTGCTACGTTTCGGCCTCATCCGAAGCCTTTCTCAAGCGGATGAGGCCGAAACGTAGCAACTTGGGAATAAAAACCACTTGATTTTTCCCACAATACTGGAGTGCCGCCTATTTTTCTATTTTGTATGGACTGTGGGACCTAGCCGGCCCGTTTGAGCGTGCACCCAACCATACCTGTTAAGCAGTGCCGCTGTGAACTTTTTTTCTTTTTTCTAGATAGATAGATAGATAGATGAGTAGATAGATAGATAGATAGATAGATAGATAGATAGATAGATAGATAGACAGACAGACAGACAGACAGACAGATAGATAGATAGATAGATAGATAGATAGATAGATGAGTAGATAGATAAATAGATAGATAGATAGATAGATAGATAGATAGATAGATAGATAGACAGACAGATAGATAGATAGATAGATAGATAGATGAGTAGATAGATAAATAGATTGCCTTATCAAGATTTCTTGCTGAGGACTCAGGGCTGAATTACCGTACTATTTGATGCAATGCATCTTCCTTTGAAACAGCCTAATGGGATTCTGTCTAATAGAATCATTTAGTCATAGGGTTATGTGCTCTTTGGGGTTTTAATGGCAGCACTACAATAAATAATGAGCAGCCTGCAACCCCTAAATCATTATAAGTGTCTGAACTGATTTGCTGCCTATCCCAGAGAAACAAAGGGTTAATGAAGGAGAGTTCTTACTTCTATTCTAGACTTGTCAAGTCTTGAATAAGCACTATCACTGAAAAGCAATGTTTAAATGGAGCCCTGAACAGGGAAGGAGTTATTATGGTACTTAGAAAGCCCTGCGAGTAACAACAGAAGGATGAATCACACAAAGAGAGAACATTTTTTCCAATTCATCTATTAATGGTTCACCTCACATCTCACTTTTTTATCTAAAGAATTAACGATCAACGAGCAGTACAAGGACCAAAAAACAGGCATTTACCTTTGAGCACTGCTTGTGATTCTGGCACCAAATCAAGGAACCGTTGTTCTGCAAAAAATTGGAGAGAAGAGTTAGTATAAACCAAGAGATCTACACAAAATTTCATCATGTAGAAACACTGCCATGGTGGACATGGCATTCAGATGTAGCAACCTTCTAAAGGGGTTTTTTCACAAACAAAAGTTGGACCCTATCCACGTGATAGGGCCTAACTTGCTGATCAGAGGGGGTCTCACGAAAATGAGGACCCCTCGTCGCTCCCTCAGACTAATGAGCAGACAGCCGCGCATGACCGTTCTGCTCCATTAATCTCTATGGAGCTGACCGTTCGCTCAGCAATTTCCGTCAGCTCCATAGAGATTAATTGAGCAGAACGGTCATGCTCCATTAGTCTGACGGATTGACGAGGGGTCCGACGGAGGTACATGGGAGCCTCATTGGACCCCTCGTTTTCGTGATCTGTGGGGGTCTTAGCACTTCGTAGGAAAACCACTTTAAGGTAATTGATGGAAAAATTGTTGCAGCAAACCGTAACTTGTAGGCTACTACATCTATAATAGTCGTTGTTATCTTCATGCAGTGGAATACATTGAAGCACCTGAGGCATGGGCAAGTGCGCTGGGTTACGCTCTTTGGTGGAGAAACCAACAATGTCTGGTTTCTAGTTCACCAAAAAAGACTGCTACTGTCACAGCACTTCAACTGGTCATGCACCTTTGGTCACTGTAAGCTAATTGCTAATTCAGCTGACAGCAATTCCTTCCATCCCCCATGCTTCTGCACATTTGGCTATACCAATGTATGTATATGTATGTATGAGGAAGATGTTGCTTCCAGACATATTTGGTGTAAACTTATCTCACTTGAGAACTATAGGATTAGGCATATAGAATACAACATGCTTGATCACTTTGTTCTTCCCACCTAAACTTTCAAAAAGAAAAGAAGTACATGCACAGTGAATAATCAGCCTCTTAAGAGTTTAATATTCTACTTCTTCTTCTTATAATTGTGCACAATTCTCCATATGAATTGCCAAGTGGGCAGTCTCAGTTTCTCTGTGTCTCCTTTGTATAACATGACAACCCTCCATAAATTTGTTGTAATTATTTCTCAGGACAGAGGTGAGTGCAAAGTTCACTTGCATATGTATGTATGAGTGCTAAAACATTATGAAATAGTAACTTGACTGATCGATAACACGTGAAATCCCTAGAAATAGACTAATAAGTATTGAAATCCAGAATGTGCGACTTCACTTTGTTCTTCTACTGTTATTAAGACTACTTGGCTTCACTGGTAAGCAATGATTTTATTACAGGAGCAACGTTAGGTCCTCTGAAATCTATCATAGGAGATTGTGCTCCAGCAGTATGAAACAGCCACACAAGGCTTGGCAAAGGAAGACCGCTACAGGCCAACAGCCTAATAGTTAAGTAGAGATTAGTGTAGTAGTTAAGCATTTGGCCCTGCTTTGTGGTCAGTAATTGCCAAACCAGGACTCAACTAAATGTTATTTCTGGAATGGAGACAAATTGTTCAAGGCGAATAAACCATGAACATCTACCAATATTAACATCAAAGGTTTGATTTCAAAAGTTAAAAATAACGTTTAAATGATTTAACAGCATGAAATTTTTAATTGGAAAGAAAAATAAAATTCTTGCTGGTTTAGGTTGTCCAAGGCAGAAATCAGAACCTCATTAAATTGTAAAAACTATTTTGCTGGGAATAATTTAAAGTATGTCAAAATTTAAGAAACCTTGGAAAGGAGTATAACTCAAAGGAGGCAGAGGGATGCAGTCACACCTCGGGACAGGAGCCATATGGGGCCCTTAAGGTTGTATCAAAAAAGAAAAAATATACATAAATGATGGAAGAGAACTACAAGGAGCAGTTCCTTGAGGTTATATTCATTTAGTCAATGATGTTGCTTATGTTGTAGGCAGGGATTTTTAAATATTTAGTCTAAGGGCATTTCTCTTCCATAACCTACAAACCTCATAGCATGTTACCACCAAGGTTATAATCTTACTACTTCTGTTCTGTACATATACCCTACATATTAAATGTCCCACTTGCTATGATAAAATAAACTCAGTCCCAAAAGTCATGTCTTGACGTAAGTTATAGTGGTATGCATTGGCATACAGGACCGGTGTTAGTGGAAGGGAAATTTGGCATTTGCAATCTGGCAAACCCTCAGTTGAAGCACTAAAGAGTTTCTATGGGTAACTGTCATTGTGAAGAACCAGGAGAACTTTTAAAAGATGATCAGCATATTTTGGTCCAAAATGGTTTACAATGTTATATATAATGTTACATGTAAACTGAAGTATTGTAAGCACAGCCAACATCAAATCAATCACTGTCCTCCAGTAGTAACTTTAAACTGAGAATCATCTAAGTGAAAACTTTTTTAGTCCATAAGAAAGCAGACATATCCCATATCTGCGGATGTTATGCTTTTACACTCTTCTAGACTCAACAGGGGAGAACACATGAAGCTGTAGGATTATATGTCATAAGAAAATATATCATGACCACAAGCTGCTCTTTAAAGAGACCTTTGCTGGCTTATCCATAACAAGTCAACCACACACAGCAGGTAACATTGGCACTTGTGACAATCAGTTATCCATTGTAGCATGGCCATTTATGCTATAATACAGAAAACATCTTATGCTCTCAGCAAAATGTTTCTTTTTTGTTTAGATGACTATTAACCAATGGTTATGAAAAAAGGTTGAATGATATATGTTTAACAGTGTGTTTTTTTAGATATTGCAATGGAATAGTAGTCGCAGTTAGATAAGAGAGAGGTAAGGTGTTTTAATTGCCAGAACATCACCATTTTGTATTGAAATTACAGTTATCTGAAGATGTTACACTTTGAAATGTTTAATGATATAATTTAGCCAAAGAGTGTAAAGACACCCATAAATACAACAGTTTACATTAAATAATCAGGTTACTACTGAACTGATGTATAAACAGAGATGAATAATAGTCAGTAAGATATCGGTCCCTATATATCATGACCTGTGCTCTATATTCTGGGTGTATGCCATACATTTGGGAACTTTTTGGCCATTTTGTGTAAGGTGGGGGCACAAAGCACAGTTTATAGATGAAACTTTTCTAGGGAATTTGCATGTTGTGTGCTGGGCCTACAGATGATGAAATCTGTTGCACATCATGACAGTCTTAATACATCAGCCTCATTGACTGCCATCTCCTCTGATGGTCTTGGAGAAGAATTTGGTTTGTAACCTCATATATGACAAAGTTATTTCCTTATGCACTGCTCCTATCACCATCGGTGACTAGAAGATGAAGAAAAACGGATCACTGAGCTCTATATCACTCCGGTAGACCTCTACGTACCGGCATACAACTTTATTTATCCAATAGAACACACAAATACATAAACATTTCAGCCTTCCAATCAAGGTAATTTGAGATGGCAACATCACATATCAAGAGAAAAAGAACATGTGTGACAGGAGAAGAATCTATTAAGGAGTATCCTGTATTTACTTGAAATAAATGCTCTACTCTCTGAAGTAGTTTTGACTAGACACCACTATATTAACTTCCTGGTGGCTAAAATTAGCGTTTGTGACATCACAGCTCCAGAAGTGCTATAGGAAGCATAATGAAAAAAAAAATCATCCCTCCTCTCTTATCTTTTATCTGTGCATCCCTCTGGAAGGTTCTTTGTATGACAAGCTGATTGATTGCTGCCTCTAATTACTAATCATTACTAAAACCCAAGAAAACAACAAATTCCCCAATGTAGCAGAGGTCAAGAAAATAGCATATCGACTTCTAGTTTGTCCCAACTAATATTGATAAATTATATTGTCATATCATTTATCAAGTAAAAATGCAAGAATTTATTTCATCTTATTTGTTTCTTGATGTAGTGAACTAAATAATTTGGTTTTACACAATCCTCAGTAATGGATATCTCAGGGTAACATGTTTAATATATGTAATTGGTGACTAAATTAAACCAATGAAAGGGGACCTACAAACGGCTTACACGTGCTACTATTGAGTTTGGAGAACTCTTATATTTTCAAAATTATAGTTAAGCTTGATAAAATCTTTTGTATTATTAAATGTTAAAGGCAGATCTATCCTGTCACCTCTTTTTCACCTTTCATAAAACATGTCAGTTTCATATACTTGTCCTGTCTTCACTGCATGGAATTAACAGTACATTTTGTCTAACTTCTCATATTCCATATCAGTTATTGTCAACTATTACATTCAGCAAACAATAAAAGAATACTACATGTGGCTGGATCTCCAGAGACCAAGGATGACACAGAGGTGCAGAGACCATCCACTGGACAATACAAAATGCCAAAAAATCCCTCTCAATCATAATGGGTAGAGGTAGAACTGTAAATTCCTAAAGGATAACCATCCTAACAGCTGCTTAAGGTATGTTACCAGAATAAAGCTCCATGCGCATGACCATCCGTGGGCCAGATGGACCTGGGAGGGGTGAGCACTCCTAACCCATCTCATTTCCATAGAGAGCTGATAGGCTGCATTGCAAAACCATCAGGAATAGGACCTGTTCCACTTTCTGCGTACCGACAGCTCTGACTGTCAGAATGTGGTGAGACACTTTGTGCTCACCAAACTGTTACAGGGTGTAATAGACCCTGTGGGAGCCGTGATCTGGATGAAATTTGTGAGGCCAGATGACAGCCCTATGAAGACCTATGACAATAATAGACATGTCTAATAGATACGTCTACTAAAATGGTTGAAATGTAGAAGAACCTAATAAAAGTAAATTCATTAGTCTCCACCACACTTACTGCATATTTAAGTAAAATTAAGTTGTAAAGACAATCATGGCCCAATGACAATCCTATTCTTTACTAGTTGTTGCTCATATATTTATTGAATGAAGCAAAGAAAGTAGTTTTAATTAAGATTTAAAACCTGGGCTCAATCAATTAAGCAGGTGTTCTTAATATTACTATATTCTAGACGTAAGACAGACTAGACATCAGATCTCTGGAAATTTCCACTTCTAATGCCCAAAGAATCTCTCTTTCTTAGTTTAATGGAATCTTGGTGAACCACATGACTGAAGAAATCTTCATAAACCATACAAGGATGCCTAATATTTATACAAGTCAATGTACTCTTACATCTACTGTATGCACTATTAACTAGAAAATGTATACAAGCATCTGGCCACATGAAAGGAGAATTGGATTCCGTCATTGTATAGTCCGTCGGTTATTACAAATCTTATGTCCTTATGTAGTGAATATCATTATACTTTATCTCAGTAACAGCTTTTTGCTAGCAACAAGTAAATTCTTCACAGAGAACATTCCTATCGAATGACGTCTTCGTTGAAGAATTCATCTGAGCATCAACACATTGTCTAACACTTGCCTAATGTAAGTGTGCTATTAAAAGATAAGGTGAATCAAAAAAGATTAAGAAGAGACATTACACTAGAACTATCTCCATATATCATTCTGAAATTAAGGCAATGGGAATCTTTCAATTATTTGTGCAAAATAAAACATTTATGTGTTATGAGTTGAGGATGATTAACGTGTAACATTGTGTCGCTGACATCTCTTTAATGAAGTTCTGGGACCATTTCTCATTAATGGTTGCTCAATGTACAAAGAAAAACGGGCTTGGGAATGATACTGTCACTAAATATCATATTACTCATTTTTATTACATCAAAAGTTTCCAAAGTTCTATTTGAATGAGTGGATTCTATGACAGCTACATAGCCGTAATCTTGGGCTTCAAAAACACCTAGCTATTATAAGCCGATAACAATAACAATTTGCTTACATGTTGCTATTTCCAGACTTTTACTGAGGACTGCTCCTTGAGGACACCCCCAAGTCATGGAGAAGAGTCTACCACTGCCACTATTACTACTAGTACTACTATAACATCTGTCCCACATATTAACTTTCATAGAAAAATAGCATTTCATATAAAATAATTAATACGGTAGATGTCAATTAGCTCATTTTAGGGAAATAATTCTTCCCATCTCCAAATATTCAACAGAATGAATCCTTGGATCAATACCCCCTACCAGAAATCTAAGACCAAAATCTTATTTCTACTTTCTAGAAAATCAATCAGGCAACTGTTAACTATATATAATGCATCAACCATCTTGTGACAGCAAGTTTTTGAGGCGTACTGCTTTTACAGTGAAGAATAGCAGCAAATTTTGCCCATGTTTACTACAGGGTGCAAAACGGTAATTTGAAAAATATATTTACTTTCCATTCAAGTTTGACTCTACAGAAGAATTATCTCAACTGTCCAAATATAGGGTCATATATATTGTACTTTAGAAGTATATTTTAAAGGGAACCTGTCACCAGGGACCTCATTTTCACTGAAGACAGGTTGCAGGAGCCCATCACACCTGCAGTGCAAATATGTCTTTCTGATTTCTCTGAGCATTTGCATTACAATCTAATTGTGTGTTATAACTTACTTTGCACCCTGACCGAATCCTTGGTGTAGTCCCAGGGGTTGGGCTTTGGTTTCAATGCATTTAAAAAAAAACAACATGCTACTTGTCTGTGCTGCAGACTGCTCAGCTCTTGGCTCCCACCTTTTTGCTCCTGCACAGCTCCTCCCTCCTGCTCCTTTCCAGAGCTCAAAGCCTGGTGTACTGACATCAGTGGGAGATGGAGCACTGTACAGGAGCACAAAGTTGGGAGCCAAGAGCTGAGGAGTCTGCAGCATAGACAAGTCACATATTGTTTTTTGAAATGCATCGAAACCAAAGCCCAACCCCTAGGACTACACAGAGGATTCTGTCAGGATGCAAGGTAAGTTATAACACACAATTATATTGTAATGTAAATGGTTAGAGAAAGCAGAAAGACATATTTACAATGCAGTTGTAATGGGCTTTTGCAACCTGTCTTTAGTAAAACTTACCTGGTGTTTAACCTAATGAAACATATCCTTAGTTACATGTTCCAACTACATAAGTCTCCACTCCTTTGGCACACCAACTAATGCCGCTATGTTATAGCTTACATGCGTACAATGAACAATTTGCTGCATTGATCTAGTGTTGCCATTTGGATGAATGAATGTTTTAGCAAAATATCATACCATGCAAGAACAACTGGGCAGTGAATGAAGTACTTGTAAAGAAAGGTGTCAACTATTTTTTTCACATGGAAAATTTCTCCAGATAATCTAATATTTTTTTAACGCTGCAATGTGTCCAAATGAAATACTCTGCATCTCATGCAATTATGTGGAACGTGTTTCGCTGAAAGGAAACACCTACAGGAAAGCAGCGCTTCCTGGAATACTAAGGTGCAATATGTAACATAGGTGAAGTTGTCTGGCAACTACTATGTTTTTGCTGAAAGCAACACTGAGCAGGAGCTCACATTAAGGGGTCGGTTTATTTAATATTCCAAAACTTGTAAAAATTGTGTAATGCCACACTTGCTTTCACACTTGTAATTTCCAAATGGGCCTTTCATGTGGTTGGATCTTTAACTGTATATAGAAATCAAAGACACTGGTTGCAGGCTGAAATCTGGAAAAACAAACATTTTGCTAAGAATTTAGATTTAATTTTAGAATTCTAATGCAAAATAGAAGAAAAACAGTTTTCAGAATTACTTCTTCAATGTGAGTTTTAAGAGGAAATTAGGAAAAATGTTGGGAAAAATTTGTAAATAATCCTATAATACATAGACGGGTAAATCGCCGGATCATCATGATTGCCAGGTGTCACATCCCCTATGGATAGGTCATTGTTACATCTAAATCATGATGATCATAGGGAAGGCTTGAGATTCTATTCAATATACAGTATCAGGCATTCAATAAATCTGAACCTAAGACAACACCATATGGAATCAAAGTCATACCAGGGTACAGTACTACTGCATCAAAGTCTATTCAAGTGCCTTTTTGTACTCAAAGGTGGTGACTCTCCCAATTGTGATGCCCTTTTATTAGGCAGAATTGGCATGACAACATAGATGTACTTACTCTGGAAAAAGCTGTTTGATAGGGATCCTTTTATGGCTTTAAATTACTGAAGTCAGCAGTGTCCAAGTATGACAGCTGTGCTATATTTAGTAGTGTAATAAGAATGTATAGGTTCGTTCAGAAATTATAATTGTCCGATGAGATCAATGACAAATGTATAATGGTCAGCTGACTGGCCCAGCAGAAAAAGAGTATATGTGTAGTCATAAGAAGCCCTAACTGCAAGTAGAACTAATATTCATGTCCAATCCAACATTATTGTAAATTCTTGGACAACAACCTTAGGCTGTGTTTATAAGCTGCATTCGAATCGAGAGAACACCTGCCCTCCGCACCAAAACCTTCCCCCACCATATTGCACTTGAATTGCCTTAGAAATATGTGAACGGAACTTGTTGTGTAAAATAAAATTGCTTAGCTTTCCACCACCCACATTTCCATGGATGACTATATTAAACACATCCTACCCATAAAAAATGTCATACATTTCGACAATGATACAATTAATAGAATTTTTTTTTTGTCAAATTATATAACTGATTGGCTTTAAACATTTTCAATGCAAACGGTCCCCTACTTAAGAACACTTAATTTACAGATGACCCCTTGTTACAAACGGACCTCTGGTTGTTGGTAATTTACTGTACTTTAGCCCCAGGCTACAATGATTGGCTGTAACAGTTATCAAAGATGTCTGCAATTAAGTTTTATCATTAATCCTGGTTCTTACGACAATCCAACATTTTTAGAATCCAATTATTACAGAGACCAAAAAATATTTGTCTGGAGTTACAATTATAAAATATACAGTTCCGACTTACATACAAATTCAACTTAAGAACAAACCTATCCTGTGCGTATCCCAGGGGCTGCCTGTATTGTGTTTGGAAGACATAAACAGCCAACCTGTTTTCATTCTACACTCACCGGCCACTTTATTAGGTAGATCTGTCCAACTGCGTGTTAACACTTAATTTCTAATCAGCCAATCACATGGCGGCAACTCAGTGCATTTAGGCATGTAGACATGGTCAAGACAATCTCCTGCAGTTCAAACCGAGCATCAGTATGGGGAAGAAAGGTGATTTGAGTGCCATAGAACGTGGCATGGTTGTTGGTGCCAGAAGGGCTGGTCTGAGTATTTCAGAAACTGCTGATCTACTGGGATTTTCACGCACAACCATCTCTAGGGTTTACAGAGAATGGTCCGAAAAAGAAAAACATCCAGTGAGCGGCAGTTCTGTGGGCGGAAATGCCTTGTTGATGCCAGAGGTCAGAGGAGAATGGGCAGACTGGTTCGAGCTGATAGAAAGGCAACAGTGACTCAAATCTCCACCCGTTACAACCAAGGTAGGCAGAAGAGCATCTCTGAACGCACAGTACGTCGAACTTTGAGGCAGATGGGCTACAGCAGCAGAAGATCACACCGGGTGCCACTCCTTTCAGCTAAGAACAGGAAACTGAGGCTGCAATTTGCACAAGCTCATCGAAATTGGACAGTAGAAGATTGGAAAAACATTGCCTGGTCTGATGAGTCTTGATTTCTGCTGCGACATTCGGATGATAGGGTCAGAATTTGGCGTCAACAACATGAAAGCATGGATCCATCCTGCCTTGTATCAACGGTTCAGGCTGGTGGTGGTGGTGTCATGGTGTGGGGAATATTTTCTTGGCACTCTTTGGGCCCCTTGGTACCAATTGAGCATCGTTGCAACGTCACAGCCTACCTGAGTATTGTTGCTGACCATGTCCATCCCTTTATGACCACAATGTACCCAACATCTGATGGCTACTTTCAACAGGATAATGCACCATGTCATAAAGCTGGAATCATCTCAGACTGGTTTCTTGAACATGACAATGAGTTCACTGTACTCAAATGGCCTCCACAGTCACAAGATCTCAATCCAATAGAGCATCTTTGGGATGTGGTGGAACGGGAGATTCGCATCATGGATGTGCAGCCGAAAAATCTCTGAGGAATGCTTCCAGTACCTTGTTGAATCTATGCCATGAAGAATTGAGGCAGTTCTGAAGGCAAAAGGGGGTCCAACCCGTTACTAGCATGGTGTACCTAATAAAGTGGCTGGTGAGTGTGTATCTAATATTTTTTTAAAGCCGGGGGATAAGTAATAAAAGTGGACAAAAATTATATCTTAGTAAAGGATCAGATTCCGTAAGTTGTTCTTTTCATTAACACGTTAGGAAATATTTAATGAAAAGGGTCCAGACCAATACAACAAGGACTCACAGGCTCATTTAGTAACAGATGTTTAGACGTGTCTTGTTTTACTAGGTGCTAAGTATTCTTAGGGGCCTGAACAAAAGTTTAGCTCACAAGTATGAACAGCCACAAGTGAACATCAATATGAGTTTTATGTTTCCTAAAATAACACAACCAACTATGTGAAAACACAGCATTTAACATTTATCCATATTTCACAGAACATTCTAACCTTCCAACAACTGATAACACAGTAAAACAATACTAACCTCTTGTTACTACACTAGGAAGATGCTACCTGAAATCTGAGATGATGGCCCAGCTGTCCACCTATCCATCCCATAGAGCTTAGCCAGGCAATCTCTGGGGAGGTCAGTCCTTCTCATTATTTAAACAGGCTATTTGCAGCTGTAAATGATTCATTTCATTTCTAGGTCACAGACAAGACATTTTTAATTAAAATTATCCATAAATACAAAGATTATCCTTAATAATCCAAAGGATGATTGTTATGTCTAAAGACTGTTCCCAGTCCTTTTGTCTTCTTTTTTTACTGACTTTTACTTCATTATCTTGCTTCTTACTTCGTTCATCACATCCACTAATTAAAATGTTGCCATTCTATATAGTTTGTTAGTATTATAAACAATCCATACCAATGATAATTTGGCTGGAACCCTTAAAGGGCTCAAAGTCATGCAAAATTCATTTGGATTTTGCAGTCCTTGGACTGTGCCAGTAATTGCAGCCCAACTCTCTGAACGTAATATGTTCTTAATGGTGTGAAATGCCTAAATTTTTAGTCCATGTGTCCAACACTTTGACATACTTTGTTCCAAGAGTCATCACGGCCACTTCCTTTAAAAGGGCCAAAAAGTCGAAATTTCCATGGTGTGCACGTGAAGTTGCATCAGACATACAAGGAATTCTTCATCGGCCACATTGTTTTCAATAGTTTGGCCTCATCCAAGCACAGTGCACTCGAATCCACTTTATGGAACCACATCAATATCAGAATCACAACACATGCCTTTTCAACCGTGGTCATATAACATATGTTAATAGATTCAACAGATGTGGCATAGATATATTATAACCTGTCCTGCTCTTTTCCATAGCCAAGTTCATCTGTTGATTCAGGTGTCATTACAATCCCAAGATAAGGGTTATTATTCCATATATGCTTGTTATTAGAAGTCTTTTACTATTATTATATGGTCTTCCTGATTTCCTGTCATGTGCGATGGAAGAGACATATGTCATTGTCATGGAAGGAAGACAATGTTTGGATAACAGAAGATGATTGGGAATATGTCATTCTACACATTGTTACTTTGGTATCTCAAATAATGAAATATACTTTTAGGTTTTATACAAATATAATAACTCTGATCTCCATCTCTTGTGTGCTATTAGTGCAGTGCCAGTAAAGACAGACTTTACACAAGAGAAGGTAATGGGGTCATTCTCTTAGCAAACACCATTGTGGCTCCAGTGGTGTAATAAGGAGATTATGTTATTTTAAAATTTTGCATAACTTCAGTCATTTTTATTACTTTTGCTGAGGTTTTGTATGAATTTAAAGGGATTTTCCAGTAAGCGACATTGATTACCTTTTCACATGGATAGATCATCTCCGACATTAATTAATCATGAGAACAGGCATATTTGAGTCACTCCAGTCACTTAATCATTTAGGACTTACAGAGGTCCCTGTTACAGTGCTCTATTGGTCCCCTATAAGTGGATGGAGGACTACAAGAAATTATGCATGTTCTCCCATTGAGCGCTCCTGTTTCAGATAAAAACATCACACTCACCTCTTAGTAATAGGGATTTAAAAATGAGTACTAATAGGCACAAAGGGGTTTCTGGGCTAAAAATATTGATATAATAACATAGATAAGTCCTTAGCCCCTTCAAGACCAAGTTTTTTCATTTATTTGTGTTTCCGTTTTTCACTCCACTCATTAAGTAAGACGTAAATTTACATTTTTTTTACAATGCTAAACTAGTGTGTTATCTGTGAGGCAAATTATATGTTTTAGTGGCTTCATTTTATATTCATTTTATATTCTGAGGCATGTACTGGGAAGCTGGAAATAAATTACATATATGGTGAAATTGGCAAAAAAAAACTGTTGAAAACTCTACGACCTTTTGATCACTTTGGAGGCAAAATGGCGAAAAAGTGGTGATTCAGGCATTTGTATTGGAGTATATTGTAGATAAGCTGCTTCTATAATGTAGTCTGTCAGATATAGAAATCCTTATGACAGCTATGGGAGTCATTAATCGGCTCCCAAATCTGATGACATCAAGGAGGGTGCCAATTGGCAATTAAAGATGGCTATGCCACCTTCTGCGCCAGCACTAACCACGGCAGTTACCGGCAGGTGTCAGCAGTCTAATACCCCTTATGCTTATGTTGAGGGCTTGGTCCTTGGGCCCTCTTCAGACACTCCTTCATGACTGTCCCACATATATTTGTCAGATTAGTCTGGGGAACAAAACCCAGGTCTTTTCTCTGGCTGAGAAACTGATAAAACAGAAAGCAGACAGAACCATTCACTGTGAAGTGGTGAGACCAGGTTTCTGCAGATCATACCCAATTTAAATTGGAGCCAAAGGGAGTTTGGCCACTATACAGAGAGAGAGAGAGCAGTACATATGTGCTGTACATTGCATTGCAGAAAGTAGTGATGACCTAATGTAAAATAGATTTGTAATATAAAGTTCAGCAGAAGTGTGGGCATCAAAAAAGGCTGTAAATACAGACGGCTAGATATGCCACGGCAGCTATAAACATGTTAATATTGTCATCACAGAAAGAAATGCTAGACTATTGGGACATGAGCAGCCAGGCCATGGAATTGCTAATGTATTAGCTTTGCTGACAGCAAGTCACACACAACTACTGTATAGCCTAGAGATCTCTGTCCATAGCACACATTAAAAGCAGCAGCATATGTGACATTACTGCTCCATGATCTCACATCGCTGTTCTGTAGCATGATTAGGAATGAATTCTCTAACTGCTGAGGAGCTGATAATATTCACAATATGATATCACATTGCAGCGGATGTTGTCAGACACTTAGCGCATATCATAGCCTAGTCAAATAGGAACCTACAGAGAGTTACTTGCAAGTAGCTTTGATGTTAATGTTTCCAATTGAGGATTAGTTCTGAGGCATTCTGATTGTGTTCTGCATTATTTAAGATTTTTCATGTCTTTCTACATGAAAGAAAGAAATATTTCCTGCCAGTAATATGTACTTAAACCACAGGGGACTCTGTAAACTGCAGTGAACTAGATGTTTACACCACGCCGGAGCTTTCTCGCTTTCCGTGCCCTAACCGCTTAATGCATTTTAATCATAATCTGATTTTTGTTGGCTGTGAAAGTCGATCATTTCGGTTTGGAAAGACATAAGCCAATGATTAATATACCAGCTAGGTCTTCCTGTCAGGTAGAGACATGTCCTCACTGGCAGGGCTCATTGCGGTAATTAAAATGTAATTTGTTCTACTTGAAATTCACTTATCAATTGCAATACAGAACAGCAATTCTAACAATAGACCTCAAAAGAGCGGATCACGCCAAGCACCGCTGAATCAGTTTAGTGAATTCGTTCTGTAACACGGCCACTGATGAGACAGCCAAGCTTTGATATTTCAAAATGGCTGCCAACATCAAACTGATATAAGAAAGTAAATAAGACATTGTTCTATGCTTTTAAATATACACAATCAATGACATAAAACATACATATTCTGACATAAGACTGACTATACACACAAAGTAAATCTATCATTACTTTATACAGAAAGCGTATGTTTTACGTGGTTTCCTGAACTCAGATCCAATGCAATAAAACATCTGGATAATGAATTAGCACCCCTTGGCTGTACTTTCATATAATGAGTTTTTATTTTGTGCTGCGCCGACACATTGTATATATAGCAGCGTTCCGACATTTGGACAGAACATGAAAAATGACATACGGAATATATCAATGAGAAAATGTGTAATATTGATTTCATCTTCACCCAATGTATAATTTGCTGGTTGAGGGTAGCTCATAATTTACTATGTGAAGTGTGAGGAGTTAGAATTTGGTCCAGATTATTATCATCACCGCTAGGCCCAGTCAGCACATTACATTAGTGACATGGTAGATGAATTGTCACCAGTCTATAAAATATTAGGTCTTTTTTAAATGCACCTGTCCAGGACCAGTGTTTTGACAGTGTGCTAGCTATTGTTTCAAGGACTAGCCCTGTAAATGAGCCGACTGCCGTAGCCTCTAAGCTTGGAGCAAGCCCTATTTCTACCCAAGTTTGGGGCTAGGGCAGTCTGTATTGTAATCATTGAATGCAAACCACAGATCTAGGGCCTGGTGCTTGCGGCAATTGAGCAGCTAAAGGTTGTGGACGTGAATCCTTAGTCATAGGTGTCTACTTATTTGTTAAATAAGGCACTAAAATGCAAATTACATTACAAAAAAATCCTTTTCATGACCCACCCCCTCAAGGTAGCACACAATAACGTAGATTATTGGTATACAGAGGCTAAGCTATCCATATGACATCTTCACTGAGCCTCTCTGTATCAACAAAGACAATTGGTAGAATGGCGTAAGACACAGACCAAGGTAAGTATAACTTCTTTATTATTTTTAGACTACCTTGACGATTCACCTATCCTAAGGATCAAAAATAAGCATAACAAATAATTAAATACCCCCTTCTTACAATCCTCTTATCACATCACTATCCAGACCATGAAAGTAAATTATTTAGAAAGTAAGTTATCTGCTACAAAGGGTCGATTTTAATTATCACATTGTTACTTGTCCCGACAAGCAGAAATTTTCATATACTGTATTACTAGTATGTTAAACTATATTACAAAAAAGCTACATGTTTCCATTCTGCTCCCTCTAAAGATCTATCTAACTGGTTCTGTTGTCAACATTATGCCTTGTGAAAGTTCAGAGTCACCTCACACTTGGTAAGTTATTTCCTGAATAATATTGTATCTGGAGTTTCTTTGTATGTCAGAGCAGGGAAGATATCATGAACAGTGCGAGCTATAAAAAAATATCATAAGTAACTACTGGCATAAGAAAATAACATTTAATATACCTTTACTAGTTTAACATGTTTACAGTAAAACAAATTCCCAGTGGTATTCTATGTATTCTGCTGCGTGCATTAGGGTCTACTCAATGCCAGAACATGGCTGCTTGTTCTACTCTCAACAACATGTGGAAACAGGTCCACATCAGCGGGATTAAAGGCACCCTGACTACCTCGTTTGTATTCTTTTGTTTGTTATATTTCTAAAATAATCTTTATTTTGGTATGAAAAGGGAAAAGAGTAGGTTCAGTCATAGGAGACCTTTCTAAGGTGTCGCAAAGAGAAAATGGCCTCCTTCAATGTTAAGAATCAAGCAGCTAACCTGGATACTGGCGCTACCATTATTTATGCAATTTCAAGTTTAGTTGAAATTCTTTAGACTTGCACAAAACACTCTCATTTTTTTGTGAAATATGCAATTAAATTTTCCAGGATGGGATAAAAAAAATTGCCTCTTAGCTAAATTTGTTAAGTAGCCCCTTGACATCAAGCATGACTTTCAGGAAGCCTTACAACATGATGTGGGATAAAAACAAAACCAGTATATCCATTCCAAAAGGAACAGATTCCAAACTGTGGACAGCACTGTTTTGATGGGGTTGCGTATCTTCAGTACAGTGTAGGGAACTGGTTTAGCTGAGTGAGTCTCAGTGAGACTGAGTAGGGACCCCACTGAACTTCTCAAAGCATCCAGAGGTAGGCCTTTGTGAAAACTTTCCGTGCAGCTTGAGACAAATAGAACATTCTCTAGTCCTTTATGTCGAGAAATTATCACATGAAGGGCTGCATGTCTTAGCAAAAACTACTTGTCACCGCCAAACCGTTCATGGCTCTTCAAATCAGTGCTGGACTTTGACCACTGATATGGACCAGGCTTCACCATGATCTGAAAAAAATGTCTAATTTTGCATTACTCTAGGTTCTAGGCCCAAGTCCAAATCCTCTGGATTTCCCTATTTAGCAATTCATTCATGTCAATGGATCAGTAGTTTAAAAAATATGGATCAACTAGGCATCTAGAGTAATGTGCCTCAGTGTTGAGTCTCAGTGGATAGTTTAACCCCTTAAACAGTCATTGTTCTTCTGCAACCTACATAACAGTGGACATAAAGGTGAAGTATATAGTGATGGCTACACTGAGGTGAACTACATAGAGGTGGTCTAAATGACATTGGAGTACACAAAAGTAAACTTTACAGTGGTGGACTACATAAAGATGAATGATGGATATTTTAAGGGTTGGTTCACGTAGTAGTAAACTTCTCAGTCTGTAGATCGGTGTTTATACACACCTTGGACTCCCTAGTGTGTACTGGTTCTGTCCCAGACGGAGATATTCCATTCACTTGTTATTCAAGTTTAGTGTAATGTAGCAGATGTTTATTTACAGTACCTACAAAATATGGATGTATCCTCCTACAGAAATCATCAATGACATTTTCCTATGATTTATTATAGCTGTCTGCCTGAAATACACTAGAAAGGTTATTCAAGTTAAGCGGTTCCGTGAGCAGAATTGAGCTGCACTTGAACAGTTTGGTGCTTCACAAATGGTCACAAGCAAATGGCTTGAGGGAAAATGTCAGCCCGTATTTAACATAGTGTCACTTGAAAGTTGAGTCCCAATACTGACCACAGACAACATTTGTATGCTGAAACCCCTAACACAGCTGTATTGTCAGCAAGCTCCATTGTAAAGTACATCTCCAATTACATTTCTCCTGGCTGGAAGCTGTTCAAGGTGTTTTATCCAGAAATTCATACACTCTCGGGTATATCAATACATAAAGCTATCGTTATGGTACATACCAACACAGGTATGATCACAGAAGGCGTATGAGAAAAAATATACCCGATCGAGTCTGGAGTTTATTTGCAACTTTTTAACTAGGATTTCCGCCAATAATGTGCCACGTCCACATCTCATACGTCCACATCTATATTATAAATATATTTTAGGAGCAACACTGAAAAATTCTTGTGTGTCTAACTTTTCTAGGTGAGTGGAAAAGTCACAAATTTAGGCACAAATATATAAAATGTGCCCATAAAGTTGCAAAAATTAAAAAAGAGAAATTCTAAGATAAATGACCCCATAGTATAATGATCCGACACTATGGTGGAGATGTATCATATGCCGGCTCTCCTTCCACGGCACCCCTTCCCCCTCAGCTTGGGCCTCTTGATGTATCTGGCGGGTGGCGCGGCCACTGGGCAAAACTGAATCAAGTCCGACGATTTTTGTCAAAAAAATGCAGTCACTGGGAGGGAGCATACTTTTAAAAACTAAATGACTCCCTTGGGTTTGCTCATAGTAGCCAGTGATCGGCCAGTCACGCCACACACATACCCATTTCTGAAGCAGATAACATTTTTGGCAGCTATAGCTTTTGGCAATAACTCGTGCTATATCCAGTGGTGAAAAGTATGGAATCAGGAGTCAGGATTCGAATGGGTCATCACCACTGATTTATAGGGTTATATCAGATATTACAGTTCTTATGTCAACTAAAGAGTCTTGAAGCTATACTTATATAACTCAAGTTTTCCAAGAGCAGCCCGGGAAATCCTTGCCTCATGCTAGAAGGTGATACAAGCTCCTAATCACTAATATTGAAAATGTAGATGCTTAATACAAACCATTTGAAAATATCTAAAAGACACTCTATTGAGACCAGTCCTTCTAGATATGTTCTTCAGCCACAGCGCCCTCTTCTGTTCATAGTCTGAATCATTTTATCCTGATGTCAATCTGATGTCTGTAATACTGCAAAGTTTCTTTTCAATCATTTTGCGATAAATTAGTGACCTTTTGGCTCCATTCCATGGATATCTAGACTGTTCTCACTACATACATACTAGTTATGGTGGCATCTGAATATGTTTTTGCTTCATCATTTTATATTGATGAGTGACCCCAGTCACAATAATCTCAATATTCTACACCTTCCCTCAAACCAGGGTCTGGGAAGCTGAGATATGAGGCTATGTGTTTGCTAAGGTTCTCACACTGAAAAGTTAGCAGTCAGCATTTTCTCCTGAAACTGTGTTAATGAGAAATATTTCTACTTTAGGTTGAGTTCACATGGTAGAATTTGAGACAGATTTTCCTGAGCAGACTTTGACCCTCATGTCCTGTATTTTAAGTGTGTGGATTCTTAGTGGAAAATATGGGAAGCTGAAGATCCTTCAGCCCCCCCATTAAAAGCAATGGATTCCGGTGGAAAATCAGTGTCAAAATCCTCCATGTAAGCTCAGCCTAATAATAATCCCATGACTAAAACTAATAATAGCCCAAACAATAGTGAAAACATAATAATAATAGAAAGAATAATAAACCAAATAATCTTCTATTGTTAGTATTACTTCAGCTTCTTAATTGGAGTCGCTGTTGACAACCCCCTCAGCGTGACCCGATGATAGAGCATAAGAAAAACAAGTGATTCACACATTTCCTCCGACAAGCCTCAGCAGCTACAGATTTGGAACTTTTCTTAAAGCACTAAAACTCCTACACAAATGACAAACATGAAGAAGTGAGGTAAATATAATATGGATCCATGGCCAAGAAACACATGGGGATAATTGGGAGCACTCAGACTAAGTGAAATGCCCTACGTCTTGTCTAGTATTTCAGAGAAATGCCTAAGAGGATAGAAAATTTTTTCGCATGTCATCTTGGCCGACAAAAAAAATCTGCATTTGCGGTTCCGCTTATTAAGAGACAATGTTGCGGTGTGTGGTAGGAGTCATGATACCCCACAGCAGGCCAAGATATACCCCGAGCTTGTCGGAATAAATGTATCACACATGTACACTGCTAGACTTTGCTTCTCAGCTATTGCCCTCTAAAGGTCAACTAATAATTATGTGGATTTCATAGGTTAATAGGTGAGCAGAGATTTTTTTTTTCTCCGGGTTTTAAGTAAAATGCTGCTTTTAGATGTAAGTCAATGCTGGCTTATCTGTGAGGAGCCTGAGGGTGAAAGCGAAGCATGGGGCAAACGTATCATCTCTGAAGTCATCTCCTCTCAGTCTTTATTACTTCAGCATGCTGTGACGGAGCACTCTCCGAGGTGGCGTTTGTCACCATAATACCCAACAGGTGCCACTCACTTCCACATCATAATGACATGGCTAAACTCTTCTGCAGACAAAACAAACAAATACTCTGCACCAAACAAAAAAACGTACATAAATTCCACTAAAGTCTATGGGCTGCTGAGATTTGTTTGACTTTTGTGTTTTTTTATGTTTCGGTTTTGTTTAGTTTTCAGGTGAAATTACAGATGAACTGTCACTTTTCATGCATTTTAGATATTAAAACAGTAGACCGTGCCTCAAGTCGCAGTTAAAAACACTGATTTCTGTAGACAGACATTGCTCTAGAGCTGGAAGACCAGTGACCCATACATTTTAGCAAGCCACTCCACTCCCTATGGCATTTCAACTTGTGACATCAAAAATTGTTTTGGGAAAAACAGACCTGGAATGATGGATGTAGCAAACCTGATATAGAATATAACTATTGAAATGTGCATTACAATGACTTTATGGGATTGTGCGATGAGCTCAGCCTTCTGTACTACCACAGTAAAGTGTATGCAAATGTGTGCAAACTTAGCTGTACTGTATTACATATTTAACCAAACATAGTAAGTGTGCATCTATAACCTCCAGACATGATATATCACAAGCAATCTGTAATACTGTGATTTTTTTTTAATGATCAGAAATATAGTAGCATTTTTTTTACAATTTCAATAATAGGATGAATAATATCTATAACTAACTTATCACTCAAGGTCAATGCCCTCTACTAACCCTTATTTGGTATAATAGCAAATTGCAGATTATCAGATGTAGAAGAGATAATTTAGATGTGACAGTTCCAGGTTTTGTGGGTGCAGCAGTTCTGAATCTGTCAAAGCTGAATATTGTACAAAAGGTTGTGGTAGGTCTCTTAGATGTAGCAGTGCTGAGTCTGTCATAATGTACTGTAAGATCTGGATCTTTTAGGATTTAGTGGTAGTTTTACTTAGGACTGCCAGTACATAAGTGTTGGGACTTGTTGTGGTGTTACACAGGACTGCAGGTAAATCTACTTACTTAATATTTCTTTTACGAATTGGTTATCTATTAAGTACTGAAATATACATTGACTCAACTGAAAACGTTCTTACTCCCCAAATAGTATAAAGATGTAGCAGAGCACAGTTTGTCATGTGGTGCAATTTATCACACCATCACATATTACATAGGACTGCTATAAAACCTTCTACATTATTGTAGCCCATAATGCTCCTGTTGCTGGGAACATCCATCCCCATGAGTCCATTGACAAGTTTAGCTCTGCTACATCAAAGGTTGCAGAAAAAAGTACAGTAGCAATAAATACACATTATTGATAACTGATAATCTGCTACTCAGTAATGAAAATCTTTTTGACAGTACAAACTCCATAAAATATTAATTGGTGTATAAGATGTGGAAGCAGCCAGGCTCCAACTATACCTGGAAGTGCTTGAAGAAGGCAGAGATGCGAGTGATGTGCAGGCTCAGGCACCTGGATGTGCATCTTGCTCTATACACACTCATTGTAGAGAAGGACTCATCCTGCTTGCGAGAAGTTGCAGAAGCTGAGTTAGTGTTAGGAGAGCTGCCCCACAGCAAGATAATCCATAGGAAAAGGGTCATGGAACAACCGTGATCCTTCATCTTGTACAAGAGATCAATCAAGGGAAGAGGATAGTGGAGCTTCCCAGTGCTGAGCACACTCACAGGGAAGGGGATAGAGGCAGGGGAGCTGCACAAACTAAAAAAGAAAGTTCAATCATTCAACTCTATTTGGTTTGAGCTGCTCCACTCCCACTCCTCCTCCTGCTGTTGCTTCTCACCACTCCTCTCCAAGCAGCTGCACCTCCTCAGGGTGGTACCAGGGTGACAGCAGCCGGGCTTATTGGCCAGGGCAAGGAGATGACTGACAGCAGCTTGGCTCCTGAAGAGAGGGGAGAGCAGAATTCAATGAGACGGATGACAAAAAGTGAAAAGATGCTGAGGTTATTCTGTTCTACATGAAAGGGAAGGTGGGGGGAGTATAGTCACGGGAGAAGACTCCGGACAAAAAAAGAAGTATGTGCATTGCTTCATATGAGCAAAATCTATACGTCTACTGCTAGCATGAGGTTTCCCTTATAGACGCCATAAGCTAAGAGTAAGGTTTTCTTATTCATCAATATTAAAAATAATCTTTGTGAAGGACAAGAGATTAGATGACTATAACGGTTTGTGCGCCAAAGACATACATCATGATATCATCCAACATTGTGCCAAACGACTAATGAACTTATGTTCTGCTATATCTGAGCACTGTGTAACAATTCTTTATCTAAAGAGGATTCATAAAAGCAGGACTAAAATATATCTTTCCAGATGCATCCCTTTCTGGATTTAGTTCAAAAAACTTAATCAAAAATTACACTTGTGTTTAAAAAAAAACAAAAAAAACACCTTATATGAGATTTGCAAGATCCTGTTTGTCTCCTGTTTTATGGACAGAAATATGGTCCATGTTTCACCTGTATGTCTGTCCTTAAGGTTCGTACAAAATACAGAAGGCTGGTAAATGATGCAATGGGCTTGTTCCAGTCACTCTATTTTGTGTTACCTAGATCCCATTGCGTCCGCCGATCTGGAATGTCCGATGAGGATTCGGAGCTACAGCAATTCACTTACAGCGTGCTCCCAATTTCTTGAATGTGTCGCTTCCCAGCTGAGGTCCGCTGGAGTTCACCATCTTCTTCCCCGTAGATGTAAGTGCTGATCTTGTGACATAATTTGATTTTTAAATTCCGCTGTTTGTCTGAATCAGTCAGGTTGTCCGACGGCCATGCCCCCCGATTTGTGTTGCATGCAAGCCGGCGCCGATGCACCACAATCCAATCGCGTGCGCCAAAAACACCTGTGAAATTCAGGGCAAATCGGAAATATTCGGGAAACCCGATGGAAATGCGTCCGACGGGACCCTTATTAAATGTACCCCATAGTGTGCATATCGTCTTTCATTGTTAAGATTTTGCTCTGCAAACCCCCTCCGAACCGCCAACACGGTTAGATTTTTGTCATATTTGGTATTGCTGGAGAATATCTGTTGTATACGTCCCAGTGATTTCATTATGAGTTTTACTAAAAACACAAACCTGCTAACCATAGCAAAGGGGATAAGAGTATGATTTCTGGGGTCTCAAGCCTTGAATCCCCCAGAACAGGGGCCCCTAAGTCTGAAACTGCAGCATAGAGGGGCTCTGGTAACACCCTTCAGGAGCCTTTCAGACTCGTTAGCAAAATTATAAAAGTGCAATTTAGAAGAAAAGAGGTTACCAATAACAAGTATAAGATGATTACCACAGTCACGGTACCTGGTTCTATAAGTGACCTTGCTTTATCATGCTCAATTGATGGTAGATTTCCTCTAATGCAGCATCCAACAGAATTATTACTTATTCTGGATTATCCTCCCACTGTGTATTGTTATTTTTAGTAGAATAAACACTAAATAATTCTTTTTTGGTTTTTAAAACTGAGTTTTATGGGACCCATACACTTCTATACGGACATTCTGAACATTTTTATGGATTTTGTGGCATTACAGAACATCTGCAGAGTGATAGGAAACATTGGGGCTTATTTACAAAGGGTCCCCTGGCACATTTCCGTCGGGTTTTGTGACGGTTTTGGGGATTGCGCCAATGGGACAGGTATTTAGGAGAGGATTGTGTCTCATGCAATCGGATTTTGCCGTATCGGCTTTCATGCGACAGAAATCGGGGGGGGGGGGGGGCATCGGATGGTCCGACTGATTCGGACAGAGCGCAGGATTTAACTTTAAAATTGTTTCGCAAGCCCAAGCACTTACATGCACCAGGAAGAAGAAGGTGAACTCCGGCGGCCATGATCGGGGAGCGACACATGCAGGATATCATGAGCACAATGTAAGTGAATCGCGGCAGAGTTCATCCTCGTCGGACACTCCGGATCGGGGAACGTGCAGGACCGGGTAAGTAAATGTGTCCCATTGTGTGAAAATAGGGACTGTCCTGTGTGAGTATGAGTCCTGTTGGATGAGACCTGGTGATATTTCTGAATTCACCATGAACATGGAGAACTTCATATGGCAGGAACAACGAGATCACTATACCAGATGGCATCAGCTGACTCCAATTGTCATTTATGGCTGTCTGAATGGAGATAACCGTGAGCTACACACATCCTAAACTATCACTGACAATACAATATGTAAAGTGGTTCTAAGCTACAGGTTTATGTCATATTACTATCATTATACAAATCCTGCAAACATGATATATTATATAAACATGATATATTATACAGAACTAAAGATCCCGAGATAATGTATACTTAACGAATGTAGCGTTCTTACAGATGTGTCATAATTCAGCGAAGCATAAAGTAGATTGTCAATAATATATTTCTATACTTTACAGGAGAAACCCCTAGAGATCATTAATTTTAACATATTTGAATATTTGATATTTCATTATTTGCTCGCTTTAAAATTGTTTCACAGTTCATGTAAATGAGATAAAGAAACTGCACAATAAAACACACCACATTGGGGCAAATTTATTTACCCGGTCCTGTTGCGATCCCCGATCCGGACGGTTCGACGAAGATGAAGTCCGGCGCGATTCACGAAGCTCGTGAGCCCGAATTCCTGCATCCTTCACTTCCTGGCTGAGGTCCGCCGGAGTTCACCTACCTCTTCCCGGTGCATGTAAGTGTGCCAAAATCCGATCTTGTGCGCCAAAATCACCTGTTAAGTGTGGCAAAATGGAAATCGTCAGGAAACTCGACGAAAATGCGCTCCGCGGTCCCTTACTAAATGAGCCCCATTATCTTAGCCTTTGTTCTATCTATCTAAAGGAAAGTCCACAGTAGCAGAATGTTTCCCAGAGCCCCTAAGAAGAGGAGTGCCAAACCCTTGGGTTCAATCTAGGAGCCCTTGTAGATATGCAAAAAAGTAAATGGCAGCACATTCTATCTATTTATCTATCTATCTACTGCATCTTTCTATCCTATATTCATCTACTTATCTATAATTTTCTATCGTCTATCTTATATCTATCGATATTAGATCGTATCTTATTTCTACTTCCATGTATTTTGTACATGGATCAGAACATTGTATTAGAACTATCTGTTTATCTATGGGGAGCATATCCATTGATTTGCATATTTTTCCATGCATTTGTACAAAAGCTTTTGTGCAAATGGAGGTACATTGCTACTTTCACTTCCTTCAAAAAAGAGACATGGTGAGAGGAGGGACTATGCAGGCCACTGACCTCCATAGTACTTATGATTAGTGTGGGGGTTCACACCTAACTTTGCATGATTAGGGTGGGGGTTCACACCTAACTTTGCATGTTCTGATCCCCAACACTGTAACCTGAACTTCATTAGGAGTTTGGGTCCTGGTTTGGCTCAACCTCCCCTTCTACCACTGTTAACACCCACGATCGGTGCAGGCACTGACATGCCAGCAGCACACAACTCTGATTATACGGGAATACTGTGTATGTTTGTTCGTGTGTTTGTGTGTACATGCATATGTGTGTGTATGTAAGTATGTGTTTGTATGTAATGTGGCAGGGTAGCTGCCACTACAGTAGATTTTGGGTATAGAATGAGTATGTTGCTGGATGGATGTGGGAAAGCTGGGTGTTTTTGCCACTAATGAGGATTCATTTGCATCCAGCTGGAAGTCCTGCATAACTACCTGGTGCAGACTTCCCACAATGGCTCCACCCTGGGGAAGAGACAGGCTACGTCAAAGGCCTGTGGAGCTGTGGCAGTGGACTGTTACTGTGAGTTTTTGGGTGCCTGGCAGTAGGCCAGCACCTGGTGAGGTAGGGAACCTCAATGTATAGTTAGTGCCGGAGAGGCATAGGCTTTATTTTTGCTGTTTTGTTTATTTTGTTTTTACTGCCGAATAAAACTGGCTGCGGTCAGTTATACCCAAGTCGCACAGTGTGGACAGTGAAGTTACTTGTGTGCTGGTGAATTGTGCCCGTCTACCCCAGGAGACGACGATCCCGGACCTAATCCCTTACATATGGTGGAGGATGCGGGCATGGAAATCAGCACACACAGCGAGATTTAAAGGGCCAGTAGCCCTCATGTGAGATACTGTTGTTCCTGCTGCTGGAGGCGCTGTGGTCACGGGAAGATTTGTCTTGGTGTGAGAGATATACAGAGACTGCTTGTTTGCTGTGGGAGTAATCACCATGGGTCCGATGGATGAGTTCCAGAGACGCTGCCGGCAGATGATGTGGGAGGACCTTGGAATGCCAGAAGCCATTCGGGTTATGGAGACCCCAACTGCCAAGCCGAGCGGATCCCAGCCAATGGTTCGAGATGTCTGTGATCGGTCTGCAGTTCCTGAGGAGAGGTTGCTATGTGCCGTTGCCGGGGGCAACCGACGGGAGCAGCCTTGCAGATGTCTACGGATGAACCGGTGTGTGGCGGAATGTCCTGCGGCCAAGTGGCCACGTGTTGCAGCGTGTATGCAGCAGCGCAAAGATGTGGTTGCTAGGGGCAACCAACGGCGACAGCATGCGGCTGTGCCATGTGAGGTCAGTGCACCTCATTGTCCTCTAGTCAGGAGACCAGAGAAGTTGCCAGTCAAGACCTGTGAGATGATAGTGGGTGGAATCCCGCTGATGGTGGAACTGGACTGTTCTCAGGATGTCTCCAGAGTTAATCCGGACATCTTATTGTTCCTGAAGTACCAGCCAGGGAAGGGTAAGACTGTCTGGATTGACTTTGAAAGTGATATTGCGATTGTGACACATAAGCTGGAGATTTGTGCAGATCTGGAGGTGGAGTTCATCCTGGGGAAAAACCTCCCTTTTTTCTGGGACTTGTGGGAAAGTATTCCAAGTAGTGGGAATAGCTGCTTTTCCTGGGAGACCCCTCTGACATCGGGTACAGTCCCAATCTCTCCAAAGGACGATCTGGAGAAGTCTCAGCGACCTGAGGTGATGGTGGGTGGAGTCTCAACAGGTTGCAGTCTGAACTGTGACCAAGGGGTCTTGATCCCACAGAAGGAGACTCTGCCACTGAGACTGATAAAGTCTGATGGTCTATGTGATGATGATAATATTTGTGATGCCTTAATTTCTGAAGTTAAACCAGAAAAGTGTAATGTTGTGCATAATCTGCCTCTAACCTGTGATTATAGTGTTAACTGTGATTATATGACACTACCTGTAACATGTGACAATTCTGCAATGCCGATAACATCTGATAGCGTTACAATGTCTGTTCAGAATTATGCAGAGTGTGAACTAGGTGCAGCCCTAGATACTGAGAGAGTTGGCTCAGAGGTGCCCCTAGAGGTTGTGAGTTGTAATGACACAGGTAGCGATCCTGAGATGTGTAATGTAGCTAATGGCAGTCCAGATAGGGATACCGCCATAGCAAGGGCAGGTGAAGATAATGAGATCCTGATTGTTAGTGGTTTCCCTTCAGCCCAGAGTTACACAAACAGTGAGTGTGAACAGAGCCCTAGAGAAGCAGCTACTCGCTCAGAACCTGCAGGAGGTGGGGATAGCCTGTGTCAGTCACCTGTGGAGGAGTCTCACATTAGTGTTCAGGAAATGTTAGGGGGAGACCAGACATCTGATACACCTGAGGCTTCTGAGGAGATTGATGTACTGAGTTCGTGTGTGAACAAGGCCAGAAGAAGCATCAATAAACTGAAGCGTCATGTGAATACTGGTTTGCGGAATAACTGGTATAAATGCTACAATTGTCACGTGTCTTATAGAAGAAAAGATGACCTAAAGAGACATATATTACAGAAACATGAGTTGAAGATTGATATCTCGTACTGTCCTTTCTGTGATACAGTGTTTGCAAAGAAAAGTGAATGGGAGGTTCACATGTGTACGTGTTCGGGGAACAAAAGAAAGTGCCAAAATGGTGATGCCGACCTCCAGGTGTGTTCTGTCGTGATGTGGCACCAGAAGTGTCCTAGGAAGGAGACCAGGCGTAAACCAGACCCCTGTACACCTGCTGATGAACCGCAGAATACGCATGATGGCGTGCTGACTGAAATTGTGTGTGAACAGGGTGGAAGCGCCACTCTTAATCATACACCTACGGATGAGGGGACCCCAGATCCCCAGAAGGTGGTGGAACATGTGATGCACCAGCCCTTTGGTAGTTCTGCCTGCAGTGTGGTGAGTGCAGTCTACAACTCTGTGAGGGAAGGTCGCCCATGCATCCGCAGTGATAGTGATGTTGCTGAGAAGGAGGAGAAGCCCTTGACTGACGTTACGGTGACTGGATCAAGGCCTCTCATAGGCATTCTGGAGCCACCGGTTGCCACAAGTAATGACTTTGCTCGCAAAGGTTTGGGGAAACAGGAGTCCAACCTGGCTTTTCTTCAGCAGCCAACTGGAAAAGCCGTATTGAAGACAAATACAGTGACTGGTGCCCGAGACACTGTTACAGGTGCGACGTCCGATATATTGGGCTGGGAAGCTGGTGCAGTACAAGGCGGTGTGGGTGTGACTAAGTCTGTAGTCTCAACCGTGATGGCCACCCAAGTGGGATCGCTTATAACCAGTAGTCTGAATACAGTCTTGGGAAAATCCGAAGAATGGGTTAATGGTTACCCCCCGAAGACAGGTGAAGAGCTGTCTCAGCCTGCTGAACCTGTGGAGAAGGTTGAAGTGGCGCCAAGTCTACAACAAAGGGACCAGCCGAGTTGCTGTGTACGTGTGGAAGCTCTGTCATCTCGTCTCTGTCATAGTGCATGCCAGCATTCTCTGGGCAAGTGGAGGAATACCCAGATGGGCCCTACAGAGACTCCAGCACAGCTGCACCCAACGGTAGATCTGCCTGATCATCTGAAGAGCGAAAGTGAAGATGGTCTGGATGGTGAGAAGTGCCTTGAAGATATACCGGGTGATGACTGCAGTGGATGTGAGGAGACGGTGTCTGATATAATGTCAACAGAGCCCTCGAAATTCCTACACAGGAAAGACTCGGTGATGACTGAGGTGTTGGCCAGCAAGGCGTATGACGGACTGACCGAGGAAGAGGTCAGCCAGGAACCTAGTGCAAGCCATGAAGAGCTTAAGGCTGCCATTGTGGAAAGTCCATGCCAGGACTTGGGTCCGAAGTCCGAAGTGTTAGCTGGAGGTGATGAGGATGATGCTGATGTTGAGATGAGTTTCACCTACACCGAGAACGGAGGTTGTGACCTCAGAGGTAGCAAGCGCACAGCTTTGCAGACATGTGACCAGAAGCTCACCAATGTGAATCGTGCCCTGGTTCTGAACGGTAATGCCCCCTTCAATGACAAAGAAGGTGCCGAAGCTGAAGACTGGAAAACGGGCAAACCCGTGCGTGTCGTGTGCCATGCTAAGGGGAAAAAGCGCAGTGCATATGCCTCAGTGGATGGTAACTGGTGTGACGGCATCCACAAGGTGTATCAGACACTTCAAGACAGAAGTGGTGAGATGGAAACATGGGCTGTCTTGTCCTCTAAAATGACACCAAGGAGAAAGAATCCAGTAGGTGCACCGCCCATGAAGAAAAAGAAAAGTCTTAGGCATAGTCATGCATGGCCAAAATCCCCTAATGTGACATTTGTGGCAGGAGTGACTCCAAATGTAACTGTACCACAATGGAGGAACTTTGACCCTGGAGGGGGGTTGATCTATGTGAAAAAGTCCTACGGCCTTTATCAGGGGGAGGATATGTGGCAGGGTAGCTGCCACTACAGTAGATTTTGGGTATAGAATGAGTATGTTGCTGGATGGATGTGGGAAAGCTGGGTGTTTTTGCCACTAATGAGGATTCATTTGCATCCAGCTGGAAGTCCTGCATAACTACCTGGTGCAGACTTCCCACAATGGCTCCACCCTGGGGAAGAGACAGGCTACGTCAAAGGCCTGTGGAGCTGTGGCAGTGGACTGTTACTGTGAGTTTTTGGGTGCCTGGCAGTAGGCCAGCACCTGGTGAGGTAGGGAACCTCAATGTATAGTTAGTGCCGGAGAGGCATAGGCTTTATTTTTGCTGTTTTGTTTATTTTGTTTTTACTGCCGAATAAAACTGGCTGCGGTCAGTTATACCCAAGTCGCACAGTGTGGACAGTGAAGTTACTTGTGTGCTGGTGAATTGTGCCCGTCTACCCCAGGAGACGACGATCCCGGACCTAATCCCTTACAGTAAGTATGTGTGTGTTGAGGAGGAGGGAAGAATAAGAACCAAAATAAGAGAACTTTGGATATGTAGCTATACAGGGGTAAGCACCATTGAATGATGCTAATTAGTGTGTGTATCCACTGTTGTGTAACACAAGTTCTCCTAAAATTTAAAGCCTAATTGAATTTGTTTTCAAAACAGCATCTGATATTATAGCCTGAACATGATGTTACTGGTGTTCTTGTGCCCCATATGGTGCCAGTGTATGGCACTATATACTGTATAAATTTTAACATGAGGGCTATGCTACTACTGAGACTACTCAGGAACAGGGTATAAAATCTGTCTGAATATATATATATATATATATATATATATATATATATACACAGTGTGGCCATATTGTGTGTTCAGATAACTTGGGCCCTGGCTACCATTTTAGAAGTAGCTACTGACTGTATTGAAAAGGATGCAGTATATACTGTATTCCAGAGCTGTCTCGTTCAGTCCTAAATGTAAGTCTTCCTTTAGTCACATTTAATACAACTAATAACCCCTTGAGACTGTGCAGGACGTTGTGGAGATTACATAGATTTTGTCTAATCTATCCAACCCATTAATAGCTGATTCTGTTCTTTCTGTAATCTCCGATAGAAGAAGGAATTTCTTCAAGGCGGTTCGACATTAGTAATGACGGATAGATTTAACTGTTCCATCCCCAATGCATGCAGTAATAACAAGAGCGCAGCTCTGCCACATAAAATGCAGTCACACTCAGCCATAATTACATTGATCTCTCCAAAGAGGATAACCTTGCTACACAAGCCTGTGATTACCCCAGCGATCTGTCTAAGGAGAAAGCTAAATTAGATATTGAAATCCAGTGGAAAAGAAAGCATCTTGCGGTCGATTTGTTTGCTACTGTATGATGCTAAATGAACCTGTTCATACAGTTTTATGAATCCCCGGCAGAAGCACCATAAATAAGACGCAGCCCATGACCTTGCCGTGCTACACGCAATTGATTCTCAGCGGATGAACAACTGCAATTAAGCTGCGGGTGCAAATGGATCAGAAACAGGATATCAAATTTATCTTTGTCGTTCTTTGGGATAATTGTATTTTAGCAGATATGTGAACATTGCCTTTATGTTTGCTGAGGATGTGTTTCATAATGGGTGTTATTTACTAAATCGCTCTTTGGCTCATCATTCTAATTAGAGAAGATTCATAGCTACCGGTCTCAGCACGATTGCAGTTTCTTCCATTTCACAGACATCTCCTGGACTAGTTACAAAAATCCAAAAGAACATTTTAGACCTGCATCTTTGGTCTAAATACTATCTCTATCTATCTATAAAAGATATATTTATCCAAAAAATAGGAAAGTCCAGAAAAAGGAGAGATGCAAGGCCAAATAAACTTGGCAACCAGACCACACATAAATGTTTTACATTAATCCAGTTCAGTTGATGCTTTGGCTCATAAGATGATGAGGCTTTCTCAAGGTTCACCATCCTCTGAATCGGAATGAGTCCTTATATGGATTCAAGATGACTGTTTTTCACATGGTGTCTGCTTTTTCTATCCATCAACTATTTAAACAATGTAATATAATTTTTTTTTCTTTAATCTATCATCATCTGTCATCAATAATTATCATCCGTTTAAGCAATTTAATATCTATCTATTTTCTTTAATCTATCTACCATCAATATATCAACATCGATATATGATACATTTACACATAGTAATATCTATCTATTTTATTTCGATTATCATTCTGTAGTGCCAATTCCAAGACAGAAATGAATGCTGTCCACATTACAATATAGTTTTATCTGACCGATTATACATATTTCTGTTTAGTAGTGTCTAGTATGTCTTATTCATTAACATGTTCTGTAGGTCCAATATGGACAACATGTGTATAGTGACACTGTGGTTGTGATTATTAACCTGAATATCATTTCTTAAGCAACTGCACAGTGAAACATCTACTTCTATTGTGCATGACCCCTTAAAAAGGACATTTTGATTTTATTATGCAATGTCATTCTTCCAAACAATAGATGTAGTGTAGGACTGAGCCTCTTACCAAATTGCCCGTGTTCACTTGCAGGAAAAATATGTAATTGTAACAAGTTTATCTTAATTTTATGAACATCTTAGCACAATTCCACCTGGACCATTGAAAAAGAACATAAACCCAGTACCTTAACCGTAAACCTGGTTTATACCTTGACTATATGGCAGCACATTGTAGGCCATCTGCAGTGATTTCTGTCACCTGGGGTCTGTATGTTATCTACTATAGGTCGCAGTCCACATACATGTTTTGCAGATATCACAGGTCATATACTAGGGCAGACAGGTTTGTCTTATAAGACATAATGGGGCTCATTTACCAGGGGTCCGAACGCCGCACTTTCATCGGGCTTCCCGAATATTTTCAATTTGTGGTGGATTGCCCTGGGATTTTGGCACGCGTGATCGGATTGTGGCCCATCGGCACCGGCTTTCATGCAACAGAAATGGGGGGCGTGGCCGTCGGACAACTCGACAGATTCGGAAAAACCGCGGAATTTAAAAAGCGATTTGTGTAGCAAGATCAAGCACTTACATGCACCGGGAAGAAGAAGGTGAACTCCGATGGACCTCGGCGCAGCAGCGACACCTGCTGGATCTCAGGCGCACGATCTTGGTGAATGTCGGCAGACCCGAATCCTCATCGGACAATGCACCGCGGGAATACAATTGGACGGGGTAATTAAATGTGCCCCAATCTGTTTAAATCTGGCAAAGCATTCTCATCAGTTTTATATGAATGTAACATATTGGGGGTCATTTACTATTCGCGTTTTCCTGACGTGTTACCCGAATATTTCCGATTTGCGCCGGTTTTCCCTGTATTGCCCCGGGATTTTTGGCGCACACGATAGGATTGTGGCGCATAGAGGCCTGCATGCATGCAACAGAATCGGGGGGCGTGGCCGTTTGAGAACCTGACGGATTTGAAGAAACCGCCGCATTTAAAAGAAAAAAAGTGTCGCGGGACACGCACTTACCTTAACCAAGTATAGGATCGTGAACTCCGGCGGGCCCCGGCGGACATCAGTGCAGCAGCGACACCTGGTGGACGTCGGAGGAACTGCCTTACTGAATCGCCGGAAGACCCGAATCCACCGCAGAGAACGCACCTCTGGATCGCGAATGGGCTGAGTAAGTAAATCTGCCCCATTAAGTGTGAAGGAAATACAAAGAACATAGTAAAGTAAGACTGCCCACAACATCAGTATATGCACTTGTGCACCAAAAAATGCCCTGAGTTGATAGCTGTGTCACCATCACCAAACAATTGAAAGTTCTGCCGAGATCCCCGATGATGGCCCCGGCAAGCACTGCCCGAAAAATCAAGAAGCTCCGGCCTCTTGATATATCCGTCGGGGCTCTGCGCATAGAAATAAATGTGGCCGGCTAATTTGCATGTATGAAAATTCACTGGCTAACGTGGGGGCGGTAACAGGAAAACCCCATGTCGGCCCCTCCGGGGTTGAGGTGGCGGAAAGGTGAAAATAATTGCAAGTGCAAGCAATAAAGCGTGGCACAGAAGCCCTGATAAATACCCCCATTTTATATATGGCGGTATCGATATTCTGTATATAGATGGTTAGAATCACTCCTCCTAAAACCTGTTCAATCTGTTTTAATTTTTTTAGGTGTGCTATCACCACAGCATGGCTCGCTGGAATTTCATTTCCTTATAAAAGAGCTATATCAGAGAGCGACATATGTAAATGATAGGGTATTGTCTTTGTTGAGCTCATTTCTCATTTACATGAAAAATGCAAAGCATCTGCTATGAGCTACAAGAGGGGTCTCCAGGGATAGATTGCTATAGATTTTTTTTTTTTTGGGGGGGCCTATATAATATTGATTTATAGATTATATAATATGCAACAATACCATCTGATGTACAAAACCCAGTTATTATTAGTAAACCTGATGTTTCACAATTATTTAATACAATTATTAACTAAGGTAAGATCTCCTTTGTGGGGAGGATATGGACTGTACAGATCCCCAGAGAAAGGGAGAGATCAAAGTGGCTTCTTTATAGAAGATAAACTACAGCTTTCTCTTGTTATACAAATGTTATAATCTCCCAAAACCTAGTAACAAGTTCTCTGTAAGGTTACATCCACACAGGTTGTCCTCTATTTCAAAAACTACAAAAAATTGTCTTTTGCCATTTTCGGGGTCTGCTAGTGACTCTATGGCATTAAAATCTCTACTGGACATACATTTTAACAGAAATTGTTCCCATACAGGTTAGGCTTTTACCTCTATGTTTCCATATTATAAGTAATGGATTTCCCTCTATCCATAAAAATGACACACTTCAAGACCAACTCCAATGTATATGTCAACAGAGGAATTCGGAAGATGGAAAGTTTGGTTCAGCATATGAGTTTCATACTCATTCACAATTCTTCTTCAGCTCTTCAAGTGATAACCTCAATACCATATGTCAGATAATTACTGTAAATCATCGATAAACAAGCCAAACACCCTAATAATGAAAAACAGGCCTCCTCGTCCATCTAATGCAGGAAGCAGTGTAATGGAAGTTCAGCCAGGAGGCAGAGCAGCGGCTGTGATGTATTAAATACACAAAAACATGATGTACGTTGTTAGATGGTGAACTTACATTTGATACTAAATCAGTCCCTTGATATTTTTATTCAACAAACACATCTTCGTAATCCCATCTGTTGTCTGCAGGCTCATAAGACGCGTAGATTCGGCGACAACATCAGTGTTTGTCCCAGCTCATGTCTTTACCACTTTTATATCCAAATAAAATCCCCTGCTAGCTAGAAAAAGTTTAATAAAATGGCTTAAAAAATAGTTTTCCTATCTCATAAAGTAATAGCATCTTCATGATAGCTCAGAGTCTGATTGGTTACCAACTGTAAAAGAGCTATTTAAGTGTTGTGGCCCTTCACAGTCTTTCTCTGCATGGTTGTGCCACATCCATAAACAGTGCCGGGGATGACGGCACAGCACTATTCAAGTGAATGGGACCCGCTGGAGTTTTATGTATTGCAAAATTGTTGGGAGCACAGAGGCTGGATCACCAATGACAGTAACGAAAGTACCAGAGACTAAATCCTCATTTATTAGAGCATCGGAGACACTATCCCCACTGAACAACCTCGGAGCACCAGAGGTTGGACACCCCACATGCTTATCATCCAAATAGTGGATGAGATTTGATCCCCACTACTCAAATTGGGAGCACCACATGCAAGACTCCCACTAGGTATCAAAAGAGCACCCGAGGGGGTAAATCTCATGATCATGTTGGGAGCACCAAAGGAAAGATTCACAGTCATTATCATTGGAGCAGAGCACAAACACACTGGTCATTTAAAGGGAACGGGAGAGTAGATCCCCTTTGCTCAAGCTGGAAGCACCAGAAGCTGGACAACACCCCCTACATACACCGCTCATCCAAAGAGTACAGGAGACTGGATCCCACCTGCTTAACCTGGGAGAACCATCTTTGAAGCATTAAAGACTGGATCTTTACCGCCAGTCATCCTGAAAGAGCCAAAGACAGTTTCATCATGGATCATCCTCTGAACACCAAAGGCTAGATGCCCAATGATCATAGTAGCCAAATTCTTTGGCCCCTAATTTGTCAATCTATACAATGATAACCCACAGTATAAATGCTATTAGTACCGTTATTGCCTGTATTCTGCTCTGTAAATGTTCAGTGCAATATATGATCAATTTAAAGATGTAGCTATTAAGGAAGTAAAGGATGATGAAGCCCATCTAGAGAGAATGCCCCTGCTGGTCTGACACCACCCCTTTAAGAAGGAGTGTTGCTGCTGTACTGATGAGGAAGTTCCAATCCACCACTAGTTGTTTTTTTTTTTTTTTTTTAACTGGCCCATTCAAGATTGTGGCCAATCCCAAAGGTGGCGAAGGCAGTAGTAAAAGAACTTGCATTCCGCACCAAATGTAGATTAAATCATACTTTGTCTTTATTGATCATGCACATTAAAAATTCAGTTCTGGCACATGTTGACCAAAATAGGTAAAAAATTGACAGCACTTGGCGTACGCATTTCAGTGACAACTACCATGCAATGCCTTGAAGCGCTCTGGTCCTGGGTTCGAATCCCACTCAGGTCAACATATGCAAAGAGTTTGTATGTTTTCTCCTTGTTTGCGTGGGTTTCCTCGGGGTACTCCAGTTTCCTCCCACACTCCAAAAACATACTGTTAGGTTGTTTAGATTGTGAGCCCCATGGGGACAGGGACCAATTTGTCATGTTTTGTGCAGCGCTGCGTAATCTGCGTGCGCTATATAAATAAAGAATTATTATTATTTATCCACTGTTCATGTAAATACCAGACAACACTATTTGGGGTGGAAATCACTGCAGAATACAACATTCCTGCAGGCAATGGACTTTGCTGGGGGCCTCTTTAGGCCTTTTGCTCATCCTTGTGATGTCTCTGCTTCAAGGCGCACACTTGTTTCTTTAAGGAGCATTAAAACCACAAGAGTAATTCTGCTTTACTAGATAGAGTCAATGTATTGGGAGGGAAGTGCAGTGTCATCTATATATGCCTCTAAAAGCCATTTACATCTAGAATCTATAAAACCTCTCTACATCTTAAATCTTCATTACTGACATTCAATGGTTTCAATTATGAGCAAAATCCTGTAGGATTATTAAGGGCGATCTGATCTGTGGCCTGTTCTGTTCCAGTCTCACACACAGTCATCTTCATATAAGGAGAATTAATCGGTCACTCTCAGCTTACCAAATTTATTATCATCAATATTGTGCCATTTTTTTACCCTTTTACCCTCCACTTAGGGGGTACTAATGGGAACATTTTATACAAATACTGGTACTTATTTATTATGTAAGGCATTAAAAAAAACTAAAAAAGAGAACCAGAAAATGTGTGCTTCAATGCCAGTTTATGGAGGACCTTGATTGCATACAGGATCACCAGTTTCATTGTACATATGTAACACACACCTACATACATGTGACTCAGTGATGGAAATATGTCCCTAGTTAATAAGAATATCCCTATACAGTATGGTTGATTTCTATGGAAAGTCTACAAGTACATACAATTGTGTCCTTGTAACACTTGTAATATTATATATTGCATAGAAAGCTTGACCTGAGTTTATTACAAGTGCAGCACATACAAATCATCCACATATGTTGATATATTTAACCCATGAAACATTCAATCTGAAACATTCCTAGAATGTCAAAAGAATGTCGCCAACTTTATACATACTGGACATTTAGTGGGCAATATCTCCACCTGCTGGTCATTGTGAGGATTACAGTTACTGCTTTGTAAGAAAATTAAGCCATATAATTCATGAATAGCAAAAGAAAGTAAAAAAAATACAGACAGACACCTTCATGGTAACCTTATTATCAGTCAGCATGTTTTGTCATATGAAGGATCTGACACTGCAGTATGGTTTCCAGCAAACCACAATGAGAACAGCGTCTGAATGTACAGTCATACTTGTATATAAGCGCTGTGGAGGAAATTTATCAGAAGTGTCTGAGGTAAATCTTTTCTAGCTGCTCATGGAAAACAATCATAGCTGAACTTTAATTTTATAAATAGCTGTGGGAAAATGGTTGGCACGGGAAACCAGAAGAGTCCTGCTCTCAGACACTGATGAATCTCTGTCTCTAATTCTGTTCTTGATTCAAGTTACTTGTCCAGAATTTACTTTCTCTAATGCTTATAAAAAGTTCTGACCCCGGGCAGATTAAGACTGCCATGGGCTCTGGGCTGTATGAATATTATAGCCAGTGGTGTAACTAGAAGCTGGTGGGCCCCAGTGCAAAGTCTGTGCCAGGCCCCAGGCTATAATGTGTGGTTTATAGTAATAGTCTTCTCATATGGGAAAGTGACACCATAAGGGTCCCCTAAACCTCTTGGGCCCGGGTGCGACCGCAACCTCTGCACCCCCTCAAGTTACGTCCCTGATTACAAATCTTTTAGCCCTGAGGAAGTCTCCAGTTGGAGACGTAACGCGTGGGGAGCCCTCGACCTCCTGACCACTTTACCACCCCGTTTGTATGCTGCTATTTTACTGGCTTATTGCCAGGTTATCTGTATTTTGCACTAGGGTTTGCCTCCATTATTTGTATTGAATGTATACTATGATTGCATTGTAGGCATCCATTTACTTAGCATATACCTCTATGGCAGCTTGATATATGCATTTGCACTTTATACCTGTTTTCTCAATATTTAGGGGTGGTTTGGGTACATTTTGCCCACTCAGGAGGTGTCCTGTTTCTGCACCAACTACAGTGCACAACATGGTAGAGAATTGTATGTACTTTGGTACAATTTTAATTGATTTTAGATATGTGTTTGTGTTCAGTGCTTGATATAAATAAAATTTGTTATGTTTTTCTGAACCCATTATGTTAGTGACACACTGCTTTTTCTGGCTTTTTGTTGACATTGCAGTAAACACTTACCATGAATACCCAAGGCATTTAAAAGATGGCGACGCATTTGTCACACCCCGTGACGTCATCATAGAGCGCAGATCGTTTGCTAGTGGGCAAGGGTTGGCTGGCAGTATAAAAACAGTCCAGTAGCCCAGAAAACCTCTTTAACACTGGTTGTAAGTGACTATGCAGTATTGAGCTAAAACCTACTGATTACCCGCAAAATTATGCAAACTATGAGTGTGCGAAAAGTTTTTATGTTGACCTATGGTACTACTAACAAACATTTTATGAAGGACACCTATCAAGTCTAAAGCAGCAATGAAGAAAGACCCCTCTATTTAAAGATATGCAGATCTGTAAGTACACCAGGGGTGGGCCTGATTTACCAAACAACAAAGGACTGCCACCGTGGATGTCAATCACAGTTAAAGCAGTAGCAGTTGCAGAGAATAGATGGAGAACTTGTCGCTAAATACTGGCATCGGGTAGAGCAGGCATAACCCTGATGCACCTGTGAAATGATTTGTATAAAAAAAACTGTTATCCCTGCATTGCTTTATCAGTGTGGGGTCATGTATGTATGCTCCTGGAGACTGCTCTACTATTATTGGTCTGGGAAGTATTCTGTACCATACAGATTCCATTTAATCTCAAGGGTTTTTTTTTACACTAATACCAAATGTAGAAGGATGTAGTCAGGGGATGATCTTATGCAAGATAAAATATGACAGCAATAATACTTTCTCTTTACAAAAAAAAAGAGATTTACAAAGTTTACATTTGTACAGTCATAGGGAAATTTATGAGTTTTCTGGCGTAGAAGCCCTGAAATAAAAACAATACCTAGCGAACTACCAGTAATAGAGAGTATTTCCCTCTTTAAGTCATCTCCACGTCGAGCATGTGGAGGGATGTGAAGAGGGGGCACAGTTGGGCATAGAATTGTACACTGGCACAGCCACCCCACCAACCAGAGAGGCAGGTGCTTTATCATACACCAGTGCATGAGTTCCAGAATATAATAATAATGCCCCCTTAGGGCTCATTCACACGGTCGTTCATGGGGACATACATGCGGCAACAAATTTGCGGCCGCATATACGTCCCCATAGGCTGCAATGCCGGCCCGGGTCCGGTACGGTGCCACACATGTGTGGCACTGATCTGCGCCGCACACTGCAAAAAGATAGAGCATACTCTATCTTTCTGCGAGTGTGCAGCCGTGCACCGCTGTTTCCCAAGGTCACCTCCTCCACACCTCCAGCACAGGGCGGTATGCCCGCATGGCAGGCATAGCGCATGTGTATGTTCCCTAAGATTATGTTTCTGGATTCAGGACCCTCAGTAATCACTCTCAGTGGAAAGTTGCATTTGTTCTCTTGTTGGCTCCTCCTGTCCTCTACATATTTCTGGGGCAGCACTCTATTAATATAGAGTAGCAATCACTATCCTGTGAATCGGGGATAAGTATATAGAGTGGGAAAACCCTTGAAGCATAAACAACTTTTTCCTATGTGATCACTGAGGACTCACCTCCATCTGTGATGTCTAGTTCTGCTCAGACCTACATTATACAATTGAATAGGAAAGAAATGTAACTGTGTGCTGTTTCTGGTTGGACCCTCACTAATCTTACTACTTTTAATCAAGTGATATGTCATCAGTGCATTATAGAAAAACATGACAAAAAACAAGAATAATGCCACATCTGTTCTCAAGGGTTGTGTGGTTTAACAGAACGGCTCCAGAAACTTATCTTTGCAGTTTATAAAGAAGTACTGGGGGCAGGTTATAAACTTAGATGGGTGACATAGATGGGTGTACAGCTTACCAAAGCCCTGCACATAAGTATTATTATTTTACAGATTCTTAACATTATGGAGGCCAGGCTATACTGTACATCATGCCTTGTGTATTACACAAAGGAGCATCAGACATTGCAATTTGCACTTAATTTGAGTAATTTTGGAGATGCAACTGCAGAGGTTAATTTACGGAGATTAATGGTTTGTACATTTTAGGCAAATTTGCGTTATATATTTCAAGTGTGTTTAAGGTGCTATTATTACTTGGACGGAAAAGGTATGGAGCATTATGGAAAAGTTATGTGGCTTTGGGTAAAGAGGTCACTGCTGTGTGTGAATACACACCAAACGAACCTGCTCAAAACTCCAGGTGCACGGTCCTCTGAGAGTACTTCTCTTCTCCCAAGCAAACATAAATTTCAGAACAGATGAGGTCGGCACTTTTTGTTTCACCGGAAATCTTGAAACCTTTATTCAAACATGGTGACACAGCAAGTTACAGGTATTAGCACATAAGTGCAGAAAAAAGCATTTCCGGTGAAACAAAAAGTGCCGACCTCATCTGTTCTGAAATTTGGGTAAAGAGGGCATGACTAAAGTTGCCACAAATATAAAGTTTTGTGCAATTTCTTGTTTAAAATAAGTCAACAATTAGGATGTTGGAGTCTAGGCTACGCAATCTTAAACTGTGACAGATTTACCCCAGTGGCTAATGCTGGGTGATGTATCTTTGCAGTTCAGTTAAAGTCTGTCTAGTATTACTTCACACTATCTAACAACTTTTAGACAATGTTATTTAATTTACTTCTGTGTCTCCTTCGTCCACTTTGCTTAGCAATTTTACAATTGTAGTGCAATTTGGAAGACTGAAAACTTGATGTGAGGATTACTCACATTATTATTTACAACATTTTAGATGGACAGGTTACAGCAATATGTATATAGGGACCCCAAGATTCATGTAGACTTATACTGTACCTAAGCATTTAGCCATATTACATAAATCAAAAGTGAAGATCATAATAGTAAACTTTGAATATATACTCGAGTATAAGCCTAGTTTTTCAGCACAAAAAAATGTGCCGAAACCCAAACTCGGCTTTTACTCGAGTAAAAAAAAATATAGGTTTTACCAGGTTTTTGTGGTAAAATTAGGGGCCTCGGCTTATACTGGGGTCGGCTTATACTCGAGTATCTACGGTATATATATCGTACAAATGTTTCATTGTCCTGACTTTTCCCTCCCTTCATTACCGCTTTTTGGAGTCAGTGTCAATCATCTTTTCTTACTACTATCACCGTCACTATTAAAGTTACACTTTAAGAAGTTAGATAGCTTTCATGTTAAGTAAACTTTGTTTATTAAACACGAATTTAGGAAAACGTCCTTTTGAAAAGAGATGGAATTGAGTAAATTTACCAATCTTTCCTTCATATTACTCATCTATCTATTTTTCAACATTGGCCATTTTCTCTTCTATTACATATACGGTACACGCTTTATAACATCTTGATGGTAAATGTAAAGCCAATGTGACTCTTTTTCCTAGCCCAAGGTTGTTTTTTTCCTCCACCGAGGCTTTTCATCATACTGCTCCAGTGCACTGCATGTGAACATAGCAGCTTATTTTTACTGATGGATGGTTTCTACCAGACTTTGATTCAGCTTAAAATAGTCTTCAAGTGTTTCAGCAGCTGTATACATAGGGTCAGATGATAGCATGGAGATTTAACATAACCAATTGAGTTTATAAAGAGTGAAAGTGAAGGCTTGGAGGAGTAGACGGTGAAAGTGAATAACATTATAACCAAGATCAAGAAAAAAATGCAAAGTGGTTAATAGGGGCACCAGCGAGAAAAAAAGTGAAGGAAGTGAGCCCAGCTCTGGTTTCCTCATTAACATAAGAGTACAGACATATTGCTAAAACCTGTGCCATGCTCTATTACCCGTAACTAAATACTGAAAACTTCCTCTATTTGTTTAGTCAGGGGCTTAAAAGGCAATGACTCAATGGGTTTAAAAGGGCAAATTTTAGTGCCGACTAAAGCAAATATACAGAATAGTGAACTAGATTACTTCATGGCTGTCTGACCCCACCAGGCCGACAGCAGGTCCCACACCAAGTGTGAAGGGTGTGAAGATCCCTCATTAATTATGTCAGACTTACTGTACATACTGTGATTCCGATATATTCCAATCACATGTAACAATAATGGCTTTATATAATGTAAATTACCTATTGTTGGCCATCTAAAGTGTGAAGTAAGAGCATAACGATGGTTTATGTTCTGGGTGCATAGACTGTAAAAGCAGTAGTATTAGTGCTGAACAAAATGGTGAAAGGGCCAATTCATAGGAAAATACTATGTTGACTTTAGATATAAACCAAGAAATAGAGGGGATTATAGGTGACTTTCAAAGCCTAGCAAGAAGAAGTTTGCAATAGCTAAAAGTTTTGTATTCTTTGGTAGAAAGGTCTAATAGTAGAAGTGCTATACTATGTCAAACAGTTAAAGGGAAAATAGATATGGGTTTAAAGATTTGTGACCAATAGGATAAATAGGATCAAAGTGAGGAGCAGCAAAGAGATGGCTCCCCTGGTCATCCTCCACCCTTGCCATTAAACTCACCTAACCACTCCCCCCAAAAAACCTTTTGTCTCATATAAATTCCTTACTTGTCTTATCCAGGGAACTATTACTTGTTGTTTATTCTTTTTCTTTTTATATTAGGATTACTCTACAATAGTAAAGAATGGACCCATAAAAGTCTTAACTCGGTGGAACCCGAACTTGAAAATCCGTCACAATCTGCGGCCATTGCTGTCTATGGAGGACGTGTGTATGGCCCCCATACTGTCTTGCGAATGTGGCCTTATATAGACACATATCCTATATGTGTCTATGTGTGGTGAGCCTTGGAGTGGGGTGAATTGTGCCCTGTGAAGTGTTTTTATTATCATATTGTGAAATTATATCAAATTGGTTTCATGAGAATTAGACCAAATTAGAGATCACTTAAGAATGCTCACATATTTTTGTTGCACAGTAAAAAAGGGATCTGGGATAAAATATTTTACTAAAGCTTTACAGTTTACTTGTATTTCTGGGTATTTGCCAATCCCAGAGTCATACATCAGATTGCCAAAAAGTGAAGAAGACTCATCACCCCAGAGGATGCTCTCACATCTGTATGTGATCCTGCTAGGCTTAACACAATTTTTTTAGGCAGATGTTGGCTTATGAAAGCACAATCACTGACGCTCCTAGGTAACACTATCAATGCACAATAAACATACCTGGATAAAAGCAATGCTCCTTGCTATGCTCTTCTTTACTTCACTATGGAGATGGAGCTACTTGCACACCAAACTAATTTTCTGCCAGCAACTCTCTGAACCTTATTTACAGCTTGACTGGTATATGTATGTGGAAATGGCAAGTCTTTCACAGTATGCAACAAGGACAAATGTTGGTTTATCGCATTAACAATCTCAGTAATGAAAATAAAAATAATTGAAAATGTTTTGGAATAGTTCTGATTGGTCCTAACTTAAACAATTTATTATAATTATTATTATTATTATTATTTTCATTATCACCATTATTTCATTAGAATAATTATTATTCATACCATTAACAATACACATACAGTACGTTACATTAAGACTAGAACAAGTGCAAATAACAAAAACAGAGACCTGGAAGAAGTGGTAGTAGGAAAATGCCCGTGAGGGCCCACAATCTATATATGTGGGTAGATGGAGACACAAGGTCAGGGAGCAGAGCAGTGTAGTTATTGTATGTTGTAGGTGATCCTGAACAAATGGGTTATCAGGTTACGTTTGAAGATCGGAAGGTGGGGACAGTCTGACACAATTTGGTAGAAAGTTCAAGAGTATGGGTGATGCACATGAGAATTTCTACAAATGGTTGTGAGAGGCATGGATGTTAATCGAGTAGAAGGAGAAGGAGTAGAAGCAGAAGATCTGGTGAGGATCGGATATTATATGTAGGACAGCATTGGTTGATCTAGTCAGAGTCAGAGATAAATGAATAGGTTACGAGTGGACTGGATCCTGGGCAATGGAGTAAGTTATCCTCACAGCTCCCCTATCCAAGCTGCCCGGCTTGGTCATGGTGCACTGAGACATTTGGCAGCTAGTTTTTGCATCTTATTTATGATCCTGTCTTTTTACTTGTGATACATGTTCAGTTTTTCCTATCCTGGCAGGCGCAAATTTTGGCTTCTTTTTGAGACTTTTTGTTGCAAATGTCTCAAATCCACATGGCACAAGCCATGTAAGAGGGTTATTTGCAGGAGTGGACACTACTGTTAATTTGGGATTTAACATGTTGCATTTTTAATGCATTTTGAAACCTATTACAACAGCTGAGGAGAGTTAATTTTTTAAATTACATTATTGTTAACATTTGAATTTCCAAAATGCATAGTAAACGCAAAGTTAGCACATGCGTTGATGTGGCGTTTATATTGCATTTTGTAAACGCAAAGGTTAACAGTAATAAAATAAGGCAAATCACCTCAGCTGTTGTAATTAGTTTCAAAATGCATTATAAACGCAATTGAACTGCCACGTGTGACCTCACCCTTAGAAGTAACCAATAAAAAAAAATGCAAAAATTTAAACATTTTGACAAAAGAGGTTACTGTGCAAAATGTTAAACAGTTAAAGCATGTGAAATAATTCCAATTTACATGTTAAAATCGGGTCCATGGAAAAAAAAATTCCTTTGCACCTGCCCTGGACCAGGTGCGGAATTGAGCCAAAATTGGCGCAAAAACGGCAAAATGTCGCACGGAACATCTGGAAAAGTAAGATACATGAGGCACATTGCACGAGGTGCAGACCAAGGAGTTAAAAGTTGCAGAAATTAGACAATTTGGTTAGCTGAAACTATGATACATGTGCCCCAATGTGTTCAACACAACTTGACCAGATGCCATTAACCTCCATTGTGGCCAGATCAATAGGCGGAAACTTATGCTGCCAGATCACGACCACAATTATGGTTGTGTCAATGAGACCTAAAGGATACATTAGAGATCATTGCAGTAATTCAAGCAAGATAATATTAGTGGGACATCATTACAATAATATCAATAACATTTTTATTAATTACAGTAATAAAATAATAAATGTAAATAAAAATCCAAAAGAAGAAAAAAGATCAGACGTTGAACAATAATATATCATCTTTATAATAAAATACTCAAATCAGTCGGCCACCTATGTTGTCTAAGAAGTCATAGGATTTGATAAAGATTTTCAATAAGCCCTGAAATTTGAATGTCATACAAGGTAAGAATCTCATTTATTCGTTGATCTCCTGTGTTTATACATGTGGTTGGCAAAATCGGGAAAGAATTTTTTTAAAGTACTGTGCACATGCAATGTATACACATCTTATTAAAATAACTGAAGTAATATCATACAATAGCTATTGTTTCCCAGCTGCCCTAAAGCCCTGAAAATTCTATTTATTTAAATGAATATAAGAACTAGATAGACTGCAAGTAGTGATACAGTACGTTGACACATGCCGTTACCACAAATAGTAATTTAACCAACCTTGCCAGAAATAAAGACAGTTTAATGAAATCCTGAAAGCATGCAAGCCAGCAAATGAGAAAAATATCTACTGACAACAGAGAACATCTGGAAATCATTGCTTCTAGATTTATCTCATAATTTTACTATTTCATTTTGTGCTGGGCATTGTGGTAACATCAGTTGAAAGTTAGTAATTGTAAATAGTAGGAGTTGTGTTATGCCAAGTCCATCACTTATCTCTTCTGTTACTTAGTTCTGAAAGAATTGAATTCTTCTTTGATTAGAGAACTGGAAGGAACCCAAACATGACCATCAAAGTTGGAGAGTAATATGAAAAGTGAAGGTAGGATAAGCTGGCAAGACGTGGGAAAATGTGAAATGAAGAAACTTTTGGTAGAGAAGTTAAAATGTATATTAACCATGAGCAGTATGGTGGCTTATTGTTGGGTTTGGATTATTTTTTTAATTGAATTTGTGGTGACGATGGTCAGCAAGATCCAAGCTACTTCTGACCCAATGCTGGCAGGAACACTGACATCACCATCTGTGCCTAAAACAGATCCTCCATTGCACAGGCCTTATGTGGGATAGTGATAAGCAGGGCAGGGAAATATAGACTTCTACGCCCTTACCGGTATATTACGACACCTTCAGTCGATAATTTCCAATGCTGCTATGGCTTCCTTATCTGTTTCTACTTTACACAAGACTTCACTGCTTAAACTCACTAAAGGGATTCTACCTGGTGACAAGGTTCACACCCATTTTATATATAGGCAGATAATTCTATTTGGACATAGAACTATTCCATCTGGTTTGGGTTGGTCTCTATAATGATTTTTCATGTGTAGCTGATAAAACTACAAAGATCTGACTGGCTAAAATCCACTAACTCGGCCCAAAGCAGCTTTTACATAAACCGTGATAGTTGGCCAAGACGGTGAGGCAGAGAATCCAATCGGAAAACATGGTATACACGTTCTATATTCTTATTTCTCTTTTTTATTTTTCAACAAATTTTTCACATGATAAAGCCTTCACCATAAAGGAACCAATCAGTGAGGATTTTTCAAAATTACGACATTTTGGTCATCCCGACCTTTGTCAAGTTAGATCTAACTGTAAGTTGTGTAGTAGGTGGTTTTGGTGAGGCAGAGAATAGTCAAAGCTAATGCACATTTGGGGCATGCAATGGCCATGCAGAATCTATGGTACTGACTGCTGGACAGGGCAGTCATAGACAAGGTCAAATCAAGGATACAGAATCACAGATCAGAATGTGAGGTAAGACTATAGCAGAAACACACACTTTTACAGAGGACCAGAAAGCTAGATATTTCAATACTGAAGCAATATCAAATGGGGAAGGGGCGGAATTATCTTTCATTACCAGGGGTGGTCTATAATTGGACAAGAACATTTTAGACATGGACACATTGGCCCTTTTATTCTTTGCGGTTGGTGGGCACATTAGCCATCAGGAACAAAAATGTATCAAAAAGAGGACACTATCCAATAATCAGCAGAGGCCCCCTTAATGAGTTGTTAGCAAAGACCCCTTTAATGAAATGTCAGCAGAGGCCACTTAAAGAAATGTCAGCAGAGCCCCCCTTAATGATATGCTCTCACCAGCTGCCTTAATTAAATGTCAGCAAAGACCCCCTTAATGAAATATCGACAGAGGCCCCCTTAATGAGATATCAGCAGAGGCCCCTAAAAGAAATGTCAGCAGAGACCCCCCTAATGAAATGCCAACAGACACCCCCTTAATGGTATGCTTACAGCAGCCCCCTTAATGAAATATCAGCAGATGCCCCTTAATTAAATGTCAGCAGAGACCCTTTAATGAAACACCAGCAGACGCCGCCTTAATGATATGCTTACAGCAGCCCCCTTAATGGAATGTCAGCAGAGGCCCCTTAATGAAATGTCAGCAGAGACCCCCTAATGAAACGCCAACAGACACCCCCTTAATGATATGCTTACAGCACCCCCCGTAAAGAATTGTCAGCAAAGACCCTCTTAATGAAATGTCAGCAGAGAGCCAGTTGAGGGGAGAAGCTACATTCACAAGTCTCTGTAAATACATGTGTGGAGGTTGCTTTTCCCCTTAGCTGTCCATGCTCCCATTCTCTAAGTCATTGGCGGAGAAAGCAGTGCTGCAGGAAAATTATGGAAAAGTAAGTAAAGTTTTTTTTGTTTAATACCTAAGAGGGAAGAAGGACTAGAATATAATTGAGGATGGAGGACAGGAGCCACACTATGCAGAGGATGGAGGAGGGATCCACAATATGAAGTAGAGGCCACAAAGGAAGCACGGGAGGCCACAATATGAGGGAGGAAAGGAGGCCATAATCTGAGGAAGGATGAATGACATGAGGACACAAAATATGAGGAAAGACAGGAGGCCACCATATGAAAGAGGATGGAGGATAGGAGGCCACAGTATAAAGGAGGATGGAGGACAGTATGCCACAGCATGAAGGGAATGGAGGACATTAGACCACAATATGAAGGGAATGGGGAGCAGGTGGCCATAATCGAAGAATGGAAGAAGAAAGTGGCCACAATATGAGGGGGGATAGCAGAGAGTATTATATATAAGTAAAAGGGAGATAAATAAAAGTCGGGTAACAAATGTAAAGGGAGAATGAAATTGAAGAGGGGGTATCATATGCTGCTGAGTTGCATTTGGGAGTATTCTATGACTCCCCAGGAGGGTTTGCCACAGGAATGGGCATTATATAATGTGGGGGGGTCATTAAGTTTGATATTATACAGTGTTTGGGAGTTGACCAGGGGTGGGACAATGGGTATGATTTATAAAAAAAAGCTGAAGAGCTTTTTCCCTCTTCCTCTAGCCCAAAAGTTGGGAGGTATGGCCCTACCTCAGCCTGTTTCGTTTCCTGTGTTGAAGTTGTGGAATAGAGAGACTGTAAAGAGATACCCCTTGACAAAGGTCATCTAAGGTTGAAACACAAAAAAATGCAGTAATTAACAATTACCATCAGCCTCTATGATAAATATGACACATTTTAACACTCTCTCGTAGCGGCTCATATCCATAACTGTTTCCATCTTCATCTGTGAAAAATTGATTCTATTGCTAGTTACATCTCTGTACTATCCATTTTTTTCATTAACCCCTTGCCTGGTCCATAGAAAGGACCTAAAAAGGAAATTCTTCAAGATTATAAAAACAGACACATGGATCGTTTTTTTAAAAAATATGAAGTTGTAGACTTGTATGGATCCATGTCTTTTATATTCAACTACATTTTCAGGCAGCACACTGGAAATTAAACGGTCATGTGCATGAGCCATAGGTTAGCCCTGTCTACATCTTAAACAGAATTACTTAAACTGATGCGCAGTCTCCTTAAACAAGAATCTATGGGGGGCACTGATCAGCACATTGTGCCCTTGTGTATGATGATACTCCACCCCTCAGGCAAGCTGGATTCATCGGGGGGCTTTTGTTTCCTGTTGTATCTGTGTACACACCATCACAGCCCACTACAACAGAAGTCACACACCCTTCTTGCCTCTCCACGCCCACCGTCCATACATGTGCTGTAAATGGGAAAGTGGTCACAATTCATGGCGATTCATAAGGATTTGTGATTATTTCACGGCTTGATAAAGAGCTCAGATAAATGTTTCCCAATGAGTATAAGGAACAGAATCTCATAGTAAACCAAATTGAAACAATCCACTTAGTAACTTTTAAATCTTTTACTATTGTATGTACCCTCCGATCTTGGCTCCATTCATCTATGGTAGCAACAGAAACCTCAGAGCTATTTCCTGAGCTGTATTTCAGATTCATTTCATTAGTTACAGGGAATTATATTCTCAGAATTTTTTATGAGTTGTCGGTGTAAACTTTTCTCTAGCTTGTTTCATTATTTTTTCATGCTTCATTGACTACAAATACATGTCAGCATCAGTGATTTATAGCTATATTACTGCCTCGCTGATACAAACATATTGAGATAGTTAGGGCTATTCATGCACATGTGCTTTCAAATGATCGAGGAAAATGCAGATACTAATAGGAAGGATCACAATATAATGGAAGGCATATATATATATATATATATATATATATATATATATACACTCACCGGCCACTTTATTAGGTACATCTGTCCAACTGCTCGTTAACACTTAATTTCTAATCAGCCAAGCACATGGCGGCAACTCAGTGCATTTAGGCATGTTGACATCGTCAAGACAATCTCCTGCAGTTCAAACCAAGCATCAATATGGGGAAGAAAGGTGATTTGAGTGCCTTTGAACATGGCATGGTTGTTGGTGCCAGAAGGGCTGGTCTGAGTATTTCAGAAACTGCTGATCTACTGGGATTTTCACGCACAGCCATCTCTAGGGTTTACAGAGAATGGTCCGAAAAAGAAAAAACATCCAGTGAGCGGCAGTTCTGTGCGCAGAAATGCCTTGTTGATCCCAGAGGTCAAAGGAGAATGGGCAGACTGGTTCGAGCTGATAGAAAGGCAACAGTGACTCAAATCGCCACCTGTTACAACCAAGGTAGGCAGAAGAGCATCTCTGAACGCACAGTACGTCGAACTTTGAGGCTGATGGGCTACAGCAGCAGAAGACCACACCGGGTGCCACTCCTTTCAGCTAAGAACAGGAAACTGAGGCTACAATTTGCACAAGCCCATCAAAATTGGACACTAGAAGATTGGAAAAACGTTGCCTGGTCTGATGAGTCTCAATTTCTGCTGCGAAATTCGGATGGTAGGGTCAGAATTTGGCGTCAACAACATGAAAGCATGGATCCATCCTGCCTTGTGTCAACGGTTCAGGCTGGTGGTGGTGGTGTCATGGTGTGGGGAATATTTTCTTGGCACTCTTTGGGCCCCTTGGTACAAATTGAGCATCGTTGCAACACCACAGCCTACCTGAGTATTGTTGCTGACCATGTCCATCCCTTTATCACCACAATTTACCCAACATCTGATGGCTACTTTCAGCAGGATAATGCGCCATATCATAAAGCTGGAATCATCTCAGACTGGTTTCTTGAACATGACAATGAGTTCACTGTACTCAAATGGCCTCCACAGTCACCAGATCTCAATCCAATAAAGCATCTTTGGGATGTGGTGGAACGGGAGATTCGCATCATGGATGTGCAGACGACAAATCTGCGGCAACCGTGTGATGCCATCATGTCAATATGGACCAAAATCTCTGAGGAATGCTTCCAGCACCTTGTTGAATCTATGCCATGAAGAATTGAGGCAGTTCTGAAGGCAAAAGGGGGTCCAACCCGTTACTAGCATGGTGTACCTAATAAAGTGGCCGGTGAGTGTATATCTGTGAAGGTAGAGCAGCACTATGAAGGAGGGGACTAGAGTCCTATATAAATAATGGGAATGCATATTATATATATATATATATACACTCACCGGCCACTTTATTAGGTACACCATGCTAGTAACGGGTTGGACCCCCTTTTGCCTTCAGAACTGCCTCAATTCTTCGTGGCATAGATTAAACAAGGTGCTGGAAGCATTCCTCAGAGATTTTGGTCCATATTGACATGATGGCATCACACAGTTGCCGCAGATTTGTCGGCTGCACATCCATGATGTGAATCTCCCGTTCCACCACATCCCAAAGGATGGTGACTGTGGAGGCCATTTGAGTACAGTGAACTCATTGTCATGTTCAAGAAACCAGTCTGAGATGATTCCAGCTTTATGACATGGCGCATTGTCCTGCTGAAAGTAGCCATCAGATGTTGGGTACATTGTGGTGATAAAGGGATGGACATGGTCAGCAACAATACTCAGGTAGGCTGTGGCGTTGCAACGATGCTCAATTGGTACCAAGGGGCCTAAAGAGTGCCAAGAAAATATTCCCCACACCATGACACCACCACCAGCCTGAACCGTTGATACAAGGCAGGATGGATCCATGCTTTCATGTTGTTGACGCCAAATTCTGACCCTACCATCCGAATGTCGCAGCAGAAATCGAGACTCATCAGACCAGGCAATGTTTTTCCAATCTTCTACTGTCCAATTTCGATGAGCTTGTGCAAATTGTAGCCTCAGTTTCCTGTTCTTAGCTGAAAGGAGTGGCACCCGGTGTGGTCTTCTGCTGCTGTAGCCCATCTGCCTCAAAGTTCGATGTACTATGTGTTCAGAGATGTTCTTGTGCCTACCTTGGTTGTAACAGGTGGCGATTTGAGTCACTGTTGCCTTTCTATCAGCTCGAACCAGTCTGCCCATTCTCCTCTGACCTCTGGCATCAACAAAGCATTTCCGCCCACAGAACTGCCGCTCACTGGATGTTTTTTTTTTTTTCGGACAATTCTATGTAAACCCTAGAGATGGTTGTGCGTGAAAATCCCAGTAGATCAGCAGTTTCTGAAATACTCAGACCAGCCCTTCTGGCACCAACAACCATGCCACGTTCAAAGGCACTCAAATCACCTTTCTTACCCATACTGATGCTCGGTTTTAACTGCAGGAGATTGTCTTGACCATGTCTACTTGCCTAAATGCACTGAGTTGCCGCCATGTGATTGGCTGATTAGAAATTAAGTGTTAACGAGCAGTTGGACAGGTGTACCTAATAAAGTGGCCGGTGAGTGTATATATATATACAGTATATATATATATATATATATATATACATAATACGCATAAAGTATATACAGTGAGGAAAATAAGCATATGACTTTGCAAGTTTTTATTACATGAAATAAGTATTTATCATTTATTAAATAGAACGAATTATGTCTCTCTCAGACCTGCTAGTTCTTCTTTAAGAAGCTCCTCCTACTCTGCACTCATTATCTGAGGTCGGATCGTCGTACAAGTTCCCTAGCAGTCGGCCGTATATGAGGGGGCCAGCCGACACACCCCCTTCACGCCCCTGTCAGTCAGGGACCTGTAAGAATTGCCAGCATCTATGCGATGCGGAGCGCTGACAGCGGGAGCAGAGTGGCTTATTCACAGCGCTGGTTGAATGTTCGGCGCTGTGAATAAGCCTCTCTGGGGCCACTGTCCGCGCGCTGCATTGCATAGATTCTTACAGATTCTTACAGGCTTGCGACACAATTTTGAATGTTAAATTCTTGCATTGTCCGAATCAGTCAGATCATCCGACGGCCCGCCCCCTGATTTGTGTCGCATGAAATGCAGCGCCGATGCACGAAAATCTTATCGCGTGCGACAAAAAGCCCTTTTAAATGCGGCGCACATTGGAAATCATCTGATATTCTGACGATATTGTGGTCCGCGGACCCTTAGTAAATGAGCCCCAAAAAGTTGGGCCCCATATGTTTAGGATAAAAGCAATAGCAGCGTGTCGTGCCCACAGGTACAGGATAAGAGTACTAGTACTGTACTTTTACCCATATAGACAGAACAGAATTAGAAGAAATATGCCTACATACACAGCATGTGAATGGTAATACTGTGCAGTGCTGATATATACAGGATAGGAGGATCAGTACTGCATATGCAGGATAGGAATAAAAGATTGAAGTAATAGTAGCACGTTGATCAACTGAAGGGTAGGTCCCCTGACAGAAACACGGTGCAAATTAGCCATGCAGGACAGGGCAGCTTCACATAACCTATCTACAGGTCGAAATAATCCATTTAATCCAATTATAATGGAGGTCAAAATACAGCTTTCGATTGAAGAACAAAGAAAATCACCAATTGCCTGAAGAATCCAAGTGATTTATAATGGGGTCAGTTTGGGAACCATTGCGGTCATTTTGATGAAAAGACTTGCTCTGTATGCGCTGTTATTCTTCCTGTCAAAACGGAGAATTTGCAACACATATGTGAACAGAGCCTCAACCTTGCTAAGATACTTTATAGATTTCATTTTTTTAAATAGAAATTACAAGTTTTGTTGTAAAACATACAAGTAAATGTTTGACATTAACATAAAAGCAGCTTACTATAAATATTACTGAAATTACCACTTGTGTAGGGTAGACATTGAGTGCAGATGTATACAGGTCATTGTGATACTACAGAGCAGATGTGAAGCAAACTTGCTGTCTTACTACCAGATCGATCACCAAGGTTCACTTATTTTACACTAATATTAGTATTTTTTTGTAGAAATTCTGTATAAGTTAATGGTCCCCAACATTTGTCTTAAAGATCAAAACCAGAACTAAAAATTCTGGAAACTTATTGGACAAATACCAGTAATTTCACCTATAGTCAGTCTATACCCAAGGCCACACACATATGTAGGTAATAGTAAAATGCAGTCAATATGGGGGAGGCTTCAAAGCACATAATATTTAAAGGATTACAGACATCCATTCACAGAGCCCCATGCGTGGTATTTATTTTTAATAAAGTGAGAGAACTGTTCTACAAAACCCTGTTTGCTTATGATTCAAAGTTCTGGTTTGTTTTTCTTCTCACCTTCCTTTCTGTGTAGATCTGCAGTGAAGTGAAAACTAGTTAAAGGGAAAAAAAATTGCCTGTGTAATTCACTTTAACCCATTTCATTTTGTTTTCAGTTTCACAAAAAACGAAAAGAATGTTAGTTATATGAGTAGCTACGGGGTTGTACAAGCAACTGCGTCTTTTACTTATTGAAGTCTATGCAGTAACTCCCTGTCCATTCTCTTCAGACAATTTCCATGATTCTTCGGTTTCTGTTCAGACAATATCCATGGTGCAGGGGCGTAACTACACTGGTAGCAGCCATAGCAGCTGCTATGTGGCCCACAGTGTCAAGGGGCCCCATCATCCAACCTGACAAACTAAAGAATGGAGGATGTACACCATTATATACATATTATGCTGCACAACACATATTGGGGGTCATTTACTAAGGGCCCGATTCACGTTTTCCCGACGTGTTACCCGAATATTTCCGATTTGCGCCGATTTTCCCCATATTGCCCCGGGATTTTGGCGCACGCGATCGGATTGTGGCGCATCGGCGCCGGCATGCACACGGCGGAAATCGGGGGGCGTGGCCGAGCGAAAACCCGACGGATTCGGAAAAACCACCGCATTTAAAACAAAAAAAGTGTCGCTTGGGACGCGCTTACCTTCACTTGGTCCGCCTCGGTGAATTCCAGTGCGTTCAGATGCTTTTCAGCGCAGCAGCGCCACCTGGTGGATGGCGGAGTAACTACCTTAGTGAATTCCGGCCGGACCAGAATCCACCGCAGAGAACGCGCCGCTGGATCGCGAACGGACCGGGTAAGTAAATCTGCCCCAATATGTGTGTAACATATATGTGATGTGTATATACTCGATTTGTATATATACACCGTTATGCTCTATATGTGTTCTGTGTATACCGTGCAATTGTAACTCACATTTGTGAGCATATAAATTATGTATATTTTTTAAGGGGGAAGGGGGCCCCATTCAGAGATCTGCTATGGGGCCCTGCCTCTCCAAGTTACGCCACTGCCATGGTGCATAGATTTACCAAAATCCATGGTGCCAAGATTTTCTTGTGCAGGGTTCCTGTATGGAGACACTACGAGGCTTATTTACTAAGGGTCCGCAGATTGCATTTCCGTCGGGTTTTCCGATGTTTTCGGGGATCGAGCCGCTGGGATAGAGTAGGGAAGCTTAGGATATCGGGCTCACAATCTTAGGGAATCGCGCCAGATTACGGGTAAGTAAATATGCCCCAATGGGTCCTCGCAGATCAGTAATATGAGTCTGTGCATTGGTATAAAATAGCACCATAAAAATGTATCTCGGACATAAAGGGGTTGTCCAGGACCGCTGGCCCTAGGTAAAACAAGAAAATAGTAATACTTATCTACCTTTGGTGCTCTATGACATCTGCCATAGACTCTGCTTGCAGCCTGTTAAAGCTACTGTTGGTGTGTGATATGGACATGATGTCACTTCTGAACCTCTGTATAACTGCGGAGCTGGGTGCTGATGGGAGGCACCATCCTGGACTGGAGTATTGTGGAAAGAAAAGTTCTTTCTTGTTTTTACAGCACCTGGGGCCAGTCCAAAGCTAAATCATCAATACAGGCAAGTAATAATAATAATAATCTTTATAAAGCCCTTTACAAATTCCAAAGCGCTTTACAAATCATAGGGGACATATACAAATAAAATATTACATTAGAGAGTACAAACAGTCAGATGGAACAATAGGAGTGAGGGCCCTGCTTGCAAGAGCTTACAGTCTAAGAAGATGAGGGTGTGACACAAGAGGTATAAGAGCTTGTATAATGGTCCAGCCATTCTTTATAAGGGAACAGTATAAAATAATTTAATAAATAAAAATTCTGCTGCATGAACCAGTCATCAGACGCAATCCTATATACAAAGTCCATGAATCCTATATACAAAGTCCATGGTGAAAGTGACTGCAGAGGAGCCTAGAGCTTAGTATATATCTGATGTTTGCCGGATAATAGACAGGAGATAGGACATAGGATGGATTAGTAAAGAGAGAGTTGACATTTTATGCAGTTAGCGAGTATAATAGGCTTGCTTAAAGAGATGGGTTTTAAGAGCATGTTTGAAACTTAGGATGGTGGGTATTAGTCTGAGAGTCCGGGGAAGGACATTCCAGAGAAATGGTGCAACTTGGGAGAAGTCCTGGAGACGTGCATGTAGAGTTTAAATTAATCTAAATTCACTGGCAGATCAAAGAGCACGGGTTGGGCTGAGAGGAGGGAAATGATGTAGAGAGGTACACCATTATGCAGAGCTTTATAGATGAGGATTACTATTTTATCCTAAATTTGGAAAAAGGCAGGCAACCAGTGCAGTGTTTGGCACAAACTGGAGGCATCTGTGTAGCATTTAGTGAGTTTAGTGAGTGGAAGACCAATTAGTAGGGAGTTACATTAGTCTAGTCGAGAGTGAATCAGCGAACAATTAGCATTTTAGAAGCTTCAATTGTCAGAAATGGTCGGATTCTGGAGATGTTTCTGAGATGCATGCGGCAAGAGCGAGCAAGAGATTGAATATATGGTGCAAAGGAGAGGTCAGAGTCCAGCACAACCCCAAGACAGTGGGCCTGCTGCCTCGGTGCTATAGTGATCCCACAGACACAGATGAAGAAATCATGGTTGGGTGGGTTAGTAGATGGTGGAAAGATAAGGAGTTCAGTCTTAGAAAGATTAAGTTTCAAGAAGAGAGAGGACATGATGTTAGAGACGGCAGAGAGACTGGATTAAGGTAGGGGTGATGTTACTTGCAGAAGTATACTGCTGGGAATCATCAGCATAGAGATGATACTGGAAACCAAATCTGCTTATTATTTGTCCAATGGGGGCAGTATAGAGGGAAAGGATAAGAGGACCCAGGACTGAGCCCTGAGGAACCCCGACATTGAGAGGAAGAGGAGAAGAGAAAGATCTGGAAAATGAGACACTGAAAGTGCGGTCAGAGAAATAGGAAGTAAACCAAGAGATTGCAGTGTCCTTTAGGCCAATGGAAAGAAGCATCCTGAGGAGAAGCTGGTGGTCCACAGTATCGAACGCTGCCGATAGATCCAGAAGAATAAGGAGTGACTAATCACCTTTGGATTTAGCAGTGAGGAGATCATTGGAGACTTTAGCAAGAGCAGTTACAGTGGAGTGCATAGAGCAGAAACCACATTCAGTGAGGTATGCAACAATGAGGCACACTTACTAAGGGTTACTAAGGGTTGCACGGTGCACTTTTGTCAGACCATGCGCATTATTCATGGTTAAAATGGCCATGACTCTTTTGTGGCGCAGCTGCACTGACTTCCATGCAACACAAATTAGGGACCATGCCGTCAGCTGGCCCGACTGTTTCAGACCGAGAGCCGTATTTAACTTTCAAATTGTGTCGCCCATTAAAGGTGCACCACAAAAAATACCATTGGACCATTGCGGGAAAGCCGTACATCCATTATTTCTGGCGCTCGATCTTAGTAACCTTTTTGTGAACTCTAGTGACTTTGTAAGTCAATGTGCCCCAATGATTGGAAGCCGAAATAAATGTGCCCCAATGATCGGTATGAACCTGAGCCAATAAACCCTTACAATTCTAAGGCAACATAGAATTAATTTACAGCATATAACTCTCCTTGAAAAATTAGGCATCTATTATTACAAGAACTATAAAAGCTTTTGAAGAAGAAACATGGGAGCACATTGGAAAAAACACATTGTCCACTGTGGTTTTTTTATTCAAATCCTCAAAGGGAAAGTCCATACAATAAGTCACAATATAATATATCTTAACAATAATAATATGTGATTGCACTCATGTAAAGAATGTAAGGGGTTTTCCAGTCTATGGTTCCGGCCGTATTTGAAGTGATGCATTTTCTAACGTTTATTCGACTTTCCTTTCTTATCGTGTACATAAACAGCGTCCTTGTCGACTGTAGAGGCGCTTTTAATCTGTGAAGCGCATTGCCAGTTCCGGAGGGGAAACTTTTTCTTTTTCTACTACAAGTTAAGCAGCAATTTCATTTTGCTCAGATTTTTACACACGTGTTGCAGAAAATAATGGTCTTTTATAGCAATGTAAACAGCTTTGACTTATAAAGCTCCATACAAAGGTAGCAGACCGACATCATAAGGAAACTTTCAGCGGGAGCCACCTGGCTGAACCTCCAGCTCGCAGTCTCGGTAAATGGGAAAATAAGGTTTTCTCAGCATCTGCTTGTACATTAATGGTGGAAATGATTAATGGCTTGTGGAATGACTAATCACTATTTGTTTTTAAAGAGGCAGAGTATTCTGCAGCTCAGCACACACGGGGTGAAGTGGTTATTTATTCAGAAGCCTAGTGTCAGCTTCATGGCTTTCACTGTCAGGGATAGTTTTTGCAGGGAAATTTTAGACAGATGATTTACCCTTTGCACCAGTTTTTTTGCACATAGTGACAGATATTTTATGTTCTAATACTTTACAGGCAAGAATTGATAATATTAATATTAAGTTGGACGTTTCAGATGTTCTGTTTTGTGGCACAAGAAAAGAAATCCCTGGAACTGTATCATTCTCAGTCTCCACATTTGGCGGTATCTAGTACAGTAGTCATCATTTTTGGTGGGTCTGCCTTCAAGTTAAAGTGCAGTATACATACCAGTAAAAGTGCAGAGTACTGATATATTCTTAATATTCCTATATCTGGTCTTTTCATGTATTGATGTATAATCCAAGGATGACATTTTTTTATTTTTTTATAATTGGAGAAAAAAAATATTCCTGCTCCTAATGATTCCCCCTCTGTAGCTGTGTAGCTGGATCACAGCCCTGGCTAGAAAAAGTTTATTGTTTACACTGACTGCATGTAAATTAGTTGAGAGAAATCTACTTGCCCTCTACAAAGCTTTTGGTTCATACCTATAAGGACCGTTCTTTGCTGCAATTGAATTGATCATGTTATTTGTTCTTTTTCCAGGTCTTCAGGGTAGCAGTACAGGTCCTTCCTCTGTTACATAATTATAGTAAGGTGGGTGTTTTGGGTGGGTTATTGGCCCACATGATTAGGAGAGGCCAAAAACAGTGGTATAAGAGTTCACCGCCCAAAACCGTGGTGCAGCAAGAAGAGGTAGGGACCTAGTGGCAGGTTAAGAAGTCTTTCTCAACCCTAGAACGCATATTGGGGGCCTTTTATGCTTACATTTTTGCTATTATCTGCAAAATTATTTAGTTAGAATTCCTCAAGTATGTCATTGTTGATAATATCCAGTTGTTCATATAATTTTTTTCATAGGCATTATGGTGTAACAATGCTTGTTTGGTGAAAACTACTTCTGTACGAATTGGGGCCTTTTACGCCCCTGCTATTTTTATCATGTTCTCAGAAGTATTTGTGTCTCAAGTTACTTTATTTGTACTCAGTAATGCTGGTGGAGGGGCCAGGGTGTGAATAATAACATGTGAGGATGTCATGTGATTTTTGGAGGGAGTGATAAGGCCATGACATCAGCTCAGGTCCTCTGAATACAGTAATGAGCTCTGTATAGAGTACTGACGACAGTATACACTGTGAGCTAATTGCTGAAGGACCTGTGATAAGATAAGCTGTTGAGAGGAAATCTGTTTCATTTTCTAACATCTAGTCAGCAATGGCACAGTCTTCCTCCAATTGTCTGACTGACCAAGAGATTGAAGCAATTATGTTTCAAAGTGATGATGAAAGTGAACTATCTTTGTCTGATGAAGAATATCTGCCACCAGCTAATCAAACATCCTCATCCAGTGATTCTTCTGATGATGGATAAGTGAATCTAGTGGATCAACAAGAAGTGATAAGTAGAACATCCAAAATGAATGTTTTTTGGGACAGTAATCCTACATTAGTTGGACGTTCTCCAATACACAATGGGGCAGATTTATCAAATGTCTGAAAGTCAGAATATTTCTAGTTGCCCATGGCAACCAAGTACAGTCCAGTTTTCATTTTACCAGTGCTCATGAATATTTTAAAGCGGAGCTGTGATTGGTTGCCATGGGCAACTAGAAATATTCTGACTTTCGGACAGCTTGGTAAATTTGCCCCAATATTGTGAGACAGGCTCAAGGAGCTGTGGGACGTCTCAGTTACTTTACCCCTAAAGATGTATTCTGTACTTACTTTTCTGACAATATTGCAGAAGAAGTCCTATTATGTTCAGATCTAGAAGGAAGACCTATCGCTTCTGCAAAAAATAAGTCCTGGAAAAATATTTCAAAAGAGGAACTTTATGCATATATTGAACTTTTCCTGCTGGTAGGGAGTCAAAAATCGTATGATGTCCCAATGCAAGAATTATTTCTGGACCCACTTTCTGATCCACTCTATAAGGCGACAATGTCAGTGCGCAGATATGAGGAAATTGGAAGAATCATTCGTTTTGATTATATTTCTATGCATTTTTGTGTGTTTTCAAGTGCGTGAAATTTGGGGTAAAAAAATTTTTGGGGGTGTTTTCTGTGAAAAATTATAATTAAAATGTTGCCCACTATTCATATTTTATTGAGCAATTTTGAAATAAACTTGTGAAAGTTATTTTTGTGTTTTTCTACATTATGTGCATGGGGGCCTATATTTTTAATGTCATGCGTTCTAGGGTTAAGCTTGCATAGAGCACCTGTATTCAACAGAGCAGTGATGGCGAACCTTTTAGATAGAGAGTGCCAAAACTACAACCAAAACCCACTTTTATGTTGCAAAGTACCAACATGACAATTTGAGCAGGAACCTATTGATCTCTTCTGTATCACAAGTTTAAATCATATTAGCATCCTGAGGACACCAATACAATAGAAAGCAGGAGACATTTGGATTGTAGCTTCCCTCCAGTGTTTCCTGAAAAGGAAGACTCAAAGGACCCAAAGCAGGAGCTCCAATGATAATCTCTGTCTACACCTTCTCTCTCCTCCTGTAGTCCTGGCAGCCAAGTAGGAGTCACTTTAAAATAGCATTGAGCGCAGCACGTCCTGGGCTGTCTTGGACTGCAGGAGGAAGCCATGAGTCCTATCTGGTAAATTCTGTGCTGAGTGCCCACCGGAAGAGCTCCGAGTGCCACCTCTGGCACCTGTGCCATAGGTTCACCACAACTGCAATAGGGCATAGGGACACAGGAACTGAATAAAGAACTGTAAGGCTACATTCACACTGCCGTTGCCCGCCCATAGCGTAGCGGGCAACGGCAGTGCACGGGGAGAGGATGTGAGCGCAACTCACCCCCGCCCCTCTCCATAGGAAGTAATGGGGCATGGTGCCGTATTACGGCAAAAGATAGGACAGGTCCTATCTTTTTCCGGGTACAGAGCGGTACGGTGCCGCACGTGTGCTGCACCGTACCGCTCCCGTAGGGCGCCGTGTGCCCATTGACGTGTATGGAGGACGTATATCGGCCGTATATACGTCGGCCGTATATACGTCCTCCATACGTTAGTGTGAATGTAGCCTAGGACCTGAGAAATGTGGCATTAAAAGAGTAGATAAAGCACCAAATAGAAAAATGTGAGGAAAGGAGTTGGCTTGAGCGATATACTAAAGCGTATTGACCAATGATAGACCAGTAAGTGTTACAGCCAGAAGGAAAAGTTGCAGAAGCTTTCATTGTATCCACCAGGGACATGGTGCGTGATACCACAGATATAGGGGATAAAGTAGTCACATAGAGGTTTTTTGAGACTTTCCACATCTAAAAAGTCTCACAGGACTATTTACACTTCTTCATTAATCTGGCGTAAACAAGGAGCTACTGCTGGTGCAATGCTGTGCAACCTCTGCTGAATACCATCCAGCCAGCAACCTTTAACCAGTGAAATTGGCCATTGTGGCCATTGCCGTGTTCCATAATAAATGAACTGTGTGTTTTATGGTTGACATTGCTTGTCTCTGAGTGATCCCAGTGTAAAGCAGCTAACATTAAGTTTGAATTTACCATCACCCAGGGATCCCTACACCTACACCAGGGTTTTCCCTGGGAGAACTGGCCTACACCGGCAACCTCTACCTCTTTTCTTGCAAATCCACCTGTTGGATACCTGCCAGGCTTGGACAAGGCCTGTTTCTTTGGTACCCAGTGACCATGTCCCGTTGAGTGCTAGGCCGTGCTCCACCAGCCATTCAGGTACCAAAGGGAATCCAGCTGCCACAAGCCCAAAAAGACTAGGTCCCGGTGGGGTATGTTGCACAATGCGTTTCTAATAAAAGTTCTTCTTCATGCAGACTTGAATAGCAGTTAAAGGGGTATTCCCACGAAGACAAATTTCTTATACTGTATATATGCAGGATAACAAAGTAACACATTCTCTAATTCACTGTTATTAACAAAAATGCAGCATTTAACAGATATAAGTCCAACCTGTCTCTATCAGTCCTGGTGTACACAATTTCTGTTGCCCCTAGACAAGACCCTGTAACTTCTGACTTAGGGTCGGGACGCCATGTTGGATTTCTGTGTGAGATTATCCAGATGAGATTTCTGTCTCTCTATGCTGTGTGTCTGTGGCCACGCCCCCTGCAAGGAGCTCAGAGGCTCTCACTGATTACTTACTGCCGGGACATTGTGAGCAGAGAGAGAGGTTGCAAACTACAAACTACAAAGAGATAAGTGATCCGGAGGAAGGGGGAGGCAGGCACAGATCTGTGAGATGTAGCAGAGCTCCAGTGTAAAAGTCTGTCAGCCTCTGTGTAATCTCATGCATCTCTGATCTGTCTCATCTCTTTCTATGTGTCAGATACTAGTACAATGTCAGAAGCCAGATTAAGCCAGATTTTGCACTGAGCAGCCTAGAGAGTGATAGGAGCTAAAACAGCAATAAAAACTGAGTAAAATTGTAAAGTTAAGCGTTAACATGATCTTTATTGTGTTAACATCACTAGGGGATTGAAATGTGAGAATTTTCTTTCGTGAGAAAACCCCTTTAAGGAACCAAACTCCAGTAGGGGCTTGGCTGTGTATAACATTGTTATATATTCACTTGTCCATTGCGATCATTAGGATGAGTATGCTTGCCACCACTACTCATATGTGTTCTGTGTCTTTTAGCAGTCCTGTGATTTAAATAAAGTGTCATGACTCAGGAGTAAAGAGGAAAAGTACTTTATATGGAGAATCTACTGTACTTATATAGGTTTGTGTCGTTTATATTCAATGACTTGGCTGACAAATAGGGTACCAGGAGGCTCTACAGCTGTGTTGCCTGTTACACTGTTACAGGCTGAAACCCCTGCATCTTTATTGCCAATATATAAAAAACGATGAAGAGGCAGCACACAAAAAAATTTAAGTGAAAAACTGTGTTTTTTAATCCATAATAGGCGACGTTTCGGCTCTTATATATTTGTAAGAGCCGAGACGTCACCTATTATGGATTAAAAAAACACAGTTTTTCACATTAATTTTTTTGTGTGCTGCCTCTTCATCGTTTATTATTTGGAGGATCTTTTTTGCCTGGATCTATTTATGGCTTTGCACATTGTTACATCTTTTTTGTTTTTCACCTGGATACTAGCTGTGCAGCTTGGACTTTCTTTTTGAATATATATACACTCACCGGCCACTTTATTAGGTACACCATGCTAGTAACGGGTTGGACCCCCTTTTGCCTTCAGAACTGCCTCAATTCTTCGTGGCATAGATTCAACAAGGTGCTGGAAGCATTCCTCAGAGATTTTGGTCCATATTGACTTGATGGCATCACACAGTTGCCGCAGATTTGTCGGCTGCACATCCATGATGCGAATCTCCCATTCCACCACATCCCAAAGATGCTCTATTGGATTGAGATCTGGTGACTGTGGAGGCCATTTGAGTCCAGTGACCTCATTGTCATGTTCAAGAAACCAGTCTGAGATGATTCCAGCTTTATGACGCTTTATCCTGCTGAAAGTAGCCATCAGATGTTGGGTACATTGTGGTCATAAAGGGATGGACATGGTCAGCAACAATACTCAGGTAGGCTGTGGTGTTGCAACGATGCTCAATTGGTACCAAGGGGCCCAAAGAGTGCCAAGAAAATGTTCCCCACACCATGACACCACCACCACCAGCCTGAACCGTTGATACAAGGCAGGATGGATCCATGCTTTCATGTTGTTGACACCAAATTCTGACCCTACCATCCGAATGTCGCAGCAGAAACCGAGACTCATCAGACCAGGCAACGTTTTTCCAATCTTCTACTGTCCAATTTCGATGAGCTTGTGCAAATTGTAGCCTCAGTTTCCTGTTCTTAGCTGAAAGGAGTGGCACCCGGTGTGGTCTTCTGCTGCTGTAGCCCATCTGCCTCAAAGTTCGACGTACTGTACGTTCAGAGATGCTCTTCTGCCTACCTTGGTTGTAATGGGTGGTGATTTGAGTCACTGTTGCCTTTCTATCAGCTCGAAACAGTCTTCCCATTCTGCTCTGACCTCTGGCATCAACAAGGCATTTCCGCCCACAGAACTGCCGCTCACTGGATGTTTTTTCTTTTTCGGACCATTCTCTGTAAATCCTAGAGATGGTTGTGCGTGAAAATCCCAGTAGATCAGCAGTTTCTGAAATACTCAGACCAGCCCTTCTGGCACCAACAACCATGCCACGTTCAAAGGCACTCAAATCACCTTGCTTCCCCATACTGGTGCTCGGTTTGAACTGCAGGAGATTGTCTTGACCATGTCTACATGTCTAAATGCACTGAGTTGCCGCCATGTGATTGGCTGATTAGAATTTAAGTGTTAACGAGCAGTTGGACAGATGTTCCTAATAAAGTGGCCGGTGAGTGTATATATATATATATATATATATGTATATATATATATATATATATATATATTTATTAAATTTTTTTTATTTTATTTTTTTTAATGCCAATGAATTCTGTCTTTTTAATTTATTGTTCACACATTATATATAATGTACATTATAATAATGTATACATACACATATGTATGTATATAAATGTATAATGTATATTAAGGTTATATTTACACAGGTTAGTTGTTCCTATTTAAAACAGATTCAATAAGGGTCACCAATTTCTGTTTTCCTTATAGATACATAACTGCAAAGCAACTATGGTGTAAGCATAGTGCTACATTGTTCTGCGGCTGTACTAAAAGTAAAGAAATTAAAGTGGTGAACAGCGACACCTAGTGATGAATTATACGAATACCAGTCAGATACCATTTACAGAAGAAAAGTCATCCTCAATACAAAGCAACTTAAAATTTAGGGATAATTAAATCCTGGAAAGAATCTGAAATATGATTGGTGTTTTTTTTCTCACAAGATAAAAATTAAATCTAGCCCTTCCTTGAGCTGCTGTTATTTTAATTAACATCACACAAGTAAGCCACAGAGGTTTAGCTCTCCCATATCTAGATGATTACAATACTTCATTCACATCAAATTATCTAAGCTCATAGCCATGGTGCAACTGACCCCATCAAATGTGATGGAACCAGGTAAATTACAGACTGGTGAACTAGCTAAGGGATCTGCGTGACAGGTACTGTTTACATGTAACTGTCACTAAATAATAATTTAATAACGAATTATCATCACACTCGACCATTTGCATGCATTAGGAATCAAACATACATTGAGAATGCTGCAGCTACAGTTATGCAGAAACATATCTTGTTTAATCCCTAAACTTAGTGGTTTTGCTGAAATAAATAATTATAAAATTATGATAATGAGGCTCTCTCACTGCTGTGGCTGCCCCGGCACTCTCCTCTTACCCTAATTATGCACTGCTTCCGCTTTGTCCTGTCCAGCATAAGCCAACAATACGTCATCACTGTGTTGTCCCTGACAGGGCAGAAGTAATCAATCCCTGCACCATGCCCCAGCTGCTGTGTGTGAGTCATCCAGCTCAGGTTGATCCTGTCTGGACAGTTCAGTCCGGCCATGCCCCCTAGTTTAAGAAGACAACTGTCTGAAAAAGGTCTAAAACATTTAGTAAATGTGGCGTGCAGCATTTCAGGTACATATTACAGAAAACTGGTGTAGATAGATACATTTCCCTGTATTTGTTATAGTGTTAAAGGCTGCTGTGAATAACTGATCAGTCTTCATTTCTAGTGTCCCTCCCCCACCAATCTGATGTTAATGATCAAACTTCAGAAACCTAAGAAAACACATGATATTGTTTATTGAGTGAAAAGTTATACAATTTTATATATGAAATATACTTTCTGTATCAATTCCTAGGAGTCTCTTTGTCATCATTCTATAGGAAGCTTCATTTCTAGCTTACTGTGGATGGTAATGTGATGTATCACAGGTGCAAGGCTTGTTATACACAAAGCTCTGATTACTCTCTGTGATATGAGCCATGCACTTGTGTGACATCACATGACCATGGACAGCAGAGGACAATTAAGACTTCCATGGGTTGGCTGTACGAATATTATAGACCCTACAAGTCTGGAATCACTTTCTACATATTGTACTAGACTCAAGCTTTTTGTGGAATGGAGGATGTGACCCATCTGCCTGCTTTCAATCTGTGGTTTCAGGACCTTTGAAAGACATTGAAAGGCCCTGAAATGGCTATTGTGCACATGTGTACTGAGAGCAGGAACAGATGTACAAGGATTTCATGGGTGAGTGCCCTATATTTTTCAATGAAGCTTCCTATACAGTGACACAAAGCAGATATCTAGAAAACAGTAACATTTATTTCTAAAACAAGACAAACTCTTTAATTAAGAAAAAAAAGCAATAAGATCTTTAGGACCCAACTGCTAATTCTGAAAACTGACCCCTACTTCCAGCATAGAACTGTAATGTACAAGTCGAATATAGAGCTTCAAAAAAGCAGAGTCAAGTCTCTTGCAAAAGGGTTTTTACTCCAACAGTAATGAACCTAACAAAACCAAAAAAACAGAATGACTCTTGCAGGATTGTGCTGCCATCAAAGGAACGAAAAAAGTCCCTGTCTCTTCTCTGATGGTAATTTTACTCATTTTTACAAAAAAAAATTATATCATTATCTATCACCACTCAATAACCTGGTTTATTTAATAAATCAGCACTTAACCGATCTCAGGAGGTATTTTATGGATATGGGTATCTTTATTTACTGTATTAACATTGCAGAGCCATTATTCTACTACATTCAATTGTATATTAAAACACTAAAAATAAATCTATTATATATTTGTTTTCAATCGTGCTATGTCAGGACATAAATGGGACTGAATGAATAATAGATAGATTGAGGTTGTTGGCAAGTTCTGTCACTAGAGGGCAGTATTTCTATTAGAGTTTCCTACACCGTGTAGGACATCCCCTATATAAGCCTCTGTTTCATTTCACATAGAACATTCTGTATGCTACTTTTATTTGTGTTTTATTTTCATCATCATATTTTCATCATCATAAAACTTGAAAAATGGATGATATACTGCTGATAGATAGAAGATTGATAGATAATGCATTAAAATCAGATGTGATTTTTTTAGGGTATTTTTACAGTCAGTTTTATATTGTCTGTGTTATATAATTTGCGCCAAATTTATTACCTACACTATTTGATAAATTGGTCCATCTTGAAGACTAAGGCAAGTTCCACGTGAACATAAAGCCATGTGCTGGAAAGAGGAGGGGCAAAGAAAGCTCTATCTTTTACTACTGTGCGGAACGGCACGGTGGGCAATACATCCATCAGACTGAAATGAATGGGACCTTTTGCTGGTACAGTACCAGTACATACGTCCATTTTCACACATTTGTGTGAAAGCAGCACGTCATCTCTGTCCAGAGTTGTTTTTTACACATACTATGTACAAGTCTAAGATTACAACATTTTGACCTAGCACACATTCACATGCCAAGAATGGCTTTATCTTTTGGAGGGAGCTCACCATCCAGACTGTGTATATACATATACATAAGAATCTCCTATATCTCCAGACTGCTCAACGCCTCATCCTAGGCAAGCCCACTGGTCGCTCTTCTTTTCACTTTTTAACCTCCTGATTTACTTACGTCCTGCTGATTAGAATGTCGAGGCTGATGCCCGCTTTCGTGCCTCTGATGGGAAGAAGCGGCTACTCTGCATATTATTTCTCCTATCTTATTGCTGCTCCAGTGAATCTTCGGCAGCTACCTTCTGGCAAGACTTATGTCCGACATGCACTACGATAGAGGATATTGACTTGAGGACATTGCTCTCGTGTGGCTGAATACCCTGGGGTGTAACGTTCTGTAGCCCTCAATTCCCGTTTCTATTGGTGGCCTGACCTGGTCAAAGAAGTACAGGATTTTGTGGGTTCCTGAACTTCCTGTGCTCGTAATAAGCCCTCTCGCCTTTAACCTGCCGGTCTACTACTGTCGTACCGATACCCAGCCGCCTGTGGTTGCATGTGGCAATGGATTTCATCACGGACCTTCCGCCACCCTCTGCCGATACAGTCATCTAAGTGGTGACTAACCGGTTTTCCAAAACGTGCCATTTTGTTCCTCTTTCAGGTCTACTGTCTGCTCCTGGCCTTGCCAGTCTGTTTTTCCATAACATCTTCCGGCTTCATGGACTTCCTCAGCACATTGTTTATGATCGGGGGTTTCAGTTTGTTTCTATTTTCTGGCAATCCCTGTGTAACCAGCTTCAAGTAAAATTGGACTTTTCCTCCGGATATCAACCACAGTTGAATGGTCAAGTGGAAAGAGTGAACCAGACTTTGGGCTCCTATCTCTGCCATTTTGTTTCTGCCCGTTAGGATGACTGGTCCATTCTGTTGCCTTGGGCAAAATTTTATTATAACTCCCTGGATTCTTCATCTGCAGGCTCTGCTCTATTTTAAATAAACTAAGGTCTTCACCGAACTCCTCCCATGTATCGTTACTCAAACCAATCATCCTGAACCACTTCTCCTGGCAAGTCCCTCCTCCTGCTCCTGAGGCTGACTTCACCAATGCCTATGAGGTGAAAGAGATCCTGGACATGAAGAGAGTGAGAGGTAAGCGGTTCTTCTTAGTTGACTGGAGGGGGTTTGGGCTGGAGGAAAGATCTTGGGACAATATCCTGGACCATGACCTCCTACAGAGGTTTTTAAGGCCCAAGAAGAGTGGGAGGCCAAATGGGGGGTACTGTCACGGGTGCCACTGTGACCCATATCATTGCTCGCAGGCTCACCCTTGCCCCTTGCTGTACACCATCGCTATGACTGCGCCACTTACCTGTCCTTCCTTTAGCTCCAGCATCCCTAGGAGGCAGGGACGAGCACGTGCCGGCGCTCGAAGATTTAAAGGGCCAGCACACCGCTGATTGATGCTTCTGTCCCCTGGAAATTGCATAAAAGCCGGTCTCTCCCATCATTCGCTGCCGGATCTCCAAGCTTATGCCGTTGAGAAAGCTTGTGTCTCTGCCTTGTGTCTCTGTGTTTGCATTTCCCATTGTGCCCCAGGTTCTGTACTTAACTATGATCTTGTTTCGCCTGCCCTGACCTGCTTTTTTCCTTATGTTGATGCTGTGCTGCCTGTCGCGACCTCCATGGGACAAAGTGGAAAGACCTGGAGGTACCATGTCGCAGCAAGTGAAAACCGGGTTCCACTTAGATTCACTTTGGTTGCCGCCTTACGTTATCGTCTGCGCTGGTCCAGTGGGTCCACTACCCCTGGAGTCTAGGAATGATTAGTCATATTGCACAGGATTATACATTTATCAATGAGGGGTACTGCATATACTAATGAGGGGGTGCGGTATTTAAATTAATGCATGAAAAGTTGCTTTATTAAGTAATTGATGACACCTTTACACCTTAAGGAAATGGTCTAAAATTCCAAATGACATAACATTTTTATTGTTTTTCTGAGTTGGACACATAAGGGTTTGTTTTATTGCAGTTAGATTTGCATTTTTCCAATGGATTTAATTTTTATGGCACAAATAGCATAATGATACAAATTTCATAACTCGACCCTGCGGCAGAACTAAATAAAACAGCTGTTTTGCCACTTGTTTTATTTATTTGTTTTATTAAGACTTTTACACAATTCACCATAAAGTATAATAAATATGATAAAACTGTTCTGTAGGTTAGTACGATTAAGGAGACACCAAACATGTACAGGGTTTTTATGTTTTACTACTTCAGCAAATAAAAACACCTTTTTAAGGACACATTTGCCTACGTGCCATTTGTATTTTCTGAGATCTATAACTTTTTTATTCCTCAATTAAAAGAGGATTATTGAGGTTTGTTTATTGCAGGAAAAGCTAAAGGTTAGATTGGTACTATTACAGGGTACATCTGAATTTTTGATAGTTTTTTATTACATTTTTTTGGGTGGTAAGAAGCACTAAAATGGTTTTCCTATAGACCCAGTCTTGGACTGCGCCTAATAGGCCACCGTACATGGCTGAGATCTTCACTTGGCCTCCGGCTGCCATGGCAATCCCCCAGGATCTTACGATTGCATTGTGGAGGGTCAGGGGAGGGATTGCACAACAACAGTGCCAGCACAATCAATAGGACAGATAGATCGTCCTAATCTGGAAACTCCTGCGATGTTAAAGTGGTTGTCCACTTAAGAAAATAAACATGTACTCACCTCATCCAGCGCTCCCAGCGTCCCATGCAGCGGGCCATCGAAGCAGTGCGCCTGTATATTTACAGGTGCACAGAAGCTCCGCTACAATATCTTCGGGCCACAGCCCACACCCACCCGTCATCATGTCCCAGTGCCTGATACAGTGCTGGACAGGGGCTGGGTGGCCATGACTAATGTCTGTCTGTCTATGTCCTCAAGCTGAGGCTAGTTAGCTTGCCCACAGATCCCATGATAATTTAACATTAAATCCATTAAGTTTCCCACTGAACACTGACCAGCCAGGAAACTCCCATCACATGGAGGAGCAGGGAACAAGTAATAAGAGAAAAATATCATAGGTAAACCAGTTACATAATGTCTATATCCTTTGCTATGTGGGCACTAAGGGTTAATAGCAGAATGAGGTGCAGTGAGAGACAGTGGGGTGGAGGAGCTGATAGAGAACGGGGGAGATCTTGTACCTCACTATTCTGTGCAGGGGACATCAGTATCCATAATCCATAGTGGACTATAGTCTACACATCCAGCACTGCTACATACACAGAGAGAGCTCTGTCACACGGCCTCCTCCACTGTGAGCAGGGAGCAGCAGCCCTTCCCATCTCATGACAGTGTCCACTTTGTAGATTTGTTTATACTACAAACGCACAGGGCTTATTAGCACAGGGGAGTCGTGCGACCTACAACATCTGGTGGAAGTCCGAGATTGGGTGAGCTGGTGTTTCTTTTTCTACCCTTGTGTAGTAATCTATTTTTGCATATTGACCAGATATTATGGTACGGGTGAGAATGCATATATTATTTATAAATATAAAGTATACACAGGCAGTCCCTGAGTTACCTACATATACCCCTGGGTTCTGTTTGCTGTTAAAGGACATCTACCACCTGGATGAAGGCTTGTAAACCAAGCACACTGACATACTGGTGTGTGCCCCCTCTGGTAGGAACTGTTCTTCTTTAAGCTTCTCATTCCCTTGTTTTTAAGAAAAAAGGCTTCAAAAATTGCCCAACTCCTATGGAGCCCACAGGCTTATTTGGATAGCTTTAAAATACATTTTTGTAACACATAGGGGCAGATTTACTTACCTGGTCCATTCGCAATCCAGCGGCGCGTTCTCTGCCTTGGATTTGGGTCTTCCGGCGATTCCCTAAGGCAGTTCCTCCGACGTCCACCAGGTGTCACTGCTGCGCTGAAGTCCGCTGAGGTCTGCTGGAGTTCACGATCCTATTCCTGGTGAAGGTAAGCGCATGTCGAGAGACACTTTTTTTTTTTTATGCGACGGGTTTTCGTTTGGCCACGTCCCCCGATTTCCGTTGAGTGCACACCGGCGTCGTGCGCCAAAAACCCAGGGCAATTCGGGGAAAATAGGAGCAAATCGGAAATATTCGGGTAACACTGGGAAAACGCGAATCGGGCCCCTAGTAAATGACCCCCGTAGAATCAATTGTATAGTTATTGTTGTGGACCTGCATCTGCCGCCTGGCAGACATGGGCCCTGGAAAGGGCTTGGCTCAGTCACGGTCGCACACCTTGTGATTGTTATGCCACTGGTTGTCAGGATTAGAACCAGGAGTAATAATAAAGCTTAATTGAAGACACATTTGATAACGGTCACAGCTGATCATTGTAGCCTAGGACTAAAGTACAATAAATTACAAAAATCCAGAGGTCCGTTTGTAGCTCGGGGACAGCCAGTGTGTAGGCTAACATTCTTGATTGTGAAATCGTAGCAAGTTTAAATTTGGGTTTGGCACTAACAGGTTTACATGGTCAATTTACGGCAGGGGGCAGTAATATCCCTTAATGAAGAATATACAGGCAGCCTAGCAATAAAATACTTTCATGCTGTTGAATGGATCAAAAAACCTATTAGGTATATTTTTGTCAATTCACCCCAACCTCTTCTCAACGTGTTCACAAATATTGTTCTACATCATATAAAATAATTTTACTGTCTGTACAAGGAAAGCAATTTTTGGAGCACGAAAGCAAGATATTACATCTGACAGGTTATGATTTTCATCGTAACAAATCTGATACAGGGCACAGCTCAGAATTCAAGGAGACATTTCTATGAAACACATAACCACAACAAAAGGTCAAATCAATCACTGAACATTTATTGCTTTACTTTCTGGCGTTCTATTGTTTTCTGTTGTCATTATGACAGTTTGAAACTTTTGAGTCCTCTGTGAGCTGAGTATATACATGTAAGATATAGCATATTACTTCCTGGAACTGCAGGAGCTAGATATGAGGGTAAAATTGGTTCATTAAATCATGAGAAAAGCAATTATCCCATACACACAGACCATTACTTAAATGAGTACAGGTAAGTATTACATCCTTATTTTACTTTATTTTGCTTCAATAAAGTGTCTCTAATGGGGCAATATACCATGTGGTCACCAGAAGGGAGAATTTTACTTTGTAGGAAGAGAAAATATTCCATGTCCAACAAGAAATAGGATAGATAATGTAAGATGGCACTCTTCTTCAGATGCGGATTGTACTTGTAAAAAGTGCTTGTTAGGTAAGAGGAGAGGAGCGGTGTCCGCCGCTCTGGACCTCAGCTGTATGGCAGCCACGTTCTGGTCTCAGTCAACAAGAAATAGGAACACAGAGGAACATTTTACACTGTGGTGCCAAGAAGTGAGTTTTATAAAGTGTAGGGACAGAAAGGAGCATTTTAACTATTGGGGGCACTATATATTTTGGGATAACAAGGGGATATTACACAGATTGGTGGACATGAGGGGGGAAATTATGCTACGTGCAGCCAGGATGGTGATGCAGGGTACAATATACAGTGTAAGGGCTACAAGAGAGAACTTGACTATGTGGGGGCCGTTAAAAGAGGGGAAATTTTATACTGCTATTGTCTTAAAAAGTAACTTAATAGAAACACATACTTATCCAGAGGACTCCAAATGTATCATTGGATTTTTGGAGTAAAAAAAAGTGCAAACCATTGGATTTTGCTCCATATGTACAAAAAGTTTTACACAAATGGAGGATTTTCACTATTCTAAAGGCTTTAAAAAAAGGAAAGTGCAACACCCTCGCCGATGCAATGGCGAAGGAGTGTTTGCGAATACGTCCCACCTGCATGTAACCACATCACACTACATGGTCCTTATAGGACATAGGGGATATTGCAGTGGTGAATCCTGCCTGGCAAGGCAGAAGTTAATCTGTGTATGATGTAAAATCTTTCATCCAATGTCTTGTGTTACATCCTGTCCTCTGTAAGCTGAGATGTGATTGGAGGAGCGGCCACCACCTGACCAGAGGGGAAGTAATAAAACCCCTGGCCAGGAATGTTCTAGAGAGATATTCTAGTATGTCTATCTAGGGAGTGAGTGAGTGAGTAATCTCAGTCTAGCCCATACCAGAGCAGGAAGAGCCTAGCCCCTGCCTCTGAAGAGTGGAGCAAGAAGACTAGAGTTAGTATAGTGAGGAAAGGGGTATCATCTTACCTTTAAAGGTGATACCTGAAGCCCTACAGGACATGCTGAAGCTTCCTACCAGGACACAGCTGCCTCCCAGCCTGCCCTCTACATCCAGGCTGGTGAACTATCTCCTAAGGCTCCCTCCAAAAGCATCTCAGCACTCCATCTACCTGTAAAAGGCACGTTGCTGCGGTTCCTGCCGGTTCAAATAAAGAACTGTAAGTTGTTTTCTTCAACTTCTGTCTCCGTCTGGTCCCTGCTAATACGGCTGCCTTTATCACCGGCACCCTGTCCATCACACAGAGACTCACACTCGGGACATTAAGGGGTTGCCCCAGGGAGATCCGCTATAGCAGCCTCTCCCTCATCATTTCTTGCCAACACCACCCTGCTGGAGACCTGCCAGGCTGTAGGACAGCCCTCCGGTTCCCCCGTACCAAGCACCGTGACAATAGCGTGCTTAGGCCGCAACCGCCAGCCACTCCGGTACCGCGGGCCCCGACTGTCTCCAGGCCTCACCTCAAGGGCTAGGCCCCGGTGGGGGATGTTGCAAGTGGCGTCACGAACAGGATTGATACTTCTGTGCCTTATTACGGCATTAAAGACTTTCCTTTATTAAAAAGACTGTGCTGCCTAACCCTGCTGCCATCCGGGTTTAGGCCCAAGTGATTGTGTGTTTCTGGATTGAACTGTGTTAATGCTGCCACGTGCTGTCGAGCACCGCTCCAGCACTCAAGAGGTTAATCCCTGCAAGAACTGTACCAGCTCTGCTACATCCGGCGCTGCCGCGCCTGAAGATTTTTACCTCAGAAACTGTGGCGCAGCAAATAATTCAAGCCCGCCAAAACCTTCACTGGCGGGAAACCCAGATGACTCACCAAACTCCGCCCACGCGTGAATGGCGCAAACCCCGCCTCCTGTGGCGCAGGAAAAATTAGAGCCCGCCACAGCTCTTGGCGGGAAGGACTTGGACTCCTCCCACTGGCTCGAGGCGGACTTCCTGCCCCGCCTCAGAGAAGCGCCAGAACTCGTGCTGATCTTGGAGAGTGAGGTCAGCACCATGTGGGGTCCTCCGCCATTCCCCCCTGTGGAGCAGCCGGAGTTCTTCGAAGTACTGGAGACTATGGTCGTGGTCTCTGCCCAGCCGGTCCGGAGACCCTCCGCTGGACACCGGCTGCACCGAGGACTGACCCGGGCCTTCGTCACCAGGACGTATTTCCAAATGGTGACGCAGCACCAGGTACCACCCGGGCGGTTCCTCGTGCCTCTCCCGGCTACCATGCTGGTACCACGGGGGGAGGCCCCGACTCCTGTCGAGTGAACGCCTGGGCCTATTGCTGCCGCTCTACCTGCTCCGAGGCCTACCGTTCCCGCTGTGCGGCCTGCCAGCCCCGCTGTGACGGTTCCTGATCCTCCGGCGGTTCCTGATCCTCCTGCACCTACCTGTCGCCCAAGGAGATCCGAGCCTGCACCGGAGCCACGAGCCCCAGCACCGGCACCTCCGCAGCCTCAAGGCCGAGGTGAGGCCGTCCGCCGGCGACTCCGAGACGCTGTCTCGGAACAGCGACGCCGAGAGAAGGAGGCCCAACGGTATATGGCCGGCCGGTCTACAGCTGGAGCTTGGGTGGAAAAGAACCGCACCACCGGCATGGTCCGGTTCTTCGATAAGCAACGTGGCTATGGCTTTGCCACCCAGGACTACACCGGACGGGAGGTATTTATTCCCCGCCGGTCTGTCAAGAGGCCTGACTTGCCAGAGAGACTGCACAATCTGAAGCCAGGAGAGTGCATCGAGTTCTCCCTGCAGGAGGGGCCCCGAGGACCATGGGCGGCTGGTGTGATCCGGATCCCGGACTCCGATGAGGACCGCTACCCATCGTACGACGAGCTGTATGAGGACGACGAGTGGCCGGAATCCCCGAACACTTCTTCTTCCTCGGCTGCGAGTCCCCGGGCGGTGACCCACGTGAATGCCCCATCCACGGTAATCGTGAGTACGGGTCCCATTGCCATCCATGGGCCGGGCATGATCCAGGGTGCCACCCCCACCGTCTCCCCTGCCGGGAGCATTGCCAGGTCCCGCGGCTCTTCTGTGGGAGATGACATCCCGGTTAGTGAACCTTGTCCGGAGGTTCCAACGAGGCCCATTTCTCCGCTTGCCGGTTACCAATGGGGTGATGACCCGGCCCCAGAAGAACCGGAGCTGGAAGGAGCCGCGATGCTGCCGCAGGTTCCTATTTATGTCTTTCTGGACCCCTCCGTGGTCCCTGGTTCGGTTGAGCCCCCGGCTGGAACAGCCGACACCCCGGGTGACAGCGCTCCTCCCCCTGAAGGTCCGGAGGATGTTGCTGCACCTGCAGTACCCGCTACTGCCACCGGGTGTCCCCAGCCGGCACCTACTCCCGCTGAGGATGCACAGGATTTCCTACTGACTTTGGATCCTGTCCCTGCTGAACCCAGCGAAGGTGCATCTGACTAACCCACTTCAGGTACTGTACCATGTGTATATATGTGTATTTATCTCCATTTTCCCTAAAGAGCCAGAGACTTTCCTGAGACTCTCATCCCTATTTATCTCAGTCAAGAGACATACCTTGAACTGATTATTGTCCTGTGCTATGATAGCACCCCTTCCTCTGCCACAGCAGAGATTCCTACCAAAGGACTCTGTCCCTCTACACAAAGAGGAGACCCTTTGCTTCTTAGTGCACTTTTCCCCACCTCAAGGGCTGTACCCAGAAGATGGACTTTGTTATTAAAGACCTTCTGTGAGACTTTTGCCAACTCCAAGGAAAAGTTGCCATGTAATTTATTATTATTTTGCACTTAATGCCTTTCCTTTTAGGTACGGACATTATGTTTGCACTTCCATGCCTTTCCTTTGCAGGAAAAGAGACATTTGCTATCTTGCTACCCTGAGTAGCCTATCTATCTGTAACGTTGTAACGTTTTAAGATATGTACCCATTGGGCTCCTAAGCCAATGTGAGTTTATAACCTGTTTGCACACTGTCAGAATATATGCCAGTAGTCTGCATTAACCCTTTCATAGGCTTTACAGGTTGTAGTGTGGCTGTGTCGGACCGTCTTTTTGTAAAACACTGACCGCTACCTTATCCCCAAACCGAGGTTTGCACATGGGGGTAGTCCGTAAACTGCGGGTCTTTAGGGGACCGGGGGTGTTACAGAGTTAGCACCTGGATGCCACCCATACTATGGGTAAGGATGTCAGTCAGGAGGTACTCGTGTCGCATATGCTAACGCAATGCAGATATACACACTATATATTTGCCGCCAGGGAAGAAGCGTTGATATAACAAATATACAGGCCTTGGTGCAAGGAGTGGATTACAGGACATGACACCACACCTTTCCTACTGTACAGTTTGGTTTAATGGCGTCAGCGACCAACTGTCAAGCACTTACATGTTTTTGTCTTAGTCCGACACCAACCCAGGTGCCTGTCTCCCAGGACCATGGGCGGTTTGTCCCTACACCTCACATAGCCTGCACTTCCCAGAAGTGCCCTTATCCACCTCTGCCCCCTCAAGCCATCTGTAGTCGAGCTGAGGGAGGCTCTTTCAATTGCCCCGGGGTATGCAACACCCTCGCCGATGCAATGGCGAAGGAGTGTTTGCGAGTACGTCCCACCTGCATGTAATCACATCACACTACAGGGTCCTTATAGGACATAGGGGATATTACAGTGGTGAATCCTGCCTGGCAAGGCAGAAGTTAATCTGTGTATGATGTAAAATCTTTCATCCAATGTCTTGTGTTACATCCTGTCCTCTGTAAGCTGAGATGTGATTGGAGGAGCAGCCACCACCTGACCAGAGGGGAAGTAATAAAACCCCTGGCCAGGAATGTTCTAGAGAGATATTCTAGTATGTCTATCTAGGGAGTGAGTGAGTAATCTCAGTCTAGCCCATACCAGAGCAGGAAGAGCCTAGCCCCTGCCTCTGAAGAGTGGAGCAAGAAGACTAGAGTTAGTATAGTGAGGAAAGGGGTATCATCTTACCTTTAAAGGTGATACCTGAAGCCAAGCTGAAGCTTCCTACCAGGACACAGCTGCCTCCCAGCCTGCCCTCTACATCCAGGCTGGTGAACTATCTCCTAAGGCTCCCTCCAAAAGCATCTCAGCACTCCATCTACCTGTTAAAGGCACATTGCTGCGGTTCCTGCCGGTTCAAATAAAGAACTGTAAGTTGTTTTCTTCAACTTCTGTCTCCGTCTGGTACCTGCTAATACGGCTGCCTTCATCACCGGCACCTTGTCCATCACACAGAGACTCACACTCGGGACATTAAGGGGTTGCCCCAGGGAGATCCGCTATAGCAGCCTCTCCCTCATCATTTCTTGCCAACACCACCCTGCTGGAGACCTGCCAGGCTGTAGGACAGCCCTCCGGTTCCCCCGTACCAAGCACCGTGACAATAGCGTGCTTAGGCCGCAACCGCCAGCCACTCCGGTACCGCAGGCCCCGACTGTCTCCAGGCCTCACCTCAAGGGCTAGGCCCCGGTGGGGGATGTTGCAAAAGTCAGCCAGAAACTTAGGATCAGAGCTAAGGCTCACCATTGCAAGTAATGCCACCTTTTTCTGTAGGGTCATTGCTCCCTGATAATGTGTCCGACTGCGGATGTTAACTTGTGATGAGTGGATCCGTTCCTTTAAATGCCAATAGCAAAGCCAACATATGTCAGCACCAATAGCAGGTGTTACTGGTGGGTGTTCGGGTTCGGGTACCCAAACCAAACTTTTGTACAAGGTTTGGATGAACTCAACCGGCCTTAATGGGGGCCACTCATCATTAGTGGTGAGGACTCAGAAAAAGCAGGGCCATATGCCTCCAACAGATTTTTGAAAGCTCCCAAAAATATATTTCAGCACCCTGTGACGTAAATGGGTCTAATTTATGACAAGGCACACACTGCACCAGAGCAAGAAGATGTGATATATGCCCCATCGCCCAATATTGAATTTTGAAGGAGCTGGAAGAGCAAGCTAGCACTACTCTTATATGGTAGAGAATGTGAAGTGTAAGTTGTGCAGAGCCACATATAGCCTGATGAAGACCCAGTGTGTGTCCTGTTCAAGACAATCTGGAAGCTACGTCTCAATAAAACTGTGACTTATGAAAATGACTAATTGATCTAACAAATATGAATAGTAAGTAGATGGTAGCACACTAAATGATGATGTATTAAGCTGTGACCTGTAATGAGCACAAATTAAATTAATGCTAACTCATTCAGGCAGATAATGAATTAGTGAATGATGCTGGGAAACATAATTAGTTACTGTCACTGTGTAGAAAAAAATAAACAAAACAATCAGCAAGTGGAAAGTATTCTGTGTATCTTATGCAGATGGGATACAAATAAAAAGTGAATAAGGATTTTTTTTACCAAATGTATGGACATTATGTATTAACAAGGGCCATCATCATCTTGGCAGTAGATTTGTGGATATACATGTCAATACCATAGATTTATGTGAATATCCAAATTAATCTGTATTTAAATATACATTTGGCAGTGGGAATGTAATTAGGAAAGCTAAGTCTTGTCTCTTGGATAATCTCCACCTCTTAATCACATCAGCAAAAAGGCAAAACTGAGATATTTAGCTGTTACAAGCTCATACAGTATGCAGCCCCAGACTCCTGCCTATACAGTTCCTACATTCACACCAAGGATATTGTATTTAAGCTCACGACACTGAAATTCAAGGCAAAAAAGGAGATTGAATAGGTTCTTGTGTTGAATTACTAGAATAGAACATAGATTGCACCTTTAGTGTACCTGGTGTACTCTGAAATGAGTATAAGAAAATGTTAGATTCTATTACTACAAGACATAAATGTACTTGGTACAATAGCCTCTGTGTATTACTCCGACAACACAGCTTGGCACGCTACCAGATGGAATAAAATAGGAAGGAATGTAGTTGTGCTTGTTTGTTCCAATCTCATCCACCTTTGTGCAAGAACAACGAAGAAACCCATTAAGGTGGTGGTAAGCAGGTTTACAATTGCTTTTCTATATTCCCTGACATTCCCTTGAAATGATGTCTCATTTCCAATTTAAGGTAAATACAAGCTAAACCTCATTGCAGTTCTGAGAATTCCATTAACAAGAAGCTTTGTTCTATTCGCTGTGTTTGTGATACATCAGATTTGTTTCATATATTACTGTAAAGGATTTAGGTCCAATATCCCGGAAAGAGCATTATCTTTTTCTTTTTCGAGGGGGGATGTGAGGATTTACTTCATTCTTTTAAAAATAGTTTTTTATATCTTAATACTTTAAAAAGCTTAAAAAAATTATTTTTTTCTCAAGATCCTTGTAATGGAAGGCAAAAAAGAAAGATGTAGATTGTGGCAAAGTATGAAAATAATAGCCCTTCACTTCCAACGGAAATCTCACCAGGAAGGTTTATCACTACAGACATGGACAGTAGTCCGGGTCTATATATTCCTAGATTTAGTAAGGTCTTTTTTAAGAAAAAAGATGATAATAAAAGAAGATAAACTAATACAGGAGGTCCCCTACTTAAAGAACACCCGACTTACAGACGACCCCTAGTTACAAACAGACCTCTGGTAATTTACTGTACTTTAGCTTTAGGCTACAATGATCATTATCAAAAGTATCTGCAATTAAGCTTTATTTTTAATCCTGGTTCTTATGACAATCCAACATTTTCAAAATCCAATTGTCACATAGACCAAAAAATTTCTGTCTGGAGTTACAATTATAAAATATACATTTCCGACTTGCATACAAATTCAACTTAAGAACAAACCTACAGAACCTATCTTGTACGTAACCCGGGGACTACCTGTAGATCTGTATAATGCGCTAAGCACAAGAACATCTACTGTAGTTTACTAAATTACCATAACAACTAAAGGATATTTTCAGAAACAATGTCATAGAAAAAAAACTCTCTATTAGTATTTAATATAACAGGAGAAACTCTGCATTGATGATTCTTTTTTTCGGTTACCCAGGTGCCAAGGGATTACAATGATAATAAAAGAGAGGAAGCTGTGGGAGACAATCACCAAGTGATTTTATGGATGTGGCATCGAGCCATCACTTCTTAAAGTGTTAGGGAACTGCACAAGGTGTTCTGTTCTCTGCTTTGTACAATAAATACACAGTAAATTTACTCTGTGTTATATTTAAAATCTAAAATGTATATAGTAATAAGTGATAGGCCTTATTCACATGGAACCCGGATGAACACACAGCCATGTTGAGAAGAGGGTTGCTCCTCACCCTTCCCCTCTCTACAGGATGTTTGATCACAGTGCAGTGAGGCACGGTGACGGGAATTTAATATGACTTACCAACCTGATTCTGGTGTACACAACGACAATCCAGAACTTTTGCCTCATTTATTATTGTCGTGCGCCAAAAATAATAATTTTTATTTTTTGTCTTTCATAAAGCACCGCAATAGTAACAGTAATAAAGTACCGTAATAGTAATCTATTATAGCACACAAGCCGACAGGTAGTCAGAAACGCCACAGTCGTGTCCTACAACATATGTAATAAATTCTCTCCAGTGTGCTCACCGCACCATGATAGGGCGTAATAAACCTCATTGGGGGCAGCGATACGGTCATGTGCATAGGTTCTTTGAATGTTTTATGATTAATGTAAATCGTGTTTAAATTGTTAAATATAGATATACAATTGTCATAAAAATGCCCTAGTGTTGCGATAATAACAGAACCTGCCATATTGAACAAATAGTAATATACTAGCATACAGAACTAAAGAAAGGCAGAAAGGTAACCCCCAACCCTTATTGGGATTATAAATGTAAAAAAATTGGTAAAAAGATTTCTTTGGCTTTGGTAGCTGTTGTACTAAAATATAAGTTGCCTAATAACCCTTCTAGTCTTATTAGGGATTTACTGCATATTTTACTTTCACCTTGTTCAAAGTTCAGCTACTTTTCATGGTGGAGAGATAGGGGTTACCCAAGATAAACAAGGATAAGATTATGATGGCTTCTTAAATCATAGAATAGTAACAACTACCAGTAGGGGAGAGATTTTGTTTCGAGCAGTTCCTATCTCATATCCACCCCTATCCCAAAGGGAGACTCTAAAAATGAGGTTGAATTTTATTGACTTCTCCTTTTCATAAATATACAACAATCACTTAATAATCTAAAATGAATCACCCTCACAGTTTCCAAATTCAATAAGAGAATGGTATATATATGGTCATATCTAGTTAAACACACACCATGTGCATCACCTGTGGAAACTAACTCACCACAGGAGGGATGGGTGAGTGAGTGCGAGTGAATTAAAACTTCACTTTTATTGATAAAAATGGTATAAAATAAGTTATGTGTGCTATAAGTAACACTAGACACTTTTATTGCAGTGGTTCTCACCCATTTTAATTTTGAAAACACTTTAACCCGTTCAGGACTGTTTGTAAGGCCCCTTTCACCCTTGTGTTTTTCACGCGCGTTTTCTGCGCGTGCTTTTGACACGCAGAACTTGCATTGCACTCTGACCCATTGTAATCAATAGGTCTTTTCAGTCTTTTCAGCATTTTTTTTCACGCACACACGCGCGTTTTTAAATCTCGGCATGCTCTACTTTTGCAAGTCACGCGCGTGAAAAACGCACCATACAAGTCTATGGAGATGCATCAAAAACGCATTGCTCTCTGAGACACTTGCAAGTGCAACGCGTTTTTCACGCATCAATTGCCATAGAAAAGATAAAGCTCAGTTCTGAGTCCATTTCACGCGCATTTTCTGCACGTGAAAAACGCATTGAAATTGCATTGAAATTGCATCAAAAACGCGTGTGAAAACTGAGACACTGAACAAACTCTGACTGAAAACTGATTGCACTCTGATGCAAAATGTGCGTTTTTCACTGACCAAACCCTGATCGCACCCTGATCAAACTCTGACGTGATCTGCAACGCAAGTGTGGAAGGGGCCTAACTCAATGAAATATCTAGGGGATTTTTTAAATTTTTTGTAACACATTGTGCTCCAATTTCCTTTAAAAATTTGGTTGATATCTTTTGTGTTTAGTTATGAAAAAAACAGACATTTGGCAAAAATTTCAAAAGATTCTTCATTTTCAAAGCTCAGAATTCTCTACTTTTGAAACAGATAGTCATAGCACCCAAATTATTTCATAACATACATTTCCCAAATGTCTGCTTTAAGTTGGCATGGTTTCTAAGAAGCCATGTATTTTACTACACTGTTATGAGGCTTAGAATTTGGTGGCCATTTTTCAAATTCTTTGGAAAATCATCAAAACTTGTATTTAGAGGGACTTGCTCAACTTTCAATTGATTGTAAGAGGCCTAAATAATAGCTAGACTGGTAAATTACCCCATTATGGAAACTACACCCCTAAACATATGAAAAAGCACTTTTAAAAAGTTTGTTAACCCCTTAGGTTTGCTTTATAGGGGTTGCACGGTCTACAAAATGTACTAATTTTGGATAATACATTCATTTTGGGCAGGAAATTAAACATTTGCAATGGATTAAATGACAAAAGGCTGCACAAAGTTTGATGCCCGATTTATTCCGGTAAACTGCTGTAGGGCACACGGCTGGGCATAGAATGGAAGGAGCGCCATTTGGAGCACATTGCTTTGTCAAATTGTATAGATTATAATTAATCTCTTTTTAATGTGGATATATAAGAGTTTATTTTTTGCCACATGAGATACACTTTGCTGGTACATAATTTTGTATAGTTAAGTGATAGAAAAACAAAAGGTACCCCTTTAAGGAGGGACAGGGAAAAAGGGGTAAAAGGAAGCACTATGAAAGACCAAATTGAGTCTGAATAATTGTAGTAAAAAATACTTTATTAATGACTATTTAAGACATAATGATACAAGCAGGATGAAAATCCTCAGACAGTGCTGAGGGGGAATGACAGTGCAAGGCGGCGACAACAAATGAGAAATTCGTCACCCCGGGCAGACATAGGAGGAATTACACATGATATCGCCATCCCGGACAGTGGAGGTCCACTTCATCTCACCTTTTGTTCATTGGTAAGGTATACATTATATGTACCATCTGTCCTTACCTATTACATGTGCATGCTTTGTCCATGTGTAATTCCTCCTATGTCTGCCCGGGGTGACGAATTTCTCATTTGTTGTCGCCGCCTTGCACTGTCATTCCCCCTCAGCATTGTCTGAGGATTTTCATCCTGCTTTTATCATTATGTCTTAAATAGTTATTAATAAAGTATTTTTTACTACAATTATTCAGACTCAATTTGGTCTTTCATAGTGCTTCCTTTTACCCCTTTTTCCCTGGCCCTCCTTAAAGGGGTACCTTTTGTTTTTGTGTATGCTCATGGGAAACCTCTCTTTGGTGTGTTACTTACCATACCGGTCCAACCCACACATTATTACGTACCACATCGATCTGGACTTACTTGGTATATAGGTTAGATACCTTCACCTCCCTTCTCTCTCCCTTCCTGATTCTCCTGTTGTTTTAGTTAAGTGATAGGTAATGTATAGTTAACTCTTCGTTGGTGGAGGAAATAGAAATTATCAATTTTTGGTAAGATATTTTCCTTTTTTTGCTTTTTGCTGTCCACTATATCATAAAAATAATGGGACACATTTAATAACCAGAGTTCACAGAAAGTGCATTGTCCGACTCGAATGCCCGATATCATGGTCTGACAGAGGTCGCCATCTTTTTAGTGGTGCATGTTAGGGCTAGGTCTTGTGACACAATTTGAAAGTTAAATCCTGCGCTCAGTCAGAATCAGTCGGATCCTTGAACAGCACCCCCCCTAAATTGTGGTCTCATGCGATACAATTGCAGAGTACCCGCTACATAAATACCCGTGCAAGCCATTTTCCCATTGAAGATAGGGCATAGTGGAAAAAAGTGTGACACAATACGTCGCAAAGCCTAAATAAGTGTGCCCCAATATTCTATGGGTCAGTACGATTACAAAAAGTTTTTACAAGTTTATTGAAAAAATAATAATTTGGAGAAAATCTTGTAAATTTTAGAGCATATTTTTTTTATATTTTGGCGGACAAATCTGGCTAAGGGCTTTTTTTGTGAGAAGAGTTATTCTTTTTAGATGTGAGTTGCTCAGATTGTTGGTTCAAGTCCGCTTGCACCGCTTGAAGTCCGCTTGAAGTCAGCTGTGATATAAAGTTGACACCTGCTGCTTCTGGTGAGCTGGTGCACAGAAGCTGGGCATAATAGCACGTCCTGGATCTGGAAGTATCTTCCCGCTAGGACATACTATTACATCTATGTGCCAGAAGGCATTAATGTTGGCGTTGTAGCCCTCGAGGCTTAGCTAAAAGGGGGCAAAACGGGCGGTGGCTCCTGGCTCCAGGACTTTGTGGTGTCCACTAAAATAACAGACGAAATGTATACACTGACTAGTGCAAGCCTGCTCTAGTATCTATGGTTTATAGAAATGTGGTTAAGTTGTAGAAATAAATCTTGTACCACTTGGGTAAAAAATGTTCGAATACATTTTCCATGATTAGTTTAAAGTGGCACTTGAGGCATAGTTTAACATTTATCATCATCATGGCAAACTTATTTGCATATTCCTTACCCAGAATTCTTAACAGAACATTTATGACTAGTGATACTGGTTGTTCAAAATTCGGATTCAACAGGTTCGAACAAATTTTGCAACAAAATTCAGTTTGGGACCTGGACATTGAAATCAATGTAGACCAGGATTTTAATTAACGCCCAAAAATGGCTATAAAATAACAGGACAGTTGCAGAATGGAATTTGAGGTTCCATTAATCCAGATTTGAATTTGAAGCTCCATTAATCTAGAAATGAATTTGAAGTTCTTTTAATCTGGAATTGAATTTGAAGTTCCATTAATCCGTAATTGAAAAACCATGTTGCGTGGGATCCATGCTTTGTTCATCTTAATAAATGTAAGGATGTCCACGTTGGTTGTAGGCATATCCTATTTTTGGGGATGACACCACCAGCGATGCTGAACATGTACTCTAACAACACACTAGCCGGAAGGGAGCACTGGAGTTTATAGTGGCTCATGTGGGTCAGGCTGCTCCTCATCCACATCCACCTGCTCCAAAACTCTTCCCTGATTGGACAGTGCAGTAACAGACCTACAATCTGGGAAGCCACCCTGCGAGCCTTCTGTGGACTGGCCTGACACCTTTTCCTCCTCTTCTTCTTCATCTGCCACCATTACATCCTCCGTCACGGTCTGTAGAGCTTTTCGACCAGTCTATAGATGTGGTAGACCTGATGATTGCGTCATCGGAGCTGACCATATTGGTGGAATATTGGAAGCAATGCAGCACTGAATAAATGTCCCTCATGGAGGCCCAGTCATTGGTGATGAGATGCTGCTGGTCCCTACTTCAACTCACCCCAGCGTTCAGGAGCTAGAATTCCACAATTGCCTGCTTCTTCTAGCACACCTTTCCAGCGTATGTAAAGTAGAATTCCACCTACATCACATATGAGGCAGTGGACATATCAAAGTTCCTTTGCAGTGCAGATAGGCGAGCAGTAGCAGGGTGTGAATGCCAAAAATGCGAATACACAGCACACACTTTTAGCAGCAGCTCCGGAGGGTCTATGTAGTTGGCTAAGAACCTTTATACCACCAAATTGTGCACATGCACAGTACATGGGACGTGCGTTAACTTGCGTCAGCTCAATAATTATTTGAACACTTGATGATTTTGTAAGTTTTCCCACTGACAGAGACATGTCTATGGCTAGGTTCATTTAAAAATTGAGAGATAGAATATCAAAATTAAAATCCCAAAAAATCACATTGTATAAATGATATAAATTTATTTGCATTTCGCAGTGAGAAAGTACTAGCTAGGCCACTCTATGACCTTAATGTACTTCTTTTTGAGCTAATCCTTTTTTGCCTTGCAAAATACAACATGTCCTGCAAAAAATAAACCATCAACCAGTTCCGTTGCCAAAAAAGTAAAAATATTATTCCATACGGAAGACAGCAATGCAAAAATGATTTTTCCTCACATTAGGGTTTTATTTGGCAAATTTAGAAAAACATAAGAAAATTATCTAAATATGTTATTGCTGTAATCATATTGACCCATAGAATAAAGATAATAAGATTATTAGGCTATGTGGTGAACACCAAAAAAAGTAAAAAATTCAGTATACAATTGATGCTTTTCTACACCTGCCATCAAAAAAGTTCATACATTTTCAACAACAGGGGATACAAACCCCAAAATGGTAACACTGGAAAAACAATCTCCACAAAAAAATGTGGTCACATGGCCCCAATAACAAAAAAGCAAAAAATGTATAGCCTACAAAAGGAGCCAATGAGCCAAAGGGGCCAAACTAAAATCCTGGAAGCTCCATGGCGCTCCTTCCCTTCTGCGCCTCGCTGTGCATCCATAAAACAAGTAACGGTCACATGTGGGGGGATCCCTGTACTTGAGATAAATTGGATAACAAAGGTTAAGATGGGTTTTCTCTCTTTATCTTTTGGAAATGTGTAAATTTTAGGGCTAAATGAACGTTAACAATCTTCCTAAAAGCTGTTTCTGATAGTTTTAGGAGTGCAGATTTGAAAATGTTTTTAATGCTAAATATTTAAATTTCATTCAAAACAGTAATTATCCTCAAAATAGTAAATTCTGAAAATACTGAAAACTGATATTTGATTTGTAAGCCTCGTGACATCAAAATAAATTATCCAGACATTTAAAAAATTATGAAAATGTAAAATAGACAGGGAAATGTAATTCAGCAACTTATTTAGGTGATAAATTTATCTGCCTAACAAAATTTGTCATTTTTTCTTTCTTTTTGTAAGTAACAGTGTTCAAAAGTTATAACCATATAAAGCAACGCAGGTCAGAATACAAAAAATGGGGCTGAACCTTAAGCTATAAACTGGCTATGTCCTTAAAGAGTTAAACATATCCTCTGCCTGACCTGATCACAGCCTATCCCCAGGGCCAATTCTAGCATATTTGCTGCCTGAGGCAAAAACTAAAAGGCTGCCCCACCCCTTTCAGTAGCCACTCCTGTTCCATTATCCACACCAGATTCAATAAATGCTGAAAACTTTACTAACAGTTGTTAACATCCCCACAGACAGGATCACTTTCACTCTATGACTGACTACAGATTCTGAGAGTAACTAGTAGCTTATAGATGATAAGCTTTTCCATCAGGAGGACTTTATTACGAGTTTTCCCATCCATGACATATCTGAATTTAGGGCCACATGTCTTCAGCTCTATGCAGCACATGTCTACTTGGTGTCCCTTAAAATACCACAGTCACTTAGAGTATAAAGTCACCTCGATAACAACATTGGGGCTCATTTACTAAGAGTCCGCGGAGCACATTTTCGGCAGGCTTCCCAACGATTTCCATTTTGTGCCGCATCGCGCTGGGGATTGTGTCGCACGCGATCAGATTTTGGCACATTGGCCCAGCTTGCAAGCGACAGAAATCGGAGGGCGGGCAATCGTACAACCCGACGATTCAGACAATGCGCAAGATTTAACATTTAGAATTGTGTCTCAAGACACACACTTACAAGCACCAGGAAGAAGAAGGTGAACTCCGGCGGACCTCCGCGGGGAAGCAACGGATGCAGGATCTCGGGCGCACGATATTCATGAATCATGCTGGACTTCATCCTCGTCGGACCATCCGAATCGGGGATCGCGACTAGACCAGGTAAGTAAATTTGCCCCATTGTGCTCCTAAATGATATATAATCCTCACAACACAATTGACCACACGCTCCCCCACATATAAAACATCCCTTCATTATATATAAATATTCTACTGGAATTGTAGCATGTACAGCACCCCCTCTAATATATATGAAGGTCTTTCATGTACTCTCCAATTAAATTATATACAGACCCTCTCCTTCTTAAATAAAATCTGACCCCACATATACAGCCCTCACAGCTTATTTATATTCTGTGCCCTATTAACCGCCACCCCTAGTTTAATTAAAATCCATCCCTATATGCAGAAATCACTAGTTTAATTATAAACAGTTTCCAATTTACTCCACCACCCCAGTTGAATTAATATCTGATAATATATAGTGGCCCACCCCCTCTAATTTAATTATATACAGCCTCCCATATAGTACCCCCAGTTTAATAAATATGTTGCCTCCATATTTGGATCCCCCCTCAGTTTTACTATATGCAGCCTGCTATATAATACCCCTAGATTAATTATTAAATTGCCCCATATATAAATTTCCCCACTCCAGTTTTATTATATTCAGAAGCCCACTCACTGTTAATATTATGTAGAACCATATAGAAATCCCCATTAAGTCTAACACCCAGTATAAGGAGTATCCAGCCCTCATATAAATATATATAGATCCCCAGACCCCCCTTCCTCAGTTTAATACATCCTTTGCCAGTAAAAATAATAAAACTTCTACTTACATACAGTCCATTTGCTCCCACACCATGCAGCTCCCGCCTTCTCCCAGCTCCCGTTTTCTCCTGGCTCCTGTCTTCTCCCAGATATTTTCATCTCACCTCATGAAAGATGCGGCCCTGACTATTCCAACTTCTGTGCCTGTCTCTTTGATATGGTACAATGGAATCTCTTTCCCTGGCTGTGTCAGATGGCACCAAAATGCAACCACTCAAAGAGGTAATAATTGTTTTTAGAGATGAGCGAGCACTAAAATGCTCGGGTACTCGTTATTCGAGATGAACTTTTCCCGATGCTTGAGTGCTCGTCTCGAATAACGAGCCCCATTGAAGTCAATGGGAGACTCGAGCATTTTTCAAGGGGACCAAGGCTCTGCACAGGGAAGCTTGGCCAAACACCTGGGAACCTCAGAAAAGGATGGAAACACCACGGAAATGGACTGGAAACAGCAGGGGCAGCATGCATGGATGCCTCTGAGGCTGCTTAATCGTACCATTATGCCAAAATTATGGGCAACAGCATGGCCATGACAGAGTGACCGAATGAGGCTAGATAGCATCTAAAACATGCAATAATTGACCCTGACACTATAGGGGATGGCATGCAGAGGCAGCGGCAGCAGTGGCAGGCTAGAGAGTGTCATGGCGACATACCCTAAATAACCTCAGGCTTCAAACCAATGGGTGGCAGAGAGGAACCAAAGGAGGTGAGCAAGAAGTGCTGAAATGATTTCCTATGTGAACAAAAGGTTGACGGTATATTTAGTCGATAACACAGCATGGTGGCGACATAGTGACCAAGTTCCATAACGTATCTGGTGAAACACCCGAAAAATGAGCCTGACACAGCTCTTTTGATAAGGGGACGCCATGTGGAGGCAGCCATGGAGACGACTTCCATGATTAAGAGCGACAGTATGGGGCATTCATATTGCGCTGCTATGATTGCAACTTCAGGTCTCCAGCATGGTGGCGACAGATGGGCCGAGTTCCACTATGTATCTGGTGAAACACCTGAAAATTCTGCCTGACACAGTTCGTTTGATAAGGGGATGATGTGCTGCATATCCTCTCGTGCTCCAGCGTCTGGGGTACAGAGAGTTGAAATAAGACATTGGTGGACGCTGTGGAGGATCGTGGAGGCAAAATGGACAGGAAACAGCAGGGGCAGCATGCATGAATGCCTCTGAGGCTGCCTAATCTTGGGATGGAGCTGGCGGTCCACTGCCAGGCGAGCTTTCGCCTGTCCAAGCCCCTGTCTCTCGGCTCCTCCCCACCCAAAATGGGCCTGGGAGCCAGAAGCGTTTACTTTGAAAAAATTATAATTTTCAAAGCAAGCCGGGTCGTTTGAATATTTCACCTAGGAATAATGGAATAGCATAGTGGTTCTATTTTTAATTGTTTTTACGGAAATGGTTCCATGATTAAGAGCGACAGTATGGGGCATCCATATTGCGCTGCTATGATTGCAACTTCAGGTCTCCAGCATGGCGGCGACAGATGGGCCGCGTTCCACTATGTATCTGGTGAAATACCTGAAAATTCTGCCTGACACAGCTCGTTTGATAAGGGGACGATGTATGGAGGCAGTGAACTAGTAGTAGATTAAAGGTGCTGCAATTAAAACTATGTTAGTTGGATCTTGGGATGGAGCTGGCGCTCCGCTGCCAGGCGAGCTTTCGCCTATCCAAGCCCCAGTCTCTCGGCTACTCGCCAAACAGAACTTCTAAGAACCTTTTGTATAAGATCAAGTGTAGTAGCGTTCTTATAAGTTTGGGTTATGGCGGGTGAGGGGAATGTAAACAGATGCGCAAGAAGCGCTGAAATAATATCGGTAAATGACAAAAGTTTGCCAGTATATTTTGTGGATTACACACCACGGTGGCGACAAAGTTAACAAGTTTGATGTGGAATCCATGAAAACAACCCAAAATTCTGCCTGACACAGCTCGTTTGATAAGGGGACCATGTATGGAGGCAGTGAACTAGTAGTAGATTAAAGGTGCTGCAGTTAAAACTATGTTAGTTGGATCTTGAGATGGAGCTGGCGCTCCGCAGCCAGGCGAGCTTTCGCCAATCCAAGCCCCTGTCTCTAGGCTACTCCCCAAACAGCACTTCTAAGAACCTTTTGTATAAGATCAAGTGTAGTAGCATTCTTATAAGTTTGGGATATGGCGGGTGAGGGGAATGTAAACAGATGCGCAAGAAGCGCTGAAATAATATCGGTAAATGATAAAAGTTTGCCAGTATATTTTGTGGATTACACAGCAGGGTGGCGACAAAGTAAACAAGTTTGATGTGGAATCCATGAAAACAACCCAAAATTCTGCCTGACACAGTTCGTTTGATAAGGAGACCATGTATGGAGGCAGCTATATGGACGACTTTTGGAGGCAGCTATGGCGATGACGTGTGGAGGTAGCAATGGAGACAACGTGTGGAGCCAGCTAAGAAGACGACATGTGGAGGCTGCTATGGAGACAATTTAATTTGGATAATGCCTGTATGTGGCAATCCAAAAAAGTTTTCAAACCAGAGGAGCAGGTAGGTGGTCCTCCAGAAAATTTAAATAAATTGAGTGCCTGTGTGTGGCAGTCCAAAAATGTTTTCAAACCAGAGGAGCAGGTAGGTGGTCCTCCAGAAAAATTAAATAGATTGAGTGCCTGTATGTGGCACTCCCAAAAATTGCTTAAAACAGAGGATCGGGTAGGTGGCCCTCCAGAAAAATTAAATACATAGAGTACTATAGCTAGAGCCAGTTGGCCCTGGCAAAAAATAGCCAGTTTCCTCTGCTTTAGTGTACAAAGAGGAGGAGAAGGAGGACAATGAGGAGGAGGAGTGCATACATTATTCAGGTTGAGCTTCTTTCACCTGGTGTAGAATGAAAATCCAGAGAAATCCAGGCTTTATTCATCTTGATAAGCGTCAGCCTGTCAGCGCTGTCAGTCGACAGGCGTGTACGCTTATCAGTGATGATGCCACTAGCTGCACTAAAAAACCCGCTCGGACAACACGCTAGCGGAAGGGCAGGCAAGTACCTCCAAGGCGTACAGCGCCCGTTCGTGCCACATGTCCAGCTTTGAAACCCAGTAGTTGTAGGGAGCTGTGTGATCATTTAGGACGATGGTATGGTCAGCTACGTACTCCCTCACCATCTTTCTGTAAAGATCAGCCCTACTCTGCCGAGACTGGGGACAGGTGACAGTGTCTTGCTGGGGTGACCTAAAACTGGCAAAGGCCTTGTAAAGCGTACCCCTGCCAGTGCTGGACAAGCTGCCTGCTCGCCTACTCTCCCTCGCTACTTGTCCCGCAGAACTACGCACTCTGCCGCTAGCGCTGTCAGAAGGGAAATACTGTTTCAGCTTGTGCACCAGGGCCTGCTGGTATTCATGCATTCTCACACTCCTTTCCTCTCCAGGGATGAGAGTGGAAAGATTTTGCTTGTACCGTGGGTCCAGGAGAGTGAATACCCAGTAATCGGTGCTGGAATAAATTCTTTGAACGCGAGGGTCACGGGATAGGCAGCCTAGCATGAAATCTGCCATATGCGCCAGAGTCCCAACGCGCAAGAATTCACTCCCCTCACTGGCCTGACTGCCCATTTCCTCCTCCTCCTCCTCCAACTCCTCTTCTTCTGTCCATACACGCTAAACAGTGAAGGACTGAACAATGGCCCCCTCTTCTGTCTCGCCAACATTCTCCTCCTCTTCTTCCTCATCCTCCTCCACCTCCTCCGATATGCGCTGAGAAACAGACCTAAGGGTGCTTTGGTTATCAAAAAGGGAATCTTCTTCCCCCGTCTCTTGTGACGAGCGCAAAGATTCCGACTTCATGCTGACCAGAGAGTTTTTCAACAGGCCAAGCAGCGGGATGGTGAGGCTGATGATGGCGGCATCGCCACTGACCATCTGTGTTGACTCCTCAAAGTTACTCAGCACCTGACAGATATCAGACATCCACGTCCACTCCTCATTGTAGACTTGAGGAAGCTGACTGACCTGACTACCAGTTCTGGTGGAAGTTGACATCTGGCAGTCTACAATCGCTCTGCGCTGCTGGTAAACTCTGGATAACATAGTTAATGTTGAATTCCACCTCGTGGGCACGTCGCACAACAGTCAGTGAGCGGGCAGTTGGAGGCGGCGCTGCGCTGCCCTGAGAGTGGCAGCATCTGTGCTGGACTGCCTGAAATGCTCACAGATGCGGCGCACCTTTGTGAGCAAATCAGACAGATTGGGGTATGTCTTGAGGAAACGCTGAACTATGAGATTTAACACATGGGCCAGGCATGGCACATGTGTCAGTCTGCCGAGTTGCAGAGCCGCCACCAGGTTACGGCCGTTGTCACACACAACCATGCTTGGCTTCAGGTTCAGCGGTGCCAGCCACAGATCAGTCTGCGCAGTGATGCCCTGTAATAGCTCTTGGGTGGTGTGCCTTTTATCGCCTAGGCTCAGCAGTTTGAGCACCGCCTGCTGTCGCTTAGCGACGGCACTGCTGCTGTGCCTAGAGCTACCAACTGATGGCGCCATGCCCGCAGATGGTAATTCAGAGGAGGAGGTGGAGGAGGGGTGGGAGGAGGAGGAGGCATACTAGGCCTTTGAGACCTGGACCGAGGTAGGCCCCGCAATCCTCGGCGTCGGCAGTATATGAGCAGCCCCAGGGTCAGATTCGGTCCCAGCCTCCACCAAGTTAACCCAATGTGCCGTCAGTGACATATAGTGGCCCTGCCCGGCAGCACTCGTCCACGTGTCCGTGGTCAGGTGGACTTGTCAGAAATGGCGTTGGTCAGGGCACGGATGATGTTCTCTGACACGTGCTTGTGCAGGGCTGGGACGGCACATCGGGAAAAGTAGTGGCGGCTGGGGACCGAATACCGAGGGGCGGCCGCCGCCATGAGGTTTCGAAAGGCCTTGGTCTCTACCAGCCTATAGGGCAACATCTCCAGGCTAAGCAACTTGGAGATGTGGACGTTGAGGGCTTGGGTTTGTGGGTGGGTTGCGCTATACTTCCTTTTGCACTCCAGCGGGGGTATGGAGAGCAGAACGCTGGTGGATGCTGTGGAGGATCGTGGAGACGAAGATAGTGTTTTCGCACTGGAGGTGTTTGGGCCGTGGTCCTGGGCAGGGGGCTGACTAGCAGATGACACAGGGGAAGGAGCAGTGGTGTGCCTGGCCGGAGGTGAACGGGCTTGGTGCCATTGAGTGGGGTGTTTAGCATTCATATGCCTGCGCATACTGGTGGTAGTTAAGCTAGTAGTGGTGGAACCCCTGCTGATCCTGGTTTGGCAAAGGTTGCACACCACAGTCCGTCGGTCATCCGGTGTTTCTTTAAAGAACCTCCAGACTTCTGAAAATCTAGCCCTCGCCACGAGAGTTTGACTACGGGCAACATTTGGCGCTGATGCACCAGCTCTGGCCCTGCCTCTCCATCTGGCCCCACCACTGCCTCTTCCAACATGTTCTGCTATAGGACTCGCCTCCATCTCAGAAGCACTGTGTTCACCCGGCCCTTTCAACCCAGCTTGGGTCTGTCACCTCATCATCCTCCGATCCCTCAGTCTGCCCCCCCCCTCGGACTTCCTGCCCTGACAACAACTTCACCACTGTCTGACAACCGTGTCTCCTCATCGTCCGACACCTCTTTACACACTTCTTCTACTACGTCAATAATGTCATCATCACCCACAGACTGCGACCGGTGGAAAACCTGGGCATCGGAAAATTGCTCAGCAGCAACCGGTCAAGTGGTTTGTGACTGTGGGAAGGGTCCAGAAACAGTTCCTCAGAGTATGCCGGTTCAAATGCCAAATTTTGCTGGGAGGGGGCAGACTGGGGGGAAGGAGGCTGAGGTGGAGGAGCTGGAGGAGTGCTGATTTCGGTGACATGGGTGGACTGCGTGGAAGACTGACTGGTGGACAAATGGCTAGAAGCATTGTCCGCAATCCATGACATCACCTCTTCGCACTGTTCTGGCCTCAACAGTGCTCTACCACGAGTCCCAGTAACTTGAGACATGATGAACCTAGGGAGTGTAGCTCTGCGGCGTTCCCCTGCTCCCTCATCAGCAGGTGGTGTCTCACCCCGCCCAGGACCATGGCCTCTGACCCCAGCAGTAGTTGGACGCCCACGTCCACGCCCTCGTCCTCTACCCCTAGCCCTCGGGTTAAACATTTTCAAAATTAAAGTGTAAACTTCAAATTTTTTTTTTTTGTGTATTTTGTGTTTTTTTTTTTAAACAAAACTATGCTATCCTATTGCTATGGCTAGTTTCTAACCTACACTGACAGCACACAACTGGATTTTGTGCTGTGCCAGATGAATTTTGAGAAATAAACGTAAAAAATAAATAAATCAGCAGACTGTGCCTAATTCAAATCAAACCCCTAATAAATTGTCCCACTTTGGTGTTTGAGGTGGATATGTGTGTCACTAAGAGCTAAACACAACGGTCACAAGTCTCCCAGCAAATCCTCACAATATGGTACTAGCTGCACTAGTAATGCCAGCAAGCCCAGCCACAAGCAAACAAAAAAAAGGAAAATATAACGCTATTGTAGGCCTAAGTAAGCCTTTGGGGTTCTCCTATGGCTATTTTCTAGCCTACACTCAAAGCACACTGCTTTGACAGATAACTTTAAGTTCTAAAAAGAAATAAACGTAAAAAAAAATAAATCAGAAGACTGTGCCTAATTCAAATCAAACTCCTAATAAATTGTCCCACTTCGGTGTTTGAGGTGGATATGTGTGTCACTAAGAGCTAAACGCAAGTCTCCCTGCAAATTACTCACAATATGGTACTAGCTGCACTACTAGCAGCAAGCCCAGCCACAAACAAACCAAAAAAAAGCAAAATAAAACGTTATTGTAGCCCTAAGAAGGACTGTTGGGTTCTTGTAGAATCACTCCTGCCTAACACTATTCTAATAGAACACCCTAACGCTTTCCCTGACCAGCAGCAGCTCTCTCCCTAGCAGCATCCAGACAGAGAATGACGCGTGCAGCGCGGGCAGGGGCTAGTCTATTCCAGGGTCACCTGATCTGGCCAGCCAACCACTGCTATCGACGTGTAAGGGTACCACGTCATGCTGGGTGGAGTGCAGTGTCTCCTGGCTTGTGATTGGCTCTGTTTCTGTCCGCCAAAAAGCAAAACGGCGGGAGATGCCATTTTCTCGAGCTGGCGAAATACTTGTCCGAGCAACGAGCAGTTTCGAGTACGCTAATGCTCGAACGAGTATCAAGCTCGGACGAGTATGTTCGCTCATCTCTAATTGTTTTCCTTTTTTTTAACGAGGGTTAATGGGTACTAAGAGAGCAATTAAACAAAGTTCTTAGGAGTTAGCCCCAAGTCAATTACATTCAGTGATGCTGGTTCAAAATTTGGCTTATCACCTCTTCACAGCAACAAAAACATAAAATCTTTAGCCAGTTTTACAGTCAATGTATACATCGATTCACTATAGTTTTTTAAATTCTAGACTGTAATTACATTTTAATGTAATTTTGGCAGAAAAGCCCTCAAAAATCTACATTCTCCTAAAAGGCTAAATTCACAAAATCTCCTATTTACATTTTATTGAAAATGAATAACTTCCTGTTGTTTTTTTTTATAGGTCATGGCTGTTTCTGTTTGTCCTGATATGTAGTTATCTGTTTTATGATGTGAGGTTTTATTTTTATTCTGCCCGTGTAAAATTTAAATTGGCTGACATTCACTTAAAAAAGAAATCTAAATATGTTCAGGAATTGCTTCTTGGAGTATTGTGGGTGGAATAAACTCCCAGGAATAAACAATAACAATGCATATATTTATGCTGTGCTCGGTTCAGCTCTTCAGATTTTATTTAATGAGCTGCTACTAACACTTACCAAGGCTCCTGTAGACCTGTTAATGAGATGTAATTTAGCCACAGGCTTGAACACATCCTTGTTCCAAATGACTGGCACAAATAAGTGTAGGAACTGCGTCTATGAATAGGTCTTAACTTTTACAATGTGCAAATTAATGATTGTTCACAGACTGTTAATATTGGAGGGACATGTTAAAAATTTTCCTTGGAGAAAATAAAACTCATTTATAAACCTAGAAAAAATGTGTCTACTTTAGTTTGTCTTTTTGTCTTGTTTCTATCTATCTATACACAACAACTCAGAAGCCAAATTTATTTAAATAGATTTGTGAGTCGAAAAAGGAAAAATTGAGGGGAGCATTGAAATAAACTGAAGAAATATAACTGATTGGGGCAGATTTACTTACCCGGTCCATTCGCGATGCAGCGGCGCGTTCTCTGCGCTGGATTCGGGTCCGGTCGGGATTTATTAAGGCAGTTCCTCCGACATCCACCAGGTGGTGCTGCTGCGCTGAAGTTCCCTGGAACGCACTGGAATACACCGAACCAGGCTGAGTGAAGGTAAGTGCAAGCTCCACAACACATTTTTTGTTTTAAATGCGTCGGTTTTTCCGAATCCGTCGGGTTTTCGTTCGGCCACGCCCCCGATTTCCGTCACGTGCATGCCAGCGCCGATGCACCACAATCCGATCGCGTGCGGGGCAATTCAGGTGAAATTGGTGTAAATCGGAAATATTCGGGTAACACGTCAGGAAAACGTGAATCGGGCCCTTAGTAAATTACCCCCATTATGATTAGTTCTGACTTCACTAGTTATACTCTGCCAGTATACTCTTCCATTACTTTTATACTTCTAAATGAGACAATTGGGTAGTCCTTGAATAATCCCGTCATGTGCATCAGTATTATTTACAAAGATTGTAGAAATATGTTGTTTTCCCAAACATACATATTCCAAAACATTCTGGGACATAAATTGGATTCCTAATAAAAACTCCCTTGCAATGTTTTTTATGGGTGCTATGACTTGACTAGCGCAATGAGCAGACCACAATGTTGGGGTTTGTAACGGACATTGTGTGTTCGGATCAAAGGAACGAATACTGATGGGTCCGCTCATCACTAGACTTGAGCCACTAGAGATGTGAAAAATATAGTTATCTATCAATTGTATGACATCAATAGTTTATGTCTATCTATTCATAAGATATGTCATGAATGTGTAGTTAGTGGGCCTTTTACCTATGGGATCCTCACGACGGTAATGAATCCACTGCTAATTCATGGAGAGGTGAGAACATGAGAAGAGAGCTCTACATTCCCTGAGTCTTCCTCTGGCTTCCCGAGATTTGATCGATGGTCTCCGACATTATTATTGGCTATTATCGTCAGGACCTGAAAACAGTATTTAAACTATGGAATCAGAGACTTCCAATACATGAACCACACCTATATGAACTCTAAGAGGGCTCATTTTGTATTTGTCATCTGCTGTAAAGTCTGTAACTTACAGTATATTGGATTAACAACATGCAAATTCATTGTAGAAAACATTAGTGGAAATAATAAAACTTTAGGAGTAGAGATGAGCGAACATACTCGTCCGAGCTTGATGCTCATTCGAGCATTAGCGTACTCGAAACTGCTCGTTGCTCGGACGAATACTTCGCCCGCTCGAGAAAATGGCATCTCCCGCCGTTTTGCTTTTTGGCGGCCAGAAACAGAGCCAATCACAAGCCAAGAGACTCTGCACTCCACCCAGCATGACGTGGTACCCTTACACGTCGATAGCAGTGGTTGGCTGGCCAGATCAGGTGACCCTGGAATAGACTAGCCCCTGCCTGCGCTGCTCGGATCATTCTGTGTCTGGATGCCGCTAGGGAGGGAGCTGCTGCTGGTCAGGGAAAGCGTTAGGGTGTTCTATTAGAATAGTGTTAGGCAGGAGTGATTCTACAAGAACCCAACAGCCCTTCTTAGGGCTACCATAACGTTATACTTTTTTTTTTTTTATTTGATTGTGGCTGGGCTTGCTGGCACTAGTAGTGCAGCTAGTACCATATTGTGAGGAATTTGCTGGGAGACCTGCGACCGTTGTGTTTAGCTCTTAGTGACACGCATATCCACCTCAAACACCGAAGTGGGACAATTTATTAGGGGTTTGAGTAGAATTAGGCAGAGTCTGCTGATTTATTTATTTTTTTACCTTTATTTCATTTTATAGCTCAAATTATCCAGTTGTGTGCTGTCAGTGTAGGTTAGAAACTAGCCATAGCAATAGGATAGCATCGTTTTGTTAAAAAAAATAAAAAACTAAAAAAAAAATAAACACAAAAAAAATTTTTTTTCAAGTTTACACTTTAATTTGGAAAATGTTTAACCCGAGGGCTAAAGGTAGAGGACGAGGGCGTGGACGTGGGCGTCCAACTACTGCAGGGGTCAGAGGCCGTGGTCCTGGGCGGGTTGAGACACCACCTGCTGATGGGGGAGCAGGGGAACGCCGCAGAGGTACACTCCCTAGGTTCATCATGTCTCAAGTTACTGGGACTCGTGGTAGAGCACTGTTGAGGCCAGAACAGTGCGAAGAGGTGATGTCGTGGATTGCGGACAATGCTTCTAGCCCTTTGTCCACCAGTCAGTCTTCCACGCAGTCCACCCATGTCACCGAAATCGGCACTCCTCCAGCTCCTCCACCTCAGCCTCCTTCCCCCCAGTCTGCCCCCTCCCACCAAAATTTGGCATTTGAACCGGCATACTCTGAGGAACTGTTTTCTGGACCCTTCCCACAGTCACAAACCACTTGTCCTGCTGCTGCTGAGCTATTTTCCGATGCCCAGGTTTTCCACCAGTCGCAGTCTGTGGGTGATGATGACATTATTGACGTAGTGGAAGAAGTGTGTAAAGAGGTGTCGGACGATGAGGAGACACAGTTGTCAGACAGTGGTGAAGTTGTTGTCAGGGCAGGAAGTCCGAGGGGGGAGCAGACTGAGGGATCGGAGGATGATGAGGTGACAGACCCAAGCTGGGTTGATAGGCCGGGTGAACACAGTGCTTCTGAGACGGAGGCGAATCCTATAGCAGAACAGGTTGGAAGAGGCAGTGGTGGGGCAAGACGGAGAGGCAGGGCCAGAGCTGGTGCATCAGCGCCAAATGTTGCCCGTAGTCAAGCTCCCGTGGCGAGGGCTAGATTTTCAGAAGTCTGGAGGTTCTTTAAAGAAACACCGGATGACCGACGGACTGTGGTGTGCAACCTTTGCCAAACCAGGATCAGCAGGGGTTCCACCACTACCACCAGTAGCTTAACTACCACCAGTATGCGCAGGCATATGAATGCTAAACACCCCACTCAATGGCACCAAGCCCGTTCACCTCCGGCCGGGCACACCACTGCTCCTTCCCCTGTGTCATCTGCTAGTCAGCCCCCTGCCCAGGACCCCGGCCCAAACACCTCCCGTGCGAAAACCCCATCTTCGCCGCCACGATCCTCCACAGCATCCACCAGCATTCAGCTCTCCATACCCCAGACGCTGGAGCGCAAAAGGAGGTATAGCGCAACCCACCCACATGCCCAAGCCCTCAACGTCCACATCTCCAAGTTGCTTAGCCTGGAGATGCTGCCCTATAGGCTGGTAGAGACCGAGGCTTTTCGAAACCTCATGGCGGCGGCCGCCCCTCGGTATTCGGTCCCCAGCCGCCACTACTTTTCCCGAGGTGCCGTCCCAGCCCTGCACAAGCACGTGTCAGAGAACATCCTCCGTGCCCTGACCAACGCCGTTTCTGACAAGGTCCACCTGACCACGGACACGTGGACGAGTGCTGCCGGGCAGGGCCACTATATATCGGTGACGGCACATTGGGTTAACTTGGTGGAGGCTGGGACCCAGTCTGACCCTGGGGCTGGTCATATACTGCCGACGCCGAGGATTGCGGGGCCTACCTCGGTCCAGGTCTCAAAGGCCTACTATGCCTCCTCCTCCTCCTCCCACCCCTCCTCCACCTCCTCCTCTGAATTACCATCTGTGGGCATGGCGCCATCAGTCGGTAGCTCTAGGCACAGCAGCAGTGCCATCGTTAAGCGACAGCAGGCGGTGCTCAAACTGCTGAGCCTAGGCGATAAAAGGCACACCGCCCAAGAGTTATTACAGGGCATCACGGCGCAGACTGATCTGTGGCTGGCACCGCTGAACCTGAAGCCAGGCATGGTTGTGTGTGACAACGGCCGTAACCTGGTGGCAGCTCTGCAACTCGGCAGACGGACACATGTGCCATGCCTGGCCCATGTGTTAAATCTGATAGTTCAGCGTTTCCTCAAGACATACCCCAATCTGTCTGATTTGCTCAAGAAGGTGCGCCGCATCTGTGCGCATTTCAGGAAGTCCAGCACAGATGCTGCCACTCTCAGGGCAGCTCAGCGCCGCCTCCAACTGCCCGCTCACCGACTGTTGTGCAACGTGCCCACGAGGTGGAATTCAACATTAACCATGTTATCCAGAGTTTACCAGCAGCGCAGAGCGATTGCAGACTGCCAGATGTCAACTTCCACCAGAACTGGTAGTCAGGTCAGTCAGCTTCCTCAAGTCTACAATGAGGAGTGGACGTGGATGTCTGATATCTGTCAGGTGCTGAGTAACTTTGAGGAGTCAACACAGATGGTCAGTGGTGATGCCGCCATCATCAGCCTCACCATCCCGCTGCTTGGCCTGTTGAAAAACTCTCTGGTCAGCATGAAGTCGGAAGCTTTGCGCTCGTCACAAGACACGGGGGAAGAAGATTCCCTTGTTGATAGCCAAAGCACCCTTAGGTCTGTTTCTCAGCGCATATCGGAGGAGGTGGAGGAGGATGAGGAGGAAGAGGAGGAGAATGTTGGCGAGACAGAAGAGGGGACCATTGTTCAGTCCTTCACTGTTCAGCATGTATGGGCAGAAGAAGAGGAGTTGGAGGAGTTGGAGGAGGAGGAAATGGAAAGTCAGGCCAGTGAGGGGAGTGAATTCTTGCGCGTTGGGACTCTGGCGCATATGGCAGATTTCATGCTAAGCTGCCTATCCCGTGACCCTCGCGTTCAAAGAATTTATTCCAGCACCGATTACTGGGTATTCACTCTCCTGCACCCACGGTACAAGCAAAATCTTTCCACTCTCATCCCTGGAGAGGAAAGGAGTGTGAGAATGCATGAATACCAGCAGGCCCTGGTGCACAAGCTGAAACAGTATTTCCCTTCTGACAGCGCTAGCGGCAGAGGGCGTACTTCTGCGGGACAAGTAGCGAGGGAGAGTAGGCGACCAGGCAGCTTGTCCAGCACTGGCAGGGGTACGCTTTACAAGGCCTTTGCCAGTTTTATGTCACTCCAGCAAGACACTGTCACCTGTCCCCAGTCTCGGCAGAGTAGGGCTGATCTTTACAGAAAGATGGTGAGGGAGTACGTAGCTGACCATACCATCGTCCTAAATGATCACACAGCTCCCTACAACTACTGGGTTTCAAAGCTGGACATGTGGCACGAACTGGCGCTGTACGCCTTGGAGGTTCTTGCCTGCCCTGCCGCTAGCGTGTTGTCCGAGCGGGTTTTCAGTGCAGCTGGTGGCATCATCACGATAAGCGTACACGCCTGTCGACTGACAGCGCTGACAGGCTGACGCTTATCAAGATGAATAAAGCCTGGATTTCTCCGCATTTCCATTCTCCACCAGGTGAAAGAAGCTGAACCTGAATAATGTATGCACTCCTCCTCCTCATTGTCCTCCTTCTCCTCCTCTTTGTACACTAAAGCAGAGGAAACTGGCTATTTTTTTGCCAGGGCCAACTGGCTCTGGCTATAGTACTCTATGTATTTAATTTTTCTGGAGGGCCAACTACCATGTCCTCTGTTTTAAACAATTTTTGGGAGTGCCACATACAGGCACTCAATCTATGTAATTTTTCTGGAGGACCAGCTACCTGCTCCTCTGGTTTGAAAACTTTTTTGGACTGCCACATACAGGCACTCAATTTATTTAATCTTTTTGGAGGACCAGCTACCTGCTCCTCTGCTTTGAAAACTTTTTTGGACTGCCACATACAGGCACTATCCAAATTAAATTGTCTCCATAGCAGCCTCCACACGTCGTCTTTTTAGCTGCCTTCACACGTTGTCTCCATTGCTACCTCCACACGTCATCGCCATAGCTGCCTCCAAAAGTAGTCCATATAGCTGCCTCCATACATGGTCCCCTTATCAAACGAGCTGTGTCAGGCAGAATTTTGGATTGTTTTCATGGCTTCCATGTTAACTTTGTCGCCACCCTGCTGTGTAATCCACAAAATATACTGGCAAACTTTTATCATTTACCAATATTATTTCAGCGCTTCTTGCGCATCTGTTTACATTCCCCTCACCCGCCAGAACCCAAACTTATAAGAACGCTACTACACTTGATCTTATACAAAAGGTTCTTAGAAGTGCTGTTTGGGGAGTAGCCTAGAGACAGGGGCTTGGATTGGCGAAAGCTCGTCTGGCAGCGGAGCGCCAGCTCCATCCCAAGATCCAACTAACATAGTTTTAACTGCAGCACCTTTAATCTACTACTAGTTCACTGCCTCCATACATGGTCCCCTTATCAAACGAGCTGTGTCAGGCAGAATTTTGGGTTGTTTTCATGGCTTCCACATCAAACTTGTTAACTTTGTCGCCACCCTGCTGTGTAATCCACAAAATATACTGGCAAACTTTTATCATTTACCGATATTATTTGAGCGCTTCTTGCTCACCTCCTTTGGTTCCTCTCTGCCACCCATTGGTTTTAAGCCTGAGTCCATTTGGGGTATGTTTGGGGTATGTCATTCGGTCACTCTGTCATTGCCATGCTGTTGCCCATACTTTTGGCATAATGGTGCGATTAAGCAGCCTCAGAGGCATCCATGCATACTGCCCCTGCTGTTTCCTGTCCATTTCCGTGGTGTTTCCATCCTTTTCTGAGGTTCCCAGGTGCTTGGCCAAGCTTCCCTGTGCAGATCCTTGGTCCCCTTGAAAAATGCTCGAGTCTCCCATTGACTTCAATGGGGCTCGTTATTCGAGACGAGCACTCGAGCATCGGGAAAAGTTCGTCTCGAATAACGAGTACCCGAGCATTTTAGTGCTCGCTCATCTCTATTTAGGAGCAAAAATATTTCCAATTCTTCTACTCAATGTTCATGGAGCGGACTATAAGTGTGTATAAGTGGGCCGGTGACTGCTTTGTCCATGAAGATCTGAATTCTTACTTTAGGTTCCCAATATCCCACTGGTCTCAGTCTTAAATCAAATTAGATAATTTTTTTTAGGTTTTTTGGTGGGTTATTTTTTTTCAATAGGTATCTGCTACTATTTAATTGGGTCTTTGCTACATCATTTGTATTAGACAATTCACTTTAAGTGAACTGTCCGAATTTGTAAGTAAATGTGCCCATTGTCTTCACCTATTTGAAGCATCTGCAGTTCTCATGAGCGATAAGGCTCATAAGGATTATGATAAAACTATACAAATTAGGATTTATCATTTAAAATAATAGTTATATACCGGTATATAATTATAATTATATGCTTTGGCAGAATAACAGTTTGTGACAGATATCCCGACTGAATGATAACTAATTCTTCCATAATTATTAAGCATCAATAATTATCTGTACTGTAAATATTAATAAGTAATATTTGTCTTGGTTAACAGTTGACGGGCTGCACTGACCTTGTGCTACTTTGGGACAAACACAAATTATTTAAACAAAATGCATGAAAAAATATATTTTTGCATAAAACTCAAATCATAGCAGAGGTTTACGCTCAAAAAAATAACAACTCCCACATTTGTGCATGCACTAAAATACATAGCGAAGGGAATGATAAATCGACTGGGTGCGCCAAATAATTTTTCCACTCAGCGTCACACAGATATATTTTTGTACAATTTCTTACACAGCAGTAACCCAAATAAAAATCTTTATATTGTATTAACAGTGCAATAATGTCTTCCGGCAGCTCAGAAGAATTTGAGTAAGTAGGCCATAACATAGGCATAAATAATGGAGAGATAGTTTGAAATAAAAACTTTATTCAGGGATCTGTGAGTTTTTTTGCGCTACATGCAACCTTTTGGACAAATTCTGGGTTGCGTTGTTTATATTTAGCCAGAAGAGAATAAAATGTCAATACTCTTGCTCCATTAAAAAAATATAAGATAACTAAGATAACTAATAAGATAAATTGCTGTCTGATTTTTCTGGGTAGGAGAAGGTTAATAACGTGAACATAAGTTCATGTTATCCCTTTACAAAATTGAGCTACAGATAAAGTCAATGGGGCACATTTACTAAGGGTCCGCAGCCGCGAATCCGTCGGGTTTTTCCCGAATATTTCCGCTTTGCGCTGTATTTCATGGGATTGTGGCGCACGCGATCGATTTTTGGCGTAATCGCGCCGACTTTCGCGCGACAGAAATCGGGGGCGTGGCCACCGGACAACCCGAAGGATTCGGAAAAAACGCAGAATTTAAAAAGCCATTTGTGTCGCAAGATCAAGCACTCACATACACCAGAAAAAAGCAGGTGAACTTCGGCGGACCTCGGCGCAGCAGCGACACCTGGCGAATATCGGCGCACGGACCTTAGTGAATCCCGGCAGAACCCGAATCAGCGTCGGAGAACCCGCCGCTGGATCGCGACTGGACCGGGTAAGTAAATGTGCCCCAATATTTTTTTAATGTGTGAACTGTGCAAAACTGTACATTCCCCCCATTCTGCTTCCTGCAGTCTGCCGGCTAAGTAGCTGGAGAGGAGGACAAAATTCTATAAGTTCTATAACTTTGGATCCCTGGCACCTAGAATCTTAGATTTATTCTGTGAAAGAGGAGACTCTGCTCTTGTAAATGAATATAGGATTTTGTTTATAGATGCCAGGGAACCCATAGTTATTAACTGTTAAAGTGAGAGACAAAAGTTATTTATATAGATATATATGAAAATCACACTTAAATCACACCAATATCTCTGGATCCCTGACACCTCCAAACCCTATCTTAGAAATATATATAATGTCCTTGGCCATTGAGGAGCCACCCTATGAGGACTTATGAGGTACACCGGTTGGCCTGTCTGAGACTGCCCAGTAGTAATGTAACATACTGTACACCAATGTCAAAAAAGTTTTGATGGCATTCTAAAGAACAAGAAGAAAATCCTCGATTTCTACTGTAAGATAGCAACAAACAACTGGATTAAGTTCCACAAATGCATTTGGCTGCAGCTTACTCTACTTAAGTCACAGGCAAAAATTCCCTGCTGCTGGATATGTCTGGGAAGGATTAGAGGGCCCTATATTTTAAAGGACCTTAGACAATTTCCTCTATTGCATGCTCTAGAATCCAGGCCCAGTCTCAATTATTTTCTGCTAGATTTATTTTCCTCTTTAAATAATAACCACATATTAGGCAAGAGCTAAAAAAGTAATAACAAACTTGATTTGATCAGTTCAATCTTACAAAATGTTTCCTCTTGGTATTTTCAAATTGCCAGTGTAATTTTCTGTGAGGAAACTAATGTAGTTAGCAGCCATATATGCATCTGCTGCACAATTCTCATATGAGACGGTGACAATATCATTGAAGTTTTGTTGGGCACTGGAGAGCATTAACAGCATGAAGCCACAGTAAAATTGCTCTATGATAATGATTAAAGCAGCATAACAAGTCTTGACTCATATGCCATGCAGCATGCATACATGAGTCTGATGCTAGCACAACTACTATGCCATTTAATTAGTCCAACAAATCATGTTAATGTCGGAGTAGATAAAAAAGGCATCATCTTCACCATTTTGAGTGTTTCAGGTCGTCTATGTAAATCTATTGAAATACTTTGTATTAATCCAAAACTCGAAAGCTAATAAATATATGGATTATTATCAGTATAACAAAATTGGGGTTAATTATGATCAAGGAACTAAATTTTGCTGAAGCAGGCCAAATTTGTAAAGTAAGATGAACTGATGGATACATTTGGAACATTTTTAACAGCTATGCATGCAAAAATATGCAATGAGGCAGCACTCAGGTAAGTATAAAGGTGTTCTTTATATATATTAAGCTTGAACTATAGGATCTTGAATAGCTACAATATTTGATCACTATTAGAAACAGGTGTTTTCTCAAAAAAAGAATTTAAAGCACAGCACCCTATGTTTGAATTAATGAATTGGGTTTGGGAAAAATCTAAAGAAAAATTACACTATAAAGGATATCTAGACTGTTCACCGCTGTGGGGTTACACAAATAGAAATCTAAAACTCTTGAATTATTCTAAATTTTGGGTGGGGAAAGGAGTGTGTTTTTTGTTCAGATATTAAAGCATTTTGAGGAGCTGGCCAAGGAATTCAATCTAGATGGAAGAGACTGGTATTTTTATGTGCAACTTAGGTGTGCCTTTAAAGAATACAGAGAAAGAGATAAATATCTAATGGAAAAGCATCTATTGGATTTTCTTTTTGATAGCAAAGTAAAGAGAAAAGGTATAGTGTCGAGAGTATATAAAGCCCTATTAAACAATCAAGAGACACCCCCAGCTAAAGGGGGATTTGACGAATGGAAAAAAGTGATTCCCAATCTATCCATGGAAGCATGGGTAGACGCACTTAAAATGAATAAAAAAACCACAAGAAATTTATCTCATATTATCTCCCAAATATTCATCTTCCATAAAGCTCATTACACCCCAAAAAGATTGAATAGATTTAGGAACACAAGAGAAGAAAAATGTCCAAAATGTAATATAGTGGATGCAGATCTAATACATATGCTGTGGCGAAGCCCTAAACTCCATCTATATTGGAATCAAGTTTTGGGAAGATTGGCATCGTTATTTAGTTGTACTATTCCAGACAAAGAGGTGGTGTGTATCTTGGGTTCTAAAATAGGAGTGATAGGGTCCCCCGGTAGTGTGCTTTATGTGATGAAGGGCATGTTACTAGCAAGAAAGTTAATCTTATTCAATTGGAAGAAAAATAACACTCCAAGCGTGCAAGAATGGGAAGAGAGAATGGATGTTTTACTCCACGCAGAACAGTTAGAAATAGGTAAAGGAACGGAAGTGGAAAAATTAAGAAAAAAGTGGTTTACAAGAGCTTATATAAACTAAAAGAAGGGAATGGTGTAATAAAGAACTAGATATTTGGACGGTTTATTTGTTGCAGATACCTAAAGGGATGGATATAAGGGGTTGTCAATCACCAAGGGTGGGAAGGGGAGGGAATATATGGGTAATAAAAATCGAAATTGTTAATTTGCTATGTATTTAATAATGGAAGTAAGAATTGTTGATACTTATCGTCACGTTTTATATTGATGTACACCTTGCATATTGATAATAAATTTAAAAAAAAAAAAAGTATAAAGGTGTTTTTTATTCACCCAAGGCAAAATAAGGTGCAATGTTTCAGCTCATCCATAGAGCCATTATCAAGCATACTGGCTCTATGGATGAGCTGAAACATTGCACCTTATTTTGCCATGGGTGAATAAAGATCACCTTTGTACTTATCGGAGTGCTGCCTCATTGCATTTTTTTTTTAATATCTGACCTTACAAACCGTTGAATCGGGTTTGTTGGAGGCGTGCACCCACCATTGGACTTGATCCATTATACTCACTGTGCTGCTCCACAATCGGACTGTTTGCTTTAATAGCTGTGCATTTATAAATTGAATAAAATAATGTTACCTATAGAGGCATTTAAAAATGTCCTAATCTTTGTGCCAGGAAGTTTTCATTTACACAACAGACCGCTCCTGTTTATTGGATCAAAACCCATAAGAGTAAGATTGAGGTGGTCAAATCCCTCTCTTCCATCATAAATAAACCACTAGGAAGTCCTGCTACTTCACTCCCTCTGCCATGTCGCTTCTATTCTCACAGAAGACAATTCAGTCTAATACAGTAACTTTTGCGGCCTCCCTCCATCAGCCAGGCCCCTTCTCATCTCACAGAAGACAGCTCAGTCTGCTATATCAAGTCTTGCTGCACCCACCACAGCCAAGCCCCCTCTCATCTCACAGCTGACCGTACAGTCTGATACAGCAAGTCCTGCTTCTACCCTCCCACAGCCAAAATTCATCTCCTTTCCTGAGAAACACTCACTAACTGCTAGGTCTTTCATCTTACATTTCTAACAGTGTCAATAGATAAAATACAAGGTCCTGTGATAAAATTGTCTCTTTCTTAGTGTGGCAATATAGAAGAAAATTCTTAACCGATTACCCTATCCCTGGCATTTCTGATTGGTGATGAGGATGCATTTATTGCACACATGATATTTGCTTGCATTTGTGGCCTCAAACTACTTAGGGTTTAGATTGGAGAAGATGCCGGTGAGTGGTAAATTGCCACACTCAACCTGAGGATACCCTCCAGAGAGATACATTGGGGCTCAGTTACTTACCCGGTCCATTCGCGATCCCATGGCGCGTTGCCCGACATGGATTCGCATCCAGCCGGGATTCACTAAGCTCGTGCACCCGATATCCACCAGGTGTCGCTGCTGCACCAAGGTCCGCCGGAGTTCACCATCTTGTTCCCGATGCTTGTAAGTGTGTGTCAAGACACAAATATTTTTTTAAATACCTCGGTTTTTCAAATTCCATAGGGTTTTCCGTCGGCCACGCCTCCCGATCTCCGTTGCGTGAAAGCCGGTGCCGATGCGCCAAAATCCGATCGTGTGCCAAAATCCCAGGGCAATTTGCCGCAAATTGGAAATCGTCGGGAAACCCGACAAAAGTGCGGCCGTGGAGCCCTTATTAAATGAGCCCCATTTTCTTATACATTTCCCTTTAAATGTTACCTGTTCTAGCTAGGGCATTCTGCAAAAGAACATAACGCCATTAAGTCATGCATATCGGATTTTGTAGGTATGACTCTCATTCATTGTTACCAGAGGTAGCTTTTACCAATGGTATATATAGAAAAGGCCAGTCTTCTTGATTTATGCCCTTTTCGAACTTCATTGCTCAAAAGAAATCCATGTTAGTGATGATTGTGTATTATAAAGGTGCTGATGTTTTGTTCTCTAAGTTTATATACATTAATTTTGCAAGTAGACACAAATTATTGTTATAATGGCTCATACACATGGCTGGTACATAAATGGAGATCTGTCACTGTAAGAAGTCCAGTAGTGATATTTATAAAAAAAATATGACCAAACATACAAGGTACAAAAGAAACACATTTTCAATGTTATATCTGTAATGAAGGCAACCTTTATGGGGCTCCCTCTACATATAGGATGTACACAGTATTATAGAGCAAAATGCCAAATCTGCCAAATGCACATTCATTACCATCTAATCAAAACAGCTTTGCAATATTACCTTAGAAGATAATGTGCCATTGTAGAAAGAAAGATGCAAAATAATGTGACTCTGACACAGAATATGAGTAATGCTTATATATAGGTCAAAGAAAGGTCCTTCAAGCATGAGGACCTCAAATGTCAATGATCCAGTGTTTCCATGGAGATCTGTTTGACACTTTACTTACACCCACCCATTGGGAAATAAATGGTAATGATTTTGTGTGTTTTGTTGTGTGTTATCAGACTTAATGGATTTCCTGCTGCTGGGCCACACAGCTGAAGACACACATATTATAATGGAAAAATAGAAACTCAGGAGGTAAAATGAAACCTAAAACAAGCTGAAGTGTGGCTTATGCCAAAAGTGGTGCTACAGTATTCTAGAACTGGAATAGCCCTTTCATGCTTCATGAGTCACTACATTTTCCCATAGAAATGACATGGTATTATCATTGCAGATTGATTTTTCTTTAATATTTAGTACTGTACTACAATTTAGTGGCCACATTTCTGTAAAAAATGTGTTAATAAGATATGTAAATTAGCCTGCGGTGCTCTGCAGAGCACCATCAGACTTCACTGTCTTAGAGGGGCGGGCCGTCGGATGATCATTTGGACTGAGCACAGGATTTAACATTCAAATTGTGTCGCAAGATAAAGCACTTACATACACCAGGAAGATGAAGGTAAACTCCAGCGGACCCGAGCGAGGAAGCAACATATGATCGATATCAGGGGCACAATCCTAGTGAATTATCGCCTGACAATGCACTTTAGGTGAACTCCTCTGGACCGGTAAGTAAATGTTCCCCAATAGGTACCACTGATTCTAGTTTTCTTTGGAGCAGTTGGCGGCAGATGCTCCAAATGGGTGACACCCGAGTTGTCTAACTCCCCCTCCTAGTGATTGAAATGTTCATCGTCTCCAATAAACTGTGGACAGCAAAAGCATATGCAAATTTATCTTTATCTCACTCATGGGCAGGACAATATAGAGTGAGAGAAGATCTTCTTATTCCTTAGGACATCTGCATACTGTTCAGAAAGGCTGTTGCTTGTAAACGATTAGCAGCAGATTTACAGTACTGACCTGGTGAAAGTTACATAGGTCCCATCTATATGCTGTGTATATACAATCCACTATATGCCATTTACAGCTTCAATGCAAAAGTTGGTCTCTGCAAACCTACAATAGTAAAACTATTGCTGACAACCACGACTGAAACCAGACTTTTTCTGCTGCTTACGACTATTGCAACACTGAAATTATATCATGAAAATATCAGATACTGCTCAATAGACACTCCTGATGCTCTGGAGTAAATGCATGTTGTTCACACTACAGACAAAGGTCAGTAAACTCAACCAGAAAAATGTATGGTATCCAAGCAGAGAAGCACATTCAGTCTAATATATTTATTAGTGCAACATAAAAAAAAATAAAAAATTATGAAAAGGCTTTTTGGATTTTAACTGGATCTGAATGAACTTTCATCACTTCATAATTTTTAATTTTTTTCATCTTTTAATGGAGCCCCATACTCAACCTCCTCCCCTTCAAACCAAAAGAAGAAGGGTTCAAAAAAATATAGAATGTCTTCAAACTATTTTACAATAAATAAAAAACATTTATACTGTTCACAAATGCACAACAAATAAATCCCATAAACTCACTTTGAGATGAAATATCTCTGTTGGAAAAGAAACTACAGGGGGTCCCCTACTTAAGAACACCCGACATACAGACGACCCCTAGTTACAAACGGACCACTGGATGTTTGTAATTTACTGTACTATAGAACTAGGCTACAGTAAACAGCTCTAACAGTTACTAAAGGTGTTTGTAATTAAGTTGTATTGTTAATCCTAGTTCTTATGACAATACAATTTTTTTAAAATCCAATTGTCATATACACTCACCGGCCACTTTATTAGGTACACATGTCCAACTGCTCGTTAACACTTAATTTCTAATCAGCCAATCACATGGCGGCAACTCAGTGCATTTAGGCATGTAGACATGGTCAAGACAATCTCCTGCAGTTCAAACCGAGCATCAGTATGGGGAAGAAAGGTGATTTGAGTGCCTTTGAACGTGGCATGGTTGTTGGTGCCAGAAGGGCTGGTCTGAGTATTTCAGAAACTGCTGATCTACTGGGATTTTCACGCACAACCATCTCTAGGGTTTACAGAGAATGGTCCGAAAAAGAAATTACATCCAGTGAGCGGCAGTTCTGTGGGCGGAAATGCCTTGTTGATGACAGAGGTCAGAGGAGAATGGGCAGACTGGTTCGAGCTGATAGAAAGGCAATAGTGACTCAAATCGCCACCCGTTACAACCAAGGTAGGCAGAAGAGCATCTCTGAACGCACAGTACGTCGAACTTTGAGGCAGATGGGCTACAGCAGCAGAAGACCACACCGGGTGCCACTCCTTTCAGCTAAGAACAGGAAACTGATGCTACAATTTGCACAAGCTCATTGAAATTGGACAGTAGAAGATTGGAAAAACGTTGCCTGGTCTGATGAGTCTTGATATCTGCTGCGACATTCGGATGGTAGGGTCAGAATTTGGGGTCAACAACATGAAAGCATGGATCCATCCTGCCTTGTATCAACGGTTCAGGCTGGTGGTGGTGGTGTCATAGTGTGGGGAATGTTTTCTTGGCACTCTTTGGGCCCCTTGGTACCAATTGAGCATCGTTTCCACGCCACAGCCTACCTGAGTATTGTTGCTGACCATGTCCATCCCTTTATGACCACAATGTACCCAACATCTGATGGCTACTTTCAGCAGGATAATGCGCCATGTCATAAAGCTGAAATCATCTCAGACTGGTTTCTTGAACATGACAATGAGTTCACTGTACTCAAATGGCCTCCACAATCACCAGATCTCAATCCAATAGAGCATCTTTGGGATGTGGTGGAACGGGAGATTCGCATCATGGATGTGCAGACGACAAATCTGCGGCAACTGTGTGATGCCATCATGTCAATATGGAGCAAAATCTCTGAGGAATGCTTCCAGCACCTTGTTGAATCTATGCCACGAAGAACTGAGGCAGTTCTGAAGGCAAAAGGGGGTCCAACCCGTTAATAGCATGGTGTACCTAATAAAGTGGCCGGTGAGTGTAGATCAAAAAACATTTGTCTGGAGCTAAAATTATAAAATATACAGTTCCACTTACATGCAAATTAATCGCGTACGTAACACAGGGACTGCCTGTATTATTCTTGGCATCCAGATGCCTTTTAAACATCCTAATATAACTGTACCATAATTTCTACCAAGAAATTGGGGCACGAAGAGTAGTGCAAACTACTTTAAATGCAGTTTGCCTGTGTAATGTGCATGGTGCGCCAGATTCATGATTTCTGGCACACGTTCTTCATGCATCTGTTGCTCCCTGTGATAACCCGACAGAGTGCACCAACTTTTTCAGGTGCACCTTTTTTAACATAAATTTTTATTGTTTTTTTTTTTAAAGAATTACATTATATTATTATATTATTTTTAAAGAATGGAGTAATTTCTGGTGCACCTTTAACGTGTATAAGACCCACATGAATAGGTCCAAAACATGTCAGCTGTTCTTTTCCATGGAATATTTTATGTTTTTCTAAATAATTTTTTTACTTTTTATGATTACTTTACCTGATGTTGATTGATTTCTTCTCTATGCTCTAATAACTACTTTAATACTTCCCCTCTGTACAAGAATTTAACTACTACAATACTGCCTGCCCTCTATTTGCAAGAATATAACTACTATAATATGGCTCCTATGTACAAGAATATAACTACTATAATATTGCCCCCTATGTACAAGAATATAACTACTATAATACTTCCACCTATATACAAGAATATAACTACTATAATACTGCCCCCTATGTACAAGAATATAACTACTATAATACTGCCCCTATGTACAAGAATATAACTACTATAATACTGCCTCCTAGAGGTGAGGTTGTGCGTGGTTTGAGCTTCTGAGACCTCTGCATGTCTGGAGATAGCCCAGGGCGGGGCCACCCTGGGCGGGGAAGCTCCCCAAGCAAGGCCCAGGCTCCAAGGCCTAATCTGGCAAACAACAACCAGCCAGCTCAAGAAAGGTATGTAAATCCAAAAGTCTTTATGGAAGGAAGCAGCAGTGCAAGTTCCAGTAATGGAAGGACAGTCGGTGTGGAAATAAGAACATGTAAGAACCTGGTGAAGCAACCTGCCAGTATGACTGAAAGTAAAAGTAAGCTGTTGGAAAGTCCAAGAGTAAGAAACAGTGAGAGTGTGCAGCAGCCTCCATCCCAGGCCTCAGGTGGACAATCCACCTCCACCCCGGGCAGGCAGAGGAGGACATCACTGGAGAGGCAGACCATCCAGGAGAACATGCAGCAGCGAGTTATGTTACCAGCGGAGCGCACAAGGTCTGGGGGCCTGCAAGCTGGAAAGGAGACCAAAGGCGGCCAGGAAGGAACATCTAGAGGTACCACCAATGTTGTGTCTGCAAAACATCTGGGGCTCAATCGCCCATCAGCAGTTTGTGACCCCTGTGCAGTTACAGCGACCGCAAAACACCAGAAGTCCCAGGACTCTGTGCCAAAATCTCAGGGGCCAGGAAATAGCGGTGGTAGTGTGGCTACAGGATCCAGGCCTGCAAGCAAACATCTCAGCAGCAAACTGCAGCCCCCATCACCAGAGCTCCAGCTGGCCGCTCAGATCCCAGCACTGGTGAGGAAGATAGAGACACTCAAAAAGCAAAAACTTCACCTGCAGAAACAGATAGACTGCACTTACAAACTGAGGGCAGCAAACCCAGGGAAGCAGGTCCTGCTAGACAAGAAGCTGGACTCATTGGCCAAACAACTGGCTGACATTGTGCAGGAGATGGAGGCCACCATTGAGCAGATGGGACCAGTGGGAGAGACATACAGGAACCAACAAAGGTTTGAGAGAGACCAAGCCTCATCATCCAGGTGTGAGACCCCGCAGCCCCATGTGAGACCCATACTGCAACCAGCAACTCTGCCTTTTGAGGAGGGAGTCGTGTATAAGAAAAGACAGCGACAGCCAAGTCCTGCAGCAGCTCCCAGCGATGCACCACACGTCCCAGCAACCGCTGATGATGCACCACAAGTCCCAGCAACCGCTGGTGATGCACCACAAGTCCCAGCAACCGCTGGTGATGCACCACAAGTCCCAGCAACCGCTGGTGATGCACCACACGTCCCAGCAACCTCTGGAGAGGCACCACAAGTCCCAGCAACCACTGGTGAGGCACTGCAAGTTCCAGCTGTCCGTGGACTATTACCTGATAACAGCAGTGAAGTGGAGGAGACACCACAAGTCCCAGGTGGCAGTGCACTTCAGGAGGACTCTGGACTCCCGCCAGAAGGTAACTCTGTAGCACCTCAGGGTGTATCTACACAGAACTGTGTGGTGAGGGGTGTATGTGAGCAGGACATTCAGGACTGTGATCTGCAGGAGCTTAATGCTCTTAATAGTGTTGCTGATATGTCTGAAATTGCTGATATTTCTGTTACTGAAGTGTCTGAAATTGCTAATGTCTCTGTGGATAATGTCCCAGCTGAGCAGGCATCTCAGGTGCAGTCTATGGAAACTGGAGACACAGAGGGCCCTGATGTTGTTGTGGAGGGAGCGGGTCAATCTATGGCTGAGGAGTCCCCCCCCCCTTAGTTACACCACAGACAGCAGAGCCCCATGGTCCGGGTGGCCAGCAGCCCCCTACTACTGATGGTCCCCGGCCCACACATCCCCCACAGCAGGATAGGGGTCAGTCATCTGGGAATGCTTGGAGTCGGGGTTCCCCATTCTTCTCCTCTAATACCAGTTACACTGGCCTGGCCTTCAAGAGGAGGAACGTTGTCAGGTTTAGGCATAGAGGGGCTAAGGAGGATCTACCTGACAGGAGGCATGTGGTGAGGGACATGTTATGCACCCAGATGGGTTTCCAGCCAGCCGACATCCTGGCAGTGATTAATCTGCCTGACAGACAGGGGTATGATATTAGCTTTAAGCTGATGTCTAATCTGGACCGGTTCTGGGCTCAACAACCCCGTTATAGAGATACTGAGGGGTGGAACAAGTTTAGTTTCATTCCCATATCCAAGCCAGATACAGCGGTTGTCACCATAATGTTCTGGAATGAGTCTGTCCCCCCTCAAGATATCATCATATGGCTCAAGAGACATTGCACCCTCATGTCAGACATGACTAAGACCAGGGATGAGGATGGAATCTGGACCGGGGGGTGGAGGGTCCTGGTCAGATTACATCAGAACCAGAACATCACCCATCACCTCCCCAATTCCTTCTTTATCGGCAGAGAGAAGGGTGTATGCTTTTATGTTGGTCAGCCAAGGTTATGTTTTAAGTGTGGAAGATCCGGTCATGTGGCGAGTAACTGCACCACAGTGAAGTGCACCCTGTGCGGAGACCTCGGCCATGTGAGCGCCAACTGCCAGACCATAAGATGCAACCTTTGTGGTCAGATCGGTCACCCCCATAGGGACTGCCCTGATGCCTGGCACAACATCTGTAGGGACCTCCCCGATGAAGACCTGATGGAAGGGGCAGATGTACCAGATGAGGAGCCGGAAGAGGAGGCCCTATTGTCAGGGTCAGTTCAAACGGTACCAGAGACCCCTGACATTGGTGGTAGTGCCCTGGACCACCCAGAGATAGCTAACATTGAGGGGGACATGGAGGTAGTGGAGCAGCCTGCAGAGCAGCCAGTGCCTGTCCCTTCCCCTGCCTCAGCACCTGCCACTGAGGATAATAATAGTGCTGTTAAAAAGAGGAAAAAGGACAGGAGCACCAGAAAACCTGAGACTGCATGGACTACTGTCCAAAAACCCTCTAAAATGAAAGTGTACGGTCAGGCGGACGTTACTGTGACCACTAATAGGTACAGTGTACTGTCCGAGTCAGATGGAGAGGAGGAGATAGAGAGAGAATTGAAACGCATGATGGAGGAATACGACGATGATCCAGGGGGAGATCCTCCCACAAAAAGGAAACCCCTTAATGCCGAGTCTCAGTCAGTTTGGGATATGGAAGCCGGTAGTCAGGAAGACAACTCTGACTCTGACTTATGATGATGGGGATGGTCTTTTTATTTCTTCTCATGATGGCGCACTTCCATCTTACTGTGGTCACCAGCAATGTGAATAGTATTAGGGCTAGAAGGACCAGACATGCTGTATATGAACATCTAAGATATCTCAATGCCGATGTGTTTTTCTTGCAGGAGACCCGTTTAAACACCTTGGGTCTCATACGAGAGGCGGAGAGAGATTGGCAGTCTGGTCCTTCCTTTTGGTCGCTGGCTGTGGAGCCTTATGCCGGAGTCTCCATCTTGTTTAACACCCATGATGTCACCGTCCACAGACTCACCGAGGTATCGATGGGACGGTGCCTGCTGCTAGAGGTCACCATCAGAGGCAGAAGACTCCGGCTCATTAACATCTATGGCCCACAGACAGTGACCGAAAGGACTCAGCTTTTTAATGATGTGAAGCCATATCTATTCACGTCTATTCCGGTCATCATGGCTGGGGACTTTAATGCCACCACTACCACCAGGGACAGGAACAGTAGGCCCCTTACCAGGGACTGTAAGGTCCTTAATAGCATAATTCAGCAGGCTGGCCTGTCCGATGTTTTTGTACAGGGTGGTAGGAGTCCTAAGTTTACTTACACCTGTGCAGGACGAAGCAGTAGGATAGATCTCGCTCTGGTTAGTCCTACTGAAGCCATCAATGAAAGAACAGAAAGAACAGTCCCATATTCAGATCACTTGGCCTTATATTTTTGTTTGGGTGCTACAAAGTATCCTGAGGCTGGTAGAGGGCTATGGAGACTTAATTGTAGTCTACTAGATGATAACTCGGTCCAGGAATACATTTCATCTTTTTTGCAGCATCAACTGGAAAGAGTGGATTTTTATGACAACATGGCGGACTGGTGGGAGGACGTCAAGGAGGAGATCTGGTCCCTCTTGCAAAGACTGTCAATTAAGAAGGGGAGAAGTAAGTACAGCCAGTATCTGGGACTGCGTAAAGAATTGGAGTCACTCTATTCGGCGGGTGGGGATGACCAACAAAGGATTGACCGGCTGAAATCTGAGATAAGGCAGTATCAGTACAGTAGGTACACCTCCCTGGTAGTGGAAAGGGACTATGGCACCCGAGGGGCTCCGGATCCATTTGAGAATTGCCGGGAGCGTGTGGAGAAAAAACTGATCGCAGGTCTCACTGACTCCCAGGGTGTTTTACAAGAGTCTCGGGAGGGTATCCTGGGGGTGGTGAGATCTTACTATACTGACTTGTTTCAGAAGAAAGCTTTGGATAACGAAAAAGTGACCCAATTCTTGGAGGCAACTCCAGGCCCTGACACTAGAGAATTGGACTTTTCTCCTTTAACAGCAGAAATAACGGTGGAGGAGATAAAAGAGGCTATTGATAAGTTACATCTGAAGAAGGCACCAGGTCCTGACGGTATTACAACAGAATTTTATAAGAAGTTCAGAGACCTCTTGGCTCCAATCCTCATGGATGTTTATAGAAATTGTCTAGAAAATCACCTGATGCCTCCATCCATGAGGGTCTCATCGTTAATCCTGCTATCCAAAGGGAAAGAGCCTAGTGACATCAAGAACTGGAGGCCGATCGCCCTCTTGAATGTCGACAGGAAAATTCTGGCAAAAATTCTATTCTCTAGATTAGTCTGTTTGTCCCCGGCACTGTTGGCAGGCTCTCAGTACGGCACAGTAAGAGGGCGGAACATCTCTGGAGCAGTCATCTCGATAAGGGAGATGTTTGAGAGATGTAAAGCTCTGAGGTGTGGGAGATATGTTGTAGGTCTGGACCAGGCTAAAGCCTTTGACAGGGTTGATCATGAGTATCTGTGGGCCACTTTGTCAAAGTACGGTATTCCGGGACAATTTATAGATTGGCTGAGAACTTTGTATAGAGAGGCGAAGAGCTTTCCTCTGATCAATGGTTGGCAGGGGGACACTTTCAGGGTAGAGGCAGGGGTGCGACAAGGTTGTCCTCTGAGTCCACTGCTGTATGTGTTTGCTATCGACCCGTTCCTGAGATCACTGCAGCGGTGTGATTTTCAGGGGGTGCCGGTCCCCCAGTGCTTGCCCCTGGATGTTGTTGCCTACGCAGATGATGTGACTGTGGTGATATCAGAGCCTCGTGAGGTGGAGATGTTATCTGCAGCCATCAGAAGTTACTCAGAGGCCTCCGGGTCTCTGGTTAACCTTGAGAAGAGTCAAGCTTTCTGGACATTGGATACTGCTCCTGGCTTTGATCTACCGCAGTTTGCCAAGGCCTCCACCCATATTAAAATTCTTGGGGTTAAATTTGGGAGGGAAGATAATTCCACACTAAATTGGGAGGAGAAGTTGGAAGCCGGAAATGTAAAGGTTCAGCGATGGAAGAACTGGAGGCTGACCTATAGAGAAAGGGTTACTCTGATGAAGACTTACCTGGTCCCTGTCTTCCTCTACGTCTCTGTCGTCCTTCCTTTGCCAGAATCTTTCTCTGCTAGGCTCTTTAGCCTGTTCTTCCAGCTTTTATGGGGGAACAGGTTGAACCCAGTAAAAAGAGGGATCACCTACCTGCAGAGGAGAGAGGGTGGGCTGGATATGTTAAATCCAAGGGTATTTTTTGACTCCATGTTTCTGAAAGTTAATTTTGGAAGCTTGGACTCAAATAATGGTCTCCTGTGGGTAAGTAGTGTCAGGGACTGGATATTGCCTTTTGCAGAGTCTTGGGTGCGAGGCGGCAGTCTCAAGAGGGGCCGATGGACTCCTGGCTTCCTCCCCCAGTATCTGGAGTATGGGATACGGTGTTTAAGGAAATGGGGGATAGAAAAGTCTTTCATAGAAACTAAGACCAGGAAAGATCTGTACTCCAGAGTCTGTAGGACCTTCTATTGCTTACAGCTGGCACTTCCGGATTGTCCAACCACCACCCTACAGGACAGTCTGAGGTTCTTGAATGGTCGGAGGCTTCCCCATAAGTTCTGTGACATTGCCTGGCTCTCATTACAGGGAAAGCTCTTTGTCAGGGGAAATCTAAAATTCCTAAGTGTGACTGATCGTATGTGTCCCCTCGGGTGTCAGACAGAGGAGACTATGGTCCATTTTATATCTGAGTGCTGGGGTGGACGGAACATCTGGCGGGACATATCCACCAAGCTAAGAATCCCATCACTGCAGTCCCTTAGGTACCCAGAAATCCTCTATGGTGTGACACCTAATGTACATAACATTAACCAGGAGACCATGTACATAGTGATCCAGGTCATCAAGTATTATCACTGGCACATGAGAACCAGAGTGTCCATCCATAGCGAGCCATTCCATCATCATAAAGCCATAAGCCTCATCATGTCCGAGCTCAGGTGGATCCGGTCACTAGAGGTCAGGAAAAAGGGGCAGAATATAAGACTCTGGAGGAACATCCATCTAGAATGAAATCTGTCTGATTATATAATGTGGAAGCATTTGTTTGTTTTTTTCTGTTTTTTCTTTGTTTCCCTTTCAGCCAATATGGACTCTTAAGTTACATTTAGTATACATTTTATTTTATGAACATGTATGATTTATACTGAATGATCTATGATTTATTTTGATGGAAAAGTATTTCTGTATTTATGTTTGTTTTTTACTAATAAAAATTGCCCCCTATGTACAGGAATATAACTGCTATAATACTGCCCCCTATGTACAAGAATATAACTACTATAATACTGCCCTCTATGTACAAGAATATAACTACTATAATACTACCCCTTTGTACAAAAATATAACTACTATACTAGTGCCAGCGCCCCAGTATACAGCTTGCTAGTGCTGCCGGCAGGACTGGATAAAGTAGCGGGCCTGCAGAGGGGGTGTCGCAAAGGTGAGTACATTGGGCCACATTTATCACTTTTGTGCGCCTAAGTGTAATAGTTGCGCCTAAATTCGGGCGCACTGTTTTGCCAGAATTATCACAAGCTACAACCATCTGTGATAAGTATATTTTCTGCCTCTTATTAATCACTTTACTTTAACACAGTTTAGGCGCAATGTTAGATTCAGGCACTTACATGTGATCCTGCTACAAGCTCCTCTCTGCTTCTCCCACAGCCCAGAATGAAGATAACACCCACAGCAGCACCCAGGTGTGTGACACCCAACACCCAGTGATCTTCTCAGCAGTGGCTTCTCCTGGAGGGGATCCCCCAATGCTGGTCTCCTGCTGCACCCCTGTAATTCTGCACAATATCCCCCTCAGACACTGTGCAGAATTACATGGGGGACACTTGTTTGTAGTATCTGCAAACTTCTGCAAGCTTCTGCAAACTTGTGCAAACTTCTCTTGCTCTTGCCGTGAGCTCAGCGTTTTGCAGAATATTTTGTAAATAGAAGGTGATGAAGTGTAAATAGAGTCTGCAGCTCCTGTCTGTAATGTATCTAATTGTATCTATTATATGTTTCAGTGTCTGGTTGAGCATTGCTGCTAGAAATGAGCTGTTTTGCAAAGGGGCTCAGTGCTTTCTTCTCAGATAACGCCACCTTCGGGCTGGAGTGTTTTTGCGCCCGTTTTTGCGCCTAAATGCAAAAGTTGCACGTGATGAATATCATTAGGCGCAGCAAAACATCTGGAATTGAACGATAGATGAGGGAAAGGTGGTTATTTTAGTTGCACGGCTAATTTGACGTTTAATCGCAAAAATGGAGCAAAAACGGTGCGCCTAAACGAAAAGGCGCAAAAACAACAGAAAAAACAAGTGATAAATGTGGCCCATTGTTTATTATTCTTATATACCCAAGTATAAAATGGCTTATACTCGGGTATATACAAAGATGTAGACCGGCCCCAAAACAGCCCCAACCCAGTCGGCCCACCAGGATTTCCCCCAGTGGGTTGGATGGCAGTCTGCCCCTGAATCTAATACCTTTGTGAGCACAGTCCTACTTGCAGTCTTGATCTGGTAAAACAGATTAGAAAGATTAGCAAATAATACATAAACAGAAATTCCTAAATTTACTATGGGTTTAGGCAAAGTTTAATAAAAGTTAGAAGGCATTTAAGATTCTATAGATACATGGAAATGGGAGGTATTAAGGCAATGGATAAAAACACCTTTCATACATTATAAATGCCGATGACTTGAAGGTAATAAGGATCCTGAATCTAATATAAGCGAATCCCAATTTTCAATACCTTCCTTACTTGACATATGATTTGTTCAGATTAGATTATTTCCTTTTAGCTTATATTCTGAAGCTTAGAATGTGTAAAGCTGTATATTTTTCTCTATATAGTGCAATATTATGTACTCTAGAGAGCAGGGCTATAAGAAATAAATTATTATCTCGTTCAGATTGTGCACATAAACCTTCTGATAAATTGCTTCTGTAATCGCTTCAGAACTAGTTATGGATCACAAGCACATGTGAATCATAGCTGGTGAGCAAGGGTTACATATCTTTTATAGAAAGATTATATTGGGATATATTGCGATCAAACAATATTCTGCAGAAATATATCATATTATTGTCCATAGCATATATGTATTTATATATAAATTTGGTATTCTCTTGCTCCAATGCATTTCAAAGTTCTACTACAGAATAACGCCTTTACCATGTACGCTATGGAATAATACTCTGTAGATACTATATAATAATATTGCTATTTAAGAACCCTTACAATATATGCTTTGAAAGAAATTACAAGTTCTAAACTAGTTTCTTAAATATTTACTTTTCTGTTTCAATGTTTTTAGTAGTATGGTCTTAAAAATAACATTAATAGGATTGGGTATTGTACAAATTTCCCCATCATACATAATAGCCGTGCAAGCATGGTTCCCTGATGCAGGGCCGGCTCCAGGTTTTAGTGGGCCCCTGGGTGACAGAGCCCTAGTGGGCCTCTTTAAGGGGTAGTCATACTGCCCCCCCTCCCCCACATGGACACACTGCCCCCCCATCCCCCTGTGTACACACTGCACACCTCCCCCTGTATACACACTGTCCACCCTCCCCCTGTATACACACTGCTCCCCTCCTCCTGTATACACACTGCCCCACTCCCCTATATGCACACTGCCCCCTCCCCCTGTATACAATCTGCCCCCCTCCTTTTGTAAACACACTGCCCCCCCCTGTATACACATTGCCCCCCCTGTATACACACTGCCCCCCAAGTAAGTAATGTACCCACACAGCCCCCGGTAAGTAATACGCCCACACAGACCCCTAGTAAGTAATGTCCCCACACAGCTCCCCCAGTAAGTAATGTCCTCACACAGCCCCCCAGTAAGTAATACCCTCACACAGCCCCCCAGTAAGTAATGTGCTCACACAGCCCCCAGTAAGTAATGTGCCCACACAGTCCCCCAGTAAGTAATGTCCTCATACAGCCCCCCAGTAAGTAATGTGCCCACACAGCCCCCCAGTAAGTAATGTCCTCACACGGCCCCCCAGTAAGTAATGTGCCCACACAGTCCTCCAGTAAGTAATGTCCTTAACAGCCCCCCAGTAAGTAAAGTGCCCACACAGCCCCCCAGTAAGTAATGTGTCCACACAGTCCCCCAGTAAGTAATGTGCCCACACAGTCCCCCAGTAAGTAATGTGTCACACAGCCCCCCTATAAGTAATGTGCCCGCACAGCCCCCCAGTAAGTAATATGCTCACACAGCCCCCGCCCAGTAAGTAATGTGTCCACCCAGCCCCCAGTAAGTAATGTGCTTACACAGATCCCCAGTAAGTAATGTCCTCACACAGCCCCCCAGTAAGTAATGTGTGCACACAGCCCCCCAGTAAGTAATGTGTGCACACAGCTGCCCAGTAAGTAATGTGTTCACACAGCCCCCCAGTAAGTAATGTGTGCACACAGCTGCCCAGTAAGTAATGTGTTCACACAGCCCCCCAGTAAGTAATGTGCCCACACAGCCCCCAGTAAGTAATGTCCTCACACAGTCCCCCAGTAAGTAATATGCCTCACACAGCCCCCCAGTAAGTATTGTGTCCACACAGCCCCCCAGTACTAATGTGTCCACACAGTCCCCAAGTAAGTAATGTGTCTCACAGCCCCCCAGTAAGTAATGTCCTCACACAGCCCCCAAGTAAGTAATGTGTCACACATCCCCCCAGTAAGTAACATGCCCACACAGCCCCCTCATGGGTTGGCATATGATAAATTCCCATGGCATATTACAACAAATTTATGTTTTTTTATTTTTATTTGTCTGCAAGAATCATATGAAGTATGAAGAATTCGCTCTCTGGACTTTTTCACAAACATATATGATTTAATAATTTTACAATCATATTTTATAATCAATGCTATTTTTACCTTTTTCCATATATATCATCATTTTTAATCAGTTTCACACTTTTTGTGGAGGTGGGCACTTGGGCCATTTAGTGCCACGCTACCCCTCACCCAGCCTGTGATCTTAAACGCATTTAATGAGATGTTTACTTAGTTTACATAGTATACATCATAGAATTTAAGTAAAGATTTAGGTATACAGGCAGTCCCCGGGTTACGTACAAGATAGGGTCTGTAGGTTTGTTCTTAAGTTGAATTTGTATGTAAGTCGGAATTGTATATTTTATAATTGTAGCTCCAGACAATTTCTTTTTTTGCCCAAGTGACAATTGGAGTTAAAATTTTTTTGATGTAATTGGACGAAAGATTATCAATAAACTTCATTACAGACACCTTACAGCTGATCATTGCAGTCTGGGACTATAGTAAAGCCTCCACAGAGCTTCACCAGAGGTCACAGTGGGCAGAGGGGTCGTCTGTAAGTCGGATGTACTTAAGTAGGGGACCACCTGTATATTTCTTTTTCTTATGTATGTGGCAGGTCCTAGACGTTCTCCCATTTTGAACATAGAATTGTATGCTACTCATACGCTCTAGTTTTTGATCCAATAAACATTTCTACTGTTTATCTAGTGTACAATGTGAGTTGGTGCTAGGTTTTTTTTCATTTCAATCCCTTTTAGAATAATAAATGGTGTCACAAGGAAATATAACTTCAATGTATAATCAGTTTATAGAGGGAGCAAAAGCAAGTTTTAGCAAGTATATAATGTTATGCAAAGAGAGAAATATCTTGACGTAATGGGGCAGATTTATCAAGCTGTCTAAAAGTCAGAATAGTCATAGTTGCCCATGGCAACCAATCACAGCTCCCCTTTAAAATAGTCACGAGCATTGGTAAAATGAAAGCTGAGCTGTAATTGGTTGCCATGGGCAACTAAGAATATTCTGACTTTTAGACAGCTTGATAAATCTGCCCCAATATCTCAGAACAAGGATAAAGCTGCACAGTTATATCATAGTACAGTGCAGGGATATTATACACAGTAAAGTCACAGTACATGAATAATAACCACGCTGGATCGCGAACGGACCGGGTAAGTAAAACTGCCCCAGTATGTAAGAGGTGTCTGCCAGGGGCTTATGTTGTTCCCCTCATTATCACTTTTGGTTAAAGAGATTATGATTAGAAAATAATCTGCTTTATTCCCTGCAATAGCACAAGCCCCATGTTATATATTTTATATCCTTAAATTGTGAGAAGTCGATTGCAAGGAACTTAAATTGTATTCCTCTCTCTGCCAGCAGGGGTCACATCTGGATCAGTGTACAAGCAATGCAGTATTTGTGTAACTGAGCAAAATGTGAGGGAAGATATAAAACACAAAGGCCACCAGATGAACATAATATTCCATGTGCTACCCCTGTATGTAACAAGACGGTATAACACCTACTGTTCACCTGTTCCTTCTGACTCTCTGCTATATACACTTCACACTCCCTGGCACTTTCTTTGAAACAGGATATTTAAATAAGGCATTTGAGGTCATGTAGATTGCACAAGATTAGATGTCACAAGAAGGAAATTGCTAACTGGCTTTGTACAACGGGGCTTCTGGTTTAACTACCTGATTGTGAATTATATTACTATTTTTCGATGTAAATGAAAGCTGGATTTAGTGGAGGGAGGATTGCAAAATAGAGTTGAAGGAAAATGTTGAGGAAAACAAGGAAGGACCTCAGGGCACAGCTTTATTGGAAAACAATTTATAAAGTCATAGATCTAGAATTAAAATGGAAGCCTGGAAACATAGGAGCCAGGAGTGCTGATGATAGACCTTAGGAAAATGTCTTGATGCCAAGCCCTAAAAATAGTTTTAGAGCAGTAAAACAATAAAACAGGTTACTGCATGTCATAAATAACTCAGGATATGAACATTTTTGGAAAAAAACCCAAAGATATGCTTGTATTTAATTTGTTTTTCAGACATGAAGTGCACATAAATCATGACACTCACTCTACACTGTTCTATCTCTGAATGAGTTCCAAGCTGAACAAGGCCATTGTAAAATATCAACTAAAATACAAGGTCTAATACAATTATACAGCACAAACGGATCAGCAGAAACCCAACGGACCGCATAATAAGTCAACTATGTCAGCAGTAGCCCCAAAGATAGGCTGTCAGCTAGTGATAACACACAGTTTTAAGAAGACATGTCACCCATAAATAAGCACTAGGAGCTACTTACTACCTCCTACTACACTTCTAGCTGTATCAGAACCCTCCGATAACGCTAGCAGACACTAGTGCGAATTACAATAAAAATGCCAGACCACGCTCACAGCGCTAAGGCGTATTCATGAGGGGGCAGGACTAGCAGTCACCGCCGGCCTTTGAGCATGGTCCGGTGTTCCTATCGTACTTCACAGCAGTGTCTGCTAGCTTTTATCGGAGGGTTCTGATAAAGCTAGCAGTGTTACACTGCCGCATCTGCAATAGTGCTATGAGCTAGCTGCAGGTCCTCTTAAATTGGTGCTTAAAGGGAACCTTTTATTAGCCGAATCCTTGTACCTTATATGGCCGCTTGCCTTTGTGCTGGGCATGTCTTTACAAAGTGCCAACGCTACCTGCAGCCATGAATTTTATCTTATATCCAGAGTCCACTTCCAGTCAGGGGGTTGGGGTTCTGGGCACAGCAGTCAAGCATCTTTACATAACTGCACCTCCCTGTAATCTCCATCTCATCTCAATTCTTGCAGATGCGCTAGTCAAGAGAATTGAGAGGAGACCATGACAGGCCAGGGAGTCGACAAGCAGCCAGGAGGCAATGCCTGCTGTGACTACAAAGTGATAAGGAGGCATGGTTATGTAAAAATGTGGCCATGAGGGCTGGAGGCTGCTTGACTGCTGTGACCCGCAACCCCCTGACTGGAAGCGTATTGTGGATATAAGTAAATTTTTCTGGCTGCAGCCAGCATTGGCACTTTATAAAGACATGTTCAGCACACAGGCAGCCGGCCATATAAGGTACTTTTTTGGGCATATTTACTTACCTGTGCTGTGTGATCTCCGAAAGTGCATTGTCCGACCGGAATGCACATCTGCAGCTATTCAAGAAGAACGTGCACCCAATTTCTTGCATGTGTCGCTTCCCCGATCAGGTTCGCCGGAGTCCACCTTCTTCTTGTATGTGCATGTGCATGTATGTGCTTGATCTTGCAACACAATTTAAATGTAAAATCCTGTGATCAGTCTGAATCAGTCGGATCGCCCAACGGCCCGCCCCCATTTCTGTCGCATGAAAGCCGGCGCCGATGCACCAAAATCCAATCGCATCCGCCACAATCCCCTTCTAAATGCCTGTCCCAGTGGCTTAAAGAGAACCCGTCATGCAAAATAACCCCCCTAAACTAAATATATTTTCATAAACTGCCATTAGAAAGCATTGTCTCTATCCCTTCATTGTCCCTCTACATGCCTGTAAACCTAAGCAATGAGGTCCTAAAGTTGTATGCAAATGACCTGTGAAATGTCCAATGAAGCATTAGCATATTCAAGCTGTCCACTCTATTCATGAGTGGGAGGCACAGCCACACCCCCAGTGCATGACTGACAGCCTGTATAATGATGTGAGGCTGTATAATGATGTGCTTCCTGGTGCTGGTGGCCACGCCCCCTGCAGCCTGTGTGTGCATGTATGTGTGTATAGGAGAGATACAACAGCTCCAGGCTGCAGCCATGTTACAGCAGAACATGTCAGATTCATGTCTGTGTCTCTCACCTGTATATTAGGAGGATGCAGCATGTCAGCAGGTACAGCACTCACACCAGCAATGCTTTACTATACATTACACACAGACATGAGCAGGGGGAGGAGAGGGGAGGGCTAACAGGGGTGACATCACTGCCTCTGACCATGTGACCAGCCTCATTTACATAATAAAGAAATGATGATTTTACAATGAATAATGTATGAAATAACTAGATAAAGGCTGTGATGGGATCCTTGTGAGCTGCTCCAACAGGTAGAGGTGACAGGACAAGTGACACAGACCTAATGACAGGTGTCCTTTAAGCCCCATATAAGCCCCAATGTGTTTTAATAGCTATTCGACTGGTGGCAGGTTCCATTTAAAGAAACTTTTCAGGCTAAAATATTGGAAATCCATTCTAAGAATATGTCATGAATATCCGCATCCCAACAGATTAGATGTTCTAGATAGCTAATAAACAGAGAATGAAACATGAAGCAGACAGCTCTGGCTAAATACAATCACTGTAACTTATTTCCCATTCAAATGTATAAAAGCTAATATGCAGTAACCTGGCCTGGCCACTACACAGAGACTGTTGCTTTCTGCTTTCTATTCCATTCTCTGTTTACTAGCCCCTCTACTGTGCAAAATCTACTGTGGTGTTGGGTGTTGGATACCAATCTTAGGATTGACCCTTAGGACAGATCCCCAATATTTTCAGACTGAAAAGTGCCTTTAAGTACCAAACTAAACTGTGTTCTTCAGATGTGAAAGGGAAATCATTTTTTTCTAACATTATTGAAATTTAAAGGAATGACAGAGAACAGCAGCGTGATGAGAACTTTTAGATAAAAAAACAAGACACACATTAGACACTTGGAGACGTGGATGCACTCAGCAGGGTGTGAATATTTATTTGTCTGTTATCACCTGATCTGTCCTCCTTCAGTCACACTCACTCTACATTCTGACCCCAGTTATCTTGTTTATACTGAAAACAAGGAAACACCTCATCATGTCACCATACTGGTTTTTACAGTTTCCCCGAAATGAACCCTTACCAGGTGTTAATACTAACAGTGGTGATAATCTACGCAGATTCATGTCTAAAGAATAATTGTTTAGCCTTGTAGCTGTATAAGACATTCTCTGTTGACTTTGGCTTGCGGCTACCTGAATGTTGACCTTACATATGTTGCCTTCTACTCCAGGAATGCTATGAAGTAGATTAATCATAAAAAATATTACCCACGAACATGTCTATGAATCTATGCATAGTAATACATTTAAAAATATTTACTTTCTGAATAAATTACATGAACAGAAGGATCTCTATAAATGTTCTGGTGAGAATTATTTTAAAGCTACAGTCACAACCAAGAACTAATGTTTGTTTGGAGGTCTCATATATACTCTTAGGAAGCTGTCTTGTGCAAGAAAACACTTATAGAAAAAATTAAACTGCAAATGACAAGACTAAACAAAGTCATGAAAAGCTTCTTCAATAAGTAATACTCAATTTTCTTGTGGTGGCACTGTAGGTAAATTAAATACTTGCTGTTGAGTTTATGTAAGGCCCCACTAGAGGTAAACTGCTTATACTCATAGAAGTTCCAAAAGCAAGTGCCTTTTACCCATTCACCATAGATGGCCGGGTGTAGTTTCTGCACTGAGTACATGCTCAGCACAGTGATAAAGTAAAGGGGTTTTTCATGAATTCTGCTAAACCCTGTGGGGTAAGTATGCTTTTTTTGCCACCTCTGCTTCAGCTACCAGAATTTGTGGAAAATCATTTTAAAGGAAATCTACCATCTAAATCCAGCATGATAAACCAGGGACAGTTACTCATAGAACACAGGTGACTGTGGTAATCTTATAGTTGTTATCCATGGTCTCCTTTCTTCTAAAATCAACTTTGAAAATTATGCCAATGAACCAGAGCCGCTCAGTGCTGTAGCTTCACAGTTTTGCCATCCTAGGGAGTCATGGAAACCACTTGAGCCAATGAATAACCTGGGCAAACAACAGGATGTAATTTCCATTTTTTGCTCCCAGATCCAAGGAGCCCACTTAGCTGAAGTGGAAGCCTTGACCACGCTTGAGTTTGAAACTGCAGGAACTGGGAACCGAAGCTGGATAAGTAAACTTTCATTTAAAAATATGTCTTGATGTCTTGCCCCATGACAAAAAATTGTAAACAAAAATCATGCACTGTTACATTCATGGAATGCCATCAGTAACCCAAGTCCTTCAAAAATTATCAAACATAATGAGAAGAACAACCTTCACGAGGACCCAAATACCATGCTTCTTCTTTATGCAGTCATTAACATAATTATCTTTTAACATAAGATATTTAAGCTGCCATCAGGTGTCAAGACAAAATATAGCATGATGGGAACTGTCAAAAGGTGTATGAAAAGCACGTAATTATTTTCTTTGACTTCGCAAAAGACAGAAAATAGTTTTTTTGTCTAGCAATCAACAATGTTAACCAATAATGGGGAGGCTCCTATGGTTTGTAGGTTTACTTTAATGAATGCAACGTGCTACATTCAGTGGTTTTACCTTCTCGTTAGAACAATAAGGGTCATTTACCAGGGCTTGTACACTAGTTTTGTGGTGTACAAGTCCTGAAATAATTGCAATTGCTTATGAACTACCAGGAATTGTGATTATTTCCCGTTTACACCACCTGCAAGCCAAGTGGCTGTGGAGAGATATAAAGGGATCATGCCAAGGCAGAGCCTGCATAGAATTGTACCGCAGGGCACCCGGCCTCCCGATACATCAGTAGGCCAGAGTCTCCTGATGTATCTGATGTATAAGGATTTCATCATACCTTGGTCCACATAGTACTCCCAATGTTTTTATTCCAACTATACAGTAACAGTCCTGGTAATGTGAACAGGAGAACATAAACAGCACATATATATATATATATATATATATATATATATATATATATATATATATACATATATATATATATATATACCTACTTATGTAAAACTTGGGATATATACTAATGCAACAAGCATTAACTAAAGCAAATAATGTACTAACAGTTATAAGTACCACTTAAAGTTACATATAAATGAAGAGTCTAAAATCAATTCTAAAGTCAATTGTTTTTCGAACACAACACTAAAGAAAGTTTGACAGGATAGATCAATAGTGCATCTTCCAATAAATCTAAAAGTAACCAAGATGTTCAAAAGATAAAACTCAGAAGAGATAGAATACTAATGCATAGACTTGAAATTTAGGATTTTGTTAAGATAAAAAAAGCTTGTTGTGAAATCTCTTAAAGAAGCATTTTAAGTATCTCTTTTATCCATTTATTAAAGACATGTGGGTTATGGAGTAATGAGTTGAGATTTTAAAGGGAGCGCAGAGATCAGTAGACAGAATCTTAAATAAAGAAATATAAATATTATGGCTTTTGGAATGTGGTAAGTAAAAATCTAAAACTCAATAAAAGAGTAGAAAAATTGGGTTCAGGTCTAAGAGCCTAACTGGTTCCACCATTAAAAGGTTAATCTTACAACTGTAAAGGAAATCTACCCCTAGGATGAAGGATAATAAGTAAACCAAGGACACTTAAATGTGTGTGTGTCCTCCCTGTTAGGAAGTCACCAGCCAGGTGACGATACGCGTGGGGTCTGCTCCACATCCCCCCCCGTCTGACTGGGTCTGCCTGCGGCACTGGTTCTCACCTCCATCCAGATAGGTATCGCGTATGCACTGCCCCATCCTGTGGCATTGCATTCCTTCACAGGCAGCCCTGCTCTGATCACCAGGTTTTTTGTATACCCAGTTTCATTCAGTTATTGATTTTTCACTAGAAATTATATTGTCAATTGCGGTCTGGACACCTTGTGTCATCTTGTACATACATTTATACATATTTTCATATTGTCTGCACGTGGGAGGGATCATAGGGCTTATTGACCCTTGGTAGCTAGATACACCTTGGTGTGTATCTTTTTAAGTGCTTTTAATTTTCTGCCTTGTCCTGTTTATATGTGTGGTTATTTACAATAAAATATTTTGTTATTTATGGTCAGTCCTTTGTACGTATCCCCTCTTTTTCTCCAGTGTTGTCATATGTTGCATTTAGGGATACGTGGACAATGGTCTTTAACGAAATTTTCCAGTAGTGCCCGCTCATATCATAGTATATGCTCCTCCCTGTTAGGATCCGTTCTTTTAGCTTCATATGCCTTTGTCTTTACAAAAAAAGTTTTCAAAATTATGCAAATTAGCCTCATTTGCACAATTTCGAAAGCTTTTTTTTGTAAGAACAAAGGAGAGTGGATCCTTCGGGGGAGGGGGTGAGCACACTTAAGCATGCAAGTGTGCTTGTTTTATAAACCTCCATCCTGGTGGTAGATTTTCTTTAGCATAAATTGTAGGTTGTCTATGTAGATTTTGTAGGTATTGGAGCTAAAAGCACAAAATGGATATGAGGTCAGCAATTTTTTAAATACTTTACATTCAAGTTTGAATAGAGAATAGTGGAATAATAGTTAAATAATACAGGATGGTTCATTTATTTCTGAGTAATTACTGGTAATTCCATACTGCCTGTGAGTTAGCAAACAATGGCTATAACAAAGATCCAGATGTCTTTTTGCCTGTATACAGTTCCACTGAAAACTAGGTCAAGTTTTATCCTGGCTTCTGTTTCTGAATATAAGGATTTACAAAAATGTGTTCATGTAAAAATGTTTATCAGTTTTACTTACATTAGGATCACTTTGACCTAGATTGTAAATGCTCAGATAAACTAGATTCATCCTTATCTAAGCCTCAAGAACTTACATTTTCTTTAAAAAAAACTAAGACCAAAAAGATATATGCCTTATGATACAATTTGCAGCAAAAAAACTATATTGTGATAAAAAGGGAAAAGAAAAATAAATTCAAATTTGTACTTCTCCTATTACTTCAGAAGACGGCACAAATGATTACGAAACCCAACATGGTGATGATAATGATCAAGTTTGGATATTGTTTTTTTTAGGTGAACACAAACGAATAAAAGAATTAAAACTATGGAATATAACAATATTTGCAATATTCATGAAGCATAGAAAACTCTTAGGAATTGTAAAATATGAATTCAGATAGTTATCATCCACCCTGTGGATAGGCGATGACTTCATAAGTCGCGTAGCGGTTGCCATCCACGTTAAAGAATAGGCAGGTCATATGGGCAAGTTATTCTTCCATTCTCTCTGGGACTGCCAAAGATAGTCAAATGGCCTCCTCGTATTCTCTTTATCAATCTCATAGAGATGATTTAAATGGCAGCTCAAATTGGGATCTTATGATATTGCACTTACAAATCACTAGAGTATTCAAAAAAGTTACTGGGTTGTATTTTATTTTTATGTATATCTGACCTTTGGGAGCCCCAGCAATTAGGAGCAGAAATTGACTGAGTTCCCTTTGGTGTATTCCTTGTATAGCACACCCAGCCACCTGCTTCACATCTACATTCAAAAGGGGTGTCCCACAAGTTACAATTAGACAGACATAGAAGTCAGAGGTCCTCGAGCACTGTACAGGAATGGAGTGGAGGTCTGAAAGCTAAAAAGGTAATATCTGTTGATTTCTTTTGAGGCCAATGCAATACAATTGCCTGATTTAATAAAGCCCTTACGCCAGTTTTCTGTTCGACTTAAAAACTGCTTGTACATGTATTTAAAAAGTGTCCGGGACACATTTACTAAGGGCTGTGTGCCAGTCTGGCGGAGTTTGCACCTTCTTTTAGGTGTAAATTGCTTGCACAGGTATTTAAGTAGTGCCTGCACCACAATTGTGTCGCAAGCTACCCTTTTGTGCTGCAGCTACACTAGGCATTAAGCTACACTACAAATTAAGAGCCGTTCCGGTGCTCGGTCAAACAGTGCGCCAGATTTTTTATGCAAAGTCCGACAGAAGTGTGTCGCACGTCCTACGTTAAAAGTGCACCAGAGGTGCACTCTGTCAAATCTGGTGCCCTCTGCACACTACGCAGGCACATTGCACATCTGCAGTTTGCACTATTTTTAGTAACATCATCACACTGCCACGCATCCTGTACCAGTATGTAGAACAGATGGGGTGACAGTATGTAAAATTGAGATTTAAGATTTGATAGATAGTGATATAAAATCAAGTCACCATTTTTTTCGAAGAATATAACTGGTAGTTGCCATACTGTCCATATGGACAAAAACCTTACTGTCAGTGTCAGACTGGCCTACCAGAGGATACTCTGGTGGGCCTGGTCTCTAACTTCATACTGGACCCCACGGATACAGCAGAATTAAAACCGAACTTTAAGGCTATTAAGGGGCATGTTCATGGAGGTTGATGACTGGTAGGCCCCCACTTTAAATTTATCTGGTGGGCCCAAGGAGCTTCAGACTGACACTCCTTACAATACCTGTATATCTCTGGTTTAACTGGAAGCCACACAAAACCATGCTAGAAAGGACCATCCAATGTTTCTAGGGGAAGTATATCTAGAACATGGAAACCATCTCAGTAAAAAAAAATCCATCCTTATCTATTTATTAGTAACTCCATAAAAAAGTACAAAAAGAAAAACACGTTAAAAAGTGTACACAGACAAACTAGGGTGACATGTTTCTGATCTAACCATTGTGGTCCTTACTCATACCATGTGTGAATATGGCAAAAATGCCAGCATAAGGAAAGTATTTACATTTTGAGGACACTACCCGTTGGTGAGCATACTCTTGGATTGTGTTTTTTTTTTGTGAATACATGTTGTCATATATAATGTATACCATGATATCAAATAAAAAAGGGATTTCAGATGATTTTATAATTGGGATTAATCTCATACGTGTACAATTGTAATACATTTTTCATTTCACAATCTTCTAATAGGTTTCCTTACCAGTTTTATTTTTGATGGCAGGAGATTGTAATAAAAGCTCACATTTACATTTAATGAATAAATTAACAAAGTATTAAATGCAGTAATTCCCCATCAATGTAGAGCGCTTAGTATGCAAAGAAACTGTCTACGAACAGTTATAGTTTTAGATAAGGAATTAATGACATAATAATGTGATGATTTTAATTTTGTGTGGCTGCTTTAAAGTGTGAATTATACTAATTATTCTAGATTTTAGCTCTGTAGTCAGTATGTGCTATATTTAACAGCCCTTTATAAAACATTAGTGATAGGATGTTCAGTAAGGTTCACGTTTTATTGTAAACTTCCATTTTCCTACTACGCTTATCAAAATAGAGTAAAAAGAGCACGCTAACACAAGGAATTCTCTTGACATATTATGGATCAATGGGGCACCAATACGAATTTCTTGTACTTATAATTTCCTATTGCATACACTGAATGTGTTCAAACTTCAACTAACATTGGTAAAACCTTTGTGCCAGTGGCATAACTGCCACCTGCGATGTTAATGGGCCTGCCCAGAAAACACGTCCGAATCATAAATTATACACGTCGTGCCCCTGAGCGGGCCCGTCGCTACTGACCATAGCTGCAGATGCCTCAATGCTAGGCCTAGGAGGCATGGCAGAGTCATAATGTATTTATGTTATGTCCTGAAGCTAATCCCTCTATGTCCCTGCTGCTACTGCCCAGTGTGTTACTGCCGTAGCAACTGTAGCTACGATGTATATTTTCCATACAGAATGTCTGTATATGATGTGTATATACTATAGGAAGTATTTAGCACTGCTTCTATGTTCATTTTCTTGCAATGTAATAATCACAAATTCTTGTGCATTGCAAGAATTTTTAATTATTATGCCACCTCCACCTCCACATCATGTGGGTGTGGAGAGGCGCTGCCGCTAGTGGAGTGGGCAGGCACACTGCCTGCATACTTTTTAAAAACCTGTCAAGGTTCAACCTGCATACATCAAGAAGCCTATGCCTAAGCCTCTTGATGTATCTAGCGAGACACGGGGGCGTGGCCTTTATCATATTCCTTTCTATTTGTATATATGATATGTATATACTGTGTGTGTGTATAAATATATAATATATATGAGTACATAAATGTGTGTGGATGAGTTTATACATGTGTGTATGTGTGTACGAGTGTACTAATGTGTGTATGAGTGTAGAACTTTATGTGTGAATATAAGTATAGAAATATGTGTATGTTTAAGTGTATAAATGTTTGTGTTTCTACACATATGTATATATTTATTAAGGGGAAGGGGGATCCCATGCAGAAACCTGCTATGGGGTACAGCCACTGAAAGTTACAACCCTGCTTATTTTCAAAATTTTTGCTGTCTGTCTCCCCTACTCCACCTTCCCCCCTCCCCCCAAGCCAGCTTGGTCAGCAAGGGAGTAGTCAGTATGTGATCCAGCTCACTCCCCCTAGTGCACAGGAGCCTGTGAGATGGGAAGCTAATGGCCTCCCCCCACCTGCGCAGGTGATGCAATCTATATACACGCACCTCTGCTAGGTCCCTGCTTCAGAGGCCAAAGGTCTTAAAGGGGTTATCGGGTGTTAAAAATTACTTAGGGCCGGGCTGGGGAGGGCTATTAAAAAAATAATAAACATGTACTTACCTCCTCCAGCGCAGCCGATGTCCCACGCCGCAGGTCCGTTTGATCCGTGCCACTGTTTGTTTACAGGGGCACAGAAGCCGTGCACAGGGAGCATCCGGATGGGAGATTCCAGCCGGCAGGAAGCTTCGTGTGCACCCTTGTAATCAAACTGGTGCACAGAAGAGACAGACCGCGGCGCGGGACATCAGCATCGCCGGACAAGGTATGTAGATGTTTATTAATTTTAAATAGCCCAGCCCGGCCCTAAGTAATTTTTAACACCCGGAGAACCCCTTTAATAGACTTTTGACCAATGATGCTTCTTACCCAAGTCAGGTGCAAGGGATGCACTGTATAGGAAGAAGCAGAAGATGCAATGAAGGTTCTGGTACCGGAGAGGTGAGTACTAACATTTTTATTTCCCCTGGCTACTGTGTTAAAAATTAGGCCGGATGTGGGCCCTAATCTCTCTTACTGAATATTTCAAACCCATGCAGCAGTCTAATTTTCCATAAAACATAACAAATAAGTAGATCGCTAGTAAACAATGCAGTCAATATGTAAAATATGGAACTAATAAATGCAGTCGTTGTTAGTATCCCAGGTAACACTTGTTGGTGATATTGTTTGTACTCATAGCAGACACAGACTTGAGACACCAATCTACTGCAGTGGCAGAGCTCAGAAGGTCAATGTTTTGTGAGCCTTTGAGTATAAACTAAATGACTCATCCATGTTACATGTGGTACTAACATTGACTTTGGTTTAATGTTTTATTGATTTATCAAATTAAGACAAGTTTCTTAAATATACTCAGGATAACAAAATAACACATTCTCTAATTCACTGGTATTAACAAAAATGCAGATATGATTCCAAACTTTCTCTATCAGTCCTGCTGTACACAACATCAGTTGCCCCTGGTTTCTGACCCTGACTTTAGTCTTGCCTGAGGTTGTGTAGCTGTGCTCTTCTCTGCTCCATGCAGAGGCCCCTCCCCCCTTCATTCCCCTCCATTATTCACACTGATAAACACACACACTCACTTCCTGTTGGCAAACAACAGCAGCAGCAAGAGGAGAGCTACAAGCTACAGGCAGATACGCTCTTTATCCGGGGAGGGGGAGAAAGGCACAGCAGATCTGATAGTGTGTCTATGTAGCTGAGATGTAGTAAGGCTGAGTATGTAATTGTGTACTATATGCTTCTCATGGATCTCATCAGCTCATCTCTGATCTGTCTCATCTCTCTTTCTACAGTATGTGTCAGATACTAGTACAGTGTTCATAAGGTAAAAGAAAGTGTATATAAACCTGGACCCTGATTATATAACCATACTGTCAGCTCAAAGAACTACAGGAATAATAATGGGGCACATTTACTAACCGGTCCCTGTGCGATCCCCGATCCGGAACGTCCGTTGAGGATGAACTCTGCCGCGATTCATAAAGATCATGCGCACGATATATATTACATGTGCCGCTTACCCGCTCAGGTCCGTCGGAGTTCACCATCTTCTTCCCGGTGCATGTAAGTGCTTGGCTTGCGACACAATTTTAAAGTTAAATCCCACGATTTGTCCGAATCTGTTGGATCGTCTGTCAGCCTGCCCCCTGATTTGTGTTGCATGAAAGCCGACGCGATTGCGCCAAAATCTGTCCGCATGCGACACAATGCCCTTCTAAATCCCTGTCCCACCGGTACGATCCCCGAAAAGTCGGAAAACCCGATGAAAATGCGGAAGTGGGACCCTTAAAAATAAAAGAGACTCCTCAGATCAAAGAGGTCACCAAATTTAAGTCACCAAATTTACAGTAAATGCTGGTACTACAAATGACTTTACAATTCTTCTGCATCTCCCCTATTATGTGCATTGTCATTTTTCCTATGAAGTGGGCCTACACAGAGACTTTTTGTAATTAATTTTGATGTAGAGCTGCAGCAGCAGTGTATAGTCATATATGGAGCTGCAATACAAAGGCATACATGGAACTACAGCCACAATACATATCATCTATATATGGAGCTACAGTGGCAGTATCCAAAGTATGGAGCCTGTTGTTACAAATTTGAATACCATCACTACTGAAACATCAGTAGGTCCCGATAACATGCCCATGATCATTTGCATTGAACCATCCTTAAACATGGTCTATACAACAGTATATTGTTATAAATGTTTATGCATAAAGACTCCATAAAATAAATTCATCAGAATGAATGTTTAGGGTACAGAAAGTGAATAATCATTTTCTATGTTATTACAGATCATTTAAATATCTTTGTGTATGTATTTGCACTCTCCACTGTATGCAAAATATTAATATTCAAAGGGATTATACTGCTTTCTCTGCTGCCACTTGTCCATAAGGAAGTATGTGATTTGTAACAGTTTTCTTCACTTCTTGCCCCCTCACAACACTGTTTTGAAAGTAGGCATGACACAGTGGGTCACAAGACAGGTTATTTGCAATAGCCTGCACCAGGATCCTAGTGCCGGTTATGACTGAACTCTATACAAGACAGAGACTAATAAATACATTTCTTCTGGATGCATAGTCGGCATAACGTCAGAACCTTTTAGTAATTCCAGCATTTCCCTGAACCTGAAGAGAGAATATTAAGACTGGTGCACAATGCACATACCCTTGGGGCGTAACTACAGGTCTAGCATCCATAGCAGCTGCTACAGGGTTTGGAGTGTCAGGGGGCCTAACTACCTGACCTGACACACTCAAGAATTGGTGCACATGTGGTCCTTGGCTACTGTGCCCCCGAATAAGGAGACAGTGGGGCAAATTTACTTACCCGGTCCTGTCGCGATCCCCGATCTGGACAGTCCGATGAAGAAGAAGTCAGACATGATTCACGTAGCTCGTGCGCCCGATTTCCTGCATCTATTGCTTCCCCGCTGGAGTTCACCTTCTTCTTCCCGGTGCTTGTAAGTGCGTGTTTTGCGACAAAATTTTAATTTTAAATCCCGACTGTAGTCCGAATCCGTCTGGTTGTCCGATGGCCATGACCTGATTTGCAGTGCATGAAAGTTGGCACGATTGCGCCAAAATCCGATCCTGTGCGCGAAAAACCCTGTTAAATGTGACGCAAAATGGAAATAGTCAGGAAACCGCCAAAAATGTGGTCTGCGGACCCTTAATAAATGAGCCCCAGTGAGTATATACATATGTGTGCATGAGTCTATAAATCTACAATCTGAATTGTGTTGTATATGCTCTATACAGTATGTGTATATAGTGTTCATATGTGATGTGTGTGTGCTGTGTGTGCATATGATGTCTAAATGTGTATATATGATGCATATATGTGATATGTTTATGGTGTGTATATGCTGTATGTGTATACTCTGCATAAACTGTGTGTTTGTGTTTATGCTATATACCTCTATATGGTAATGTATGCATGTACATATGGCTCCAAAGATATTCTTTTCAGTGCAAAGTAGGACAGAAAACTGGCGCAGCAACAATGATATATCTGGGCAATTGTATGTGTGTGTGTGTATATAAGATGTGCATATACTGTATGTGTGTAGAACATGTGTATATACTGTTGGATAAGTGTATAAATATGTATAGTGTCTGCATAAATGTGTATGCGTATAGTGCATAATTGTGTGTGTATAAGCATATAACTTTTTATGTGTGTACATAAGGGTGTGGGCATACCGCCGTATGCTGGAGAGGAGGAGGAGGTGACCCATTCTCCCTCCATAGAAAACAGTGTCTCACGGCCGCACACACGCCGAAAGATAGAGCATGCTCTATCTTTTTGCGGTGTGCAGCCCGGATCGGTGCCACACATGTGTGGCACCGTATCCCCGCCGTGCCGCTATTGACATCTATGGGAAGGTACATGCGGCCGCATGTACGTCCCCGCAGACGGCCATGTGAATAAGCCGTAAGTGTATAAATGTTTGTGATTGTATAAACATGCACGCATGTACAAATATGTATTTCTTCAGGGGCCCCTCCTAGTTAGGCCCCTGAGCGAAGGGTTATTTAGTAATCTAGATGCACAGTTGGGTTCATTCTTTATCTTCTGATGGAGATCTGTATTAACATACTTGAGAATCACTATGTTCAGTGATGCTTTGTGCGCTCTAGTAACTCCTGCAAGTGGACAACCACCTTCAATTATACACTGCAAACATATTGCTATTAGGGTATATGAGAAGCTTCGGATTTTTGGGGGTATGTTTCACGTTATAGAGAATTCCAGATATGTATAACAAGTCGTGTAAGTGAAGAGAAGAAAAAAGTGTCACTACAGCTTTAAAAAATGGAGGGCTACTTTTACTGGTAATGTTTATTTTTGCTCTTCATGCTGTTCCTCTCTACTTCCTGTTTTCCTTCCTTGTTTTTGGGAGCGGGTTTATTCCTTCTTGTGGTCTAGTTTTATAGCCTGACAAGGCACAAAATCCATCTTAATTTAAGTATTATGAAACAAAACATAATAATCATTCTCTGTTCCAAACCTTGGTTTAAAAGCGCGGTTCTACGTCTCCTGCATATCAAGGACACTCTGAGTTTTTAACACTGTCTGAATAAGCTAAAAAGGAAACTGTAAATTTATACAGTGTGTCTGGTAAAAATATTTGGCATTTGCATCTTAATGAGTCTGTGGAATGAAGCTGGTCTGAGCTGGTCTTTCCCTTCTCCTCCCAGCCTAAGCTTCCAGTACAAGCATTTAGTGAGAGCCGCCAGCTCCCCTCCCCCTTCAGCGCATATTACCATCCAAATTCTCTGCTGTCTACTACAAAGGTCATGTGACCCTCATCAGTCTCCCAGGGTGGAGGAGGGGAAGCAGATTGAACCTGTTCTTTGTTAAGAGGTCAAAGCTAGCTCCCAGAGCAGGAAGAAAGAATTACCAAAGAGTTTCTAATAGCAGAGCACTCGCATCAGATGAATTCTTCTCTAAAGGCTTGGAAACTGTCAGTCTGCAGTACATTTTTATGCCAGGGATAACTAAACTGCAGCAAAAAGCAAGCTAGCGATAAATGTACATAAACACAATCATGTGGACAGATAACCACTTCATAAAGATGTTTTTACAGTGTGTATTTATAGCCAAATTTATAAGCATTAGGCTTTCTGTGTTCTGCAAATGGACCCCTGGTCTGTTGTTGTGTTGTTTGTGACATGTGTGTCACTGGTGTGTAAGGTAATAATAATAATAAAGTTGTATGCATATCGCACCATCATATTCCGTAGTGCTGTACAGATATTCGCTAACATGTCAATGATGGAATAAAAATCTACCCAAGCAGGAACAGGATCTGCTCTATAACGTGCAGCTTATGGGGTAGGGGGTAGGGGGGGGGGGGCTTATACATCAGGCCATGAAAACCATACCATGTGTATGAGCCCAAGGTGCGTTAGCCATTGAAACAATAGCTAAAACACTTTGAAAACTATGTTCATTTCCAAGAGCCTTTTAATGACTTGTCCCACCAATCATGAGAACAAAACCTGCGCAATATGCGTTTACAATGAAAATGCAAACCCCCCTCCCACTTGCATTCTGGATGCGTTTAAAAATTGCAATGAAAACGGCACGTGGGAAACTGGCCGCAGGGAGCATGCTTAGCCTGCCACAACACATATTGGTTAAAACAGGATTACCATTCTCTAGACTCTGTGGTTCAGTTCTCATGATTGGTAGGGATCCCATTCTTTACATGATGGATACTGTACACAAATTTGATTGGTCTTAAAGGGGTATTCTCATTTGGGCACTTACGTTTAATTTCAAACATCTACCATATAATTGTACATGTGTAAAGATAATTTCCCATAAACATAGCCATGTTGTCCCTTAGAAACAATGGGGCATATTTACTAAGTTCCCGTGGACGCATTTCCGCCAGGTTTTCCCACGTTTTCTGGGATCACGCCCAGGATTGCGTCATACTTGATCGCATTGTGTCACAATCTCGCCGGCTTTCACGCAACACAAATGGGGGGGGGGCGATGGACGATCCGATGGATTCAGACAACACGCCGGATTTAACAAATCAATTTGTGTCGGATCCAATGCACTTACATACACCGGGAGGAAGATGGTGAACTCCGACGGACCTGATCAGGGAAGCGACCCATGCAGAAAATAGGGCACACGATCTTCATGAATCGCGGCAGATGGGCATTCCGGTGGACAATGCACCTCGGGGTTCGCGCAGGGACCAGGTAAGTAAATGTGCCCCAATATATCCACTGCTGTCTACAGTGTGATTGCATGTCCCACAGCCATCCTGTGATGATGATGTTGAATCCAGGTTCTCAGGTAAAACTTTATAGCGCATGTGTGGTCACTGTTGCCAGTGTGCACGGGTGGTCATATCCAAGGAAGCTATATTGTTTCTAAGGGACGACATGACTACATTTATAAGAAATTATCTTTACACAGGTACATCATTTTAATAAAATCCAATTAAGGAAATGTATGTTTATGGCAGGATAAATTAAATATAAACGCCGGATGGGAATACCCCTCAAGTTCACCCCCTGACTGGAGCTGTTATGGTGAGTGTACAGCCTCTGTTTAATTTACAAACTACTAAGAAATAATTTATAATGTATTTAGTTATTAAATATAAGACAAGAAGTACAATTAATGTAATCAGAAAAAATAGCAACTTGATAAAAACTGTATAAATTTCTATTTAGTATTTCACATAATAACTTAAAAGAACAGTCCAGTCAAAGCTGAGTCATTGAATTATACATTTTGAAGGGCCAGAGGGGAGCAGCTTGGCTCTAGGTTATAGCAAGGTTAAAGGAACACAATGAAAATGAGTCCTTCATGTCTGAAGGATTCCTTTAAAAGAACAATAAAAAAATTATCTAAGAAAAAAAGTCACATGCAACCAGGGCCGGATTAAGGTTGGTGGGGGCCCCTGGGCACAAAGTCTGGTGGGGGTCCCCATCAAATGTAGTCCAGACAGGTTACAGCAATCGCTATACTGCTCCACAGCAATCACTATATACAGCCTCCCCAGTAGTCACTATATACAGCACTCAGTAATCCCTATATACAGCACCCACTATTCACTATGTACAGCCCCAAGTAATCACTATATACAGACCCCCAGCAATCACTATATGCAGCACCCCCACAATCACTATATAAGTCACAGAGTATGAGCTATATACAACTCCCAGTAATCACTATATATAGCCCTCTGTAATCACTAAATACAGCCCCCAGTGATAACTATATACAGCCACCCTATAATAACTATGTACAGCCTCGTATAATAACTATATACAGCACCCTGTAATAACTATATACAGCCCTCTGTACTAATTATATAAAGCCTCCCGATAATAACTATATACAGCCCCTATAATAACTTTATACAGCCCACTACAATAACTATATACAACCTCTTGTGATAACTATATACAGCCCCCTGTAATTACTATACATAGCCCCCTGTAATAAATACACACAGCCCCATATAAAAACCATATACAGTCCCCTATAATAACTATATATATATATAGTTCCCCTATAACAATTTTATACAGCCCCCCTACAATAACTAACTATATACAGACCGCTATTTTAACTATGCATACCCCCCATGATAACTATATACAATCCCCCTATAATTACTAAAATAAAATATAAAAAAATAAAAATAATAAAATTGTACTCACCTTCCATCATTCTCCCTATGAACGCCAACCTCGTTCCCTTCCCTCACAGTGTCAGGATAGTTGATATCAGCAGTGTAGAAATGCACTGCCATCTTTGTATACATCCAGTCTGTTCCCTTGCTCTGCCATAGACTTAAGTCTGGGTACATCTGCTGCATGTGGCCCAGGGAGCCTGAACCCAAATACACTGGGTGATTTGGGCAGTCATGCGACCACCCAAATCACCCACATTTGGTGGGGCCACTTTAAGGGCAAAGTGGTGGGGGCATGCATCCCAGGCACCCCTTATAATCTGGCCTGCATGCAACTACAAATCTGCTGTTATGTTTGCCAAAGCCTTTGTCAGTTACAAGATTCACAGTTTGGTAATTGCAGTAAAACCATAAATTACCATTTATTTTATGGGGAAAGACACTTATAACTCTTCCTTTTCTCTAATCTCATTGAGCTTCATCAAAATAGCCACCACAATACAATTAAAGTATGTATTCATAATAAATTTACATGGTGTATTCCTTAGAGATCGGGTAATTTCCAAAAATCTGCATGTGAAATGAAAATCCTATAGGAACCCAACAATAAAGAAGTTATTAACATCTCCACATGGACAGGATTCATAAAATACACTTTGCAGAGAAACAAGGTTTCTGAAACTTGGCCAATTTTAAAATAACATATCGTATACAAGGCCAAACATTTAGAGAGAATATCCATGATGCACTGCAATTTTGTTTGTTCAAGTGTTTTGTTTTAAAGAGGTACATTTACATTTACATTCCTGCATTTTGCATTACTCAGCACTTTCTTTTACAATACTATGGTACCATTCATTCAGCGATTCTACTAGAACACATGGGTGTAATTAGGGGGGTTGCAACAGGGGTATAAATCCTGGGTATTGAGTGTCACGGTGGTACCTACAAGCTACGCTTTCCTGGTAACAGTGTTTGGGGCTACCTCAATGTTGACCCTGAATGATATGAAGTCTAAATGCAGCTTTTAGAATGAAGACCTTCAAGACCAACAAAAACAACCACTACAGAATATTTAGGGACTTCTTTAGGGTTTTTTTTAACCCCTTTCCGCCGCAGACCTTTTTCGTTTTTGCGTTTTCATTTTTCACTCCCCACATTCAAAAATCTGTAACTTTTTATATTTTTCTATGTATAGAGCTGTGTGATGGCTTATTTTCTGCGTAACAAATTACACTTCAAAATGGTGGTATTTAATATTCCATGCCGTGTACTGGGAAGCGGGAAAAAAATTCCAAATGAAGTGAAATTGGTAAAACAACGCATTTGTGCCGTATTCTTGTGGGCTTGGATATTATTATTTATGGTTTTTTTTATTTTTATTTTTACTATTTTTCAGACCCCCTAGGGTACTTTAACCCTAGGGTGTCTGAACGATCCTATCATATACTGCCATACCACAGTATGGCGATTTACTGGCATACCACTGTATGAGGATTTTACTACTCATACAGTACAATGTGCTGATAGCACATTGTAATGCAAGGGTTAACCCGAAGTATCTTTGGGTCTTCGTGAGACCCGAAGCTACCATGGTGACGGATTGCCGCTCCCCGACGATCCTCAGAAAGATGGCGGCGTGCGGGCCGCCGGCACCGGTTGAGGTTGTTACCGGAAAGCCTTTGCTGCAATATGCAGCAAAGACTTACCAGCTATGGAGAGGACTCGGCCCGCGAGCCCTCTCCATGTACTGGGACCCGACGTGACGTATTACGTCACATGTCGTGAAGGTGTTAATCAAAAAAATGTAACAATATATAACTACCAATATATTTTTCTTCTAATATCCTAGACCAGTGATGGCAAACCTTTTAGAGGGTGCCCAAACTTCAACCAAAACCTACTTATTCACCATCGAGTGCCAACTTGACAATTTAAACAGTAACTTATTGCTCTCTTTTGTTCCACAACAGTCAATCATATCAGCCCCCTGAGGACACCAATATAGTTGAAAGCAGGAAGGCAAATTCATACATCATTGTAGCTTCTCTCCAGGGTCTCTCTGTACAGGAAGAATTGTGGGGCCAGTAGTTGGACCTCCAAAAATATTCTGTCCCTGTTAACACCTTCTTACTCCTCTTGCAGTTCCAATCAGTCAAGGGTATGTCACTTTAAAAGAGTGCCAAGAGCTGCATCTCAATTGTCTAGGACTGCAGGAAGATTTAAGTCCTGTCTGGTGAACTTTGTCCTAGGGCAACAGCCTGGGTGCCCACAGAAAGGGCTCTGAGTGCCACCTCTGGCACCCGTGCCATAGGTTCGCCATCACTGCCCTAGACAATACTGAAGAAGAAGAAGAAGGCAATGTGAAACGTCCATTGGCGGCAAATTTCCCTTTTTTTTTTTTGAAAATTAGTTTTTATTTACATTTTTCATAATTTACAAATATTTTATTCTTAATGTTTCGTACATTTCTTGTGTAGCTACATACAGTGCATATGCAATACATCTATATACATATAAACATGTATGTATACTAAATCCAGACATAAATACAGTACATCCAGTCCCTGTGTATACATTCCTATGGGGTAGTGATTCAGATTCAACCCTTCTTGCCAAAAAAGTGTAATTATGGGACAATACCTTCAGATATGACTTAAATTTGCATCTTTATGCTTGCAACAGCAGCAGCAATCTGATTCATTAACTGAGAATTTTGGTAATCATGGTGCTAGATAGTTTCTTAATTTAGTTTACGCAGCGTTTCAATATGGTTTGTAGAGTAATATATCTTGTAGTAAATCTTATAGGATATGTGCATTGCCTGTTGCCAGCTAGTTAGTGGAAAGGAATTGCCCAACACCTTCCCCCAGTTGACCATATATCCTAGGTTTATGGCAGTACTGTTGGTGTAGTTCATTGTATATTGTTGATATTCCCCCTTTAAATATTGTATTCACACGTAGAAACCTATTAAATATAGAACATGCTTGTGAATATTCTATTTTCCTTTGAAATATGTTCTCTTTAACTATCCAATGTTTGATCCCCATATATTGTAAAGAAAATTTTGTTATACATATATGTTCCTGACACATCGCTTGAAGTGGAATTAGACTATCTTTTTTAATTAACTGATCTAATGATTCAACTTCCAATTTATCTCAAAGAGTAAAGTCTAAATATAGAACTTTCCTTTTAAATATTCCAACTTGATATCCTTATACTCAATATTGATTAGCGAATTTTGTATAGTTTTTTTTTTTTTATCCCAAATGTGTATTAAGTCCCTTGTTGTTTGTATAAAGGTCTCCAGCTTCAGTGGGATCAGACATTTTATTATAAAAGCTCCTTTTACTGAAAGTGGACCCATATACGCATCGTCTATGGTTACCCAGAGATGTTTATGTTTTTACTCCCCTAGGCCCTTAGTAGGTCTAATATTTGGGACTCCCATGCCACCTTTCTCTATTGGAATGCACATTTTTCTTTTATTAACCTTGTTTTTTTTATTGACCCATATAAATTTGAGGATAATTTTTAGCATTTTACATTTTCCACTCTGGCTGGTATTGAAGCTTTTAATATGTGACTCCATGTATTTCCAGAGTGGCAGCCAATGTATTGCTCTTTAATTGTTTAAAAGAGCTATCCAACTTTCCTTACCTTGCTGTTATAATCTTTTTTCACGTGGTTTTATAATAATACCTAGAGATGAGCGAGCACTAAAATGCTCGGGTACTCGTTATTCGAGACGAACTTTTCCCGATGCTCGAGTGCTCGTTTTGAGTAACGAGCCCCATTGAAGTCAATGGGAGACTCGAGCATTTTTCAAGGGGACCAAGGCTCTGCACAGGGAAGCTTGGCCAAACACCTGGGAACCTCAGAAAAGGATGGAAACACCACGGAAATGGACAGGAAACAGCAGGGGCAGCATGCATGGATGCCTCTGAGGCTGCTTAATCGCACCATTATGCCAAAATTATGGGCAACAGCATGGCCATGACAGAGTGACCGAATGAGGCTAGATAGCATCTAAAACATCCAATAATTGACCCTGACACTATAGGGGACGGCATGCAGAGGCAGCGGCAGCGGCAGCAGCGGCAGGCTTGAGAGTGTCATGGCAACATACCCTAAATGGACTCAGGCTTCAAACCAATGGGTGGCAGAGAGGAACCAAAGGAGGTGAGCAAGAAGCGCTCAAATAATATCGGTACATGATAAAAGTTTGCCAGTATATTTTGTGGATTACACAGCAGGGTGGCGACAAAGTTAACATGGAAGCCATGAAAACAATCCAAAATTCTGCCTGACACAGCTCGTTTGATAAGGGGACCATGTATGGAGGCAGTGAACTAGTAGTAGATTAAAGGTGCTGCAGTTAAAACTGTGTTACTTGGATCTTGGCATGGAGCTGGCGCTCCGCTGCCAGGCGAGCTTTCGCCAATCCAAGCCCCTGTCTCTAGGCTACTCCCCAAACAGCACTTCTAAGAACCTTTTGTATAAGATCAAGTGTAGTAGCGTTCTTATAAGTTTGGGATATGGCGGGTGAGGGGAATGTAAACATCTGCGCAAGAAGCGCAGAAATAATATCCGTAAATGAAAAAAGTTTTCCAGTATATTTTGTGGCTTACACAGCACGGTGGCGACAAAGTTAACAAGTTTGATGTGGAATGCCCTGTAATAGCTCTTGGGCGGTGTGCCTTTTATCACCTAGGCTCAGCAGTTTGAGCACCGCCTGCTGTCGCTTAGCGACGGCACTGCTGCTGTGCCTAGAGCTACCGACTGATGGCGCCATGCCCACGGATGGTAATTCGGAGGAGGAGGAGGTGGAGGAGGGGTGGGAGGAGGAGGAGGCATAGTAGGCCTGAAACACCTGGACCGAGGTAGGCCCCGCAATCCTCTGCGTCGGCAGTATATGACCAGCCCCAGGGTCAGACTCGGTCCCAGCCTGCACCAAGTTAAGTGTAGTAGCGTTCTTATAAGTTTGGAATATGGCGGGTGAGGGGAATGTAAACAGATGCGCAAGAAGCGCTGAAATAATATCCGTAAATGGTAAAAGTTTGCCAGTATATTTTGAGGATTACACAGCAGGGTGGCGACAAAGTTAACAAGTTTGTTGTGGAAGCCATGAAAACAACCCAAAATTCTGCCTGACACAGCACGTTTGATAAGGCGGCCATGTATGGAGGCAGTGAACTAGTAGTAGATTAAAGGTGCTGCAGTTAAAACTATGTTAGTTGGTTCTTGGCATGGAGCTGGCGCTCCGCTGCCAGGCGAGCTTTCGCCAATCCAAGCCCCTGTCTCTAGGCTACTCCCCAAACAGCACTTCTAAGAACCTTTTGTATAAGATCAAGTGTAGTAGCGTTCTTATAAGTTTAGGATATGGCGGGTGAGGGGAATGTAAACAGATGCGCAAGAAGCGCTGAAATAATATCCGTAAATGGTAAAAGTTTGCCAGTGTATTTTGTGGATAACACAGCAGGGTGGCGACAAAGTTAAATACTTTGATGTGGAATCCATGAAAACAACCCAAATTTCGGCCTGACACACCTCGTTTGATAAAGGGACGATGTATGGAGGCAGCTATATGGACGACTTTTGGAGGTAGCAATGGAGACAACGTGTGGAGGCTGCTATGGAGACAATTCAATTTGGATAGTGCCTGTATGTGGCAGTCCAAAAAAGTTTTCAAACCAGAGGAGCAGGTAGGTGGCCCTCCATAAAAATGGAATAGATTGAGTGCCTGTATGTGGCAGTCCAAAAAAGTTTTCAAACCAGAGGAGCAGGTAGGTGGCCCTCCATAAAAATGGAATAGATTGAGTGCCTGTATGTGGCAGTCCAAAAAAGTTTTCAAACCAGAGGAGCAGGTAGGTGGCCCTCCATAAAAATGGAATAGATTGAGTGCCTGTATGTGGCAGTCCAAAAAAGTTTTCAAACCAGAGGAGCAGGTAGGTGGCCCTCCAGAAAAATTGAATAGATTGAGTGCCTGTATGTGGCACTCCCAAAAATTGTTTAAAACAGAGGACCGGGTCGGTGGCCCTCCATAAAAATTAAATGCATAAAGTACTATAGCTAGAGCCAGTGGGCCCTGTCAAAAAATAGCCAGTTTCCTCTGCTTTACTGTACAAAGAGGAGGAGAAGGAAGAAAATGAGGAGGAGGAGGAGTGGATAAATTATTCAGGTTGAGCTTCCTTCACCTGGTGGAGATTGGAAATTAGGAGAAATCCAGGCTTTATTCATCTTGATAAGCGTCAGCCTGTCAGCGCTGTCAGTCGACAGGCGTGTACGCTTATCGGTGATGATGCCACCAGCTGCACTGAAAACCCGCTCGGACAAGACGCTAGCGGCAGGGCAGGCAAGAACCTCCAAGGCGTACAGCGCCAGTTCGTGCCACATGTCCAGCTTTGAAACCCAGTAGTTGTAGGGAGCTGTGTGATCATTTAGGACGATGGTATGGTCAGCTACGTACTCCCTCACCATCTTTCTGTAAAGATCAGCCCTACTCTGCCGAGACTGGGGACAGGTGACAGTGTCTTGCTGGGGTGACATAAAGCTGGCAAAAGCCTTGTAAAGCGTACCCTTGCCAGTGCTGGACAAGCTGCCTGCTCGCCTACTCTCCCTCGCTACTTGTCCCGCAGAACTACGCACTCTGCCGCTAGCGCTGTCAGAAGGGAAATACTGTTTCAGCTTGTGCACCAGGGCCTGCTGGTATTCATGCATTCTCACACTCCTTTCCTCTCCAGGGATGAGAGTGGAAAGATTTTGATTGTACCGTGGATCCAGGAGAGTGAACACCCAGTAATTGGTGCTGGAATAAATTCTTTGAACGCGAGGGTCACGGGATAGGCAGCCTAGCATGAAATCTGCCATATGCGCCAGAGTACCAACGCGTAAGAATTCACTCCCCTCACTGGCCTGACTGTCCATTTCCTCCTCCTCCAACTCCTCCAACTCCTCTTCTTCTGCCCATACACGCTCAACAGTGAAGGACTCAACAATGGTCTCGCCAACATTCTCCTCCTCTTCCTCCTCATCCTCCTCCACCTCCACCTCCTCCGATATGCGCTGAGAAACAGACCTAAGGGTGCTTTGGCTATCAACAAGGGAATCTTCTTCCCCCGTCTCTTGTGAGGAGCGCAAAGCTTCCGACTTCATGCTGACCAGAGAGTTTTTCAACAGGCCAAGCAGCGGGATGGTGAGGCTGATGATGGCGACATCGCCACTGACCATCTGTGTTGACTCCTCAAAGTTACTCAGCACCTGACAGATATCAGACATCCACGTCCACTCCTCATTGTAGACTTGAGGAAGCTGACTGACCTGACTACCAGTTCTGGTGGAAGTTGACATCTGGCAGTCTACAATCGCTCGGCGCTGCTGGTAAACTCTGGATAACATGGTCAGTGTTGAATTCCACCTCGTGGGCACGTCGCACAACAGTCGGTGAGCGGGCAGTTGGAGGCGGCGCTGCGCTGCCCTGAGAGTGGCAGCATCTGTGCTGGACTTCCTGAAATGCGCACAGATGCGGCGCACCTTCGTGAGCAAATCAGACAGATTGGGGTATGTCTTGAGGAAACGCTGAACTATCAGATTTAACACATGGGCCAGGCATGGCACATGTGTCAGTCTGCCGAGTTGCAGAGCCGCCACCAGGTTACGGCCGTTGTCACACACAACCATGCCTGGCTTCAGGTTCAGCGGTGCCAGCCACAGATCAGTCTGCGCCGTGATGCCCTGTAATAGTTCTTGGGCGGTGTGCCTTTTATCGCCTAGGCTCAGCAGTTTGAGCACCGCCTGCTGTCGCTTAGCGACGGCACTGCTGCTGTGCCTAGAGCTACCGACTGATGGCACCATGCCCAGGGATGGTCGTTCGGAGGAGGAGGTGGAGGAGGGGTGGGAGGAGGAGGAGGCATAGTAGGCCTGAAACACCTGGACCGAGGTAGGCCCCGCAATCCTCGGCGTCGGCAGTATATGACCAGCCGCAGGGTCAGACTCGGTCCCAGCCTCCACCAAGTTAACCCAATGTGCCGTCAGCGATATATAGTGGCCCTGCCCGGCAGCACTCGTCCACGTGTCCGTGGTCAGGTGGACCTTGTCAGAAACGGCGTTGGTCAGGGCACGGATTATGTTGTCTGACACGTGCTGGTGCAGGGCTGGGACGGCACATCGGGAAAAGTAGTGGCGGCTGGGGACCGAATACCGAGGGGCGGCCGCCGCCATGAGGCTGCGAAAGGCCTCGGTCTCTACTAGCCTATAGGGCAGCATCTCCAGGCTTAGCAATCTGGAGATGTGCACATTAAGGGCTTGGGCGTGCGGGTGGGTTGCACTATATTTGCGTTTCCGCTCCAGCGTCTGGGGTATGGAGAGCTGAACGCTGGTGGATGCTGTGGAGGATCGTGGAGGCGACAATGGGGTTTTTGTGGCAGGGTCCTGGGCAGGGGGCTGACTATCAGCTGACACAGGGGAAGGAGCAGTGGTGTGCACGGCCGGAGGTGAACGCGCTTGTTGCCACTGAGTGGGGTGTTTAGCATTCATATGCCTGCGCATACTGGTGGTAGTTAAGCTATTAGTGGTGGAACCCCTGCTGATCCTGGTTTGGCAAATGTGGCACACCACAGTCCGTCGGTCATCCGGTGTTTCCTTAAAGAACCTCCAGACTTCTGAAAATCTAGCCCTCGCCGCAGGAGCCCTCGCCACGGGAGCTTCACTAGTTGACACTTTTGGCGCTGATGCACCAGCTCTGACCCTGCCTCTCCGTCTGGCCCCACCACTGCCTCTTCCAACCTGTTCTGGTCGAGGACTCTCCTCCGTCTCAGAAGCACTGTGTTCACCCGGCCTCTCAACCCAGATTGGGTCTGTCACCTCATCATCCTCCGATCCCTCAGTCTGCTCCCCCCTCGGACTTCCTGCCCTGACAACAACTTCCCCACTGTCTGACAACCGTGTCTCCTCATCGTCGGACACCTCTTTACACACTTCTTCCAGTACATCAACAAGGTCATCATCACCCACAGACTGCGACTGGTGGAAAACCTGGGCATCGGAAAATTGCTCATCAGCAACCGGACAAGTGGTTTGTGACTGTGGGAAGGGTCCAGAAAACAGTTCCTCAGAGTATGCCGGTTCAAATGGCAAATTTTGCTGGGAGGGGGCAGACTGGGGGGGAGGAGGCTGAGGTGCAGGAGCTGGAGGAGTGCCGATTTCGGTGACATGGGTGGACTGCGTGGAAGACTGACTGGTGGACAAATTGCTCGAAGCATTGTCGGCAATCCACGACATCACCTGTTCGCACTGTTCTGGCCTCAACAGTGCTCTACCACGAGTCCCAGTAACTTCAGACATGAACCTAGGGAGTGTAGCTCTGCGGCGTTCCCCTGCTCCCTCATAAGCAGGTGGTGTCTCACCCCGCCCAGGACCACGGCCTCTGACCCCTGCAGTAGTTGGACGCCCACGTCCCCACCCTCGTCCTCTACCCCTAGCCCTCGGGTTAAACATTTTGAAAATGAGAGTTATAACTTTAATTTTTTTTTTAACTTTTTTTTGTGTTTTTTTTTTTTTGTGTGTTTTTTAGTTTTTAAAACCAAACGATGCTATCCTATTGCTATGGCTATTTTCTAGCCAAGTATGAAAGCACACTGCTATGCCAGATGAGATGACACTGAGTTATTAAAAAAATAAACGTAAAATAAAAAAGGAAATGGCAGACTGTGCCTAATTGAAATCCAACCCCGGGCCCTAATAAATTTTCCCACTTCGGTCTTTGCGATGGATATGTGCGTCACTAAGCGCAAAACACAGTGGTCGCAAGTCTCACTCCAAATTGCTCACAATTTGCTAGTAGATGCACTGCAGCAACTACAGCCACCAGCAGATCAACCAGAAATCAAATATATATAACGCTACTGTAGGCGTAAGTAAGCCGTTTGGATTCTCCTATGGCTATTTTCTAGCCAAGTATTAAAGCACACTACTATGCCAGATGAGATGACGCTGAGTTATGAAAAAAATAAACGTAAAATAAAAAAGGAAATGGCAGACTGTGCCTAATTGAAATCCAACCCCGGGCCCTAATAAATTTTCCCACTTCGGTCTTTGCGATGGATATGTGCGTCACTAAGCGCAAAACACAGTGGTCGCAAGTCTCACTCCAAATTGCTCACAATTTGCTAGTAGATGCACTGCAGCAACTACAGCCACCAGCAGATCAACCAGAAATCAAATATATATAACGCTACTGTAGGCGTAAGTAAGCCGTTTGGATTCTCCTATGGCTATTTTCTAACCAAGTATTAAAGCACACTACTATGCCAGATGAGATGACGCTGAGTTATGAAAAAAATAAACGTAAAATAAAAAAGGAAATGGCAGACTGTGCCTAATTGAAATCCAACCCCGGGCCCTAATAAATTTTCCCACTTCGGTCTTTGCGATGGATATGTGCGTCACTAAGCGCAAAACACAGTGGTCGCAAGTCTCACTCCAAATTGCTCACAATTTGCTAGTAGATGCACTGCAGCAACTACAGCCACCAGCAGATCAACCAGAAATCAAATATATATAACGCTACTGTAGGCGTAAGTAAGCCGTTTGGATTCTCCTATGGCTATTTTCTAGCCAAGTATTAAAGCACACTACTATGCCAGATGAGATGACGCTGAGTTATGAAAAAAATAAACGTAAAATAAAAAAGGAAATGGCAGACTGTGCCTAATTGAAATCCAACCCCGGGCCCTAATAAATTTTCCCACTTCGGTCTTTGCGATGGATATGTGCGTCACTAAGCGCAAAACACAGTGGTCGCAAGTCTCACTCCAAATTGCTCACAATTTGCTAGTAGATGCACTGCAGCAACTACAGCCACCAGCAGATCAACCAGAAATCAAATATATATAACGCTACTGTAGGCGTAAGTAAGCCGTTTGGATTCTCCTATGGCTATTTTCTAGCCAAGTATTAAAGCACACTACTATGCCAGATGAGATGACGCTGAGTTATGAAAAAAATAAACGTAAAATAAAAAAGGAAATGGCAGACTGTGCCTAATTGAAATCCAACCCCGGGCCCTAATAAATTTTCCCACTTCGGTCTTTGCGATGGATAGGTGCGTCACTAAGCGCAAAACACAGTGGTCGCAAGTCTCACTCCAAATTGCTCACAATTTGCTAGTAGATGCACTGCAGCAACTACAGCCACCAGCAGATCAACCAGAAATCAAATATATATAACGCTACTGTAGGCGTAAGTAAGCCGTTTGGATTCTCCTATGGCTATTTTCTAGCCAAGTATTAAAGCACACTACTATGCAAGATGAGATGACACTGAGTTATTAAAAAAATAAACGTAAAATAAAAAGAAACTGGCAGACTGTGCCTAATTGAAATCAAACCCCTAATAAATTTTCCCACTTTGGTGTTTGAGGTGGATATGTGTGTCACTAAGAGCTAAACACAACGGTAGCAAGTCCCCCTGCTAATTCCTCACAATATGGTACTAGCTGCACTACTAGTGCCAGCAAGCCCAGCCACAAGCAAATAAAAAAAAAAAGTATAACGTTATTGTAGCCCTAAGAAGGGCTGTTGGGTTGTTGTAGAATCACTCCTGCCTAACAGTAAGCTAATAGAACACCCTAACGCTTTCCCTGACCAGCAGCAGCTCTCTCCCTAGCGGCATCCAGACAGAGAATGATCCGAGCAGCGCGGGCAGCGGCTAGTCTATCCCAGGGTCACCTGATCTGGCCAGCCAACCACTGCTATCGACGTGTAAGGGTACCACGTCATGCTGGGTGGAGTGCAGAGTCTCCTGGCTTGTGATTGGCTCTGTTTCTGGCCGCCAAAAAGCAAAACGGCGGGAGCTGCCATTTTCTCGAGCGGGCGAAATACTCGTCCGAGCAACGAGCAGTTACGAGTACGCTAATGCTCGATCGAGCATCAAGCTCGGACGAGTATGTTCGCTCATCTCTAATAATACCTGTATTCCTCGATTTATCACAGGTTACGATATCTTTGGGAGTTTAGCAGGGGCTTTTATAGTCTTTAATTATTTGAAATTCTAACTCAGAAGCGCTTATTATATTTTCTCTTGTAATATGAATACATTTTTTCTTGGCGGAGATGTGCCGGGAGACTCGCCCCCCATCGGTCTCCTCATCTCCCCACTAGGGTTGCGGTGCTGGACATCGCCTTGGCTTTTTATGCCTTATCTTAGATTTACTAGGCTCACTAGGGGCCTGGGTTGTACATTTTTTCATGTCTGTTATGTTTGTCATGTTTGTTTACCCCTCTCTTCCCTCCCCGTTCTTTCCTGGTCTAACCTCCTCCCTCCCCTCACTACATCATCTATTCATGATCTAAGCTCTCCTTTACCTAAACTATGGCGGTATTAACTTTCTGTACATACAATGCCAGGGGTCTAAATAAACCGGAGAAACGAAGCCAAATATTATATCGTCTTCATAAGAGACGAGTTCTGGTAGCAATGTTTCAAGAGACTCACTTTAAAGTGGATAGCATCCCCAAATTCCATAATAAGTATTACCCTGTATGGCACCACTGCCCCCACCCCTCTAGGAAGGCTTGTGGAGTTTCCATAGCTTTCCACAAGTCGTTCCATCCGTCCATATTGGCCACGGAGATAGACACGGAAGGCCGTTACATATTTCTTAAAATTGACTTACTGGGAAATGTTTTCACACTTGCTAATGTTTATTTTCCTAACCAGGGCCAGGTTTCTTTTGGCTTGGGGGTTCTGAAAAAATTGGCTGTCTTTGCTGAAGGATCCGCATTGATTCTAGGAGGCGATTTCAACGTCCCTCTTGAACCTGCACTGGACTCATCCACAAGTAGGTCCTCACTCTCTCACCTGGCACTATGTAGACTAAGACGCTCATTATTAAACCTTAAATTGGTAGATATGTGGAGGGTGCTTCACCCGGGAGTCAGAGATTATAGCCATCATTCTCAAGCACATAACAGCTACGGCCGCCTAGATTACCTCTTTGTATCACACCAACTGTTAGATCGGGGTCCTAAGAGTTCTATCGATTCCACCCTCTGGTCACATCATGCCCCTGTGTACGGGTGGCTAGGCCACCTGGGCAAACGCACAAAGGAATTCTCCTGGAGATTAAATGACAACCTGCTAAATGATGCCCTATGTGAAGCTGAAGTCCGGGGTGTAATCACGGACTTTATTTCCACAAGTCAGGCTCAACACCTTACAATGCCAGTTAGATGGGAGATTTTAAAGGGATCTATCCGAGGGGTGTTTATGGCACATGGGGCGCGACTTAAAAAGGAAAATTCTGCAAAACTGAGCTCCTTATTCTCAGAATTGGGTTCTAAAGAAACCGCTAATAAATCTTCCCCAACTGATCTTTTGAAGACGGAGATCTCAACTATTAGACACAAGATCCTCCAAATATTAGATCAAAAGAGCCTATGTTTTAGAGATAAGGTGAGAAAGGATTACTTCGAATATGGGGATAAATGCGGGAAATTGCTAGCTAAAACTCTACATCCTAGGACCCCTCAGGCACCAGTTATGTCCATATACTCACCTCAGGGCATATTAGTTAACTCGCCGAATGAGATTCTTCGGGAATTTAGTAACTTCTACTCCGCTCTATATAATCTGGATGTTCCTGCTGCTGACCCTGTAGAGTTCGTAGAGGAGATCTCAGGTTATCTGGAATCTCATTTCCCAAACTCTATTTCCTCAGAGGAAGCCTCTACAATTGATAACGACTTCACCTCAGAAGAAATTCTGCAGGTAATAAAGGAACTGAAAGTGGGCAAGAGCCCTGGGCCAGATGGCTTCACACCCAGATTTTATAGAGTCTTCGGGGAAGCCCTAGCTATACCTCTGACGGATTTCTTAAACTCTATAGACATAGACAGTCCCTTTGACCCACAATCTCTTAGAACCCACATCTCGGTTATCCCTAAACCGGGTAAGGACCCCAACCACTGCGGAAACTATAGGCCCATCTCCTTGATTAATATCGATCTCAAAATATACTCCAAGATTTTAGCTCTACGCATCTCCCCATTTATTCCAAACTTAATTCACCCTGAGCAGGTGGGCTTTGTTCCGGGTCGTGAGGCAAGGGACAATACCCTAAAAACGCTCACCCTGATCTCGTGGGCTCGGCGCTCAGGGACCCCTTTGTGTCTGCTTACGGTAGACGCTGAAAAAGCTTTTGATAGGGTACATTGGGGGTTTCTGGGGGCCACTCTCACGAGGTTAGGTCTGGGAGCAAAGACGAGGAACAGAATTATGGCCCTCTATACAAATCCGTCGGCGTGTGTCAGGGTTAATGGGTCGGTATCCTCCCCCTTTCCCATTCGTAATGGCACGAGACAGGGGTGTCCATTGTCCCCACTTCTTTATATTCTGGTGATGGAATCTTTGGCTTGTGCACTTCATGATAACCCATCCATTAGAGGTCTAGAGGTCAAAGGAAAACCTTATAAACTCTCACTGTTCGCTGATGACTAGAGATGAGCGAACATACTCGTCCGAGCTTGATGCTCGATCGAGCATTAGCGTACTCGTAACTGCTCGTTGCTCGGACGAGTATTTTGCCCGCTCGAGAAAATGGCAGCTCCCGCTGTTTTGCTTTTTGGCGGCCAGAAACAGAGCCAATCACAAGCCAGGAGACTCTGCACTCCACCCAGCATGACGTGGTACCCTTACACGTCGATAGCAGTGGTTGGCTGGCCAGATCAGGTGACCCTGGGATAGACTAGCCGCTGCCCGCGCTGCTCGGATCATTCTCTGTCTGGATGCCGCTAGGGAGAGAGCTGCTGCTGGTCAGGGAAAGCGTTAGGGTGTTCTATTAGCTTACTGTTAGGCAGGAGTGATTCTACAACAACCCAACAGCCCTTCTTAGGGCTACAATAACGTTATACTTTTTTTTTTTATTTGCTTGTGGCTGGGCTTGCTGGCACTAGTAGTGCAGCTAGTACCATATTGTGAGGAATTAGCAGGGGGACTTGCTACCGTTGTGTTTAGCTCTTAGTGACACACATATCCACCTCAAACACCAAAGTGGGAAAATTTATTAGGGGTTTGATTTCAATTAGGCACAGTCTGCCAGTTTCTTTTTATTTTACGTTTATTTTTTTAATAACTCAGTGTCATCTCATCTTGCATAGTAGTGTGCTTTAATACTTGGCTAGAAAATAGCCATAGGAGAATCCAAACGGCTTACTTACGCCTACAGTAGCGTTATATATATTTGATTTCTGGTTGATCTGCTGGTGGCTGTAGTTGCTGCAGTGCATCTACTAGCAAATTGTGAGCAATTTGGAGTGAGACTTGCGACCACTGTGTTTTGCGCTTAGTGACGCACATATCCATCGCAAAGACCGAAGTGGGAAAATTTATTAGGGCCCGGGGTTGGATTTCAATTAGGCACAGTCTGCCATTTCCTTTTTTATTTTACGTTTATTTTTTTCATAACTCAGCGTCATCTCATCTGGCATAGTAGTGTGCTTTAATACTTGGCTAGAAAATAGCCATAGGAGAATCCAAACGGCTTACTTACGCCTACAGTAGCGTTATATATATTTGATTTCTGGTTGATCTGCTGGTGGCTGTAGTTGCTGCAGTGCATCTACTAGCAAATTGTGAGCAATTTGGAGTGAGACTTGTGACCACTGTGTTTTGCGCTTAGTGACGCACATATCCATCGCAAAGACCGAAGTGGGAAAATTTATTAGGGCCCGGGGTTGGATTTCAATTAGGCACAGTCTGCCATTTCCTTTTTTATTTTACGTTTATTTTTTTCATAACTCAGCGTCATCTCATCTGGCATAGTAGTGTGCTTTAATACTTGGCTAGAAAATAGCCATAGGAGAATCCAAACGGCTTACTTACGCCTACAGTAGCGTTATATATATTTGATTTCTGGTTGATCTGCTGGTGGCTGTAGTTGCTGCAGTGCATCTACTAGCAAATTGTGAGCAATTTGGAGTGAGACTTGCGACCACTGTGTTTTGCGCTTAGTGACGCACATATCCATCGCAAAGACCGAAGTGGGAAAATTTATTAGGGCCCGGGGTTGGATTTCAATTAGGCACAGTCTGCCATTTCCTTTTTTATTTTACGTTTATTTTTTTCATAACTCAGCGTCATCTCATCTGGCATAGTAGTGTGCTTTAATACTTGGCTAGAAAATAGCCATAGGAGAATCCAAACGGCTTACTTACGCCTACAGTAGCGTTATATATATTTGATTTCTGGTTGATCTGCTGGTGGCTGTAGTTGCTGCAGTGCATCTACTAGCAAATTGTGAGCATTTTGGAGTGAGACTTGCGACCACTGTGTTTTGCGCTTAGTGACGCACATATCCATCGCAAAGACCGAAGTGGGAAAATTTATTAGGGCCCGGGGTTGGATTTCAATTAGGCACAGTCTGCCATTTCCTTTTTTATTTTACGTTTATTTTTTTCATAACTCAGCGTCATCTCATCTGGCATAGTAGTGTGCTTTAATACTTGGCTAGAAAATAGCCATAGGAGAATCCAAACGGCTTACTTACGCCTACAGTAGCGTTATATATATTTGATTTCTGGTTGATCTGCTGGTGGCTGTAGTTGCTGCAGTGCATCTACTAGCAAATTGTGAGCAATTTGGAGTGAGACTTGCGACCACTGTGTTTTGCGCTTAGTGACGCACATATCCATCGCAAAGACCGAAGTGGGAAAATTTATTAGGGCCCGGGGTTGGATTTCAATTAGGCACAGTCTGCCATTTCCTTTTTTATTTTACGTTTATTTTTTTCATAACTCAGCGTCATCTCATCTGGCATAGTAGTGTGCTTTCATACTTGGCTAGAAAATAGCCATAGGAGAATCCAAACGGCTTACTTACGCCTACAGTAGCGTTATATATATTTGATTTCTGGTTGATCTGCTGGTGGCTGTAGTTGCTGCAGTGCATCTATTAGCAAATTGTCAGCAATTTGGAGTGAGACTTGCGACCACTGTGTTTTGCGCTTAGTGACGCACATATCCATCGCAAAGACCGAAGTGGGAAAATTTATTAGGGCCCGGGGTTGGATTTCAATTAGGCACAGTCTGCCATTTCCTTTTTTATTTTACGTTTATTTTTTTCATAACTCAGTGTCATCTCATCTGGCATAGCAGTGTGCTTTCATACTTGGCTAGAAAATAGCCATAGCAATAGGATAGCATCGTTTGGTTTTAAAAACTAAAAAACACACAAAAAAAAAAAACACAAAAAAAAGTTAAAAAAAAAATTAAAGTTATAACTCTCATTTTCAAAATGTTTAACCCGAGGGCTAGGGGTAGAGGACGAGGGCGGGGACGTGGGCGTCCAACTACTGCAGGGGTCAGAGGCCGTGGTCCTGGGCGGGGTGAGACACCACCTGCTTATGAGGGAGCAGGGGAACGCCGCAGAGCTACACTCCCTAGGTTCATGCCTGAAGTTACTGGGACTCGTGGTAGAGCACTGTTGAGGCCAGAACAGTGCGAACAGGTGATGTCGTGGATTGCCGACAATGCTTCGAGCAATTTGTCCACCAGTCAGTCTTCCACGCAGTCCACCCATGTTACCGAAATTGGCACTCCTCCAGCTCCTGCACCTCAGCCTCCTCCCCCCCAGTCTGCCCCCTCCCAGCAAAATTTGCCATTTGAACCGGCATACTCTGAGGAACTGTTTTCTGGACCCTTCCCACAGTCACAAACCACTTGTCCGGTTGCTGATGAGCAATTTTCCGATGCCCAGGTTTTCCACCAGTCGCAGTCTGTGGGTGATGATGACCTTGTTGACATACTGGAAGAAGTGTGTAAAGAGGTGTCCGACGATGAGGAGACACGGTTGTCAGACAGTGGGGAAGTTGTTGTCAGGGCAGGAAGTCCGAGGGGGGAGCAGACTGAGGGATCGGAGGATGATGAGGTGACAGACCCAAGCTGGGTTGAGAGGCCGGGTGAACACAGTGCTTCTGAGACGGAGGAGAGTCCTCGACCAGAACAGGTTGGAAGAGGCAGTGGTGGGGCCAGACGGAGAGGCAGGGCCAGAGCTGGTGCATCAGCGCCAAATGTGTCAACTAGTGAAGCTCCCGTGGCGAGGGCTCCTGCGGCGAGGGCTAGATTTTCAGAAGTCTGGAGGTTCTTTAAGGAAACACCGGATGACCGATGGACTGTGGTGTGCCACATTTGCCAAACCAGGATCAGCAGGGGTTCCACCACTAATAGCTTAACTACCACCAGTATGCGCAGGCATATGAATGCTAAACACCCCACTCAGTGGCAACAAGCGCGTTCACCTCCGGCCGTGCACACCACTGCTCCTTCCCCTGTGTCAGCTGATAGTCAGCCCCCTGCCCAGGACCCTGCCACAAAAACCCCATCGTCGCCTCCACGATCCTCCACAGCATCCACCAGCGTTCAGCTCTCCATACCCCAGACGCTGGAGCGGAAACGCAAATATAGTGCAACCCACCCGCACGCCCAAGCCCTTAATGTGCACATCTCCAGATTGCTAAGCCTGGAGATGCTGCCCTATAGGCTAGTAGAGACCGAGGCCTTTCGCCGCCTCATGGCGGCGGCCGCCCCTCGGTATTCGGTCCCCAGCCGCCACTACTTTTCCCGATGTGCCGTCCCAGCCCTGCACCAGCACGTGTCAGACAACATAATCCGTGCCCTGACCAACGCCGTTTCTGACAAGGTCCACCTGACCACGGACATGTGGACAAGTGCTGCCGGGCAGGGCCACTATATATCGCTGACGGCACATTGGGTTAACTTGGTGGAGGCTGGGACCGAGTCTGACCCTGCGGCTGGTCATATACTGCCGACGCCGAGGATTGCGGGGCCTACCTCGGTCCAGGTGTTTCAGGCCTACTATGCCTCCTCCTCCTCCCACCCCTCCTCCACCTCCTCCTCCGAACGACCATCCGTGGGCATGGCGCCATCAGTCGGTAGCTCTAGGCACAGCAGCAGTGCCGTCGCTAAGCGACAGCAGGCGGTGCTCAAACTGCTGAGCCTAGGCGATAAAAGGCACACCGCCCAAGAACTATTACAGGGCATCACGGCGCAGACTGATCTGTGGCTGGCACCGCTGAACCTGAAGCCAGGCATGGTTGTGTGTGACAACGGCCGTAACCTGGTGGCGGCTCTGCAACTCGGCAGACTGACACATGTGCCATGCCTGGCCCATGTGTTAAATCTGATAGTTCAGCGTTTCCTCAAGACATACCCCAATCTGTCTGATTTGCTCACGAAGGTGCGCCGCATCTGTGCGCATTTCAGGAAGTCCAGCACAGATGCTGCCACTCTCAGGGCAGCGCAGCGCCGCCTCCAACTGCCCGCTCACCGACTGTTGTGCGACGTGCCCACGAGGTGGAATTCAACACTGACCATGTTATCCAGAGTTTACCAGCAGCGCCGAGCGATTGTAGACTGCCAGATGTCAACTTCCACCAGAACTGGTAGTCAGGTCAGTCAGCTTCCTCAAGTCTACAATGAGGAGTGGACGTGGATGTCTGATATCTGTCAGGTGCTGAGTAACTTTGAGGAGTCAACACAGATGGTCAGTGGCGATGCCGCCATCATCAGCCTCACCATCCCGCTGCTTGGCCTGTTGAAAAACTCTCTGGTCAGCATGAAGTCGGAAGCTTTGCGCTCCTCACAAGAGACGGGGGAAGAAGATTCCCTTGTTGATAGCCAAAGCACCCTTAGGTCTGTTTCTCAGCGCATATCGGAGGAGGTGGAGGTGGAGGAGGATGAGGAGGAAGAGGAGGAGAATGTTGGCGAGACACAAGAGGGGACCATTGTTGAGTCCTTCACTGTTGAGTGTGTATGGGCAGAAGAAGAGGAGTTGGAGGAGTTGGAGGAGGAGGAAATGGACAGTCAGGCCAGTGAGGGGAGTGAATTCTTACGCGTTGGTACTCTGGCGCATATGGCAGATTTCATGCTAGGCTGCCTATCCCGTGACCCTCGCGTTCAAAGAATTTATTCCAGCACCGATTACTGGGTGTTCACTCTCCTGGACCCACGGTACAAGCAAAATCTTTCCACTCTCATCCCTGGAGAGGAAAGGAGTGTGAGAATGCATGAATACCAGCAGGCCCTGGTGCACAAGCTGAAACAGTATTTCCCTTCTGACAGCGCTAGCGGCAGAGTGCGTAGTTCTGCGGGACAAGTAGCGAGGGAGAGTAGGCGAGCAGGCAGCTTGTCCAGCACTGGCAAGGGTACGCTTTACAAGGCTTTTGCCAGCTTTATGTCACCCCAGCAAGACACTGTCACCTGTCCCCAGTCTCGGCAGAGTAGGGCTGATCTTTACAGAAAGATGGTGAGGGAGTACGTAGCTGACCATACCATCGTCCTAAATGATCACACAGCTCCCTACAACTACTGGGTTTCAAAGCTGGACATGTGGCACGAACTGGCGCTGTACGCCTTGGAGGTTCTTGCCTGCCCTGCCGCTAGCGTCTTGTCCGAGCGGGTTTTCAGTGCAGCTGGTGGCATCATCACCGATAAGCGTACACGCCTGTCGACTGACAGCGCTGACAGGCTGACGCTTATCAAGATGAATAAAGCCTGGATTTCTCCTAATTTCCAATCTCCACCAGGTGAAGGAAGCTCAACCTGAATAATTTATCCACTCCTCCTCCTCCTCATTTTCCTCCTTCTCCTCCTCTTTGTACAGTAAAGCAGAGGAAACTGGCTATTTTTTGACAGGGCCCACTGGCTCTAGCTATAGTACTTTATGCATTTAATTTTTATGGAGGGCCACCGACCCGGTCCTCTGTTTTAAACAATTTTTGGGAGTGCCACATACAGGCACTCAATCTATTCAATTTTTCTGGAGGGCCACCTACCTGCTCCTCTGGTTTGAAAACTTTTTTGAACTGCCACATACAGGCACTCAATCTATTCAATTTTTCTGGAGGGCCACCTACCTGCTCCTCTGGTTTGAAAACTTTTTTGGACTGCCACATACAGGCACTCAATCTATTCCATTTTTATGGAGGGCCACCTACCTGCTCCTCTGGTTTGAAAACTTTTTTGGACTGCCACATACAGGCACTCAATCTATTCCATTTTTCTGGAGGGCCACCTACCTGCTCCTCTGGTTTGAAAACTTTTTTGGACTGCCACATACAGGCACTATCCAAATTGAATTGTCTCCATAGCAGCCTCCACACGTTGTCTCCATTGCTACCTCCAAAAGTCGTCCATATAGCTGCCTCCATACATCGTCCCTTTATCAAACGAGGTGTGTCAGGCCGAAATTTGGGTTGTTTTCATGGATTCCACATCAAAGTTGTTAACTTTGTCGCCACCCTGCTGTTTTACCCACAAAATACACTGGCAAACTTTTACCATTTACGGATATTATTTCAGCGCTTCTTGCGCATCTGTTTACATTCCCCTCACCCGCCATATCCTAAACTTATAAGAACACTACTACACTTGATCTTATACAAAAGGTTCTTAGAAGTGCTATTTGGGGAGTAGCCTAGAGACAGGGGCTTGGATTGGCGAAAGCTCGCCTGGCAGCGGAGTGCCAGCTCCATGCCAAGAACCAACTAACATAGTTTTAACTGCAGCACCTTTAATCTACTACAAGTTCACTGCCTCCATACATGGCCGCCTTATCAAACGTGCTGTGTCAGGCAGAATTTTGGGTTGTTTTCATGGCTTCCACAACAAACTTGTTAACTTTGTCGCCACCCTGCTGTGTAATCCTCAAAATATACTGGCAAACTTTTACCATTTACGGATATTATTTCAGCGCTTCTTGCGCATCTGTTTACATTCCCCTCACCCGCCATATTCCAAACTTATAAGAACGCTACTACACTTAACTTGGTGCAGGCTGGGACCGAGTCTGACCCTGGGGCTGGTCATATACTGCCGACGCAGAGGATTGCGGGGCCTACCTCGGTCCAGGTGTTTCAGGCCTACTATGCCTCCTCCTCCTCCCACCCCTCCTCCGCCTCCTCCTCCTCCTCCGAATTACCATCCGTGGGCATGGCGCCATCAGTCGGTAGCTCTAGGCACAGCAGCAGTGCCGTCGCTAAGCGACAGCAGGCGGTGCTCAAACTGCTGAGCCTAGGTGATAAAAGGCACACCGCCCAAGAGCTATTACAGGGCATTCCACATCAAACTTGTTAACTTTGTCGCCACCGTGCTGTGTAAGCCACAAAATATACTGGAAAACTTTTTTCATTTACGGATATTATTTCTGCGCTTCTTGCGCAGATGTTTACATTCCCCTCACCCGCCATATCCCAAACTTATAAGAACGCTACTACACTTGATCTTATACAAAAGGTTCTTAGAAGTGCTGTTTGGGGAGTAGCCTAGAGACAGGGGCTTGGATTGGCGAAAGCTCGCCTGGCAGCGGAGCGCCAGCTCCATGCCAAGATCCAACTAACATAGTTTTAACTGCAGCACCTTTAATCTACTACTAGTTCACTGCCTCCATACATGGTCCCCTTATCAAACGAGCTGTGTCAGGCAGAATTTTGGATTGTTTTCATGGCTTCCATGTTAACTTTGTCGCCACCCTGCTGTGTAATCCACAAAATATACTGGCAAACTTTTATCATGTACCAATATTATTTGAGCGCTTCTTGCTCACCTCCTTTGGTTCCTCTCTGCCACCCATTGGTTTGAAGCCTGAGTCCATTTAGGGTATGTTGCCATGACACTCTCTAGCCTGCCGCTGCTGCCGCTGCCTCTGCATGCCGTCCCCTATAGTGTCAGGGTCAATTATTGGATGTTTTAGATGCTATCTAGCCTCATTCGGTAACTCTGTCATGGCCATGCTGTTGCCCATAATTTTGGCATAATGGTGCGATTAAGCAGCCTCAGAGGCATCCATGCATGCTTCCCCTGCTGTTTCCTGTCCATTTCCGTGGTGTTTCCATCCTTTTCTGAGGTTCCCAGGTGTTTGGCCAAGCTTCCCTGTGCAGAGCCTTGGTCCCCTTGAAAAATGCTCGAGTCTCCCATTGACTTCAATGGGGCTCGTTACTCGAAACGAGCACTCGAGCATCGGGAAAAGTTCGTCTCGAATAACGAGTACCCGAGCATTTTAGTGCTCGCTCATCTCTACTGATGACTTACTCATTTATGTCTCGGATCCGGTAGTAAGTTTACCTAATATTATGAGGGAGTTTGAGGCGTACAGTAGAGTAAGCAATTTTAAGGTTAATGTCCAAAAATCTGAGATCTTGAACATTAATATCCCGAATTATCTGGTCTCCTCTCTGTCCTCCTCCCTTCCCTTTAAATGGGCAAATGGGCATATTAAATATCTTGGAGTGCACATTCCATCAGATCCTAACCAAATCTACGCTTTGAACTACGCTCCCCTGCTTAGGAACATAGAAACCGATCTCAAATCGTGAAGTTCCCTCTCCCTCTCTTGGTTTGGTAGGATGAATACGCTTAAGATGGACTCCCTGCCTAAGATCCTGTACATTTTTCAGACGGTTCCCTTAGATCTAAGTGCCGCTTTCCTAGATCGACTCAGGAAACTAGCTACTAAATTTGTTTGGAAAAACTCCCCCCCACGGATAAAACATAGTATTTTAACAAGACACAAAGAATTGGGGGGGGCAGGTCTCCCAGATTTCTCACGCTACCATAGAGCGGTCATAAGTAAAGTGGTACTAGATTTGACAAGTCAAAATAGCGGGAAGCTATGGGTGGACCTGGAATGTTCCCTACTAAATAATGGTCATCTCCCAGATCTCTTCTGGCTCCCCCCTAGGAGTGATTGGGATTCCTACAATATTTCACCACTAATGTTGCACATCTTGAAAGTCTGGGGCAAATTCGCCATCAGGGTCAAACTTATTAATGTCCCCGGTCCTATGTCCCCGGTCATGGGTCTTCCCGGAATACCGGAAACCTTAAAAAGATGCCCTATTTTACTAAATGACAATGGTCGTCAGAAGACTCTGGGAGAGATATTATCCACAACAGGGATACGCTCCCTAAACGACATTTTGGGAGATAGGAGACCTTATCCTGGGGTATGGCTACATTACCTTCAACTACGCAGTGCTATTCAAGCTCTGACTCCCGGAGGAACCTTGACTTCCACACCTACGGCATTTGAGTCCATCTGCAGATCGGCCAAACTGACGCCTCATGGAGTGTCTCTAGTCTACGGGATGTTGTCGGGTTGCGGGGGGGAGGACTTACCACTGCCATATATGAGGGCATGGGAAACGGAGTTGGGTAAAACCTTCACCAAAGAACAATGGGAAAAGTCCCTCCTTTTAACCCATAAGATGTCGGTGTCCAACAAAATCCAGGAGACTAATTTTAAAATCCTTACCAGATGGTATAGAACCCCCACTCGCCTACACAGCATGTTCCCTTCAGTTTCTCCTATTTGTTGGCGATGTCACAAGGACAGGGGCACCATGCTTCACGTGTGGTGGGACTGTGGAGTGGTGGCAGCTGTGTGGAACGCCATTTGGGATCTTTACAAGCAGCTATACGGCTCCATTGGGAGCATTTCTCCTGATATTGCTCTGTTATCAATGCTCCCAGGGCGGCTTAGAGACATCAAAAAAGGCCTCCTGCGACACTGTATAGTGGCAATGAGACAGGTAATCCCTAGATTGTGGAAATCCACTTCTCCACCTACCAGACTATTGTGGGTGGAGGAGATGGACAGGCTGAGACGAATGGAGGAACTGAGAGCATTAGATAACAATCAATATGATGTTTTTCATAAAACCTGGTACAGATGGGACACGTTCAGGAACTCACCTGCTTTAACCTCTTGGATATAGATGCCGTAATTGTGGGCACCGCTGTTTCAGCATCATGGGGTACCTCCCAACCTTGATGTGTAGTGATTGATTCCTTGTCTCCCCCTTCCCCTTCCCCCCCCCCCCCCTTTTTCCCTACCCCCCTTATTTTTCCACTTCTAGATGTTTAGTTAATGTTAGATACGTTCATATTTGCTTGGTTGAGCTTGAGTCCTACTTGTTTATGATTCTTTGTCATAGCTAAATATGGGGCTGCGACCCGAACATGTGCCTGACTTGTAGGCTTCTCGCTCGCTTCCAATAAAGTTTATTGAACCATAAAAGAGCTATCCAGATTGCAGAATACAAATTGAAGGATAAAGTAATGTTGGAAGCTCAACAAATCACATTTTTGATGGAATCCTTTAGGTACCATTGGGTGTCTGTTATAATATCCATCGTGAATAGGTAGATAAGAAGCCCCTGCTGAAGATGTGGGTATCACCTCACAAGGCAACTGATATTTAAAACAATGGGGCTCATTTACTAAGGGTCCCGCAAACCGCATTTTTGTCTGACATCCCAACGATTTCCATTTCTGCGCCGCTGGAACAGGGTTTTCTAAAGGGGTTTTTGGCACATATGATCGAATTTTGGCGCAATCATGCCGGCTTTCATGTGGCAGAAATCGGGAGGCGGGCTGTATTTGGACAAAGCTGCGGAATTTAACTTCAAAATTGTGTCGCAAGCCAAGCACTTACATGCATTGAGAGGAAGATGGTGAACATCGGCGGACCTCAGCGGAGAAGCAAAAGATGCAGGAAATCAGGCGGGTGATCTAAGTAAATCGCGGCACAGTGCATTCCGGACGGACAATGTATTTTCGGGAACTCAGAGGGATCAGTTAAGTAAATGTATCCAAATATATTATTATCTTTTGGTAAAAAAATAGATATGATAAAGAAAATATTTATATAAAGCATATGATTCAGAATCATGCAACTTAAAGAGACTAATGTTTTTCAGATATTTTACTTTTGTCTTATAGTTTATATAAAACTCTGCCAGCCTGCCAAGATTATTCCTAAAATAAAAATATTTATTCCCCTTAATGTTTTTTGAACAAGAACATTTTACTTGAAAAACACTTCATGTCAGCATTAAGTAAGCATTTTGTAAGCCAAGGAAAATACAAGGTCTCATAATTCAGAATAATGTATTTCATTTCAGATCAGATAAGAGCATCATCTTTTAGAAAATTGAGCTGCATCATTCAGATAATTTGTATAATAGTGTCTTCAGCTAGAGATAAAATACTGTAATTGCAATAAAGATCAAACTTGCTATAGCCTGCGCCTACCCTGAGTGCCTACCCTAGCCAGGCCTTGCCAGGCAAGGCCATGCATAGAATTGTATGCCAGCACAGCCAGCTGCTGGATACATCAGCTGAGGTGCAGGGCTTATATCACACTCGGGCACATAAATGTCTACCAGTGTGTTTACCTCATCCATTTTTTACATTCATTTATAATTCATTGTATGTTTTACTTGTTTTTCATTAAAATGAGCATTATAAAATAATATTTTACTAATGCCATAATAATTATAAATAATATGGCAAATAATCAGCCATTGGAACACTTGCTTCAATTTCTTGACTACAATCAATTAGCAAGAAAGCTTTGATCAAATATTTTATTACAACTTTAAAGCAATAAGTATTAAACAACTTTTCATTAATGAATAATACAGGTCAAATGGTCAAACTGTATACCTATTTTTAGGGAACCTGTCATCAGGTTTTCATCATTAAACCTAATCACTAGAGATGAGCTCCCAATCTTAGCCAATGCTAGTAGATAGGGGAGTCAATTTGCCAGATTGGCTGAACCCAAACTAGAACATCGGGTCTGCTCATTTCTACTTATGACAGGTTCCAAAAGATCTCTTCGAACTGTACTTTTTGTATAAATATCTATAGCCTAGATCTACCTAAAATCACTGTGTGATTGAAATTTTTTCTCTTCAGACACACATTTAATAAGCTCAGCTCCCTCACCCCCCCCTCCCTCAGTATCCTGTTCAGCAAGTCATACACAGCCAACGACCCTCATTCCACTTGCTTAACGGTGGTGGTCTCAGTAATAGACGAGTGTGACTCTAGACCAGTGATGGCGAACCTTTTAGTGGCGAGTGCCCAAAAAGCAAACCCAAAACCCCCCTTATTTATCGCGAGGTGCCAACCAAAAATTAAAGCAGTAACTTATTGCTTGCTGTTCCTCAACAACTTTGAATCATATTGGCCGCCTGAGGACACCAACACAGTATAAAGATGGAAAATTTACATTATTTTAGCTTCTTTCCAGTGTCCCTCTGTACACAGAGAATCGTGGGGCCAGCAGGAGGTCCTCCAAAGGTAATTCCGCCCTGTCTACTCATTCTCCCTCTTCCCACAGTCCCAAGTAGCGAAGGAGGTATCAAAATATGACTGAAAGCTGCATCTTTTAAGTTGCTTGGAACTGCAGGAAGATTCTTTGAGTCCTGTCTGGTGTGCTGGCCCAGGTGCCAACAGAAAGGGCTCTGAGTGCCGCCTCTGGCACCCGTGCCATAGGTTCGCCATCACTGCTCTAGACTATCTCAGCACCATAGAGATGAATGAAGCAGCCAGTGCATGCCTGATCAAACTGTGTGTGACTAATACCAACAAGGGTTAGGTACATACAGTACTGATAATTTCTATACATAAAACTATACTATACTCTACTATAACATAAATTGCTATATTGTCAGGTGTCAATTATTATTTACAAAAAAATCTGGTTATCAAAATTAGGATTCTGACTTTAAAAGGAGTTGAAAAGGTATTGACTTAAAAAGGCTTAATTTTCTTAATATTGCATGATCCACCACTTCTGTAGCAGCTCAGTCCACTAAATGACAATAAATTAATGTTGGCCACCAATGTCCTATATAATCCCTTTTAACTTGGATGCCAATAAAGTTTGTTCTAACCCATGGAATTTTTTAAAATACTTATGCAAAGACCTATGTCTGCACAGATTCAATTATCTTTTTCTATGACTAACACATTTACAATAAAAAGTTATTGCTTTACTGTTATTGAATATTAGTCATGGTGTCTGTAGCTTTCATGTGGCGTAAGTGGCCAAGAGTAACCTGAGGGAAACATTAAAGGGATTACAACATCTAAAATAATTAGTGTATTATTACTAAAAGATAGGAAAGAGTTATACATAGTCATATGCCATGGTTTACTACAGACAATGAGAAAGATTGAGCCAATAAGAGCCAAGTATTCTTGGCAATCATCTATTGTAACCTTCCCCATCAGGATAAAGATTGTCTGGTTATGTCTGCACCACAATATAAAAAATTATCTTTTCACAATAGTGTTATGTTAAACTATTATACTGTAATAATAATGAGCTATGAAATATGGTCAATAAAGGATATGTACATCATATGAAAGTTGGCTTTTATATTGGGGTTTTGAAAAGCCATAACCATGATGATCAGCTGATCCTCTTTGCAACCTCAATATGAGGTATTATACTACATATCTTTATCTGGAGGTCTCAAATAGGCATTATAGATACCTTTAATAAGAGTAACACAATCCAGTGAAGTTATTGAGTCAAGACATTTCTACTGACTAATTGTTATATTCTACACCATCTTTTCTAGCATATGAGACATCATTCTATCATATATATTCTATAATATTCTATTATATGAGACGTCATTTGACATATTCATTCTTTTTTGCATTGATATGAATCTTTTTTTATGCATGTTTTTATAGTTTTATTTTGAGATCGTAAGGACCCAGTTAAAAGTTGGGCCTAGTCATTTCTAATTATGCCCTTGGAGGTGGTGTCTGTGAAAACAATATTAACCCTTTCCCGATGCTAGACATAATAGTACTGCACAGGCCAAGGTAATTTTCCGAACCCATATATATCAGCTGATACCCTCCTGTAACACCCATGATCAGAGATTCTTCCGAACCCTTTACAAGCTGTGGTCACATTTACTAGGGAGGTGCAATGCTCCAATAGCAGCCCTTGGGTTCAACAAGAGCCCCATGGCTGCGCAACTCCTCTGTAGTCGGTCCTTGCCTTGGGCAGGACCCAAATGTTAGAGGGTCTCTTGTTCAAGCCAACCTGTAAAAAAAAGTTTTCAGACAATAAAGTTTTCTGAATAAATAAATTAAATTCACCTGCCCAGTGAAAGAAACCCCTGAAAATTTTGTATACATTTTTGCTCTTTTTGTAGCATAAGAACACTGCAAACAGTGCCTAAGGTGCTTTATGACTGCGGCCAACTACATGACTAAAATGGATGGGGAAAGTAGAAAGATGACAGGAAGCCAGGTAAAGTGAATAAACATTTAAAAAGAATTGACCTTAGTCAGAAGGCAACAAAGCCATCTTTAAAATCAACATGGCAAAGATTATTGGAACTGTCCACAAAAAATTACCTTCCTGATGACAGGTTCCCTCTCATACACATATTAAGGGCATGTAATTACTTCTGTATTAAAGATCCATGTAGTACATATTAATATGGACCCATAAAGTGCCACCAAATGCTACTGAAAGTTGTGTATCAAAAGTAATTTGTATATAGGAGAATATCGTGTCCCACAGAGACATTTGGCAATGAAAATATTCGGAAAAAGATTTCTTTGGCAATTGCACCAAAAAGTGAGTAATTCTCTAAAAATCAATGGAAGAGCAGGATGTTGACCTATGCTGTCATGTGTGTACTGCTGTGGTCTGGCCTCATGGTCCACCAGTAAGAAGATGACAGATAGGTGGCACAGTGACATTCACCATCTGGTGGGGCGTGAATGTTTGTGTAGTTGAGCTATCTCTGCTCATAATTCATGGAAAAATAATGTACCACCCTCATCTTGGAATAACCAAACAATAATTAAGATTTACAAAAGTTTTTTTAGAAAGTAAATGTGTAGATTTATTGAGGGGCAAGGTTATTTAGATTGGAAAGAAAATGGATATTTTATATAATGGAATAGACAAGTCTTGAGCATGTCCTGGGCGAGCCCCTGAAAGCTAAGTAGTTTATACTGAGAGAATTGCCAGATCCTCAGGATAAGACAAACTCTGGTGAAATGCTATTGATCTGGCTCCAACAAAAAATGTCCCCGTATATAAACGGGTCGTTATTCCAGGTTCAAACTGCTAATCCAGCTCAGACATCCAAGCAAATAGTTCCACATGCCTGTTTTTGTCAGAATGTGACTTTGCAGTTACAAATAACCAGAGGAAATAGATTATTAAAAAATAATGTTAAAGTTGGCCTTAGATGCTTTCATATAAATATTTTGAAGTGATTATGAGCAAAAAATATTAATATTAACATAATAAATATATAATAATTCCACATTTAAAAATATTTATTAGGTGCCTTTATATTACAAAGTGCTGCCATTTACTTAGATTGTTTCTGTACAATATTAAAATCAGTTTTTTTGGGCTTTATACCAGAGGAAACACATGGGTATTCTACCCCGACAGATGTGCTGAGTCCTTAGAAAAAAGGGTTAATGGAAAATATGCAAATATGTTTCCAGGAAAGATAAATTAAAAGTTGTGAGTCTGTTCCTTAGAATAAAAAAATAAAAGAAATGTTTTTCTTACCCCTTAATGGAAAACATATTCCCATGTTTCCCAGAATCCCCCAATGGAGCATCAATAAGTCTATAAGTCTCTATAAGGCTATAAGTCTCCATATACCTGCAAAGGTGGCAGTAAATGGCAATGTTTCGACATGGGGTCTGCTTTTCCTCACCAGATGTTGTCTGACTGAAGTACAAAGCTGCTTTCCACGAAATTCAGCACTAGGGGCTGCTTACACAAGTAAGCAGCATCCAGTGCTAAAACAAATGCCGCAGTGTTAGAATAATAGCGTTATCGGAAACCTCCTATAGGCCGGACCACTCTCAAAGCTGTCCGGTGTATTCATGAGGGGGTGGTCCAAAGAGCTGCTTCTTCCCTGGACCGCCCTGCTTGCTCCATAGCCATTAATCTCGCCGACATCCCCACCCCCTCATGAATACACCGGACAGCTGCTTTGAGAGAGGTCCAGCGTTTATATTGTACTCTGCCACAGTGTTAGATAGCGTTATCGGAGGTTTCTGATAATGCTATCATTCTAACACTGCGGCGTTTGTTTTAGCATTATTAGCTGTCTACTTTACTAAAGGACACCTGTCATCAGGTCTGTGTCACTTGTCCTGTCACTACTACCTGTTGGAGCAGCTCACAAGGATCCCATCCCAGCCTTTATCTAGTTATTTCATACATTATTCATTGTAAAATCATCTATTTTTTATCATGTAAATGAGGCTGGTCACATGGTCAAAGGCAGTGATGTCACCCCTGTTACCCCTCCCCTCTCCTCCCCCTGCTCATGTCTGTGTGTAATGTATAGTAAAGCATAGTTAGTGTGTGTGCTGCATCTGCTGACATGCTGCATCCTCCTAATATACAGGTGAGAGACACAGACATCAGCTACACATGAATCTGACATGTTCTGCTCTAACATGGCTGCCTGGAGCTGCTGTATCTCTCCTATACACACACACATGCACACACAGGCTGCAGGGGGCGTGGCCACCAGCACCAGGAAGCACATCATTATACAGCCTCACATCATTATACAGGCTATCAGTCATGCACTGGGGGTTTGGCTGTGCCTCCCACTCATGAATAAGGTGGACAGCTTGAATATGCTAATGCTTCATTGGACATTTCACAGGTCATTTGCATACAGCTTTAGGACCTCATTGCTTAGGTTTACAGGCATGTAGAGGGACAATGAAGGGATAGAGGCAATGCTCTCTAATGGCAGTTTATGAAAATATATTTAGTTTAGGGGGTTATTTTGCATGACGGGTTCTCTTTAAGCCAATCCTAGTGCCAAATTTGTGGGTGACAGGTCCTTTTGATGTATCACCACGTGTACTGGTTATGTAAGTGTAACATCTCAAATGTTGTGATTTTCTCTCGGTGCTTCATTTGTAACCTGCCTGATGAAGGGACCTGTGTGACCTGGAAGCTTGCACCAAATATAACTTTTCTGGCTAGCCAATAAAGGTATCATTCTTTAGGCACCTTTGTATTTTTTACACAAAGGTATTTAACATCATAGAAACATTTTTATTTTTTTTGGCTAACACTGTACTTCTACACTTTTCTTAATTCAATAAGTCCCAGGGTAACATCTGCAAAGAGTTTGTATGTCTCCGTGTTTGTGTGGGTTTCCTCCTGGTCCTACGGTTTCCTCCCATACTCTAAAAACGTACTGGTAGGTTGATTAAATTGTGAGCCCCATTGGGGACAAGGACCGATTTGGCAAACTCTGTGTAGCGCTGCACAATCTGTGTGAGCTATATAAATAAAGAAATTATTATTAATAAGCAAAAAAAAACGTACCTGAACCCTTCACCTTGGCTCTGGTAGGTAAGTGCAGCCTTAGTTCTGCTATTGCTGTATGAAGTGGCAATGAAGTGGCAATAGCTTGTCACTGCTGAGGTCTCTCAAACTAAATGCATTGGGTCATGAACAGGTATGATCCATGTAGTCTTGTGTCATGGACAGAATAACCTGCCAGCACAATTTCACCTGTAGCATTTTCATTGGATACAAATATTGTTATTGTTAAAATAACCCACTGGTCCCCCTAATAATAGTAAGACCCAGATCACAGGAGAAGTAGTAGATACAGATGCTATTGGAGATTTAGATTTTATGGACCCTTTCATAATTAGGTTACAACTGCACTCCCCTGGGGTAAAGCTGTACTAAAAAATGTCTCAGTGTACCCGGAGTCTAAAGATACATTTTATGGCCAATGGCCAACAGCTGCTCATCTGGAGTTCCACATTTACACTCATTTATCAACTCATCCAGGTGTACCAGACACCCATAGCGGCAGATTTTACTGGGATACCCAAGGATTGCTGAATTACAAAGTTCAGAATATCCCTTTCCAAAACATAATTGGCCATGAGAGTATGCTTGTATGGATGAACTTTCAGATTAGTTCACAACAACTGTATGTCAAATGTGCTTAAAGCTGCCACAAAAATCATTACATTCTTAACTGTAAATTATGATTTATGTAACTATTTTTCTTTTTCTCCTTTGAAGATCCCTGCATGGTCTGTAGGGAATTATCACCTTGCACACTGTACATTGGAATGTAATACTAATCAGACCCATCCACAGGATAAATCTACTAAACAACAATTAAATTAAGTGACTCGTGGCTTACATTTCCCATGTGAACTTTCTTTCTCCTTCCTCTGACATTGAAAGTTCATAAAGTTGATATTTGTGACATGAGCATCTAGGACAGTGGTGGCGAACCTATGGCATGCATGCCAGACAGGGCACTATGTAGAATGTAGAATCAGCACGTTTCTATTGCTCCATAATATACTGCTTGAAGATAAGACACTATACAAATCTGCCCAGCTCCTCTTGCTTTATACCTGCAGATAGGACACTATGTACAGTCTGCTTAGCATTTTGTGGTATATAACATACTCAGAACATAACATACTCAGAACCACTTGCTATATAACATGCTACCTTCGGATAGGATACTTTGAACAATCTGCTCAAAAGCTCCTACTATACAACTTGCTGCTGGAAGCTAGGACACTTTGTACATTGTTCTCAGCTCATCATGCTATATAACATGCTGTTTGCTGATTGGGCATTGTCCTCTTGAAGAAAGTTATGTATAAAGGTTGCAGAGAGAGATACCTTTATCACAGATCACTTATCATAGACCCCTTTATAGAGTAGTCTTAGGTTTATCACAGACCATTTTTATTGACCCTGCTACTTTACCAATTGATTTTTATTAACATAATTTAAAGTAACTGTCGTTTGAGATTATTTTTAACACAATGGGGCACATTTACTTACAGGGTCACCAGAGTACACTGTAAGTGCATTGTCCTTCTATAATGGAGTGTGCAGAGTTCACCATTTTGTTGTGGGGCACCTTTAACCCGGCACGCCCCCTAATTTGTGTCGCATGTAAGCCAGTGCAGCTACGACACAAAAGGGTCACGTGTGACACAATCCCAATGCAGACACTTCTTACATACCTGTGCAAGCCTTTTTTGCTCCAAAAAAGGTGCACAGTTCGACAAAAGTGTGCAGCCCGACCCTTAGTAATTGAGCTCCTGTGTGTATATGTGTGTGTGTTGGGGGGGGGTTGTTAATAAGGAACATCCATATTCCAGCCGGAAAGCAGATTTATTTCTACTCTCCATGTGTTTGATCATACAGCTGTACGGTAAGCACCAAGTTTGAACCCTTTGCTCTCTCTCTCTGGTTGTAGTCTTTCATGAGCACTATTTTCTATAATAATCTTTATTTATATAGTGCCATCAAATTCTGTAGCGCTTTACAACTCATAGGGGACATGTACAAATATTAAATTACATTACAGAGTACAAACAGTCATATAGAACAATTGGAGTAAGGGCTCTGCTCACAAGAATTTATAGTCTGTGAATTTTCTGGTTAAAAAGTTTCTCTCACTGACAACTTTCATTTCCAGCAAGGTAAGGAAAGACTGACTGAGCAGGGATTGAGAAAATCTTCTGTTAGAGGATACCTTTCATGGAATACTATAGGCAGGCAGAGAACACAAAGGGTTAAATCTCACTGCTCAGTACTATATGAACAAACACAAGGAGTTACATCTAAGCATATAGTTAGAAAGATCTGTACAGAGAGACAAAAGCTTTTACTCTGTGACATGCCTTATACCGTCCGGTGGCATTGTGCGAGCGTTCACATCTCTTACAGTGTGCACGCTGGCTTCAGAACTTGTAAAGGGCCAGTGTCCCACGTTTTGCTGTGATTCCGAATTCCCGATGTGACCCCGGTTCTGCAGCTGACTCTGATCCTGATGTTGATTCTGTGCTGCCTGTCTCGACCTCCTGCCTGTCCCCAACCACAAGTTTGCCTGACGATTCTGTACCTCGATTCTGTACCTCGCACCTGTGCCTCGCTTTGTGGCGGGCTCTGGTGAAAACCGAGTACCACTTAGACTGCGGTCCAAGATTTCGGTTTACGCCATCGTCCATGGTGGTCCAGTGGGTCCACAACCCCTGGAGTCTGACACGGCCAACTGCATGACTGTCATGAGCCACAAGATATAAGAGAAAATATTGTATATTGAGTATAGTATTTTGAAAAGTAGCAGGTCTTAATATTCAGGAAACGGAACTTCTAGCCTGTGGACCATGAAACTTGGACAAACCAAAAGAAAAAACATTTCAACCAAAACCATAACAAAATTGTACACCTAATGGGGCAAGGGTAAGAGGGGCTCTACTATATGATCCATAAATGGAAAAAATGGCAAATGCAGCCTTACTTAAAATGAGAAAATAAAACCAATATAACATTAGAAATGTAAACAAAAGCACACAGAATAATAAAACAACCTTTGCCAACATGACAGGAAGCCACAAACTCAAGTAAACCTCCTACATCAATCTGAATTATGATCCTTGTCACTAGACTATCAGCAAAGAAGAGCACATCATGTCTGGCGGGTAACAATAAATGTTACATTTCTGAAGCCGGTATTCTGCACGATAGGCCGTATTGTACAATTCTTTTCTGTTCCATATTTAGTGTATAGCGGCTATGAAATGTTTTTGTCATGGGCTTTAACCTTTATTTAATAATGCATTGCTTCACTGGCTCGCAAAGAAGCCTTTGCTTCCATTTCCTTTTATAGCGCCTCACGACAACAGATTGTGTTCTGGGAATGACACCGTATGTTGAATAGCAAACACAATTATATATTTTTGTTATTTTCGAAGAGAAAATATTAAGGTTTCCAGGTCAGTGAAAACAACAGAAATGGTGTAAGTGGATATGTTAAACTGATAAAGCATACAGTACAAAGATATACATGTAGTTGGTTTGTTTAAATTCATTAATTGATAAATAAAATGTTATTTGAAGCATCAAATCTGAAATTCATGTTGTGTTACGCATAACATTTGTCACATAAGTCATAGTAGAATATTTGGTAGCTAGAATATTAGTGTACAATTATTTTTGCTGTAAAAATTGTATTTGATATAACACTTGAGACTAGGCAGGAAAGAAGGCCAAGGGCATATTGGGCCAGTCCAAGCCACTGTTGCACAAAGGAGGGTAGACTCCCTACCTGATCCGCCAAAGTTAGTCTGAACAACGGATTACAAATTGTTGGATAACTTTTAATTTGTCCATTCTGTTAAAAAATGGGAATATTTAATGTGACTTAAAAATATACCACGGTGTCGGGACACATCACTCTACATCTCTAATATTATATGAATATACTGCATATTTGTGTGCTGATATTTCATAAGCATTTCTTTTAACCTCCCCTCCCCTTTATATTCCTTAGGGATAGAGGGCCTTGGCTATATACATTCACTCTATTAACTATCCTTTTTGGCTTTTTCCACTCTGTGTTCTTCAATGGTTCTAACTAAGGTCAATACCTATTTGAGGAACCTATACATCTGAGTAGCATTTAACAGTCGCTAACACCACACACTGACAGGTATGTGGCCGAGTATATAGACCATCACGTTCACATCAAGACCTGAGAAGGATAGTAGCCAGCGCCTATTAAGCATGTGTGCTTGAGACCCTTCTTAACGGTTGGCATAGGCATTGCTCCATTTGGGAGCTGGATTTTTAAGTCACTATGGAATTCTGGGTAGTATGCAAATATGTTTTCCAAGGTGTTGAATGGAAAACAATGCTTCCAGGTCAAAACACTGCTGTCTTCAGTTGGGAGTCTGTTCCTTCTGGAATAGATATACTGGTTTGGCTTAATCCCCCATCATGTTTTTCAACTTCTTGTAGGTCATACTTTGTGTTAAGGGGGCTGCCTTTCAATGCAGCAAAAGGAGGCATTGTTTCCCATTAAACACAATGGCAAAGGTATTTACATACTTCCCAGAATTCCCTAGTGGGTTTAAGTCTCAACACGCCTATAAGGCTGCCTTAATTGGAAAACTCTCCATACGAGAACTCCTATCTTCTTACCCTGAATATGACCATAGACTCCTTACTATGATAAGGCAGATTCCTATCATGAACAGCTTCTTTTCTACTGCAGGGAGAGGGGAAGCGGCAGAGAGCACTATAGACAGAGGCACTTACTGTCCAGAAGCAGCACATAGAGGAGACTGCATTACCTCTACAGACAAGATAAGCTCTGGATCCAAGGGGAGGGAACATAGCAGTGCCCCAGCGCACTTAACAAGTTTCTTGGACTGAACTCACTCATGCGCTACCATCTGAAGGGTCCTAGTTACAGGTGTGATCACACTTTTTGCACCCCCTGAAAGTTACCTTCACTTTGTCTGTTGTTCAGATGGTGAGGCTCTATTATATCTAGTATTGCCTTAACATGCTGCTGTGGCTGTATGTGGGAATGGAGATATTCTTGACTTCGGGAGGAGGTACATTTCTTAGAAAAGGCTCGTAAACAACCTGTTCATGATCTTAGCTTTGAAACTAACAAGTGGTAGCTATCAATTTAGGTTCTTGCACCATTATATGTAAATGTAAGTATTTTCTAGGAGACTCATTTGAGCAACCAAACCTCCAACTGTAAGATAAGAGCTTCAAGGCATTATAGTATTAATTTCTCAATAAATCAATAGATGATAGATAGATCTTGCATAAAATGTTATGTCTGCAGCTTTTGTTATAGTTTAAAATATTGAACAATTTCCTCAGGGAAAATAAAACAAATTGATCCCATGTTTTAACTGGGTCAGAAGTGGCAGAAGTACCTTTCAAGCTTTCATCTGCTTCCAGCTGAGTAATTGAAGGAGGGGGGCATTTCAGCTAACCAAGTACACATTCACTTAGCAGCAGGGGGTTTCATAAAGTGTTTATTCCAATAAAAACAATTAAGCATATACATGTTGTTTGTTCAGCATTAATGATTCCCTGTTGGCAAAGTAGAATGTAGGAGTAACACTTAAGCTTTAGAAGCATTATAAAGAACACTGACTGGCAGTAATACCATTTGTTTGCTTGCCAAATATGTTTTTTGTTCCTATTCTCACATACATTATTATTATGCATTCTTATTATTTTTGTTGATTTTTAGGTTAGTGCTTTTAATATACCGTGCAAATCAATTTAATATTTAAGAAATAACTGTAGTAGTAATCTGAAGTGTAGTATCTTCTTGCCATATGTATATATATAGTTTATTACTGCTTAATAAAGGGACATAAAACTAAAGTTTTCACTGCCCATGAATTCCATTTATTTCTATCCTCACATGCCAGGCTGTTGCAGTTGTCATTTTCCCATGGTTCCCACTGTTCCAAAGCAAAAAGTTACAAAAGTTACCCAATATGTTAATTAGGTTATGTATTGTCAATTGGGTGGTCTTGTGGTGGAAGAAACAGCCTATTACCACCAACTTGGCAGTAGAATGTCCAATATCACTGGACAAACTTAACAACACAATTTGCTTGAGAATAGTAGGGGTAGACAAAATATACAGTAAATTTCCGGAATCAGTAGAGCCATACCAATTAAAGGATGAAAAATCTACATGTCATGATTTAAAGGAAATCTTCCACATGGATGCAGTGTTGCCAAACCAAACACAATTACATGCTGGATTGTACCTCATGAAACCGCTTCCATTCTTCTTTTTGCTACTAATAGCTTACATCACAGAAGCCTCTTCCGGCTCTGTCACTAACTATTGAAGTGAAAAGTGACAGAAAAGAAGGCCAAAGGCATTAGCTAATAGTGTGATACCATATGGACTCTTACTATTATTGAGAGAAGAGGGCGAAAATGTGCTCACCGTTTTATATTGTGCTAAGATAGGCACACCGCTACTTTGTGCATTGATAGATGTCTACTGGTGCAGCCCTCAGGATTGTGGTCATCTATGTTTAGTAGCCACACTAAACAGGATGTATGGGTTGGAGAAGGAGGTGTTTGAGCTAACTGATTGGCGCACTAGGAGCAATAAAGTTGGTTGGAGGATTATTTATTACTATTCTCATACTTTTTATGAAAATAGTAATAAATAATCCTTCAACCAACTTTATCGTTCTGAGTGCGCCATTCAGTTAGCTCAAAACCTCCGTCTGCTAACTATTGGCGCTCCATTCAACATTTCTGCCCCTCTCCGCCCTCTGAAATGAAGAAGCAGACTAGAGGTGTGAATAATTAGCAGCAACAGAGCCAGAAGGGGCTCACAACATTACATTACAGTAAATTGAAAAAGGATTGCCAAGTTTTGTTCATATCCCCGGAACGTAGGAACAATGGGGATGATGTATCAATACTGGTGTATTGTGCAGCAGTCTTAATCATTGGCACATGTGGCTCGCCATACCTGTGATCTCCATAAATCATAAATGGAAGATGTTTGGGATGACCATAACTCTTCCTTGACCTGGCCCTCCATATATGTTTCAATATTAATTTCTAGACATGTAGCAACACATATAAAAAAAGGTTTGTTGAACTAAATCATGTACATCACACACATCTCTCTGTGAATCAATATTATTTTTATACAACCTAATGTAATGATAAACATCCATAACATACACTGGTGCACAAAACAGCTAGCCAAACAGAAAAACATGTTAAATAATAATATTCAGGCAGCATCCTGAAACAAAAGGGATATAAAAGCTTAAAAGTCTGAGGCATTTTAGAATAGTTGGGTGTATTTCACAGAAAAAGGAAAATAGCAGTCAGCTAACCATTTGTTCTGTACAAAGTGTCCATATTTGTCTTATCCAATATACTCATGATGCACTGAAAATGATGAACCATGTTGGCAGTGGATAAAGCTTGATCCAAAGGAATGTTCGATTGAACCATTTCAAAAAGGTTGGTTCGAGTCGAGTGCTGGATCAACACTTCCTTTTGATGAAGTTTTAGAATATTACCATTCTCCAGAAAATCAGCAATACCCTAAGGACACCTCCAGGGAAACTATCATCTCATGATCAATATGAGAAGTTTTATATGTCTCCTACAATCTGACTTTTCAAATAGTTCTATATTAACTCAGACCATCCCTAAATAAAATTTTGTGAAATTCTTTAAAAGAGAAAATCTGGGTGCTATAAACTGGAAACTACAAGCTTGTTTATTACTGTAGTACAGTACACTACAGTAATAAACAAGCTTTTAGTTTCCACTTATTTACAATTTATTTTTTACATGTGTGTTTAACTCATATGTTTTTTGGTACAGGAAATTATTGGGTTTCAGTAAATACTGAACAAATTGTACATAATTAATTGAATTCTACTTCAAACTGTTAACTACCCGGGGCCTAGTTGGTGCTTGCCCTTACAGTTGAATAATCAATACATTTACTATTAATTGGAATCCATCTAATTTAACATTAATGTGTCTGCATTTGTGTGCCTCAGGAGGTTAGACTGTGCTGGTAACTGCAGAAGGAACTGAACTCTAAAACGAAAATGGTTGAAAAATTATAAATATACAGTATGTGTGTATAATAGCTGAACTGCAATTACAGTACATGCCCCAGCTTTGCACTGCAAGCATTTTTTTGGTTTATATTTATATATATATATATATATTTATATTGCGTCATCAAATTCCGTAGCGCTTTACAAATCATAGGGGACATATACAACTGTATTACATTACAAAGAACAAACAGTCATATGGAACAATAGGGGTGAGGGCCCTGCTCACAAGAGCTTACAGACTGAGGATGAGGGGGTGACACAAGAGGTTGTATAATGGTCCAGCCATTCTTTATAAGGGAGCAAGAAGAGCAGATCCAGTCTTAGGGGGCACAAATCAGTATGTAAGTGTGCATGGTTTACAATGCTTCATCTTGGTGGTAGATGTCCTTTAAATAAACACTAGCAAATGTTGTTTTTCTGTGAACAGCTGTGCCTAGAAAGATTGAAAAGTGAATGGCCATAAATATTCCAGTACTGGCCAATACTATAAATAGATTATACTTTTCCATCACATATGAAAGAAGCATATGCTATAAATCCATTGATGTAACAGCTATGCATATCCTTTCCCCAATAGAGAATTGTAAAGCATTTGGCACCACTTTTTAGCATCTAGTATTCTTACAGGAAAGGAAAGTCAAGTATGAAAGGATCTGATAGTGGTAGATGTTCTTTTATATCAGTCCCGTTGGATCCAGAAAACATAACTTACATACAGGATTCATTAGTTATTCTATTTCATGTGATTTAAATAACTTAAAAAGCTAGAAGAGTGAAATAAAACACTGTTGTATAATGTAGTTAACCGGTCCGCGACCGCCCGCCGTGTATTCACGGCGGCGGTCGCGTCGCGCTGCATGGAGAGGGCTCACGGGCTGAGCCCTCTCCATAGCCGGTAAGTCTTTGCTGCATATTGCAGCAAAGGCTTACCGGTAACATCCGCGATCGGTGATAGCACCGATCGCGGGTGTTTTTGCAGCGTGGCGCCGCCATCTTACCTGGGATCGCCGCTCCCCGTGACGTCATCGGGGGGCGGCGATCCGTCTCCATGGTAGCCTCGGGTCTTCCGAAGACCCGAGGCTATTTTGTTTTAACCCCTTCATTACAATGTGCTGATAGCACATTGTAATGAATGAGGAAGAAAATCCCCATATACTGCCATAATGTAGTAAGTCGAAAATGGCACTTTTTTGCCATTTTGAAAAATCTAAAAAAATCTATAAAAAGTGATCAAAAGGTCGTACAGTCCTAAAAATGATATCATTGAAGATATTATCAAATTTCGCAAAAAATGACACCACCCACAGCTCCGTACACCAAAGTATAAAAAAGTTATTAGCACCAGAAGTTGGCAAAATCAAAAAAAAAATTTTTGTACAGGAGGTTTTAATTTTTGTAAATGTATGAAAACATTATTAAACCTATACAAATTTGGTATCCCCTTAATCGTACCGACCCAAAGAATAAAGTAGACATGTCATTTGGGGCGCTCAGTGAAAGACGTAATATCCAAGCCCACAAGAAAATGGCGCAAATGCGTTTTTTCACCATTTTCATTGCATTTGGAATTTTTTTCCCGCTTCCGAGTACATGGTATGGAATATTTAATACCATCATTATGAAGTGCAATTTGTTACGCAGAAAACAAGCCATCAGACAGCTCTTTACGTGTAAAAATAAAAAAGTTATAGATTTTTGAAGGTGGGGAATGAAAAATGGACAGGAGAAAACAGGAAAGGGCCCAGTCCTTAACCGGTTAATATAGTTTGAGTGAATATATAATACTTTATATAGTAATTAAAATTTCAATAATAAAATGAGAATTAGTTCATAATACCCACAATTTTTTTTGTTTGTAAATTACAGATGCAGATGGTAAGTCATAGTACACCCCAATGAGAAATAAGTCCAGAGAGTCAGGGTCTGCATTGAATAGTTGGTTTCTTTACTGAAGAAATATAGGTGTGAAACAATACTGGCAAATAGAGATGACTTCTCCAATCTCCTCTTGGCAGATGAAGGGTTTTACACTGAAGAAAGCCCTGGGCTAACTATCCCTCTCTTTCTCAGAGGGCTGCACCCAGGCTAAAGACCCTCATTGCAGGAATCTAGAGACTGTGGCTGTTCTTTTTATATACCTTCTTTTGAGGGGAGGAGAAGATAAGTTTAGCACAAACATTGAAACAGTCTCCTTATAGACTTACATTGAGTTCCCATAATATTCAATGATTACGCAATTTTCTAAAAACGTACACACGTTTCATTAGAGTTTTTTTCCATCCAAAATATGATCTACTATAAACCCTAAATTAGCTCTTTCTACGAATAAACCAAATATATATAATATCATGCAGCATTAAACAGGTTTTAGTAGGCCCCTGCACGACAGAGCCTCAGTGGGCCCCTTTGCAGTGAACTCACATTTCTTATGTAAAGCCTTGTGTGGGCTCCCCAGCAGCTCTGGGCCCCGGCACTTGACCAGGCATGCCCAGTATTGGTGCCAGCCCTTATTGTATGCAATAACTATGGATACGTGTGGAGATTTCATGGAGCATGCATAGTTAAGATGATAATGAGTCAAAATGTCAGATCTAGATAAGCAAGACACCCTTAGCTCATAATAGCAAGTTACTTTAACAGTACAGTTATCACAATAGACACTTATGTGGACAAAAAAAATCTTTGGAAAGTTGTTAACAATTGCTATAAATGAAGCTGAAATTCCTTTTTAAGGTTTCTATTATTTATAGTATATATATTCTGATTTGATTTTTCCTTGGTCATCTTGACGAATCATATGATTCTTATCTATGAAGTTTAGGGAGTGATGACATACAATAATTTCAGTAATATATGAGCCAAGATCTGTATGCAAGAAGTCAAACTAGAACTAAATGTATTGGACATCAAGAATCTTTTCCCTAAACAAACGCAGATGTAGACACAAATGATGTAGTGCAGAGAGTGTTATTGTATGGCAGGGTTATCCACTTGGGAGCTGTGAACTTCATAAACAACTTCACAATCAAACTCTACAATTTCCATCTAGAGGCTTCAATTTACCACAGATACAATGACTTAACATAGTTTGTGGTAGCTCACAAATATTTCACTAGACATGTGATGTCAATAATTTTTTTTAAAGGAACAGTTACTATTCACTTTGTTTTTCTCTAAGATGTGCTTGTTTGACTTTCCTGGAAATTGTAGAACTGCAGGACAAATCAGAAATGTAAAGAGGAGACAATCTGGAATTTTTTTTAGTCCCAAAAATGTGAATCTCTCCTATCCAACACAAGGTTCACAAAGTTTTGGGACTATGGGCCACATTTATTAAAGTGTTTGGACCATTTTCTGTCTGACTTTGCACTGAAAAGAATGTGCAAACTGCTTGCAGATCTATTTATGAAGTGTCTGCGCCAGTTTTCTGTCACTGCTGTGTCCAACAAAACAGAAACAATGGGGGTCATTTACTAAGGGTCCGATTCGCACATTTTCGTCGGGTTTCACATATTTTTCTGATTTGCGCCGTTTTTCCCTGAATTGCCCCAGGATTGTGGTGCATCGGCGCCGGCTTTCACGTGACGGAAATCGTGGGGCCTGGCCGTCGGAAAACCCGACGGATTCTGAAAAACCTCGGAATTTTAAAAAAATGTGCTGCTTGACACGCGCTTACCTGCACCAGGAATAGGATAGTGAACCCCGGAAAACTCTGTCGGACTTCAGCACAGCAGGGACACCTGATCAACATTGGGCGAACTACCTTGGTGAATCGCCGGAAGACCCGAATCCTCGGCTGAGAACACGCCGCTGGATTGCGTCAGGACCGGGTAAGTATGTGCACATAAAGGGGCTGTTACTGCTAAGTCAGGGTTTGTGCCACATTTATTCCACAATTCTGCAGCATGAACAAAGTGCACCAAAAAAAAAGGTGCACTTCCCAAGCAGTGCAGGAGAAACCAGATCAATGAAGATCTTGCGCCACACAATCCTCAAGCAAACTGCATATAGTGGGAGATACTTATCATCATTTTTTGGGTTATTCTTGGAGTCTATTTGCACAATTTTTTGGCGCAGTTAATAGATTTGTCTCTAACTTTTTTGGGTGCTGGCTAAGCTACAGCCCTTAGTGATTTTGAGTGCCTGTGCCATATTTGACATAATGAATGGGTGTTCTGCAGATGTTTGCACTACATCTTCCTTTATTTTGCAAAAAGGTTAACAAATGAAAAATTAACTATATGCAACATGAAAAAACTGTGAAATTTCATCATCTTACCATTAAAATGGCCTCAAGCAGACTAAATCATCATTTCTATAGCGTGTTATCTTTTTTAGCCAGATTATTGTCAATCTTAATGTGCTTATCTAAAAATGTTATCAGACTCCATTTTCTATACATTATAATAAAAAAGGCAGATACTCATTTGAGCAGTAAAATATATATATATTTTTATTTGTATCTCTAACTTTTAGTCTATGCACTTACAACTAAATGTAGTCTGGACATTGTACATGCATTTACTTTATTTTTGTAAGGTTGTATTGGATCACTAATTCTGGATAAATCTTCAAGACAGAATAATCACTTTCACAATTATTATTGGGTAGTCTTATATCTCTGGTGGATCAAACTTTAGGTCCCATTTGTCACTCTGGTCAGGGTGACTGCTATCTCTTATAGCTACATCCCTGGAGACTGTAAACATAATAACATTGCATGTGGGTTATTCTGAGAAGAGGGATAAATATGGGTTCAGACACCAAAATAAATTCATCAGAAATATCTAATGTTATGCATGAAGGAACTACTGTGTGAGATCACAACACATAAATGGTTATTCAACAATGAATTATGATTATTTTAACATTTTACTTGCTGTAATATTCTAAGGCCAATTGTTTAAAAGAGATTTGAAAGATTTTTACAAAGTTTTTAGTAAATTCATTACTGTGCATTATTTGAAGGCCATTTATGGGATGTTGTTAGTCAAATCTTGAGACAGATCACAATAATTTAGATTAGTCAAATCTTGAGATAGATCCCAATAACAGTTTAGTGAGGTTATAATTCCAGTTATCATATCCACTCCACAACATAAAGGCGTCATCAAAATATAAAAAACATTACTCCCATAATAGTGAATCTCACAAAGAAAAATAATCTCTGAATCTCCACATTTTGCAACAGGTAAACATTTGAATAAAAAGTGATCAAATGGTCGAAGAGTCTCCAAAATGGTAGCAGAAATAAATTGCCAGCTGGTCCCACAAAAAAAAAAATATATATTGTACATAGGTCCTTACACCAAAGTTTCAAAAAGGTATGATTTCAGGATATGGCAAAACAACAAAAAAATGTACAAAATATATTTTTAAATGTGTTAAAATATTAAAAAAACCTAATGTATATAAATGTGGTATCTCCGCTATACCAATCTAAAGAATAAAGAGGAGGTGTCATTTGAAGGCAAGTGCGAAAGCCTTAAAAACAGCCCTCAACACAATGACGCAAATGCCTTTTGTTCATCAGCTCCACAACATTGGGAATTATTTTCCAGCTCCTCAGCACATTGCAATGAATATTAATTGGTGCCGCTAGCTGCCACAATTTGTTATGCAGAAAACAAGCCCTCATACATCTCTGTAAATGGTAGTACAAAAAAAGTTAGGTAAGGAGGGGGGCAATAAATGGAAACACAAAATGTATAAAGGGCATTGGGTACTATGGCTTAATGGCATATTGACACATTGAATTATACATTGATTTATAAATGTCAAATATCCCATCAATGCTTATTGATGTAAGCAGCACTCCAGAGGCATCCAATATGAGGTGAAACAAGTGGTCTTTTTTATTCCATGTTTAAGCAAAGGTACAATAAAGTACAGCGACGTTTCGGCTTGCCGGGAGCCTTTATCAAGCACAGTGGTAAGGGTGAACATTATATATATATATATATATATATATATATATATATATATATAAACTTGGTCACATGATCAGTTTGTTCACTCCCCCTAATTAACATACAACATCATCGTATTAATCCCCAATGTGTGTTACTTACAATAATACATCATTTTGATGCATAGGAAATGCATAAATATACCTAACAAAGTGCAGGGGCAAAATTCATATATAATACACATATAATCAACAAAGTACAATAAAAAGATACAAAAAGTGTATATCGAGGGTCTCACCAACTATTCCACAAGTCGTGCCGAGTAAATAGTTGGTGAGACCACCGATATACACTTTTTGTATCTTTTCATTGCACTTTGTTGATTATATGTATCGATTGCACTCGTCACTTTATGGATACACATTGTACCGGGTGTTCACATATTATAAATTATGACTGTGTTATCCACCTGCACTTTGTTAGGTATATTTATGCATTTCCTATGTATTAAATGATGTATTATTGCATGTAACACACATTGGGGATTAATACGATGATGTTGTATGTTAAATAGGGGGAGTGAACATACTGATCATGTGACTACTTTTTTTTAATATATAGATATATATACATATGATGCTCACCTTTACCACTTACCAATGGCTCATTAAATCAGTTATGGTTTATGGTTTATGAAACGACGTCGCTGTACATTATTGTACCTTTGCTTAAGCATGGAATAAAGAAGACCACTTGTTTCACCTCACATTGGATGTCTCTGGAGTGTTGCTTAACTCTCGGTTCTAGTGAGCTTGCACTCACTATCACCTTATGCATTTGTGTGCTGTTTGGACTTTCTCTGCGTATATATATATATATATATATATATATAGTTGAAAATAGGCAGCACTTCAGGGTATTCAGTGAAAAAAACAGGTGTTCTTTATTCCATGTTAAAGTACATTAAAGTACAGAAGCGGTGTTTCGGCTCCAGGGAGCCTTTTTCAAGTCCTTGGAGCCGAAACGTCGCTTCTGTACTTTAATGTAGTTTAACATGGAATAAAGAACACCCGTTTTTTTCACTGAATACCCTGGAGTGCTGCCTATTTTCAACTACTTACTTTTGGAGGACCTGAAGCCTGGTTCTGAGTGCCTGCACCCACCACCATTTTCCTTTTGATGTGCTGTTTGGACTTTCCCAATATATATATATATATATACACTCACCGGCCACTTTACTAGGTACACCTGTTCAACTGCTCGTTAGCACTTAATTTCTAATCAGCCAATCACATGGCGGCAACTCAGTGCATTTAGGCATGTAGACATGGTCAAGACAATCTCCTGCAGTTCAAACCGAGCATCAGTATGGGGAAGAAAGGTGATTTGAGTGCCTTTGAACGTGGGTATTTCAGAAACTGCTGATCTACTGGGATTTTCACGCACAACCATCTCTAGGGTTTACAGAGAATGGTCCGAAAAAGAAAAAACATCCAGTGAGCGGCAGTTCTGTGGGCGTAAATGCCTTGTTGATGCCAGAGGTCAGAGGAGAATGGGCAGACTGGTTCGAGCTGATAGAAAGGCAACAGTGACTCAAATCGCCACCTGTTACAACCAAGGTAGGCAGAAGAGCATCTCTGAACGCACAGTATTTTGAAATTTGAGGCAGATGGGCTACAGCAGCAGAAGACCACACCAGGTGCCACTCCTTTCAGCTAAGAACAGGAAACTGAGGATACAATTTGCACAAGCTCATCGAAATTGGACAGTAGAAGATTGGAAAAACGTTGCCTGGTCTGATGAGTCTCCATTTCTGCTGCGACATTCGGATGGTAGGGTCAGAATTTGGCGTCAACAACATGAAAGCATGGATCCATCCTGTCTTGTATCAACGGTTCAGGCTGGTGGTGGTGGTGTCACGGTGTGGGGAATATTTTCTTGGCACTCTTTGGGCCCCTTGATACCAATTGAGCATCGTTGCAACGCCACAGCCTACCTGAGTAATGTTGCTGACCATGTCCATCTCTTTATGACCACAATGTACCCAACATCTGATGGCTACTTTCAGCAGGATAGTATGCCATGTCATAAAGCTGGAATCATCTCAGACTGGTTTCTTGAACATGACAATGAGTTCACTGTACTCAAATGGCCTCCACAGTCACCAAATCTCAATCCAATAGAGCATCTTTGCATCATGGATGTGCAGCTGACAATCTGCGGCAACTGTGTGATGCCATAATGTCAATATGGACCAAAATCCCTGAGAAATGCTTCCAGCACCTTGTTGAATCTATGCCATGAAGAATTGAGGCAGTTCTGAAGGCAAAAGGGGGTCCAACCCGTTACTAGCATGGTGTACCTAATAAAGTGGCCGGTGAGTGTATATATATATATAGGCAGTTACCGGGTTACGTTCTGTAGCTTTGTTCTTAAGTTGAATTTGTATGTAAGTCGGAACCATATACATTATAATTGTAACCCCAGCCAAATTTTTTTTTTGGTCTTTGTGACAATTGGATTTTAAAAGTGTTGGATTGTCATCAAAACCACGATAACAATAAAGCTTAATTGCAGACACCTTTAATAACTGTTGTAGCTGTTTATTGTAGCCTAAGTCTAAAGTACAGTAAATGACCAATTACCAGAGGTCCGTTTGTAACTAGGGGTCGTCTGTAAGTCGGGTGTTCTTAAGTAGGGGACTGCCTGTATATATATATATATACACACAGTACAGATCAAAAGTTTGGGCAAATTCATAGAGTTTTCTGTATTTTCATGTATTTATTTATCTTGAAAACTCTATATCTTTCCTGGAATCTCACATGAGCCATGTAAACACACAATGGTCTGTCAGTTCAACACCACCGCTTCCTTAAAACATTTGACAGCATTTTGTGTGTAATGTGTTGATTGGACTAATTCTACCTTATTTATAGTCTAATTATTCAATAATTGGTAAAAGTAGTAAGAAAAAAAGATGTGATAAGTGGGTGTCAGTTTCTTGTTAACGAACACCAGATGTACAACATGTTGTCAGAGCAGCTAAATAAAAAAAATTCAGGTCTTGAATTCTTTCTTTGCATTATAGATGAAATTTTAGATTGGGTATTTAACTGCTGCTTAAACATATCAACAGAATTCATGTAAAAATACAGGCCTCATTTTTATTTATACTGTACTAACTTCTCGATACAGAGATGTCTTACTTTAGACTTCTTTAACAGGAACACATAGCATACGTTCCGCTGGAGAGGGCTCCTCACCAGACTCCACAGGGAGGTATGCTGCCGGGCCATACGTAGGATGAAAGATAAGGCAAACCCTTTTTTCTGGCATCGGCACAGTAGGTTGACACACGAGTGTGCTCACTGTACCATGTACTAATACTAGCTGCCTTTCATACAGCTAGCATATGACCACCATAAAGTCCTCTGAAATAGGTCTTAACAGTGTACAACTGAACTGCCCCATTCCCCCTCCCCCCACTAATATGCTGTGTTTGGCCAGAACCAAATATTACAGTGAACACAACCCCAGTTTGATCTTGTCTGTTCAAAGGATTCTTTTGATTACTTCAAAACAGCTTTGCTGTTTGTAATAATAATAATTATGCCTTTATTTATATAGCACAGAGCTGGCCAAACTGTTATTATCTTTAACCCTTACAGGACTCAGCCTTTTTTCTTTTTTGCATTTCTGATTTTTACTTCCCTCATTCCAAAAGTGATAACTTTTTTTAATGTTATGTTTACAGAGATGTGTGAGGGCTTGTTATGTGTGGGCAAATTATATTTTTTGTGGTGCAATTTAATATTTCATGCAATGTACTGGAAAGCTGGAAAACAATTCGAAGTGCAGTGAAATTGACAAATAGAAACACATTTATGGCGTTTTCTTGTGGGCTCTGTTTTTACATTCATCCTGTGCTCCAAATGACACTTCCTCTTTATTCTTTGGATCGATATGATAACAGGGATACCAAATTTATATAGCTTTAAAAAACATATTTGCCATTTTGCCAATTGCTGAGGCCAATAACTTTTTCACACTTTGATTGTCATCTCTGTGGTACGTGCTGGGGTTTTAATTTGTATCAAATTGGAACCTATATGACCGTTTGTACTTTTTTATTCAAATATTCATGAATGGTGATTATGACATTTGGGTGTTTTTTTCCGTTACGTGGTCCACAGCCGGGAATAATCTTTTTAATATTTTGATAGAATGGGCATTTTCTGATGTGGCAATACCTAGTATGTTTATGATTTTTACTGTCTATTTAATTTTATATACCGTAGAAAAAATGTTCTGAAAAATCTCACCTGGGCTTACACACGGGTCAATAAAAAAATAAAAACTTAATACTCACCCTCCATTGCCGGGTCCTTGCCCCAGCTCCCGATCCTCGGTGAAGATCCCAGCGGCTCCTCTTCTCTCTTCTTTCTTCTCTAGTCAGCAGAGTAGCATCCAAGCAATCTTCCAGCCAGCACACACTCTGATACGGCGATGTCGCCACTGATGACGTCACAAGGGTGAGTATTAAGTTTATTTATTTATTTTTTAATCATTCTTAATTGAACAGACTGATATTTAACAAAACATAGATAGACATCATGTGGGATTAGAGGACGCACAGGTCCACATAGTATAAGACAATGTGTAAGAAAGCACATGTATTTTTATTGTATATAAAAAGCCATTAATATAGATCTCGAAACAGGAACCTCAATAATAATCGACTAGCAAATTACCAAGCATATATAATGACGTCAACAATAAACCAAACATTGACTAGTTAACTAGGATTACTCCAAAGTCTTTAGAGAAGTTCAATACTAACAGGGGGGTCATCAGATAGGAAATGAGGGTAAGGAGGAAGCAGGGGGATAGTTGACAAATTACTAGAGCAGTCCTGACGTGAATGAGGTGAGGGAGCACTTTTACGTAAAGGTGGTTAAATCAGGCAATTGCCTAAAAGTGAGCCTTGCATAAGGATTCAAAAGGCGTTAATTCCCTATGTAGGTTTGCTTTAGATTTGATGACACGATAAAAGTGCACCAGTTGGTTATATTCCCATTGAGCATGAGGAGTGCGGAGATTGCTAGCATATTTCTCTATGACTGGAATCATAGAGGGCCCTGATCGCGTATCACAACCAAGAAGTCCATTGACATTCCCGGAGGGAACTCCGGGTTTCCAGATATTGGGGTTAGGGGACCATCAGGGGTGAGCAGGTCTGTGGAGCCAGAGGAACCCTTCAGCATTCTCAACACTTGAGCGGCTATATATGACAGTTCTTGCAAAGAATGTAAGGTCGATAAATATCTACTAGACCAGGGGAGTGTTGTGAGGGGTGTCATGGCCAGCTCTTATTCGAGTTGTACCCAGAGCTTGTGATCCCTATTGTGGAACCAGTCCAGCATTCTTGCTAAAGAGGAGGCGAGAAAGTATGCCTTGAAATCTGGTAACCCTAGTCCTCCCTGTAGTTTTTTGCAAATCTGGGTGGTTCTAGCTATACGAGGATGAGTAGATGCCCAGCGAAAGCGACTGAGGATACTGGTAAGTTTGCTAAAGAAGAGTTTGGGGATGGATAGCGGGATGGTCTGAAATAAGTAAAGGAGTCTGGGGAGTATAGGCATTTTAATGCAACCCACTCTACCCATCCATGAGTTTTTTTTGTGGACTATCTGGCGAGATCTTAAGCGTCTACAGTGAATAAGTTTGTATTAGGTCTGATGGGTTTTGCCTCTTTCCTCCATGTGAACGGGTATTTACTACACAGGGATTGTACTGTCACAGGGACAGTTCCGACCCCCATTGCAACACACTTTGCAGTATTATTCTTGGTTGCTAAAGAATCCAAACATCGGAACTATGTCTGGAGACTGTGTAGCTTCAGGCAGGCCCCTGATGTGTATGTTGTTGCGCCTGTTTCTGTTTTCCAGGTCATCCATCTGTAACATAAGCTGGCGTTGTTGAGAGATAGTTGTTGTCATTTGGTCTTGCATATCTGTAAGCGTGGTGGAGACCTCAGCCTTAAATGTTTAAAGATCATCCACCCTATCTTGTAGCTCAGAGATCTCATCTTGGACTTGCTGGAGATCATAGCGCCATGCCCCCTCAAGGTCAGCGGCCAGCACATCCATGTGCCTTTTGGAGGGCAAGAGGGCCAGTAGGGCCTGAAGCTCCGGGTATCCCTTGAGAGTATGAGCCGGTGGGGGTAAATCAGAGTGAAGGGATGCACCGTCAGCAGTGGCAGCAATTTGTGATGGTAAGATATTAGTATTCTGCTTAGGAGTAGCAGTAGGGCTCTGTGTGTTAGAAGCTGCATCTCTAGGTATGGCAGGAGATCGAGGAGCGGTAGAGCTAAAGAGAGTCTTCTTAGATGGTGGGCTGCGCATGATTGCAGAGTGTACCCCCTTCCTGAAGGGTTTTGGTGAAGTGTTCACATGTGGTGCACTTTGCTGTGAGTCTCTCACATTCTGTGTAGGTGCCATTTGCTCGGATTCAGCAGGTGGGCCTTGACAAGCCGACTGGTGAGATCACTGCCCGGGAGCCTGCTATTATCGGGAGATGTAGCAATTCGGTCTAGGAGGGCACAGACCGCAAGGCCCAATGTGCAGAGTGTTCACTGCAGGAGTGGTGTTCTCCAATTGATGCTGGCGAGCAGGGCACAGGGACAGCCGCGTCTCATACCGCGTGGCAAGATGGTGGCGCATGAGGTCTGAGCTGGCGGGAAGTGCTGCTGGAGGAGGGTGTGCACTTCTGCAGGGGCTGGAAGAAGTTGTAATTTGGGGTAACCGGTGCAGACCCCTCTTGCTGGTTCTTAGTGGACCTCCAGTGGCCAGACCTCCCCATTAATACCTGGCGTTCAGTCCCATAGGCTAGGCCCGGAGTAGGCTCTTTTCACATGCGTCCAGCAAGTTTATTTTTTTTAATGTGCTTGGCATACAGGGGGCAGGCTGGCTGTATACTATATGGGGCTGGCTTTATACTACAGGGAGCTGGATGGCTGTATACTACATGGGGCTGGCTGTATACTACATGGGACTGGCTGTATACTACAGGGGGATGGCTGTATACTACAGGGGGCTGGCTGTATACTACAAGAGGCTGGCTGGCTATATACTGTAGGGGGATGGCTGGCTGTATACTACAGGGGGCTGGCTGACTGTATACTACATGGTGCTGGCTGTATACTGCAGGGGGCTGGCTGTATACTACAGGGGTTGGCTGTATACTACATGGGGCTTGATGGCTGTATACTACATGGGAGCTGGCTGGCTGTTTTGATGATAAAATTAGGACTCTCGGCTTATAGTCAGGTCAGCTTATACTCGAGTATATACAGTATGTTCTAAGGAAAGGGGGCTTTTTTAAACTTTTCATTTTTTAAAATTTTTGTAATTTTTTTTTTAAATTTTACTTTTATTTCAGACCCTCTAGGTTAGTTTAACCTTGCTGATTGCTCATACTAAATAGTGCAGTATATAACAATTTTACTGATGATCTCTAATAACCAGCCATTTGGAGGCTATTGGAAATCATTATACATGGCAAGCCTACGAGTCTCTATGAGACTGTAGGCTGTCATGGCAACCAATCGCCCCCTCCAATGAGTTAACGGGGGGAGCGATAGGTCAGTGTAAGATTCCAGGGTGTGGGGGTGGGAACTCTCTAAGCAGATGCATTTTGATCCATCTAGTTCTATGTGGTTAGATTATCAAGGTACAAGGTTTATATAGACTTTCATTTACCTTCTAAACATTGTACTAGTATCTGACACATAGAAAGAGAGATTCGACAAGTCAGAGTTTAGCTCTGCTACATTTCAGCTTTCCCCCAGATAAAGAACATATCTGCCTGTAGCTTGTAGCTCATGATGAGATGTGTTGTTGCTTGCTGGCAGGAAGTCAGTGAGTGTGTGAGCATGTCCTGGAATGCAGGGGGGAGGGGGCAAGAGGGAGAGAGCAGAGAGGAGCTCAGATGGGTCCCGACCCTAAAGTCAGAAGATTCATGGTCGGAAACCAGGGGCAACTGAAATTGTGTACACCAGGGCTGATAGAGACAGGTAGGAAATATATCTGTGAAATGCTGTATTTTTGTTAATAACAGTGAATTAGGGAATGTGTTTTTGTTATCCTGCGTACATTTAAGAAACTTGTGTTCGTGGTAATACCCCTTTAAGTCATATTTATAATTAGTATTGGGCACAGCATAAATCTGAACAGTATGATACCATCTATTCTAATTTTGCACTGTCTAACATTAAAACACTTTTCATAAATCTGTCCCCAGCTTTAACTGGCCTTGGACTGTGGGAACCCTTGGCATAAAACTGTACTTCATGGTAGGGTACAAGGTGCGACTGTGGCTTGCAAGCATGCATCAGCGGTAAGAAATTTTTGTTTTCTTTCCTGAAAGGGCTTTCATAAACCTTACATAGGTTATTCAATGTAATGTCAAGGCTATGTTTATTCTTTAGCCCATGTCTACACTGTCAAGTTCCACATTTATCCCACTGTGGCATAAGGGGGTTAACTAATCTCCCACCGCATGTCAAACAAGGTGTGCCTATGATTTTTCCTTTTAGTATTGCTCTGTGTTTATTTCCAGCAATGACATTTAATAATGGATACATTTATACCTACTATTAAAGTACAAGTCTGCTTAGACATGGCTGACATTTATTAGCGTATACCTGTTGGAATAGTTCACACTTCATTTAGAACAAACAGACTTTTGATTCATGAAGTAAAGAATGGATTAAAATTACATTAGAACCATATTGTAGACTCTCAGCATTAATAATGCCAAGAAAGATTCGAGTTACAAATTGCCAAATGTATGACTCAGTGAAACTGTAAAACTGTAAAATATCTTGACTGGTCTCTGCCCAAATGTGCTGTTTCCTGTTAGGAATTATGTAATGCTTGGAGAATGATACATATTCCCAGAGTTGTACCGCAACAACCTTAGGAGAAACCACTAGCCAATTTCACTAAATAGATTTTGGTCTTAGTGTAAACTTTTTGTTATACTCTCTTTGCTTTGTGCCAGTTTTGCAATTTAGTGAAGCGCAACACAGAAAAACGTAACTGTTTTATATCAGATTTGTGGTGTAAATAATAGTTTCCAAATCTTTCTTTTTAGCAAGTTAAAACTAACCATATGTCAAGGTAATAAAGATTGTCACTGGATAACAACATTCTAATAGAATAAAAGAAAACAATATTATATAAAAAGAGATATTCTACTTAAATATTCTAGTACAGTGATGGCAAACCTTTTAGAGACAGAGTAGCCAAACTACACCAAATACTTAATTTTTGCAAAGTGTGAAAACAGCAACAGCAACTTATTGCTCTGTCACAACTTTTTATCGCATTGGCATCCTGGGGACACCAATATGCTAGAAAGAAGGAGGGGAAATTTGGATTATCATTGTAACTTTCCTCCAGGGTCCCATGAACAGACAGAATCATGGGGCCAGAAGCAGGAGTTCTAACGTTAATCCAACACCGTCCAAACCTCTTTGCTCGTCTTGTAGTTTGTGTAGGATGGGTAGCTTTAAAATAGCACTGAGCAGGGCATATCCTGGGTAGCTTGGGGCTGCAGGAATCCTATCTGGGGAACTCTGTCCCGGGTTGATAACTTGGGTGCCTACAACGAAAGCGCTGCCTACCACCTCTGCCACCCATGCCATATGTTCACCACAACTGTTCTAGTGTCAAGTACTTTCACAGTGAATCTATACACTAGAGCAGTGGTGGTGAACCTATGGCACTGGTGCCAGAGATGGCACTCTGAGGCATCTCTGTGGGCACACAGGCTTTCTCCCAGGCACAGAGTTTGCCAGACATGGCATCTTCCTGCAGTCTCAGGTAGTCTAAGTAGTGCCCTGCTATTGTAAAGTGACCAATACTGTGCTGCTCGGTCCTGTCCAAAGAGTGAAAAGGTGTTGGATCGGAGCTCAAAGATTCTGATAGCAATAAGTTTGTTACTGCCTAAATTGCTGTGTTGGCCCTTTGGGAAAAGCTAGTGGTTTTTGAGTCTCACTTTGGGCACTCAATCTCTAAAAGGTTCACCATCACTGCACTAGAGTTTCTAGAGTTTGAACACATTGAATAACAAAGAAAATGAAATTAAAGCCAAAACTATACTTATCAAAATCTGTGTAATCTTGAGTCAATATAGTAGTATTGGGAATAAGTGATTGTTTGGTTTCTCTGAATATATTTTCTTTAAAAGCTTTGCATACTACATTTACACTTAGTTTTAGTAAAGATTGGTACAGGCAGTCCCCGGGTTATGTACAAGTGTGAGGGTCAAAATAATGATTATGTGTCTATAATAATTATATGCTTTATGATTGTATACATGTGCCCTTTGCCCTATATTTTGTACTCTGTTTATTATGAAATACAGAGCTTTTCCCTTAAACCAGTTTTAACCAGATATATAGCTATCAGCGAAACTCAAGTCTTATGATCAAAAAGCAGATGTTTGTTAAGAATAGCACCAGTGGTCGATTTCCTGTAGACAACGATGATTGTAAATTCCCCTGGCATAGCAACCAAGGCCTAGTTTTGAGGACCAATCAGCAGGGGTCGGGGGCCAGACATATATGCGTAGCTATCACAGAACTTGAGTCAGTCTTTTCTTACTAAAGTGCACGCATGCTCAAATAATTTGGAGTGTCTGAGAGAAGAGAGAATTGGCAGTTTTTGCGTCCCTGACACAAGATAGGGTCCGGAGGTTTGTTCTTAAGTTGAATTTGTATGTAAGTCAAAACTGTAAATTTTATAATTGAAGTTCTAGACCAATTTTTTTATTGGACAATTGGAGTTTCAATTGGAGTTTCAAAATTTTTTGCTGTAGTGGGACCAGGGATTATCAATAAAGCTTCATTAAAGACACTTAACAGCTGATCATTGCAGTCTGGGACTATAGTAAAGCATCCAGAGAGCTTCACCAGAGGTCACAGTGGGCAGAGGGGTCCGTCCGTAACTAGGGGTCGTCTGTAAGTCGGGTGTACTACAGTAAGTTCCTAAAAGAAATACCGATTTTGCATTATCTTTTCTTCTGAACTTAGGTTGTTGTGTTCCATCAAAATAAATGTGCAACTATTGAATAAAACAACCATGTTAGGAGATGTACCAGGCTTCCTCGGATCATTGTGGTTATCATCTTGGGGATCTATGATTAGTATCCCTTCTCTTATATGGTATAAGCAGTCCCAACTTAAGAACAACTGATTTACAGACGACTTCTAGTTACAGACAGACCTCTCTGCTCACTGTGACCTCTGCTGAAGCTCTCTGAATGCTGATAATTTACTGAACTTACAGTGGGTACAAAAAGTATTTCATTTAAATTTTTCACTCTCTGTTTCATGCAGCCAAATGGTAAGATCAAAGAAGTTTATTTTTTGCTCATTAATTTACACCCTGTACTCAATCTTGACAGGAAAAAATGTGATACTTTCACCTTCCAACAAAAAGGTAGGCAGAGTATGCTGACAGAAGTCTCTTCTTAGTGCATGACATATAAAAGTTGCATACAGCCTGCAAAAAAACACATGAAGGACTCTCAGACTATGGCTACGTTCAAATGACGATGTTTTCACCGTAACGTAGCACGGCGGGCACATGTCGGCGCCCGGGAGAGGACGGTGCGTAGAGATATATGGTGCATGGCGCCTTATTAAGGGGAAATATAGGACATATCCTATCTTTCTCCCGGCTATGGAAGATACGGTGCCGCACGTCTGCAGCACCATAGTGCTCCTGTATGGCTCCGTACGTCCATTGCCGTCTATGGGGGGCGTATATACGGCGTACATACGTTGGCAATATATAAGTTCCCCATACGGCCGTGTGAATGTAGCCTATGAGAAATAAGATTCTCTGGTCTAATGAGATATGAGATAAAGATCACTTTTAAGTGATATGTGTGGAGAAAAATAGGCAATGCTCATCACTTGCCAAATACTACCCCGTCAGAGAAACGTGGTGGTGGCAGCATCATACTGCAATAGTTGCAAACGAAGGAAAGAGGAATGTGGCCAAGTACAAAGATTTCCTGCATGAAAACCTCTGCCAGAGTGCTCTAGACTTCATGCTGGGCTGTTCACCTTCCAACAAGACAATGACCCTAAGCACACAGCTAAAATCACAAAGCTGTGATCTAAACCCAACTGAGCATCTTCAGAGACATTGACTTCCATCAATGTTCACCATCCAACCTGAGGGAACTATAGAGGATCTGCAAGGAAGAATGGGAGAAGATCCCAAAATGCAGATGTGAAAACCTTGTCGCATCATTCCCCAAGAAAACTCTTGCCAGACTAGCTTAAAAGGTGCTTCTACTTGATACCTTGCAAAGGGTCTGAATACCTATGATCATGTCATATTTCAATGAAAGCAGCAAGAAAAGTCAGATTATACTGTGTATACTGTTATATTATACTGTCAGTGATCCCTCTGACACTCGGTGGCGAGCAGAAACACATCAGGGGCTTTGCGTGGGGGACTTTTAGACCATACAGGGATAGTTGTGGTTACTGCCCTTGTAAGGGCGGGAGCTATTCATGGGATTGTAGGGACTTATTAGAAGGCTGAACTTCAACTTGACTGAACATAAATGCAATCTGAGCCCTAAAGTATCTTTAGAAGCCAGGAGTAAAACAAGACATTTTTTTTTACTACATTTTTATATAGGAAGAAAGCATAAAGAATATCCTCAAAATGAAACAATCTAATTGAGAACTAACAAGCCAGGTAACATACAGCAGTGAAAGGAGGGTATGGGGAGCCAGCCTAATCCAAATAGGGTACAGCACCAGGTAATGTTTACTGGGACATTAGTCACTGCTCTTCAAACACATTACACTTCATGTAGTAAATATTTTATATTTGAGTGTTTTTTTAAATAAAACGAATAAATAAACAAATGTTTGATAAATAGCCAATATTCCATTTTTATAAGTTTATATTCAACTAGTCAAGTGAATATAATATCTGATTTAAATTAATTTCATAATTTCAAAATTGTACAGTATAGGTTATCATATATCTGAATTTGTCATACCTCTACTCTGGGCAAGATCATGTTCTACAAAAATACCCTACCTCAACCTCTTTAAACTTTTTTCTGTTGGATGCATTAACTGATATCAAATAATAGGATATCAGTTTAAGTTTAGATATGATTTTTCCTCTGATAAAGTGTCATGTTGTCTGAATAAACTACAGCCTTTGGCGCTCAGGGACATGGGAGAATAATTGAAAAATGAGAGCAAGATTAATAGATAAGTAAAGGCTGTAGAAGTGTGTCAAAGCTGTCCAGTAGGATTCTGCCAATAACATCACAATGCCTGGAGTTTTGCTTAAAGGGATATTCCCTTTTCAGCAAGTGAATGTTATTGTTTGTATTATAAAGTTATTCAATTTTCCAATTTCCGTATCAATTCCTCACAGTTTTCTAGACCTCTGCTTGCTGTCATTCTATAGGAAGCTTCATTGTTTACTTCTAGTGGACAGAAATCTGACCATGGTCACACAAATGCACAGTAATCAGAGCTGTGAAATATAACGAGCCGTGCACCTGTGTGACCATGGTCAGATTTCTGTCCACTGGAAATAAATAAAGAAGTTTGCTATAGAATGACAGCAAGCAAAGATCTAGAAAACAGTGAGGAATTGATACATAAAGTATATTGGAAAAATTGTATAACTTTTTATAATGCAAACAATAACATTCACTTGCTGAAATGGGAATACCCCTTTAAGCAAAACTCCAGGCATTGTGATGATATTGGCAGAATCCTAAGAGTTAACTCACTGATCAACTGCCAAATTATTGTTTTAGATGCATTTTATTTTTATTGTGTCATTATTTATATAGGAATGTAGACTATCAAGTTGCTATGACAAAAAAGTATATAATGAATAAAGAACACATACAAAAAAAGCAGATGTCCTATCTTTACAAAATAAACACAAAAAAGCTTTACACAGGTATCTATTTAGAAGGTACAGGAGGTGAAAAAGCTTCTTAAGTTGGCCTTACACATTAACCTCTTACTGCACAATGGTTCAATGGGCTGAGTCCTCTTCATACACATTGGGTGTTTGCTACATAATGTCATTGCACCCATAGACACCCAGGCTTAAAGTCGCAATATACTGGTGACCTATTGTGTCTCCAAATGGAGATCAAGCCAAATTATACAAGACTAAATTTGTTGAATTAACAATAATCTTCATTAAACTTAATTATAATCTATAACAAAAGATTCTAAAACTGATTACAGCAGAAGATGGGATACACAGAAAAAAGCTCTGCCCGTGCAGTCACGACATAGTATTGCACATGTGTCCAAATGTCAAGAAAATGCCTTTGGCCTGAGAAATATATATGGTATAAATACAACTGTGTCCTTACCCATATGGATAGTCTCAATCAGCATGCCCCGGGTAGCTCCTGCCTCGACGCGCGTTTTGGCTTATTAAGCCTTCATCTGGGGGTGGCGCCATAGGGGTCATAGGTGACTATTTATCTACCTCCTCCACCTATCAGCAGCGTTATTACATAATGGCAGAGTCGGCTGCGCGTGCGTGGTGGTGAGGGGTAAGCGAACCGCAAAGGAGAGGAATACGTGTGCGCCAAGTGTTGTCATGGTGACGCATCGCTGCCCCGCCACGCATGCGTGTTGGACAGAACTATCGGCGCCAAGTGTAGTCATGGTGACGAATCATTGCCCCACCACGCATGCATGTTGGACAGGGTTATCGGCGAAACAGATGTCTATTAAATGATCAGCATAACAATGGTATGTAGATGCGGAAACCAGGACTTAAACATATTTAAATAGTCTTAATTAGTTGACCAATGTGGTTAAATATATAATTAAAGAAGTAGTTGAAATACCCATGATCTATACTAAACACATACATTTACATATACAGTGTAGTTTATACAGTAATGATTTTATACTTCAAACATATACTTCAACATATACAATTTCATATTACAGTGTAGTTTAAAAATGGATTATACTTCCTTATAGATACCTAGTGAGGCTAAAAAGACATGATTTAAGCAAATATTGTCATAGACAGATAATGCATAAATTACGTGATCATATATAAATAAATTACGTGATCAAAAATAAATAAATTGCGTGATCATATAAATAAATAAGTGAATTGATATTGTGTTGAGCGACGAAAGAATTACAGCACTATTATTAATAGATAAGACATATGTATACATTATGCGTTTTTATAAAACTCATGTGAAATTACAAACCTTACTTAAAGTACTAAGGTATTAACACCATATCATTTATAATTACATTATCAATAGAGATGAGCGAGTATACTCGTCCGAGCTTGATGCTCGTTCGAGTATTAAGGTACTCGAAACGGCTCGTTGCTCGGACGAGTATTTCCCCTGCTCGAGATCGAGCATTTAATTAAAAAAACACAGTGAAGAACAATGAAGAATAGAATAAAAACATTGAACACAGTGACCACAGGATCATTTAAGTGAAAAACAGAGTGAAAAATAGATTACAGATGTGCGGCACATCTGCTTACTTGTCGGGAGATACGCGCGGAACAGTGCGAACAAAACAGCATGTGAAGAACAATATATATGTGTGAAGAACACATTGAAGAACACGGTGAGCAGCACAGAGACATCGGGGAGCAGCAGAACGGAGACATCGGGGAGCAGCAGAACGGAGACATCGGGGAGCAGCAGAACGGAGACATAGGGGAGCAGCAGAACGGAGACATAGGGGAGCAGCAGAACGGAGACATCGGGGAGCAGCAGAACGGAGACATAGGGGAGCAGCAGAACGGAGACATGGGGCGGCAGCACGGAGACATCGGGGAGCAGCAGAACGGAGACATCGGGGAGCAGCAGAACGGAGAAATCGGGGAGCAGCAGAATGGAGACATCGGGGAGCAGCAGAATGGAGACATTGGGGAGCAGCAGAACGGAGACATGGGGCGGCAGCAGAACGGAGACATGGGGCGGCAGCAGAACGGAGACATAGGGGAGCAGCAGAACGGAGACATGGGGCGGCAGCACGGAGACATAGGGGAGCAGCAGAACGGAGACATAGGGGAGCAGCAGAACGGAGACATCGGGGAGCAGCAGAACGGAGACATGGGGCGGCAGCATGGAGACATGGGGCGGCAGCAGAACAGAGACATAGGGGAGCAGCAGAACGGAGAGATGGGGCGGCAGCACGGAGACATCGGGGAGCAGCAGAACGGAGACATAGGGGAGCAGCAGAACAGAGACATAGGGGAGCAGCAGAACGGAGACATAGGGGAGCAGCAGAACGGAGACATGGGGCGGCAGCACGGAGACATAGGGGAGCAGCAGAACGGAGACATAGGGGAGCAGCAGAACGGAGACATCGGGGAGCAGCAGAACGGAGACATGGGGCGGCAGCACGGAGATATGGGGCGGCAGCAGAACGGAGACATAGGGGAGCAGCAGAACGGAGAGATGGGGCGGCAGCACGGAGACATCGGGGAGCAGCAGAACGGAGACAGGGGAGAAGCAGAACGGAGACATAGGGGAGCAGCAGAACGGAGACATAGGGGAGCAGCAGAACGGAGACATGGGGCGGCAGCACGGAGACATGGGGCGGCAGCACGGAGACATGGGGCGGCAGCAGAACGGAGACATAGGGGAGCAGCAGAACGGAGACATGGGGCGGCAGCACGGAGACATCGGGGAGCAGCAGAACGGAGACATCGGGGAGCAGCAGAACGGAGACATAGGGGAGCAGCAGAACGGAGACATAGGGGAGCAGCAGAACGGAGACATGGGGCAGCAGCACAGAGACATAGGGGAGCAGCAGAACGGAGACATCGGGGAGCAGCAGAACGGAGACATCGGGGAGCAGCAGAACGGAGACATAGGGGAGCAGCAGAACGGAGACATAGGGGAGCAGCAGAACGGAGACATAGGGGAGCAGCAGAACGGAGACATGGGGCGGCAGCACGGAGACATGGGGCGGCAGCAGAACGGAGACATAGGGGAGCAGCAGAACGGAGACATGGGGCGGCAGAACGGAGACATCGGGGAGCAGCAGAACGGAGACAGGGGAGCAGCAGAACGGAGACATGGGGCGGCAGCACGGAGACATCGGGGAGCAGCAGAACGGAGACAGGGGAGCAGCAGAACGGAGACATGGGGCGGCAGAACGGAGACATGGGGCGGCAGCACGGAGACATGGGGCGGCAGCAGAACGGAGACATAGGGGAGCAGCAGAACGGAGACATGGGGCGGCAGCACGGAGACATCGGGGAGCAGCAGAACGGAGACATAGGGGAGCAGCAGAACGGAGACATGGGGCGGCAGAACGGAGACATAGGGGAGCAGCAGAACGGAGACATAGGGGAGCAGCAGAACGGAGACATGGGGCGGCAGCACGGAGACATGGGGTGGCAGCAAGGAGACCTGGGGTGGCAGCAAGGAGACATGGGGCAGCACGGAGACATGGGGCAGAACGGAGACATGGGGCAGCACGGAGACATGGGGCAACAGGGAGACATCGGGCAGCAGGGAGACATGGGGCAGCACGGAGACATGGGGCAGCACGGAGACATGGGGCAGCACGGAGAGATCGGGGAGACTTCAGTGAAAGAAGAGCAGCGGATCCCGGGACATCGCATCTCCCGACAAGTAAGCAGATGTGACGAACATCTGCAATCTATTCTTCACTGTGTTTTTCACTTAAATGATCCTGTGGTCACTGTTTTTATTCTATTCTTCACTGTTCTTCACATCTGCTAACTTGTCGGGAGATAATATACGCGCGGAACAGTGAAGAATAGATTACAGATGTTTGTATACATCTGATAACTTATGAGAAGACATTCTTTTTCAATTAATTAACACATTTTATTCCCGAACCATGGTCCCTTTGAAAAATGCTCGAGTCTCCCATTGACTTCAATGGGGCTCGTTATTCGAGACGAGCACTCGAGCATCTGGAAAAGTTCGTCTCAAATAACGAGCACTCGAGCATTTTAGTGCTCGCTCATCTCTAATTATCAACTTTAATGTGACAAAAACATACAAGCGGTATGCCTAATTTTTTGAGTAAAGTGCATAAGTATTGGTATACCTTTGATATTAAATAATAATAATATAGCGGATGTGCATGCATATCATGCATGCGCATACGCTAGTGAGTTATTATGAAGCTTAACTTATATTAAGAGTAGTGCGGGTGTGGACATATGCAGTGAAAGTGAGGGGGAGGGGAGTGAGGAGGTGAAGTGCCAAACTATTATAACTATAGATTAGATATTGTGGCGGACACAATTAGGTCCTCACTATTCAAATTCAAGAGGTTAGATAATAAATGCATGTGTATAAGACCATGCCACTACACATATCTGTGTTTGTTTATACAAGGCTGGTCCAAACGGGGTTCAATGTGGTTACCGTTGGATAACCATAACCTGGGGGGATCAATATGGTTACCGATGGATAACCATAGCCCCACTACCAATTTGTAATTTTGAGACATTTTTTGTTTTACATAATTATGGTGGACCAAAGACTAATACCAGATTGTTAGATCATGGATAATGAGGCAGCTAAAGTCTGTTGCCAATCCGAGTCCAGAAGCATTTAATGGAAAGTATGAACGATTTGCATGATTTTCTTCACATAAACGTCAGGTTTCCCAAAATCAATGTTGAATCAATGGGGAACAATGTTGAAGTCACCTATAACTAAAGAATACACAATTAAAATCACTTTAAAAGAAATATCTACAAAAAAATGACGCAAGTGGGGAGATCCAGCATGATGAACAAAGGAGATTAGCTACACTATTTATATATTATTTGGTGGTCAGATATCACATTATAGGAACGGGGCAAAGCTTATTGATTCGTTGAGGCCATTTTGGTTGTATGGTGTTGAGGGTCCATATCCACCGTGATTCGCATTGCGCTAGTCTCTTTTGTATGGCTCCTCCTCTAATGCCCAAATTGATCTTATCTATGCCTTGCACTTTCAAAAGTCTTGAGTCTGAGTCATGTTTTTCCTTAAAATGTTGGGCTATCGGTTTGCCCTCTGTATTGAACATTGCATCCCTTGATGCATTAATGTCACGCACATGCTCCCTAATACGAATCTTCATGGCTCGAGATGTCATGCCAATATAAATCTTTTTGCAGGGGCAGGTCACGTAATATATACCTGCTTGAGTATTACAAGTGATGCTGTGTGTAATTTTGAAACTTCTTGTCTCAGAGGAATTAGAGAAGGTATCCGCAATTTCCACATTGGGGCAGGCAACACACTTGCCACATGGTTTGCAGCCCCATTTTGGTAGATTTGCTCCAAAAATTGTTTTGGACTGCCCTGAGGTATAGTGGCTAATCACCAGGACTTATCTGCCCAACTGTGACCTCTAGTGAAGCACTCTTGATGCTCTCTTTAGGCTCAGACTGCAATGAACCACTGTAAGAGCTTACAAAGGTGTATACAATGCAGATTTATTGCCTTTTGCAAGGCACTGTAAGAGGGTAAGAAGGCATAGCAGAGATGAATTTGTGTATGTTATTGTGTCTTGGAGTGTGTTATTGTGTCTTGTATCCATCTCATGGATCTCATTATCTCTCATCTCTGATCTGTCATCTCTCTTGTGTCTATGTGTCAAATACTAGTGAATGCTTACAAGCTAAATAAAAGTGTAGATAAACCTGTACCCTGATAAATTAACCACATTGTCAGCACAGAGTCTCATAGCACAGAGGAATCATGAAGTGTCTGCTTAGAGAGTCCTTGCCCATACTCTGGAATCTTACACTGACCATTATTGAGTTATAAAAGCTAAAATAGCAATAAAACTGAGTAAAATTGTAAGGTAAGGGGTCAGAAAGATCTTTGAAATTTGAGCAAACCCCTTTAAGAACAAACCTAGAGAACCCAGGGGCTGCCTGAAAAACCCCTTTCTTTCATGAGCAAACCCCTTTAAGAACAAACCTAGAGAACCCAGGGGCTGCCTGTACTTTCTCCTTCTTTCTCTTAAATTTGGTAGCCCCCATAAATATTAGTTTGTTTGTTGTTTAGTCTGCCTGTCACTGGTCTAAGGAAAGGAGAGAACAAACACGACAACCAAAGAGGACGGCACCTTGTGTGATAATGTTTACGGCAAGTGGGTCCCGAATTAGGTGAGTGTGGAAAGGTGCTCACCAGGTGGCCACTTGTATGTATGCGATATTGAGAATCCACTCAAGGGACAACTCCCTTTCAACCGATAGGTACGAATCTTGCTGCTTATTGTGGCAGCTCCAAAGCTCTTCAAAATGCCCGGGGACCAAAGGGACCGTGGATATAGGGATAAAGAACTGGAAATGGGGAGAGGCTAAATGAGTGCGCTTGCAACCAAGTAGAATGAGGGTTCCTCATCAACGACTAACGACCTCATCGCCAGACCAAAACTGAAGGCTGGGCGACAGCTTGAATCAGCTGCTGGCCCACAGCTGATTCAAGCTGTCGCACAGGGCTTCCATTTTTGGTCTGACGAAAGGTTAATCACGAAATGTGTTCGATTTTATATATTGCCAATATTTTTTTTTATTTTGAATTGCTTTGGTCGTTGATGTGGAACCCTCATACTACTTGGATGCAAGCGCATCAGTTTAGCCTCTCCACTTTTCCAGTTCTTTATCCCTGTCAATGGTCTAATGTTGCAGAGTAACTTTACTTTGGACTCAAATTGGCCCCTACCAGTAAAATCTTTCCATGAGAATTCACTGGAAATGTCATTTGACTTGCATGATAAGAATCTGAATTTTTGCTTTCATATAATATTGATAGCCTTCTTCTCATTTCTCCCTTTTGTTTTCAGTCCAGTTGTAAATGGAGACAATTTTATAATTCTTTGTTGACAATACAAATGGTTTTGTAAAAGAATGAATGGAGCCAAACTAAACATGTCTAGCTGTTCCGAGCACCTTTCACTTATTGAAATCTCATTTCTTTGACAACATTACTGTTCGTTGATTTACTTAACACAATATTTTTCCAATATCTTGTCCAAAAAATGTTGGATTTGTCAACTTTCCAGATTGAATCTCCCTGGTGAGTCTATTTTCCCGGTATTTCTAATAGTAAAAAAATAAAGCTTCCTTTATAGCAGGGTTATAAAATTGTAAGTAAAAATATGCAGGAAACTCTTTTTGATAAGGGAATTACTATGTTGGCTTTTTAAATAGGCTGACACAATGGAGCTCAAGTCTAAGGCCTCAAGCAGGTGGGAGAATTCTGTTTCAGGGGTCCCTTTAATAATAATAATCTATATTTATATAGCGCCATCAAATTCCGTAGCGCTTTACAGATTCTGGGGAACATACAAATAAAAAGACTTTACAGAGTAACAACAGTCATGTGACACAATAGGAGTGAGGGCCCTGGTAATAGTTATTATTATTATTTATATAGTGTCATCTTATTGCACAGTGTTAACAGAACATGGGGTACATACAGTGTACAAAGCAAATAAGATATTATAGAGCAACAACTTGAGAATGATGTTCTTTTTCTTGCAGATGCTTGCAGTTCTTTTTCTATATTTATGCTCATGTTACATTTATATATTCTAACCTTATAAAAAAAGTAAACAAATTAATAAGCCCCAAAATGTATAATGTACCAAATACAACACTTGTGTATTCATATATGACAGCGTGCATTGGCTAACATTAAAACTCTACATTTTCTGTAGATATTCTCATGTGAAAGCTGTAGGAGATATAAAAGTATGTGATTTACTATCTCCCATATAGTCAAAAAGCTTGCAAAAGTTAATGAATCTTCATTCCATTAATTTCTATTTTTCAGGCACAAATTCACTTGCATCACCTACTGTCATGAAAAAACAACAATATGGTGGTACAATCACTTTACATTTCTTGGCACTTTATAAAAATATATATTTTATTCAAAAACTTTATGTATTTTTAACTTCTCATACATATCTGAAAGTTGGCATATGCTAGAGGTATAAATACATACTGTATACACGGATATTGGATGAACATATTGTTTTGGAAGAGTTTCCTATCATTGTGGCACAGGTAATTTCTGAAAGCAAATAGAAAAAAAATAAATATTGCATTTGATTCAGGGTAATTTTGCATGTGAAGTTAAATTTTTACAGAATGTTCTGCCAAGATGCCGTCTGAACATCTCTCCATATTAATCACTATCACCTGTGATACATCCCGCTTATCTCTCCTGCATCATACAATCTGTCCACCTTCATAAGCTGTTTTATAATGTGTGCACTCACTTCAATTACTTGCTGTTTATTGTCCTAGCTGAGGGTTCACCTCCTCAAAAGGTCTATACTAAAGCTGACCAAGGGATTAGCTATGTCGGATCAACACGTAGAAGATACCACTTTAAGGGGGTGAAATACACTCACCGGCAACTTTATTAGGTACACCATGCTAGTAACGGGTTGAACCCCCTTTTGCATCACACAGTTGCCGCAGATTTGTCGGCTGCACATCCATGATGCAAATCTCCCGTTCCACCACATCCCAAAGATGCTCTATTGGATTGAGATCTGGTGACTGTGGAGGCCATTTGAGTACAGTGAACTCATTGTCATGTTCAAGAAACCAGTCTGAGATGATTCCAGCTTTATGACATGGTGCATTATGGTGCTGAAAGTAGCCATCAGATGTTGGGTACATTGTGGTCATAAAGGGATGGACATGGTCAGCAACAATACTCAGGTAGGCTGTGGCGTTGCAACGATGCTCAATTGGTACCAAGGGGCCCAAAGAGTGCCAAGAAAATATTCCCCACACCATGACACCACCAGCACCAGCCTGAACCGTTGATACAAGGCAGGATGGATCCATGCTTTCATGTTGTTGACGGCAAATTCTGACCCTACCATCCGAATGTCGCAGCAGAAATGGAGACTCATCAGACCAGGCAACGTTTTTCCAATCTTCTACTGTCCAATTTCGATGAGCTTGTGCAAATTGTAGCCTCAGTTTCCTGTTCTTAGCTGAAAGGAGTGGCACCCGGTGTGGTCTTCTGCTGCTGTAGCCCATCTGCCTCAAAGTTCGACATACTGTGCGTTCAGAGATGCTCTTCTGCCTACCTTGGTTGTAACGGGTGGCGATTTGAGTCACTGTTGCCTTTCTATCAGCTCGAACACATTTACTAAGGGTCCCGCGGCCTCAATTCTGTCGGGTTTTGCGATTTTTTCAGTTTTTGGCGAACGCGATTGGATTATGGCGCATCGGCGCTGGCTTGCATGCGACACAAATCAGGCACCGCGGACGTTGGACAAGCCAACTGATTCGGACAAACCGTGGAATTTAGCTTTCAAAATTGTGTAGCAAGACACGCACTTACATGCACCGGGAAAAAGATGGTGAACTCTGGCGGACCTGAGCGGCGAAGCGACACATGCAGGAAATGGGACGCACGATCTTAGTGAATCCTCGTCGGACATTCCGGATTGTCAGCGTCAACGGGACGGGTTCTAGACATCTGAAGAAAGCAGAGGTATCCAAAAGAGTTGACTAAAGGGTTGAGCTGAAGACTGTACATGAGAAAATTTTTGGATTAGTTTTCCAGCATTGTTTAAAAAAGATGCACAATAATACAGGCAGTCCCCGGGTTACATACAAGATAAGTTCCTTGGGTTTGTACTTAAGTTGAATTTGTATGTAAGTTGGAACTGTGTATTTTATAATAGTAGATCCAGACAAATGACAATTGGAGTTTCAAAATTATTTAATGTAATAGGACCAAAGATTATCAATGTAACTTCATTACAGACACCAACCAGCTGATCATTGCAGCCTGGGACTAAAGTAACATCCAGAGAGCTTCATCAGAGGTCACAGTGGGCAGAGAGGTCCGTCTGTAACAAGAGGTTTTCTGTAAGTCGGGTGTTCTTAAGTAGGTTACCACCTGTACTAACAATAATTCATTTATTTATAGAGCACATACAGTTTATGCAGCTCTACACAAGAAAAGTAAGCTGTACATTTCTGTAGCATTCCCATATCTGGCGCAGATTTTTAGGGCAAGTGGTGTTATATTAGCTTTTTGTGTTTTGTTGGGTGATTCTGCAGAGAGAAATGTGCACCACTTATGGAATTAGTGTTATTAGAATGAAGGTAATAAGAGAAAAAGAACAAATAGAACTGTATCTGGAACACTAGATTCTCGGAGTCTAATAAAAGTCATATGGTGACAAACATGGGAGCTCTGAAATGTTACACTGTATAAACTTTTAATTCTGGAGATCACTTATCAATACCTAAATGGTGGCATCGTTGCATCCAATGGCTTAAAGGGGTATTCTCGTCTGGGAATTCACATTGTTTCATTAATCTCCTGTATATAAACATTTCTTCAATTAGATGTTGTTAAAAATGTTCCTATTTGAAGATAATTTCTCATAAATGTAGTCACATGATCCTTAGAAACAAGACAGTGTCCTTGGATACGGCCACCACTGCTGGAGTGATTGCACAAAGAAACAAAAAGGTTTTGTTTATGAAATGTCCGGGAGTTACTGCAGGTCCTACAGCCGTCCTGTGGTAATGAACCCTGAATGCAGGAGGTCAGGCAGGACTCAATAGCCCATATCTGGCCACTGCTGCCAGAGTGCAAAGCGGTCGTAACCGAGGAAGCTATCTCGTTTCTAAGGGACAACATGGCTATGTTTATGAGAAATTATCTTCACACAGGAACATTTTTTTAAAAAAGAAATGTTTACCTATGGCAAATGAATTTAATGAAATGTCCAGATGGGAATACCCCTTTAAATTCTGTTGTCACCGTTGATTGCAAAATCCAAAAGAATTATAGCTGCTACTGGTTTCATCACCAGTTGTGGCAGTCAGCATCAGGTAACTGATCTGTTTAATACAGCTGTAGTGTATAGACTAGGTTCAGTTTCTGAGCTCCCAGATACCATGATGTAATAGTACATCAATAGTGTTTAGCATATCTGAACTGCAACATTTGGGTTTGTACTGGGTTTGGGTTTGGTTCAAACCCCTCGTCATTAACTTCGTGAAAATCCCTGAAGAAAGAGCTTGATATTAACCAACAATTACAGATAGTAATCCCACTGTACTCAAGAAATGTTTAATCGGCATCCGTAGTTGAGGTTTTATAATGTACAGTGACTCCTTGTGTAAATTCTTTGAGTTTCAGGATTTGTATAAATGCACTGCGACCTCATTATTTGGTCCCAGTAGCTCCTTGGTGACTTGTAAAGTGGTTAGAATTTACAGAAGGGAGAACATTATGCTATATATAAAAGAGTAATACATTATTGAACAGCAAAGAATTACAAATTCAGATGTTTGCACTAATGCATTTTGGTTGGTTTCCTATGATGACATTTTTCCATTTTTAGATTTGAAAATGGCTTACTTTCCTGTAAAATGAGTTTAGATTATTTCATGATGTCATTTTGGAACCATTCAGTAAAACCAATAGAACAGCAATGGGTCACCTATTAGAAGAACAATGGGCTATCAATTAAAACAATGATGGGATACCCACTAGAACAGCAATGGGCTACCTATTAAAAGAGCAATGCGATGCCCACTAGAACAATGACTGGATAACCACTAGAACAGCAGTGAGCTACACATTAGAAGAGCAATGGGATGTCCACTAGAATAACAATGGGATACCCACTCGAACAGCAATAGGCTACCTATTAGAAAAGCAATGGGATGCCCACTAGAACAATGATGGTAAACCCAGAAGAAAAGAAATGATCTACATATTAGAAGAGCAATATGATACCCACTAGAACTATGAGGGGATACTCACTAGAACAACGATGGGCTACCCATTAAAACAGTGATGGGATACCCATTTGCCTCCCTCAAATTTTTACTAAAGTACCCTTAATGTTTGCATTATTTTATCTTAGTGTTTTATGCCCTCATATTATACTGTATGTTGGTTTCTTCAGATGACTGAAATAAGAGGTGAACATTAAATTAAAATATTAAAAAGAACATGTTATTTTTTATTCATAACTGTTGCTTAGGTAGAAGTAGGTTTGCTTTTATTTTATGACTTAGATAACACTTTAGAATAGGAAAAGAATACCAAGGAAATGTGGATCTGACAGATAAATGACAACCTTCATGCATCTACCATCTTAGTCTCTGCTACAGATATAGAACTAGGTAATTACTTGTCTAACATATAATCTTAGAGTTCTTTGTGTTGGATAATTTATAAAAGCAAAGGAATTATGTCCTAGAATATCCAGATTTAATAAAGTAGCTTATTTGTACGCAATAGTTCAACCATGAAAACAAAGTATTCTACCCTGACTAGATGTGGCACCTTCACAATTGGCATCCAATAACAAACTCAAGACAATGACCTAAAGACAATGTTCACAGACCCTCCATTGACGCTCTACACACAACCCCCAAATCTGAAGAATACTGTGATCAGGAGCTCCCTACCAACAAACATACAAAAGGTGCTGCAATGTTGGAGAGACAGGACAAAAACTTAAAGGGGTATTCCCACAAAGACAAGTTTCTTAAATGTAACAAAATAACACATTCTCTAAGTCACTGTTGTTAACAAAAATACAGCATTTTATCAAAATAATTCCAACCTGTCTCTATCAGTCCTGTTGTATACAATTTCAGTTGCCCCTGGTTTCCGATCCTGTATCTTCTGACTTTAGGGTCGGCAGCCATCTTGTTTTTCTGTCAGATGCTCTGGAGCTGAGCTCCTCTCTGTCTGTAGCCCCTCCCCCCTGCATTCCAGGATGAGCTCACACTGATACACACTGACTTCCTGCCAGCAAACATCAGCAGCAGCGAGAGAAGAGCTACAAGCTACGGGCAGATAAGTTATTTATCCCGGGAGTGGGAGGGAGGCACAGCAGATCTAATGGTGTATGTGTATTTGAGATGTAGCAAAAGCTGGAGAGTGTCATTGTGTGTAATAGATTTTACACAAAACTGCCATTGGCAGACAAAACCACCCATATCCAGACAGAACTGATCATTTAAACGTCACTTTTATTATTCTTAAACTATAAAATTAAGGTAGCATTGCTACTTGGTGCTCCATTGAAATGGGTTTAAAAACACAGTGTATAGGTATACCCCCAGTCTAATCAGCTGAACTGTTAGTAGTACACTGTAATGTTATTAGTAGTTATAGGCATTGAATACTGTGAATGATGTAAATAGGACTCAAAGGGCTATCAAAGTAACTGGTAGGTGTGTTATTACCACATTATACAATAGGGCTAGAGGTGCTACACTAGATTATGTCACCAATTTATTATCAGGTTTAAGATCCTAAGGCATGGCAGTGTTTGTTATACCCTGAGCATAGGGCTAGTCTATTTTAGGTGCGACAATACATACCAATACAGCTGCCCACATGTTATAGCGGCCCCCTGGAGGGCGACTGTGACCCGAGTACTATATGGCTCTATCTGTGTGTCATGTTGATTATATAAATCGGTGACATTGGTAATCTTGTGTTTCACCACAAGGAAACTAATAGATCTAACTTTGACCTATCAAAAGCAACAGGCATGCATATGTTAATGTTTCCACTTTGTTAGCTCATTCTAAAAGCCTACTTTGTAAAATGTTAGGTAGAAGTCCAGGGATTATATGAAATAATAAAATAAGTATTAACTTTTGCACTACAGCCTTGCAACGCTGGGTCCTGGGTTCAAGTCCCATCCAGATCACCATCTGAAAAGAGTTTGTATGTTCAGTCCATGTTTGCGTGGGTTTCCTCCGGGTCCTCTGGTTTCCTCCCACACTCCAAAAACCTACTGGTAGCTTGATTAAACTGTGAGCCCATGGGGACAGGGACCAGTTTGGCAAGCTCTGTGCAACGCTGTGTAATCTGTGTGCGCTATATAAATAAAGGAATTATTATTATTACATCACCCTCTGCTTTTCCATGGTCCTAAGTATTGATAAGGGCTGCAGCACTAATATGAGGCATTGATTTCTGTTTTGGATGTGATGTCCCTGTAAACAAAGACCAGCATATACAACTGGGATGTCATTGTAAGAGGATGGGCAATTTAAGCAGTAGATCATGATTACTTATATTATACCATCCCACAGCTTGTGCCTTGATTTTTGCTAGTCCTGGAAAATAATTTTAATTACTCATTTTAAAGCTATATACAATGGATTTTTGCCAATGTTTATGCTGTTCATTGATTAAAAAAATTGATCTTTGATGCATAAAAATTGATCAGCTATTGTTGATGTCATACTCATTCTGTTTTACACACAAAGCATGACATTAACTGCTGATCAATTTTTATGCACCAAAGATCAATTTCAGCTCCACACAAAGGAGACAGCCTGATTTGTTAAAATGGAGATCATGATAAATATCTTAATATTCTCTGACTTTTAATGCTGAGATGTAATGCCTGGTTCTTGGATGCAATGTAGTAATGATATTACAGGCGTATATAACAAGGAATACAACAAAATGGTTGAAATTGATATTTGTCTTTTTTCAACCATATGAACTATGACACTATGAATTGGTGTCAGTCCCCATGCACACGACCGTATTAAAACGGACGTATATACGTATTGTTAACCGTACCGTAAGCGAGCTGTATAAAAATATAGAGCATGTCCTACTTTCCACCGTATTTCCGTTCCTTACGGCCCATGGAAGTCAATGGGAACGTATAAAATACGGGTTAAATATGTGGTGCATATGACTGTGCACCTTATGCTGCCGTATATACATGCAGTATCCAGAACCAGTGGACGGTGCATTCTGTAATTCATCCAATAGTCAGCCATCCATCATCTGCCAGCCCACTGTATTTTATATGGATACGGTGCAATTCATTGCCATACTGTTGCAATACTTCCCTTATTTACGGTCAGAAAACAGTCGTATATACAGAACAGAAAAGACCATACGGTTGTGTGCATGAGGCATCAATTAAATAGGTTCCTTGCTAAATTCATGTACATTGATATTGTGTCTAACATTTATAAGTTTGTCTTGGTTATATGTTGGGCTATAGACCACGATAACTGCAGAGATGTTTTCATAGAATCAGTTGATGACGCCTAAGAAGAATTTTAAAAATACATTGTAATCAGTGGCCATTAAAGTTGCCCACTGGTACTCTGGTACTCTGATACTATGAAATGGTTTTATTTAATGTCATGGCTACTGGTATGTTCATTGGAAAAAAAAACAGAAAGTTAGATTATTGACCACTTGGAGTCAAGAGGATGGGAGACCATGTCAAAGGGTTGTTTATACTCGAAAAAGGTTTTATGACTTTTACTAATGTTTTATAAACCCAAGTTTATTATTAAAGCTGTGGCCAAACCCCATCCACCAAAAGAAAAGTGAGTTTTGGTGTGTGCTTATTCCTTCACAGGCATGTGTAAAGAGGAGACGGGTCATGGGAAGAATTTTTTATTTGTATGCCAGCTTATGTGCACAAAGCCAGGTAGTGCAACTTTTTTTCCTACTACACCAGTGGCAGGATCGAAGGACCAGCACAGGTTATAGCACAATTCTATACCAGGCTTAACTTGCATGTGTAGTATTAATCATAGCGCCTTTAAATATATTGGGCACGTCTTGTGCCAAAGAGAAAAGTATCCCAACTGGAGCAAGATATGCATTTGCAAAATATTCCCCTTAACAAAAATGAAAGCTGGTTTATCTTTCCATGGTCCTGCCAGGTTTACACTGGTAAAATAAAAATTTTATGCACATGGTTTCACAATGTATGAGTATGATTTTCTCCGATGGTTAATAAAAATAAAGCAAATGGTTGTTTTCAGCAGTTAGCTCTGCAACAGGTTATTATTCAGAAGAAGATGATGATAAGAAAGGTTGGGTTCATATCACTATCGGGAGTTTATGTTGTTCTGTTATAGGAGCTGGAGAACTTATTTATGATGGAAAAATAGCACAGCAGTCGTGTTATTTTGTTCAAACATAAACAACTGTAAGAGAATGGAAAAAAACATTTGGTACAGAAGTCATTTGAGACTGAAACTAAAAAGAAAAACATCCCGCATAAGATTACACAATTGCAACAAAGTAAGGAGCTGGAATCTGTGATTTAACTGCCTGGTATGTCATTCACAATCTGTGAACCCCTCATAGACACAAGATCTGGGTAATCTAGCAGCCCTAACCATTTGTCATATTGTTGGGTTTGGGCAGCTACAGGTCCTCAAGAGAATGGGATTACAGACCAAATACCTATAATCCAATCTGATCCTCAGGGACAGTTTTAGACAAAGTGGGGTCCTGAGCAAAACTAAAAGTGGGGCCCCAAACTAAAAAAAAATTATGAACAGTGACATTTAGTAAGAGGCTTCCTTCAACCCTACACAATAATAACACTTTGTAGTTTACAAACAGTAGTAAGGTAAGTATCTGTAATATAGGACAGTAGGAGAATTTTATAGGAGCTAGACAGATGATAGGTAGATTGATTATAGAAGATATATAAATATATGAAGGATTATATAGATTTATAGTTGCAGAACTATAAAGTACATTATGTATAGATAGCTAAATAGGTGATAGAAGATTCATATGAGAGATAGATTCAGTAAAAGAGAGATAGAAGATTAATTGATAGAAGTATAGATAATAGATAGGAGATATATAGATAAACAGAGAGACAAAAATCTAGATAAATAAATGGTTAGATAGAAAGATATATAGATAGGAAATAGGCAAATTATAGGAGATAAATAACTAGACAGATAGATGATAGATACATAGACAGGAGATACCTGTAGATGATAAGCATCTTCACTGGGGCATTAAACCAAGGGGTATTAAAGGATAAATACATCTTCCACACACAAAAATCCACATTAAGGACAGGGGGCCCTGGGCTAATGCCCAGTTAGCCACCCCATAATGCTGGCCCTGAAGAATTCTAAACATAATAACTCAAATGAGATACATGGTGCATGTCACCCTGCCACTGTCTGCTGCTTTATTTTAATGACTTATATAATCATTTAAATATTTGATTGTTTTTAAAATATCATTTTACTGTATAGAGATCAAAGCAGGTATTAATTTAAAAAACTGTATTTGAAAACAAAACAAACATATTCTATTTTCGTTTGTATTGAAATTTTGGAAATATATATAATAGAATAATGCTTTAGATATTTTCTGTGGGTATTTTTTCCCAAAGTCAATGGTGTTGATATTTTGAGACGGAAACAACATCACAGAATGCTTTTCCCCAATGTATTAGTTTCCAGTTTATATTATTTTTTGCCGAGATTTCCTTTGATATAGGAGTTTTATCATGCTGTTCCATTTTCTTCTTGTCTCTTTTCATATAGTATATTTAAGATCAAACCAACAACTGATAAATTTTAGAAGACTTTCCAGTTTCCCTTAGTCTACTTAGATACTGCTCTCCTACCTTGATGTGGGAAGACTGATTTATTTATCCTGAACAGCTTGCACTGTACAATTACATAATGCAGAAGCTTCCAGGTACTGAGACCTAGGATTTAGGCTGCTGCATTACCACTGGAGCATGTATGTAATTTATACTGAAAGACCTTTTATATAATTATTTAATATAATTATAAGAATATTATTGTCAATAGTCTAGAACATGTTGACACCCTCAAAAAGTGTTCGGACATAGAATAAAACATGAAATTATATGTTCAATTCTTATGTTACTTTTTTTTCTTACATATAGTTTTTCTTACACTTACCTTTTAATAGGTTGTAGAAAACTGTAAACCAAAGATACAGTTGTCATTGTAGGAAGCTCCATTTATGGGATTCAATGTAATTAACAAAAACAATAAAACATTACTATGTGTGTTCCTCTGTGTGTGCGGCTGAGTATTCCTGTGGTGTTCCTGTGGCCTTCCTGTGGTCCTGAGGTCCTGCCACCCTGAGGTTCTGCCTTCCTGAGGTTCTACCTTCCTGTGGTTCTGCCTTCCTGAGGTTCTGCCTCCCTGAGGTCCTATCTCGTGGTCCTATCCCTGTATCCTGTGGTCTGTTCCCGTGTTCCTGTTCTCCTGCCATCCTGCGCTCCTGTGGTGCATTCCTGGGTTTCAGCCCAGCTGTGACTTTCTGCTATCCTAGACTCCTGCCATCTTGTGCTCCTGATGTTCCTTCCAGGGTTTCAGCCCAGCAGTGTTTTCGGTCCATACCAGCATTACCAGTGCTCCTCTGGGTTCCTGCTGTCATCCGAGCCTCGGGCTGTTACCAGACTTCCCCCATGTCCCTGCTGTCATCCTAGGTTAGGACTGTTTCCTGAATTTGTTTACTTGGCTGCCACCCCGGCTCTAAAACCAACCACCACGTTGATCAAGAGGGTCCACAGACTCTTCTCTAAGAGGCTCTCCCACACCCTCATGTGTGACATATATATATTTGCGTGTATATGTACCTGTACCTTTGCCTTCTTTGAGAGTTCCAGCTTTTCCTTGTTCTCCCCATGCTGTCCTCTACATGTATACAGAACTTCCTGATTTTCACTCCTTCAGTCCATCATAATGGCATCTCCCACTGTGCTTCTATCTCTCACATGTACAACTTATGTAAAAAAGGGGCCTATCCATTTAAATGCCTACAATGTGACATCAACATATGATTCCACCAACAACATATTCACATGCAAATGGAAAAAATGTATATGTTAACTAGTTAACTAAATTTTGATACATCTTTAAAATATTTAAAGCAAAAAATAAACATGCTAGTATCCAGATGTCTATAAACTACCAATAACATATTTATACTTATGTACTTTTGACGCTGGGCAGTTAAAATACGGAAAAGCAAAAATGAAAAGTGGTTGTTTCAGAAAGGTGTTTATAATGAACAAGGTTTAAAATTAGTTCTTATTAAAGGTCATGAATATATTTAATATTTTTTCGTATATATATTTATAATGAAAATGTATCTAATGAGACTGGTGAAATTTAGCTTAGCTCTTTATGCATTTCTCATCCTAATGGATTATCCAAGTATTAGCTTCATGTTATCCTTTAAAAACAAACAGGAATTACATAAATGAATATCCCCCCTTGCTTGTTTTCTTTAATTCATTTTGAACTTTAATTCACGAATATACTTAAAAATCAGGACACATTGATTTGGAGAACAAATCAGGGAAACGCTGGGTTAGTCATATTTTATTAACATAAGCCGTACTTGTAAGTGACATTTTAACAATAAATCAATAATATTACTTATACTCAGTTAAAGGTGTAATAGCATGTGCTTCTCCTCTTGTCTCAGGAGACCTTGAAGTTAAATTGAATAAAGCCTGGTTGATGAAAAGCACAAAATGCAAACAGGAACAAACCAACAATTGCTATAAATCATTCAGTTTGCGACCCTGACCAGCACAGTAATCATCATGGTTAAACATGTACATAAAAACACAATTTTCACAGAGGAACATGCTACATATTTTAGAACACTACTTTTTGGTTTCTAGATATGTGAAGTTAGATAGCATATAAATTGAAGAATAAATAAGTGACTCTATGGTCCGTTATATCCTTGTATTAAATCTTTGTATATTAAACAATTGACTGTTTTATGATATAAAATCTGTTGTAGACCCACAGTGCCACCATACTGGTTTGGGGGTGGACAACTAAAGGCATCTTTCATGGTTTTTACCCTTCCACCATTATACATCTTGGCTTTGCTCCAGAGAGGTTACCAGGTCTATGGCTGACCTAGAGCAGAGACTGCAAAGCAATCTATAGCCATAGACTAGGTCAAGCAAGAGTTTTTTGCAACGCTGAGCATCGTGGCTTAGGTCGGGACAATCTGAGGTAAGCCGAGTACGCCACAGGAGATGAACGTGTCAAAGTCAAGTAACAAAAGTGAAGTCAACACACCAGCTAAAGTCATGGTCACAGAAAAAATTAACATGCATAAAGGCAGAATAAGCTTCCGGTAACTAGCAGGCTAGGAATCTTAAATGCTTTAGTACCTTGATGAGGTGGTTGTTCCCTTTATAACCAGGGGTTATTGATTGGTTGGGGACATAATAGCAGATACCATTTAAGTGCCATTAACCTCTTAAGGACGCATCCACTTTATAGCTTAAGGCTCAGCCCAATTCTTTGTATTCTGACAGGCGTCGCTTCATATGGTTAGAACTTTTGATTACTGTAACTTATCAAATGATTCTGAGATTGTTTTTTCCCCACATGTTGTACTTCATTTAAGTGGTAAATGTTGGATGATAAGTTTTGCATTTATTTACAAAAAAAAAAAAAAAGATGAATCATTGTGTTTTCAGGAAGATAGATTTACTACCTAAATAAGTTGCTGAATAACATTTCAAATATGTCTACTTTTCATTTTCATAATTTTTGAAATGTCTGGATAATTTGTTTTGATGTGACACGGCTAACAAATCAAATATTGATTTTCCGTATTTTCAGAATTTACTATTTTGGGGATAAATGCTGTTTTGGATGAAATTTTAAAAATTAAGCATTAAAACCCCCTATAGAACCAACCCATTTTCAAATCTGCACCCCTAAAATTATCAGAAACTGTTTTTAGGAAGATTGTTAAACCCTTGAGATCTTCATAGTAATTAAATCAAAATGGAGGTAAAATTTTGAATGGTCAAATTTTGTCGGTTATACGTTCATTTGGCCCTAAAATTTAAACATTTCCAAAGGATAAAAAGAGAAAACCCATCTTAAAATGTGTTATACAATTTCTCCTGAGTACAGAGACCCCCCACATGGGACAGTTACTTATTTTATGTGCGCACAGCAAGATTTAGAAGGGAAGGAGCACCCTGCAGCCCCTGCAGGATTTTAGTTTTCTTATTGACCCTTTTGCAGGCTATAAAATTTTCGCTTTTTCGTTATTGGGGTCATGTGATGGCATTTTTATTTGCGGGATGAGATGCTCTTTCCATTGTTACCGTTTTGGGGTTGGTATCTACTATTGTTAAAAATTTATGAACTTTTTTTTTAGGTCAGGAGTAAAAAAGCATCAATTCTGTACTGGATTACTTTATTTCTTTTTCGTCTTCACCGTATAGCCTAATAATCATGTTATCTTTATTCTATGGGTCGATATGATTACGGGGATACCATACATGAATATTTTTTTCTTAAGTTTAACTAAATTTGCCAAATAAAACCCTAATTATCTGATTGCTTGTTCATATTCTGCAATACTAATGTACCGCAGGGTATTAGCCTTTTCAGCCTAAGCACATGCCTTCAGGCAGCCTTGGGGTCCTGATCAGACCCCAGGGCGGCCATAGCAATGATCGTCGCCCCCCGAAAACGGTGCGGGGGGACGCGATGGTGGGGAAAAGACCCCCCCAAAGGTAATCTAAATTCTGTGGATGCGCTGACCACGTCATTTAACGGGTTAAACAGCCGTGATCAAAGCCCACTCTGACTGAGAGTGTTACCCGGGGATGTCAGCGGTAGATTACCGCTGATATCCCGCTTCTCCCGTTCGGCTCCGGTGCAGAGTCAAACCGGGATCAGCACAGCTGAGCACCAATAGCGGGAGCCCACTCAGTACTTGTACGTCACAGAGCGCTGAGGGATTAAATCTGACACACAAATCCTAGAATAATGAGAAGCAATGCCGATGACCCAAAGAACACACGGAAAAAGATGAGAGCAATAACACTAGTGTTAAACATTTCTTCTTCCTTTCATGTTTTATGCTTTGTAGAATGTTCTCTTTAACTATTTACTGTCTATATTTCATATTAGTAGACATAGAATACTTTTTATTAAAATGTTTTGCTAAGCAGCAATTCTGACATTTGGTGCTTCATTTCATTACGGTGTTTTTTATATGGGGTAAACAATTTTATATTTTGATAGATCGGGAATTTGGGCTGCAGGGATTGTTCAGCCAGCACTTGAAAGGTTTACACCGATGAATGGGGTCAGAAGTGATTGTGGTGTTAGCTGCAGGTGTCTGCTCTATAATGGAGTCACCCATCCTGTATGGAGAAGCCCGTAAAACCCCTCCATAAAGCTTTAATGAAGATATGTAAAATTATTTCAGTGCTTTTCATTGATGTGTTACAATTGTCTAGTTTTACATTTGTCTTAATTCAAACAGTTTAGTCATAAATCAATATCTTGTGGAAGTAGCTTTTGTAACGGTAACTTGTAGTAACTTTTGGCCCACTTTACAACATTGCTTCAGGTCATTAAGGGTTGTGGGTATTGAGGTTTGTAGGTCAGTTCAATGCCTTGGTTTTTATTTTATTTTATTTTCATTTATTATTATATAGATTTGCTGGTGTGCTTTGGTTTACTGTCCTGTTTTATGACCCAGTTTCCACCAGGCTTTCACAGTTGGGAATATGGCTGTATATTGGGGACCATGTATCTTAAGTCTGGTTTTGTGTACCTGTTTTTTTGGCTGTTTTTTTTAGCTCTGTGAGCTATTTCCTACACTTGGGAGGGGGCAGCTGTGGTTTTGCACCAAAATTTATGTCTGCAATCTGCCCAGCTCCTGTGGCTGCAAAAGAATCCAAGCCATCAACCCTCCACTGCCATGTTTTTCATGTGGTATGAAGTGTTTGTGTCTGTACTGTCTGCTGTGTTTGGTTTTCAGTAAACATGGTGCTATACAATATGGCTCATGACTCATCTGCCCTAAGTATACAGACAGTCCCCAGTTACGTACAAGTTACGTACGAGGCTCTGTAGGTTTGTTCTTAAGTTGAATTTGTATGTAAGTCGGAACCGTATACTTTATAATTGTAACCCAGTCAAAATGTTTTTGGTCTCTTTGACTCTGTGACAATTGGATTTTAAGTTGGATTGTTATAAGAACCAGGATTAACAATAAATCTTAATTGCAGACACCTGTGATAACTATTATAGCTGTTTGTTGTAGCCTGTGGCTAAAGTACAGTAAATTACCAACATCCAGAGGTCCGTTTGTAACTAGGGGTCGTCTGTAAGTAGGGTGTTCTTAAGTAGGGGACCGACTGTATGGGGATTCTTGAACTAAAACTGCATAAAAAATTATAGACAGTTTATTTGTGGGAAGTAGTTATTTGCTTTCTCTTTACTATTACTGTAGTATTATGGTCTGTTTAGAAGCAATTTAGTAATGTAATTAATGCTGTTATTTTCTTTTTAAGAAAAAAAAATCTCTCTTATAACAACCTTTCCAAATGACCCTAACTTTTTTGGTCTTTTTTCTAAATTTAATGTGAATTTTCAAAATGAATATGACTTAACAACTGTACCCTGTAGCTTTTAGTGAGTTTTTGAAGTTTTCAAAGTTTTTGAAGTCTGAGGAATGAATTTTGTATGAATTTCCTGGCTCGCTCACTTATGGGAAGATCGTTCACTGTGTAGAATATTTTCCTCTCTTACTTATTGTAGAATTATAGAAGCAACAATTAATTTCTAAGACCAAAGAGGTCCACACCAAAGAGGCTCTGGACCAATGAACTACCAAAAACATGAGTATAGTGGTAATCATTTTCGCCAAAGATCAATTATTAAAGGGCATTTCATTAGCAGGATTGTGCATCTACTAAATCTCTGTATTCTACTTGGATAAGTAGGGGGTGCTCATTTGTATACACTAGATTTGGTAAAATGAACTTATGTATTGTTGTATGTCTGAGGTTTTAAAAACTAGTTTTAGGACTTTCTAAGAACTATTTATTTATTATATCCTGATATGTAAAACAAAGAGAATAAAGTTTCTTTTTCTCATGACTGTATCTAGGGTCTGCTAATATATTTGATTGATAAATTAAAGATGTGGGTTAATGGTTTAGCTATGGACTCTAATTCATCAGCGCTCTATATTCCATGTGACCAGCACAGCGTGATATCTAGCCCTGAGACGATTTAGCACATGTGATCATTTTCATGCAGAATCTCTGCTCCAGATAAATCTTGTCAATGACCTATTTTAACCTTGTTCATTATATGTGTAGTTATACAGTAACATAGGAACCAGGTCAACCAAGTTCAGTGTTTTCCAGGTCATACAACCAACTGCTGACAATGAATGTATTATTGAATTTATATTTAGGCTTGGGCTGGAAATGGCTGCCCTTCTTCTTGCAGGAACAAGATCCAACTTGTCAAATAAGGGGATAAAGAGCACAAGTGTAGGTTATGGATATCCCATACCATATTACTACTTTCAATTAATTCAACTACGGTCCAAAAATATTTACTACTGCAAAGGTGATCACTTCCTGAAATGGAGAAAATGCAAGACTTGACTCAATGCAATGCAAATTAAATATTTGATTCTGAAACAATATTTGATAAACTTAGATGGCATCACATTCCTGACCGATTGAAAAAGCATGCAAAATGATTTGCTGGAAAAATTGTGACTCCTCACCATGTACAGGCGGTCCCCTACTTAAGAACACCCGAATTACAGATGACCCCTACAAACCTTACAAACGGTCCTCTGGATTTTGGTAATGTGCTGTACTTTAGCCCTAGGCTACAATAAACAGCTGTTACAGTTATCAAAGGTGTCTTTAATTAAGATTTATTGTTAATCCTGATTCTTACAACAACCCAACACTTTTAAAATCCAATAGTCATACAGACCCAAAAATTTTTGCTTGGAGCTACAATTATAAAGTATACAGTTCTAACGTGCATACAAATTCAACTTAAGAATAAACCCCTAGAACATAAAATTGATTTACTTCTAATCAGGGTTGATGGATGTTTCCCAATTAAATATAAAACTGTAATAAATACATTAATTAATAGTTCAAACTATTCTTTTTTTTCAGATATTTTTTGTATTATAACATAACAAAATAAATATAAATGTGATATCTCCTGGATCGTATTGATGTAAGGAATAAATTATGTAAAATCCGTAAAAAGCTATAAAAACATAGTAAAAGCATTTTCTTAAAAACAATTAAGAAAATGCCTGACTGTTTTATTTGTCAACTCTAGTGCATTTAGACTTTTCCCCCAACCTAATAATGAATATTAAATGGTGTTAATATAAAGTACAATTTGTACCACAGACAACAATCTCTTATATGGTTCTGTAAACACAAAGATAAAAAAGTATTGACTTGAGGTGTGGCCTGAAAACCCTTATGCGAAGTCACATACGGTGAGTGCCATGTACAGAGCCAAATGGAGGGGATCCTGCTCGCATTTTTGGGGAAGTTTGGACCTAAAAGGCCCCCAAAGAAGACAGGGAGGCCACAGGCACTAGAGACGGCAATCTCGAACTTTTTTCAGCCACCGGAATTGCTGCATCAGCCATTGGACAGCGAGTCAGGGGCCTCTAAGCATGAGGTGCCGCCATCTTTTTCTCCCCGCGTGGCTGTAGCAAGGCCTAACAGTCAGAGCCCAGCAGGAAGTTCAGCTTCAGCAGCCGCGGAGCCTTTGCAGAACCTGGCTGCAGAAAGCTTCATCCCTGCCTGGTCTCCTGGCGCTGATATCACCAAACTCCAGGTGTCACCACAGGCGTCATCAGAGCCACCCTCTATGAATGCGGCACACAATAACAGGCCAGACAGAGACCGGGGGAGCCCCTCTCACCACTCCATTCAGGGATCCCAGTGCCTAAGCACCCGATACCAGCTATCCAGCCGTGAGGGAGACTGGGGCATCAATCCACCCATGAAGCACCCATTATTTGCCTCTGAAGACTCTAATAATGGCAGCCTAAGCCCAGCTTCTTTCTCTTTTGATGAGGAATTTGCACCTCCAGCTACAGTGATGCGTAACAGCTGCCTAAAACTCAATCAAGGTAACAGCAGCACTCCTGACCGATCTACAGATTTGCCTGCTCCAGAAGAAGCAGGTCTGATGATACAGGGCCAGAGTTGAAAGTTCCATTAAACCTTTTAAACATGACATGGATTCCCTGGCTGGGTACCTTAAAAAATCCTGGAGAAATGAGCTCATAAGAGGGGAGGTGAATGCTCTTCAGCAGAGAGTATCTGACTTGGAAACTTTCAAAGATAAAGTTAACACAGCCCTGCAAGACTTGCAGTCTGCTGAATCAGATGGATGATCTTGAAAATAGAAGTCGCCAAAACAACGTCAGAATTCGAGGTCTCCCAGAAGCGATGCAGGCGTCCGCCTTCTCCTGTGTCTCGGTTTTGTCTGCCCATAGCATTCATAAAGGCTAAGGGACTTAACGCCCCTGTTAAGAGGTTGCAGATTCTCTATTTAATGCACAAGCAGAGGGCACACGTGCTATGCATTGAGAAGACACAATTCCATACCCCTGGCTTTACTGGCCTGAAAAACAGGTACTACCCACACCATTTTCATGCTCCCAACTATGAGAATCAATCAAAAGGGGTTTCGATTCTACTGTACAAATCGGTTCCCTTCCAGTTTTTGGATGTGTTAGTGGATAAGAATGCCCAAATACTTATTTTTTAAATGAAAGATCCATTCCACCATATTCACTATTGCAAATCTGTATGCGCCCAACTCGGCAAGGGGCCTTGGATCATCTACTCTTTTTCTCAAGGGAACCTGATTTTGTGCGGGGATTTGAACTTTCCCCTTAATCCTCTTCTTGATTCCTCGACAGGCCACTCAACATTAGCTTACTCCCAGATTAACGGAATGAGAAAGATGTTGCATGCAGTTATGTGATACTTGGTGGATCTTTCATCAAGACACTAGGGACTATACATTTTTCTCAACCCCACACAATTCCTATAGCCATATAGATTATGTAATGGCACCTCATAGTCTGTTGTAGATGCTAAAATTGGCTTATCATTTATCTCTGATCATGTTCCAGTGCTCACCACCTTCAGGATTCTCCCTCCCAGCCATAAGGAATATACTTGGCGCCTTAATGAATCTCTTCTCCAAGAGTCTCTCTGCCTCTCAGAACTCAAACTTTGTTTGCTCTGGACCATACTTCTGACTCTTCTACATTGCCAGTGTACAGGGAAGCCCATAAAGGCTCTCATAAAGCTGTTCTCATGAAACATGGATCCAGGTTAAAGAAAGAGAGGCTAAAAAACTTCTGACCCTCCATGAACGGTTGTGTACACTAGAGACTCAACACAAACTTTACCTTCAGCTTGCCACCCTAGGGAACTCACGCTCACTGGGGAGGAGCTTAGAAAATTGTTGGACGATGGCCAGAAGAGACTCCATACTATTTGTGCCAGAGCAGCGTACAAGTGGCGAGGTAAACTAAATGCCCAGTTAGCTAGAACACTACAGGATCATCAGTTGGCCTTGTATATCCAAGCAGTTAAGGGCTCAGGAGGACAAATTGTCCATAAGACTGAAGAGATTGCCCAGGCTTTTCATACTTTCTACTCCTCCCTATATAATCTACTGCATCCTTACACCTCTGCAATGGCTACTCCTTTGCCTAAATCTCTCTCTGACTTCCTTCGCAAATCAAATCTCCCGAAGCTCTCCGGTAATGACTTAGAGGACATGGAGGCTCATTTTTCCCTGTAGAAAGTGGAAAATGCCATTAAAGACCTCCCCAATGGAAAGAGCCCAGGCCCTGATGGCTCACCACCCCTTTCTAGAAGTCCTTGTGTACCATACTCTGCCCTGTCCTGTCCAACACCTTTAATGCCATCTCGCCCTCTACTCCTTTCCCCCCTTCTTTCCTACAGGCACATGTGGTACTAATTCCAAAGGAAAGAAATGCCTATCTCACTTCTAAATATAGGCGCTAAACTTTATGCAGAAATTTTAGCAAACAGGTTGAGAAGTCAACTGGGGGACCTAGTCCACCCGGATCAAGTGGGATTTATCCGAGGGCGAGAGGGTAGAGAGAATACTCTGAAAACTTTCTCTATTCTGGATCATGTCCGATCATCAAATACCCCTATGGCATTGCTTTCGCTTGATGCAGAAAAAGCATTTGACCAGGTGGACAGGGTCTCTCTAGAGGCTGTGCTGAGACAGTACGGGGTTGGTACTAACATGCTGGCCCGCATCATGGCCCTGTATACTGATCTAAGAGCAAGGGTTAAGATCAATGGATCCCAGTCCTCCCCCCTTCATGCATCAAACGATGCTCACTATCAGGTCGCAGAAGGGTATGTACTCTCTACTCTCCCAAGATGGCCCACTTACTCTGATTACTGGAAACCCTAGCTCCCAACCTGGTATGTCGCTGGGAATACCGCCAACTAGCTAATTTTTACAAAGTATCCACAGTGCCCCTGAAACTGCGTAGAGAACTCACTTACTTTGAGAAGCTTTGTACCGATCCTCCGCGTGCCATTGGTACAATATCCCTTGTATATGACATCTTCATAAATCTCAGCACATTACCTCTCCCACCATTCACTCAGAGTTGGGAATGAGAGCTTGGAAAACCATATGCCAAGGAAATTTGGCTGCGAACCTTTGACCTTGGCCACCACTTCTCCATGTCTTGTAGGGCACGGGAAACCAACTATAAGGTCCTGATGGTACAGAGTTCTGGCTAAGCTCCATGCCCTCTTCCCGTCTGTCTCTGATCAGCGGATGGAGGAATTGATAGCTGAACAGCATGGTGTGTGGGCCCTTTACCATGAATGCTTGGCACCTTGGATAACCTTCCAATATACCCCCGAGTTTAGGGAAGAGACCTAGGAGCCCCCTCTTCCTGTGGGTGCCACAGGTGGGGTCAGGAACATAGTGTTCTCTCCTCTTGTTTTGCACCTCCCTGCATAATGTTACTTCCCAGTAGTCTCCTGTTGCCTCTTTTCCTCCTACCCTCCTCCTATATCGTATAATTTCTTACTTGACACATTGGTCTGTTAACGCAGGATGATTCCCAGAAGTAAAAATGCTACACTATCTTGTTGATGTCTTCGGTCTTATCCCTGTTCGTATAAATATGACCTGGAATGAGAGTATTTTCTAAACCCCAAAGAAACCCTTCATTTCTCCCCCTCTGCTCCTCTCCCTCCGTTACTTCAGCTTTACCCGTTTTTCCTTTGACCAAGAATGGTTTATCTACACGTGTTGTTTTTTTCTAAATTGACCTGTATTCATGTGATTTTAATATTAATATGGAATCTGTAAGGGAACAATTGCTTTTAAAAGATGGTCTTTATGGTCCTATGTTTTACACTGACTGTTACATTTTCTTTATGTACTTGTGTCATGAGAATGTTCAATAAAGCTTTTGAATTATAAAAAAGTAATAACTTTTGGAAGGTAGTAAAAAATGGGAAGAGAAAAAGTTGTAAAGCAATACACAAGGCGCTTAATGGGGTAATATTGTGAGTGAAAAGAGTTAGCCATTTTAATGAACCAAGCACATGCATACACTCCACTTATCAGGCTGTTATCTGATGTACTTAGTCCTGCAAACATCATCTTCATATACTTAGCCAGCATAGGAGTGACTGTATTTTTATATTTCCATATGTTTGAGTGGATGAAGCTCATAGTTTAGACACAATGGGGCAGATTTACTTACCCGGTACAGTCGCGATCCAGCATCACGTTCTCTGATGCTGATTCGGGTTTTGCCGGGATTCACTAAGGTCATGCGCCCGATGTCCACTAGGTGTCGCTGCTGTGCTGAAGTCCGACGAAATTCACTTCCTCCGTCTCGGTGTATGTGAGTGCTACTTTGGCAACACCAATTTTTTTTAAATTCCGAGGTTTTTCCGAATCCGTTGGGCTATCCAACGGCCACGCCTCCCTCCCCCCCAATTTCTGTCACGTGAACGCCAAAACATTTCGGGGCAATTCGGCGCAAATCCGAAAAAAGCGATTCAGACCCTTAGTAAATGTGCCCCATTATAAGATAAGCAAGCAATATAAGGACAGTAAAATACAATATAAATCGTCTGTCTGCGGGTTTAAACACCAGAGGAAACAAGGCTTTTTTTACTGAAAGAACTGTAAATCTGTGGAATAACATGTCAGCAGGGACAGAGAGCTTCAAGAAGGGTTGCCGTCTACTCTTACAGGTCCCCACTGACAGGGGCGTGGTGGAGGAGTGTCGGCCGACCCCCTCATGAATAAAGCGGACTTCCAGCGCAGGGGATACAAGGATCCAACCTCTTATTTGGTAACCAACTTCCCCAACATAAATTTTTTAAAAATTGGCATATATAGAAAGGGGCTGGGGAGAGGCTTGTGGGAGGCATATTTGGTGGGGGTCTTTTTGGGGGTGACAGGTCCTCTTTAAAGGAGGCAAAGACACAGGTATATAAACATGCAGAGACATGTCTAATGGAACAGACTTATTGAAAATGGCCAATAGCTTTAACAATGTAAAATAAGACAAGACTACTCCCCTTCCAGAATCCCACTTCACACTGAATGGGCATTTACAGTTCAACTTCATTATAGTTTTATGTTATCTTATCAGGGCAGTTTCCGAATATAAATTTTACAGTGTGCACCAACGCAGAATTCACCTCCTCTCAAGGATTTTAATTTAAAATGCTGATATGTCATGACATCTGACACCACAGTCTCAAGCATCTCACTTTCTGTGTGAAAGGCATCACACTCAATCTTAAAAATGTTAGTTTTTGGTCACTTCTCACCATAGTAAAATTAGGACTACCCATGAAGTTAAAGTGAATTGCATTATCCATTTTTCCACCCATGCATCTATCTACCCACCCATACATCCACCTACCCACTCATCCATCCATCCACCCACCCACATGGACCCATTTTATTTGGTTATTTTGCCATAGAAATGTGTTACCTACAACATCATATTGCCATTGGACTGCTGTTGTGGGCATGCTTTCTTGTGTCTTCTATGCAACAATAAATTTTGTTAAAGATTAACAATTATAGAACACATTATCCAAAACACAAAATGAGAATAAAATCAGTACCAGCACAACAGTTTAGCTTGCTACAATGGTGATTAGAAATAGATTTCAATGAAATTGGTCACTAAAAATGAAAATAGACATTAAATAAATTGTGATTTACTGTCTCAATTTTCTTTTAACAAATGTAGTCTTTGCACAAAAGTACTGCTGAACCAAGTCCATATATCTTCCTAAACTCCTCCAACCTAAGAGTGTAATAAATCCCTCCTATCTTAATAAATGCTAGAACACCCTTAAACAATTAACTAACCAACCATTACTTATTTTGCAATCATCAGGAAAATGTTCAGCTGCAATATATTACTAAGCAGAGAATATCTTCCTGAAAATATTCCCAATTTAATTTTCTATGTCCAATTAAAAGGCAAATACATTTATGAAATCATCTCTTACTGTTAATTATAGAGCATTTAATTTTCTTCTGGGAATCTCAAAATCTGTTGTAAAAATAATGCAGATATCGTAATTATCCCAAAACTCTTAAAGCTGCACTAATAGCCCAATGTTTCATGTTTATGCTAAATAACTAGAAGAATAAACAGTGTCGATGAACTGAGTATATAAAATGAATTTTCTATACTAGTCTAATGATACCGTAATTTAGTGTGATTAATTTATGTATTTTGAGGTCCTCTATGATGCATACAGATCACGGGTATGGCTATAGTACTCCATAATATAACATTTTGCATTTCAAAAGCAGATAGAATTATGGTTCTGGAATCATTGTAAAGAGGAGAATCTCTTATTTCAAATAGCATAAGTCCTGTGATTCTGTGAGCTACAGAACTGGAGAAACAGGTAATGATGTATTTGGGGATATGAGCTGCAGATATAGGTCCAATTTTTCAGTCATAAACTGTCTTTATCTCTATAACAAACCACAAACAATTAGATTTGCATGACTCCAGAACCATGGTTCTAACTTCTATTGAACCCATTGACACTATGGAGGTTATTTTATTGGGAATATAAGAATAATGTGTAATAAAGAACAGTTTTAACCTATTAGAGGGTACCCTAAAAAGAATATTTTATACTCTACCTCATGGGGATGTTAGATTAGATGAGAAAAACCTGATGATGGTGTCCCTTTAAATTCACCTGCGCCACCACTTTTGTAATCCACTCAGGTCTCTGCTAACTTCCCATCAGTAATCACAAGCCAAACAACCATGTGACTGAGAATTAGTCATTATTGTAGAATTTACTACCCTCGGAGGTCCCATTCTAAACATCCAAGGGCAATGCTACAAAAACTAGCAAGCACTACAAGGAGATTCTGACAATGGATGGCCACTTACAGTACAGACCTTTGGTAAAGAGCCCAGTTTCATAGGTCTGCAGATATAGAAATCTTTATCTATTTATGCAAAATAGAATCACCAAGGGTATGATTGTCCCAGAAAACTCTATTGCTAAGTTTTGCTACCTGAGAAGGGCACTTTAAATCAAGTGGAAGACATTGGGTGTTGAAAACTGGGCTAGAGATGCTGCACTAAGCTTGTCGACATGTCCATGGTGCACCAGAATGATTATTTGTATATAATTAAAACAGATTTTTTCGCATTTAAATTACATATTTTCTCAAGAAAGACATGCTTCTGATTCAGGGCATCTGACAACACGACCATAGGTCTAGTCTAGGCGTGGATTTAGACTGCCATGGGCCGTAGGGTGTATGAATATTAAAGCCCCTACAAGTCTAGCATTCACTTCCTACATATGGTACATGAATAATGATTCTTGGGGAATGGAGGATGGGTCAGATTTGAATCTGCGCTTTCAAGACCTTTGGAAAACCTTTAAATGGCTTTATAATAATAATAAGTAATTTATTTATATAGCGCCAACAGATTACGCAGCAGTACACAGAGCTTGCAAGTCAGTCCCTGTCCCCAATGGGGCTCACAATCTAATCAACCACACTCCAAAAACCTACTGGTAGGTTGATTACATTGTGAGCCCCATTGGGGACCTATTTGGCAAGCTATGTGCAGTGCTGCAAAATCTGCATTCCTTTATAAATAAATGAATTATTATTAACCTACCAGTATGTTTTGGAGTGTGGGAGGAAACTGGAGGACCCGGAGGAAACCCACGCAAACACAGAGAGCACATACAAACTCTTTACAGATGATGACCCTGGGACCGGAACCCAGGTCCCCAGCACTGCAAGGCTATAATGCTAACCACTAAGCCACTGTGCTGCCTTTTGTATACATATGAATTGAGAGCTGGAACAGATGCCCGAGGATTTTAAGGGTAAGGGTCCTTCTGAGTATAAAAATTTGGCCGGTGGTTAGGGTGGCCATTGGCCCTGTAGAAGGCTTGGGTCTAAGTCTTGTGCCTAAACCACCCATACTATAATCCACTTCTGCCTGTGTACTGTGCATACCTTGAGCACTATGGGGTACATTTACTTAACTGTCCGAGTCGCGATCCCCAAAGTGTGTTCCCTGACGATGATGCACTCAGCCGCGATCCACGTAGATCCGATATCCTGCATGTGTTGCTCCCCGCTCAGGTCTGCCTGAGTTCACCTTCTTCTTCCCAGTGCAGGTAAGTTCTTGGCTTGTGACACAAATTTGAATGTTAAATTCTGAGCTTAGTTCGAATCCGTCTGATCATGCCCCCCGATTTGTGGCGAAACAATCCGATCGCATGTGACACAACACCCGACGCAATCCCCAAAACGTGGAGAATCCCAATGAAAATGTGGCTGCGGGACCCTTAGTAAATAAGCCCCTATGTTCCTGCTTGAAGCTGATTATCCTGTGACATCAGCAGAAAGGCAAAGGAAAGCTGTGTTCTACCATAGTCATCAAGTAGACTGTGGTCTCTGGTCGTATCATATCCTGTATAAAAACAACTTTACAAAAATTATGCATATTGCTTGTTATGCATCTACTTTTATACCTTATTTTCAGAAGCATTTATTCTATGAAGATAAAGCAGATCTATACAACAAATCCTAGTTTTTTCTTCTATTTTAAAATGCTGTCACTGCATCAGCCATGTGTCGATTCTTTGGCATAATGCCTGAGGACATGCAGTCCTTGAATGTTTAGCTGATGATGAAGGTGTAAAATTACATGATTTCAATTTGTAAGGCATAGAGTGAATAGGATTCCAAGAGTATTCCAAGCCCTCTGTGTTTATTCAGATTTCCGTTTGTGACCTCCATTTCTTTCCTGACTCCGATTCCGTGCTGCCTGTCCTGAGCTATTGCTACATCCCCAACTCTGAACCTGTGATGCCTGTCTTGACCTCCTGCCTGTCCCTGACCACGAGTTTGCCTCACGATTCCGCACTACGCCTTGGCCACCACCGCGGGCAAAATTGCACCTGTGGAACGACCTGGTGGTGGTACAGAGGATCCACCACCTCTGATCGTAACAGTAAGATCCGGTCATGGATCCCACGAGGTTCCGCTACATGCTCAGGTCGTTCTTACCACACTGTCCTTATGACTGTCCTATAGAGTTGCTGCCAGGCACATCTCCGCCTCGAGGTTGGTTATACTCATTGTCCGTACCCAAAACCACAGCTATGTCTGCCTATATCAAGGAGAATCTGCAGAAAGGCTTTTTCCGCAGGTCTTCGTCTCCTGCTGGTGCGGGATTCTTTTTTGTGGCCAACAAAGATGGTTCTCTCCGCCCCTGCATAGACTATCGTGGGCTTAGTAAAGTTACTGTGAAGAACTGCTTCCCACTACCCATGATCACAGAAATCTTTGACCACCTCACAGAAATCTTGGACCTTCGGGGGGCATATAATCTCATCCGTATACGTAATGGGGATGAATGGAAGACTGCCTTCAACACTCGAGATGGGCACTTCGAGTATCTGGTCATGCCCTTTGGACATTGCAATGTGCCCGCTGTCTTTCAAGAATTTGTCAACAACATTTTCAGAGACTTGCTATATACCTGTGTCATGGTCTATTTGGACGATATCCTGGTGTTCTCTGCTGACCTGGAATACCATCAGGCCCACGTGTGACAGGTTCTCAGGTGTCTAAGGGCCGATCGCCTATATGCAAAACTCGAGAAGTGGCAGTTCCACAGTATATCATTTCTGACAAGGGTCTACAGATGAATCCCTCCAAGTTGTCTGCGGTTCTCCATTGGCCTCGCCCAGTTGGATTACTAGCTATACAGAGATTTCTAGGCTTTGCTAACTACCACCGCTAGTTCATGTCACATTTATCCTTGTTAGTCGCTATTCTTCTACCATTTAAATTGTATGATACACTTCTGTTAAGCAGAGAAGAATGTTAATACCGATGCTCTCTCTCCTGCCTCCGATGTCATTGGGGAAGAATCGTCTCCTCATCATATTGTAAGAATGGGTAAATGCAGGTGGCGCAAGGCATTTCAGACAGTTTTTAAAAAAATATTTTGCATATCCAAACTTCTACAAAAAATATACTTTATACCTCATCACTCCGCAATCATTTGAAAATTGTTACTGAATTTATGATGACTTGGCCATAACACGTGTTACCATACAGCCACATGCTGGAGAGGAGTAGGGGTGAGCAGCTCAATACTGAGTCATGGAGCCATAGCCACTTATGGGGACAAATGTTTATGGACGCAAACTTGTATCCCCACAACAGCTGTGTGGAAGGTGCCTAAATCATGATATTTTCTAAAAGAGTAGAACATATAACATGTAAAATATAGATGACAAAGCTATGCATGAGTCATAAACAGTATGCAAAGCTTGGAGAAGTCAGATAGTAAGAAAAAGTAAATATATCATATATAATAACAATCTCACTTATATTTATGAAGGTAGTTCCTCCGCCGTCCACCAGGTGGCGCTGTTGCGCTGAAAAGCATCGGAACGCGACGGAATACACCGAGCTGGACCAGGTGAAGGTAAGCACTTCCCAAGCAACACATTTTCGTTTTTTAAATGCGGCGGTTTTTCCGAATACGTCGGGTTTTAGTTCGGCCACGCTCCCCGATTTTCGCCGCATGCATGCCGGCGCCGATGCGCCACAATCCGATCGCGTGCGCCAAAATCCCGGGGCAATTCAGGTACAATCGGCGCAAATCGGAAATATTCGGGTAACACGTCGTGAAAACGCAAATCGGGCCCTTAGTAAATGACCCCCATTATGTTTTTTTTTTAGTAAACTGCCAGCAAGTGTAAGGCCCCTTTCACACTTGGGTCTTTCATGCGCGTTTTCTGCGCGTGCTTTTGACGCGCAGAACTTGCATTGCACTCTGGCCCATTGTAATCAATGGGTCTTTTCAGACTTGCATTTTTTTTCACGCACACACGCGCATTTTTTTTAACACGCGTTTCTCGACATGCTCTACTTTTGCAAGTCACGCGCGTGAAAAACGCACCATACAAGTCTATGGAGATGCATAAAAAACGCATGCCATAAAAAAGATAGAGCTCAGTCCTGAGTCCATTTTACGCGCAGAAAAACGCATTGAAATTGCATTGAAATTGCATCAAAAACGTGCGTGAAAAACTGAGACACTGAACAAACTCTGAAAACTGATTGCACTCTGATGCAAAATGTGCGTTTTTCACTGACCAAACACTGATCAAACTCTGACGTGATCTGCAACGCAAGTGTGGAAGGGGCCTAAATCCTCCAGATTCCTACCACTGTCTGTAGGCTCTGGACAGTGTGGGTAAAAATAGCAACTACGGTGGAGATTTAGTGTCTTAGACTTCATTTCCCCACTTCCTCCTTGGCCCCCTGCACCCTCTGGATCCCATTTCAGGTCGTTATTTCATATTTGGTTTTACATTCTTTTATTGCTTATCCTATCATACCATTTTCTGATAGGGTTTTTATGTGCAAGGGTCACAACTACCGGGATTTACAGGAGTTGGGGGGATGACCCAAAGGAACGCTGCCTGACTGGCGCTTATTCTTGTAGTGCGTTTTGGCAAACAGCCCACTAGCTTTTAAAATGTTTTTAATTTTTTACATTTGTACATGTTTATTCAATGCAAAATTACTAGAGATGAGCGAGCACTAAAATGCTTGGGTGCTGGTTATTCGATACAAACTTTTCCCGATGCTCAAGTGCTCGTATAGAATAACGAACCCCATTAAAGTCAATGGGAGACCCGAGCATTTTTTCACTGAAAGAAAACATTAAAAGAACATTGCAGAATAACACATTACAGATGTTTACAGATGTTTTCCTTGTAAGAACACATTGAAATAACACTATTCTTCACTTTGCAGGTGTTCGCGCGTGTCTTCCGCTAAGTTAGGAGATGTGCACGAACATCTGGAATGTGAAGAATAGTGTTCTTCCAATGTGTTCTGTACTTAAATGTTCCTGTGTTCACTGTTTTCACTGTTTTTATTCTATTCTTCACATTGCAGGTGTTCGCCCGCGTCTTCCGATAAATAACACTGTTATTCACTGCCTTTTATTAATTTAATGCTCGATCTCGAGCCGGCAAGATATTCGTCCGAGCAAGGAGCTGGTCCAAGTATGCTAATACTCGACCAAGCAGTATACTCAGACGAGTATACACGCTTATCTCTAAAAATTACTTATTGTGTATGTGATGTTTCTGGACCGTGGAAGGGTATGCAAGGTCAATTAATTATCATTTTTATAAACACTCCCTGAACTCACAGGAAGTGAGTTAGAGTTGCCCACACAACTTTGTTATGGTGCAACGCTCTCCCACAAATCTGAATGGCTAAAAGACCCCTTTCACTAGCCTCAGTGAAACAGAACCTTATCAGTATAGTAGACCACCACCAGATTCTCGTTTGATATAAACCCATTTCGTTTCAGGATGATATTGGGTTAGAAGCCAACCCCAGGCCAACCCCATGATTCCTCCTGCCTTAGATAGGAAAATATTTCCAATGGAAGAACAATAAACACAAGGGGGGCCCTGATTATCTTAGATACAGACACACCCCTTTAGACCCATAGGAGGGCTCTAGGAATTTCCTCCATGGACCAGATCCAGAGCTTTTGAGGAATTCTAGGTTCTCAATTGGAAGTCAAAGGGTCAGAATTCTGGTCTCATTGGATCCAGATGAATCCCTGGGATTTTTCTGTTCCTTTGTCTAAAATGTGGAGGGAACTCTATGGAAAGCTTGGAGTTGCCAGGACTACGGGGGTGTCAGTTGATAGCTACACCCAACAGAGCCTAACACCCTGTTCAGTCTTTGAAGTGGGTTCTTCCAGAGATTTCATTAGTTATTCAAGATAAGACTGGGAAGAAGAAATGAGAGACACAAATGAACATCATGTAACCGCCCCGCCCATGTGCATGTATGTTTCTTTATTTATCACAGAGTTTGGATGGTATTTAATAATAAAGTTTTCTATATTTGTATATCCCTGTTGGTGTTTTTTGAGGGACTCACACCTTCTCCGCTGTACACAAGTGAAGCATCACATTGTTCTCTTTATTGTACTGCACAATGATTTCTTTGTGATGTTTGTTTAATATATTTTTCTATTCTATCAGATTGGTGCCCACCATAAAATTGTCCCCTTTTACTGATAGGAAAACTCTTCTAGTTTTTCATAGCAACCGATCAGAGCTCAGCTTTTATTTCATGAATTAATTTTGGGAAATCAAAGCTGGGCACTGATTGGTTGCCACAAGCAATTTGTTTCCCTCTTAGAAACTTCCGATTCATTTCCCCCATAATGGATGCAAAACTGGTACATGGGCACAATAAAAATGTACTGTTAACCCTTAAAATTAACAGTACTAGCATTCTGGATACATTAAAGAAACAGTGGGACATTCCCTTTAAACTTATTATGCAAGTGTTTCATGCTTCTGTACAAGGCATGTAAAGCATCATGACTCATTTGGGTATTCCAAATGAGTTAGATATGCAGAGTCTTACTGAAGACAGTCTCCTTACCAGAATCTCAAGCATGAAGTTATGCCTTCAAGTCTTCTTATGTTCAGCCTATTTTACATGGTGATTGCAGTCCTGTCTAAACTGGTATAAACTGCACAATATTTGTATACCTCTTGCAGGAAAACAGCAAATGTCCCTAAATGTTCTAAGTTATAGTGGAACTAAAAGACTAATTCACTTTTTTTCTTTCAGAAATCATTAGATGGTATGTGCCGACAAACGTTTCTAAAAATGTAGAACAAATTATTCAGTCTGTTAGCACTTTGTGCCTTCATCTTTACTCACAGCTTTCCCCAAGGACATTGCTACAAAATGACGGATGATCATTCTCTGCACTGGGAACACAAGATTAAACATTATCCTTGAAATGGAGCACCATTTTATAAATGTGCCTGTACTTCTTCCCCACACTAAGAAATAAGCGTTTTGCTATGAAAAATAGCTTCTCATATTAATGCCTGACAACGTTACAAACGGTTTATTTAACATGATTGGGAGAGGTAATAATATACTTTATGAATAATACATATAAAATGTGAACGGATAAACATTATACAAATAGACAGGTAAAAAAGATTATTCCTACAGAAAATTCATCACAGTAAATTAGTTGTAATCCAAAATTCCTGCAAATCTATTAGACTACACTAATTCCTATTAGGCATGAAATTGTTATGATACCATGATATGTTATGTGACATATTTCAAGGTCCCTGTGGACAAGACAGCAAATTATTGCTTTTTGTGATTTATAAATAACCTCTTTTTGCCTCCATGCATTTCGAGGTTTTGTGGGTTATTGTTCTGATCCACAGAAAAGCTGGTATTTTTATTATAAATTATAATTTAGTTAAATTCTTCTTCTTATTATTATTACATCACCTTCAGGACAAGTGGGCGTGGAAAGGTGTGTTATGGGCCACACCTGGACCTGGTTAGAAAGCAATTGTATGCTAGGGCCTATTATACAATTGGTCAGCTGCATGGCCTGTCTCTGGAAATACTAAGGCTCAATGCTATGGATTCTGCCAGGAAGAAACAGCTTATCGGTGCAGAGGCCTGGTGTTGGACACTTACCAATCAGAGATTGAGGACCTCCAATCTCAGATGTTGGATAACAACTTGATTACTAAACTTCAAAAGGGAGACACCAAGAGAGAGTGTGTAAAAAGCTTTATATAACTTTATATAGCTTTATATAATATAACCTTTTCTATTAATTAACTTTTTTCTTTATAAATAGCCACACTTTTAAATTATAGTCATAGGGCACTATCCACTTGTAATAAAAAATAGACAGCACTCCAACTTTGTAAAAGTGAAAATGTTAAGGTTTAATGACAAATTTAAATATATATGAAAAATTTTAATTAGGAATTTAAATGCTACTGACCCTTTAATTAGTCCTGTGATTTTTGTCCCAGTGTCGGAGGCACAGGACTGAAAATGGTTGCTAGTCACATGTCCACATTGCAAGTCCTGCAACTGCCTGGACAGGTCATGTGACTATCACTATGGGTGTAGCTTGCTGCTTGCAGTGGGTTTGATGTCACACAGAGGGCAGGGACTAATACAAAAGATGAAGCCATCATCATTGAGCGGAGAAGCCTCAGATATCTGTGCTGAGGGGTCACTTTATGGAGTACAGAAGTGAATGTGTGTATGAGGTAGAGGTAGAATGAAGTAGAACAGGACCGGAGAGGGTGTGGATGAGTCAGAAGTGTAGGTGTGTGAGGCAGAACATGACTGGATATGCAGAGGAAATGGGCAACACTAGGGCAACAACCCTCTTGATGGAGAGATAAAAGGGTGTATTTACTTTGAGGCTGTACATTAGGGGCTGGAGGGATATAGTTACATTGCACAGCAGTTAGAAAGCTGGATGGGACAGGAGGGATTGATTAACCCCTTGATGCCGCAGCCCTTTTTCATTTTTGCGTTTTCATTTTTTACTCCCCACTTTCAAAAATATATAACTTTTTTATTTTTCATGTACAGAGCTGTGTGATTACAAATTACACTTCAAAATGTTGGTATTTAATATTCAATGTCATGTACTGGGAAGCAGTAAAAAAAATTCCAAATGCAGTGAAATTGGTAAAAAAAGCGCATTTGTGCCGTATTCTTGTGGGCTTGGATTTTACTGATTTCACTGAGCGCCCCAAATGACATGTCTACTTCATTCTTTGGGTCAGTATGATTACGGGGATACCAAATTTGTATGGGTTTTATAATGTTTTTATACATTAAAAAAAATTAAAACCTCCTATACAAAAAATATTTGGGGGATTTTGCCGTCTTCTGGTGCTATTAACTTTTTTATACTTTGGTGTACGGAGCTTTGGGAGGTGTCTTTTTTGTGAATTTTGATGAAGTTTACAATGTTATCATTTTAAGGACTGTGCGACCTTTTGATCACTTTTTATAGAATTCTTTATTTTTTTTTAAATGGCAAAAAAAGTGCCATTTTCGACTTTGGGCACGATTTTCCGTTACGGGATTAAACGCAGTGAATAACCATTATCATATTTTTATAGATCAGGCATTTTCGGTTGCAGCGATACCTAATGTGTTTATGATTTTTACTGTTTATTTATATTTATATTAGTTCTAGGGAAAGGGGGGGGGATTTGAGTTTTTAGTTTTTTTAATTATAATTTTATAACCATGCAGCAAAGACTTACCGGCTATGGAGAGGGGTCAGCCCGTGAGCCCTCTCCATGCTCCCGCACCCAGCATGTGACGTAATACTACGTCACATGTCGGTAAGGGGTTAATATGGGGCTCCAGGTTTGGAGGCTGGAGGGACAGGAGGTATGCATTTACATGGGACTATGTTGGAAGGATTCTGGGACTGCTTTATATGTAGCGCTGTATGTTGGTCAGGTGAATGTTTTTCTTCCTTCCATAAGCAGTTAATGTATCATATTGCAACTCAGCTACACTAATTTTTCTACAGATGAGCTGCAAAACCAGGACAAACTGTAGTCAAGTGTGACGCTGATGGTGGAAGAAAGCATCCATGCCAAATGCCAGACACAGCCTTTTAAGGGAAGCGTGTTTCTTTTTATGTGCGACTGTATGTTGGAGGAAAGGGATGGTTTTTACATGGAGAGAACTGGATGAACTACATGGAGGCAACGAGCACATGGCAGGACATACTAAAACAGGAGGGAATTATCACATACTGGCACATGGTATACCAGTATGTGACACATCCAGCATGGCCAGTGTTGTGGGCCAGAGGTCACGTGCACTGATGGCAGTAACACACATAGTTATAGAAAGTGAGAGAAACAAAGTTTATTAGCTGACATTACTTAGCAGGACAGTCTCTTAGATCATTACCTCAGAGATCATTGCCTGAGATGGGGAAGAAGAATATGGGCTCATGGGGGATAACTCCAACTACTTTAGAAAGAGTCAAAAAAGTAAACTATTTGAGCTTCATTTTGTCATTAATGACACTAAGTTCATATTCCCAAAATACCGTTTTAAATAACAGTAAAGTGGAACTCAACTTTAAATCTGTTTGGATACTAATACTTTTTGTCATAAAGGTTTCACTAACATGCAGTTGTATTGCCACATTGACCGCAGAAACAACATGATCATTCTCTAGTTGTCCAATATTCTTTATGGAGAAATAAATAGAAAGTTGCTTTAAGAGAGTAACCCAGTCATTCATTTCTGCATGTTCCAAATGACCGCCAGGACGTGCGTTGCTATTTATAATTTGTTCCTAGAATATTAATTTCCTGGAATCCAAGAAGGGATGAAGCTCTCACCGCCTCATATCACACAAGCACAATTTGTGGACTGCATATTGCACATACGTTCCATAATCTTGTGAATATTTGTGTCATTCAAACTAAGAATAATAACCCTTTACCATGAATACATATATGGCCATAGTTGAATATATATAGTTGTATTTGCAGCAGTACTCTAGGCATATACATCCTGTACATAGTACATGGAGAATAAATGCATTTGAAATCCTAAAATTCTTTATGCATTAATGAGTTAATAAGAAACACATTGCAGCTAAATACGAGGACATTTTTAAATATATTTCTTAAAGCATTGGAGATAGTAGCCAGACATATGGCTTAAATATTAAAGAAAATCTAGCACCTCCCCCTCCCATCATGAGTCACACATGAGGCGTGATTAATTAGCAGCCAGGAGCATCCAACAGGATTGAGCATTTCAGACCTAACATTGAACCTTGAATTCCCTAACATCAGCTGTTTTAGACACTGTCATGCTCTAGGGGTAGTGGACCCACTGGACTACCGCAGACAATGACGTAAGCCGACACCTGGGACCGGAATTTAAGTGGCACCTGGTTTTCACCAGAGCCCGCCGCAAAGCGGGTTGGACTTGCTGCAGTGAGGTACCACCTTGTCGTTCCACTGTGACATCAGTGGCAGTTAAGAAGAGGTAAACAGACGTTAGGCAGGATCATAGTCGGGGACAGGCAGGATGCCAGGATGTATAGTACGGAATCAGGGTCAGGAACGGACCACAGGTCATGGCAGGCGGAACAGGATCAGAGTCAAATACGAAATCATGGTCACAACAGGGAACCGTTGACCCTCATCCGTGCAGTAGTATCCCGATATAATGCTATTATACTTTGCATCATCTTCGGACCTAGACTTATATTCCAGAGAACTTCCTTCAGGAATTCCCTCTTCACCCTTTTGAAAGTCTTCTCAGGGTCAACTGTGAGAGGCATAGTTGGTATCCAGATGCTTTGTGCACTCAGGAAGACAGTCTTCCTGTATTGTCTCTGGCCCTGCCACAAATCCCACCTGGTCACGTTGGATAAGATCTGGGATAGCAGGTTGAAGGCGTACAAATAGCACAAATTGTTTTATATATCTATATTCAAGAGGGATAGGTGTCTATGCCAGGAAAGGAGTACCAGCTGCTGCTGCTTAAAAAGTCCATTATGTATAGTAAATATAAAATGTTCTAGCAGTAAGGGATACATGTTACAGAAATCAAGTTGAGTGCTGGACTTCCCCTCTTTCGTAGATGTGCACAATTGGTATGTGATTATAACTGTCATAAAATAAACTTCAAATAAACTTTTGTACTTTTTGCTGTTTGCCAGTGCTTCTGTTCTTACTGTTTAGTTATACAATACCTGTTGCTGATTCATATGACAAGTCTACAATCTTCAGAAAGTAAAGTTATTAACAAGAATATAGAGCAGGGGTTAGGAACCTTTTTGGCTGAGAGAGCCATAAGCACCGCATATTTTAAAATATATTATTCTGCGAGAGCTGTACAATATGGCAGTCCCCCCATTATATAGCATGCCCCCCAAGTATATATTCAGCCAGTCCCCCAAGTATATAGCCAGCCAGTCCCCCAAGTATATAGCCAGCCAGCCCCCAGTATATAGCCAGTCAGTCCCAGGGGTGTACCAAGCCTGTCTGCTGCCTGAGGCGAGCTATAGAGAGACGCCCCCCCCCCCGCCCATATATGTAATATATCAGGGAGTGTCAGGACCAGATCCATCATATTGGTTTGATGTGAAAATAAAGCAATGCAAAATGCATACAGTGTACCGCCATGTAGTATAAAATGCATACAGCGTACCGCCATTTACTCTAAAATGCATACAGCATGCCACGTAGTATAAAATGCATACAGCATATCACAATATAGTATAAAATACATACAGCATATCACCGTGTAGTATAAAATGCATATAGCATATCGCCATGTAGTATAAAATGCATATATTATACCGCCATGTAGTATAAAATGCATACAGCGTAACGCCATGTAGTATAAAATGCATTGAGAGTACCCTCATGTAGTATAAAATGCATACAGTGTACAACCATGTAGTATAAAATGCATACAGCATATCGCCATGTAGAATAAAATGCATACAGCATACCGCCATGTAGAATAAAATGCATACAGCATATCGCCATGTAGAATAAAATGCATACAGCATACCGCCATGTAGAATAAAATGCATACAGCGTACCGCCATGTAGAATAAAATGCATACAGTGTGCCACCATGTAGTATAAAATGCATACAGCATATCGCCATGTAGAATAAAATGCATACAGCATATCGCCATGTAGAATAAAATGCATACAGTGTGCCACCATGTAGTATAAAATGCATACAGTGTGCCACCATGTAGTATAAAATGCATACAGTGTGCCACCATGTAGTATAAAATGCATACAGTGTGCCACCATGTAGTATAAAATGCATACAGTGTGCCGCCATGTAATATACAATACATACAGCATATCGGAATGTAGTATAAAATACATACAGCATGCTGCCATGTAGTATAAAATACATACAGCATGCTGCCATGTAGTATAAAATGCATACAGTGTACCATCCATATACACATACACACATCACATCCATATACACATACACACATCACATCCATATACACACATCACATCCATATACACATACACACATCACATCCATATACACATACACACATCACATCCATATACACATACACACATCACATCCATATACACATACACACATCACATCCATATACACATACACACATCACATCCATATACACATACACACATCACATCCATATACACATACACACATCACATCCATATACACATACACACATCACATCCATATACACATACACACATCACATCCATATACACATACACACATCACATCCATATACACATACACACATCACATCCATATACACATACACACATCACATCCATATACACATACACACATCACATCCATATACACATACACACATATACACACATTACATCCATATACACATACACACATCACATCCATATACACATACACACATCACATCCATATACACATACACACATCACATCCATATACACATACACACATCACATCCATATACACATACACACATCACATCCATATACACATACACACATCACATCCATATACACAAACACATACATATACAGATAAACTTACTATCTTTTCTTTTAGGAAGCTTCCGCCTTGTTCTGCACTTGGGGTGGGCACCTGGAGCGAAGGGGGGGGGGGGGAGCGGGGGAGAGCGGGGGAGCGCGGGGGGGGGGAGTTGGAGAGGAGAGCGGAGGAGAGCGGAGGAGAGCGGAGAGGGAGCGGGGAAGAGCGGAGAGGGAGCGGGGAAGAGCGGAGAGGGAGCGGGGGAGAGCGGAGAGGGAGCGGGGGAGCGCGGGGGGGGGGGGGAGTTGGAGAGGAGAGCGGAGGAGAGCAGAGAGGGAGCGGGGAAGAGCGGAGAGGGAGCGGGGAAGAGCGGAGAGGGAGCGGGGGAGAGCGGAGAGGGAGCGGGGGAGAGCGGAGAGGGAGCGGGGAAGAGCGGAGAGGGAGCGGGGGAGAGCGGAGAGGGAGCGGGGGAGAGCGGAGAGGGAGCGGGGGGGGGGGCGACAGAGGGATCGGAGAGGGAGTTGAGCGGAGAGGAGAGGGAGCGGACAGGGCGCAGAGCGGAAAGGAGATGGAGCAAAGCGGAGAGGGAGCCGTGCGGAGAGGGAGCCGAGCGGAGAGGGAGCCGAGCGGAGAGGAGAGGGAACGGAGAGGAGAGGGAGCCGAGCGGAGAGGGAGCCGAGCGGAGAGGAGAGGGAACGGAGAGGAGAGGGAGCCGAGCGGAGAGGGAGCCGAGCGGAGAGGAGATGGAGTGGAGAGGGAGCCGAGCTGAGAGGAAGCCGAGGGGGTATGCCCGGAGCGGACAGGTGGCGCTGCACTTTTGACAGGGGGATGTGTGCGGCGGGAAAGAGAATGCGCCACCCGGCATGGAGGGAGGTCTGTCAGCCTGGGCAGCGGCATAGGCATCAGCATGGCGGGCAGACGGAAGCACAAGCGAGCGGGCGGGCACACAACGCCGCCCCCTTGTCCAGCAGGTGGCGCGCCGCCTGAGGCGAGAGTCTCAACTCGCCTCATGGCAGGTGCGCCCCTGGTCAGTCCTCCAAGTATACAGCCAGTCAGTCCCCCAAGTATATAGCCAGCCAGCCCCCTAGTATACAGCCAGCCCCTCCCCAGTATACAGACAGCCTGACTTCCCTGTTTATAGCCAGACAGTCCCCCCTATCTAAAGCCAGACAGCTCCCCCAGTATACAACCAGCTCCCCTCTATATAGCCTACCCCCAGTATACAGCCAGCCAGTCCCCCCAGTATACAGCCAAACAGCCCCCCAGTATACAGCCATCCAGCCCACCCCAGTATACAGCCATGCAGCCCGCCCCAGTATATAGCCAGCCAGCCCAGTATATAGCCAGCCCCCCCATATATAGAGCCAGCTAGCCCCCCCAGTATATAGCCAGCATTCCCCTCCCTAGTATATAGCCAGCCCAGTACATAGCCAGCCTTTCCACCCAGTATATAGCAAAACCCCCTATATATAGCCAGACATCCCCCAGTATATAGCCAGCCCCCCAGTATATAGCCAGCATATCCTTCCCCACTATATAGCCAGCCAGTCCCCCAAGTATATAGCCAGCCAGCCCCCAGTATATAGCCAGTCAGTCCTCCAAGTATACAGCCAGTCAGTCCCCCAAGTATATAGCCAGCCAGCCCCCTAGTATACAGCCAGCCCCTCCCCAGTATACAGACAGCCTGACTTCCCTGTTTATAGCCAGACAGTCCCCCCTATCTAAAGCCAGACAGCTCCCCCAGTATACAACCAGCTCCCCTCTATATAGCCTACCCCCAGTATACAGCCAGCCAGTCCCCCCAGTATACAGCCAAACAGCCCCCCAGTATACAGCCATCCAGCCCACCCCAGTATACAGCCATGCGGCCCGCCCCAGTATATAGCCAGCCAGCCCAGTATATAGCCAGCCCCCCCATATATAGAGCCAGCTAGCCCCCCCAGTATATAGCCAGCATTCCCCTCCCTAGTATATAGCCAGCCCAGTACATAGCCAGCCTTTCCACCCAGTATATAGCAAAACCCCCTATATATAACCAGACATCCCCCAGTATATAGCCAGCCCCCCAGTATATAGCCAGCATATCCTTCCCCACTATATAGCCAGCCCCCCTATACATAGCTAGCCAGCTCCCCCAGTATACAGCCAGCCAGCCTGTTGAGATGTGGGGTCTTCTGAAAGAAAGAAATCTTTACTCAGGCTACAGGTCCAAAGAAAAGGCTTGCATTTATCTGCACAAAAATAAAATGTACAGAACAAAAATGCAGATACCGTATATTCCGGCGTATAAGACGACTTGGTGTATAAGACGACCCCCCTACTTTCTGTTTAAAATATAGAGTTTAAGATATATTCGCCGTATAAGACTACCCCTTTTCCAACGCATACAAAACACCGGTAAAAATTTTAAAAAAAACAGATTTGAATTTAACATGGTCCTTTTTTAAACAACAACATTACCATTACAGCACAGCCCCCAGTAGTATACAGCACAGCCCCCAGTAGTATACAGCCCAGCCCCCAGTAGTATACAGCCCTGCCCCCAGTAGTATACAGCACTGCCCCCAGTAGTATACAGCACTGCCCCCAGTAGTATACAGCACAGCCCCCAGTAGTATACAGCACAGCCCCCAGTAGTATACAGCACAGCCCCCAGTAGTATACAGCACTGCCCCCAGTAGTATACAGCACAGCCCCCAGTAGTATACAGCACTGCCCCCAGTAGTATACAGCCCAGCATTAAAAAAAAAAAATAAACATATACTCACCCCGATGCTCCCCCGATGTCCGCGCCGTCTTCTTTCTTCTGCCGGGCGCCGCCATTGATCTTCCCCGGCAGGCGCCTAGTATGACGCGCCGCTGCTGACGTCATACTAGGCGCCGACCCGGGGAAAGACATGGCGGCGCCCAGCAGAAGAAAGAAGACGGCGCGGAAGACTGAAGACAGCACAGCGCGGACATCGGGGCCAACGGAGGGTGAGTATTTTCCCCCCGATGTCTTTTTGAGGCTGCCGGCAGCTTTTTGAGGCTGCCGGCAGCCATCGCTGTGCAAACACCCGAGATCGGTGCTAGCACCGATCGCGGGTGTTACCGGTAAGCCTTTGCTGCAATATGCAGCAAAGACTTACCGGCTATGGAGAGGGCTCAGCCCGTGAGCCCTCTCCATACCGCCGTATAAGACGATTATCGGCGTATAAGACGACCCCAGAGAAGACAGAAGATTTTTCTGTCTTCAAAAGTCGTCTTATACGCCGGTATATACAGTAATTCAGGGGTCAGGTTGCAGCTACCTTGGAACAAGCAGCTCCCCTGTGGTCAGATCAGACACTCTGACCTAGAGACAATCCATGTACACACAGGTGTCATTAAATACCCAACTATTTCCCTTGAGTCTTAAAGGGATACACCCCTGGGTTGCACCTTTAACAAACATCACACAAAGATACATTTCTTACTTAATATACATAACACCACAATGCAGTATAATACACAATATAAAAATAAAGGGGAGTTTACAATATACACAAAGAAACCAAAGTAAGAAATACAAACATGGCTTCAGCTCTGCATCACCTGGCAGTAATGAGGTACAGGCTATATAACCCCAGCTCACCCTCTGCTCAGGTTTTGCACACACACAGGTAAGATCAGGTAATGCTGAGTGGTGACTGCTGAACTGCCCCCCATGTATACAGCTAGCCCACCCTGTACTCAGCCAGCATTCCTGCGTATTCAGCCTCCTGTATACAGCCAGCCACCCCCTGAATACAGCCAGCCAGTCCCTCCCCTGTATACAGCCAACCCCACCCCTGTATACAGCCAGCCAGTCCTCCACCCCAGTACATAGAAATTAAAAAACCATGTACTCACCTTTCGACGCTCTTCCGCAGCTCCGATACTTGAAGCAGTCCGGCCGACATTGACAGCCTGTGCACGCCGCCGGTGTGACGTCATACCCCACCAAACTTGGGGTGAGAGGATTAAAATTAGGGGTTTCCCACCCATCTAGGTTCTTGAAACTCAGGCTATAGGTGCACCCAAATACTTCTACCCTCTCCTGCAACAAAAGACTCATAATCATGAGTAATATCCAAGTTTTGGAAAATATGATTTCCCTTTGTGTGTTTTCTAGGTGAACAAATTCTCCCCCCAATACACACACACTGCTCAATGAACCTCTGGAAGGTATGCATTCTGATACAGCCTTCTTTGTTTCTGAAGTGTTAACATTGGTGTCAGCTGAATAAAAGCAGATCTATTTAAAGTCCTTCTCTCCACCTGATAACGCTGTGGAGGAAATGGCTCCTAAGAAGATGTTGTCAAGCTCATGTCTGTAAACGCAATTTGGTGGGGCATAAAAATCTTTAAGTATAAAAAAACCTGCAGAATATGCAACACACTCTTGAAACTTATTCCCTCAACTATTTTGTGCGATACGTGAACATATGAGAGAATAGATAATGAGGTTGCTTTAATAACTGTAAATACTGAAAGGAAATTAGCAATAATCTCGACTAATACAAAACATAGATTCACTTTCCATTCCAAGACAATATCCTTGAATATCACTTTGTCCAGGTATTTACCTAATGCTGGTGGCATCACGGATAAAGTGGAAACAGGATTACAGTATTTAATCTCCTTTCCGGTTGGTTGTGACTGAATAATCTCTGGAATGGGTGAGTGACTTCTATAAGTAATTAGTCTAGAAGATGTAGCGTGCATTTTAATAACTTCAGCCCTGAGGAACCCTCGCAAACCAGCCTGACCTATGAGCAAGGCTACGCTGACTGGAGCAGCACTGGCACATCTAACGGATCATGTGAACATACTTAGCTGATAAGAGAATCATTTGCAGCCTGCAGAATGAAACTGTATAACATTCCCTTGCATTGTTAATATTTATTGATCTATGCTATATAATAGAAAGCTGAAAAAAAAATACATATGATGTACTACTAAAAACTTAATTGTGCAATTTACTTACAGACCTCGTATTTATGTCTTTCGCTGTGCAATCTAAATGTCACTTCTCCTTTATTCTTAGATCAGTGTCATCACAGAGATAACTTTATAATTTTATTTAGTTTATATAAAATATTTAACTTTTTCATACTTCGTTGTGTACAGAGCAGGATAGTGTGCCATTATTTGCTGGATGGGCTGACGTTTTTATAAATACCATCTTCTAATTTCACATTTTTGAGTGTGGCAAAATGGGGAAAATTAAGATTCGGAAGGTTTTTTTTTATGATTGCATTTTTAACCTCTTGGAATCATTATTTTATATTATGCTATGATTATTCTATGACATCTAGCATAGGTATCCCATATTGTGGTGTCCATACACCTCACCATTTAAGAGACGCGGCACTTAGACAATTGCCAGAATTGATCAGTACTATTAGTGGTGGGTGTCAGCTGCATATGAAGGAGACACCTGCCATGTATGGAGAGGACCCTCCATATATCCTTCATGTTGCTGCACTGTACTATAATGGTGTGCAATGTTAGGGGTTGTCACATGCTGCAGCATTATGAAGTATTTCATCAGAAAGTCTCAGTGACATTATCAGTACAGTATGTCTGTACATATTGCCAGGATTTTGGAGTGCTGGTGTTTTAAAATGATGCAGACTCCAATCTTATCAGTCTAAGTGTTCAGTTTTATTCACTCCAACAGCCGCATTTAAATGCAGAAGATAAACAAAACATAGAATAAACACCTGCCCCTCTGGGCACTAACTAAACATAAAATAGTTACCTTACCTACAATGGCAATAAACAGTTCAGACAGTCCATATAGTCAACATAGTCTCCAGCAGAAGTGACCACCTTTGTGGCTTTCCAGCCAAACTCTGCCATTATCTGCTCTCCTAGCAGACTTCTTATTCTTCACTAATGAGGACAATGCCAGACATATGAGTTTCCTCAGGTGTGCCCACATGGTGTGGACTAGAGGGGATGGGAATGGCAAGTCCCCCTACCAGCCTACTTGCCATTCCCTAAAAAATCCAGCCCAGTGCACAGCACTTAAATAATGCTCTGCTGAGAAGCAAACAATCTGGATTTTCTCATCTCACCTATCTGAGCATTTTTCTGCTAACGGGAGCAAAATTTTAAATAACAGCTAATTACAAATAAGCTTATATTTTAAGGACCCATTTGTTTATGAATTATGCTGATTCCTGGAATACCCCTTTAAGCATAATGATCAATAGTGAGCGGATTATAAAAGACTGCAAACAGTGGTGGGGAAAGGGGACATCCCTGCCACATCCTCGTGGACATAACAAAATGTTCTGAAGACATTGAGACCAATACACCACTACAGATTCCTTTTCACACCAATTTTTATATACCCTTGCATATAAACATCATTTCTTATTTTTGGAGGTTTTTGACTCACTGAATTTACATTATAAAATAGTTACTCTTTCGAGATATTAACTGAATACACTTTAAATATAAACGAGAAAGAGCTTTTTATAGTACCAAACAAGGAAAGAAGAACCTTCTTGATTCTGAAACACAAATAAACAAGAAAGTCTATGAAGTAATCTGTGTTTATAAAAAGGGAACATGGATGTTTGTTGCTTATTATAAGTGGATTAGATGTTTCCTGTGGACCATGAACAGCCTCTGTTATTTGCAATGGTATTAATTATTGCCTATTTGTATGTGATTATAGTGTGGGAGGATACTGGATACCACGAGGAATCCTGGGCAAACACAGGCAGAATGATCAAACTCCACATAGATGTTGCTCATTGTTGGATTTGATCCCCATGCTGACGAGCAATAGTGCTAATCATCCAGATACCAATATGCCAGTTGTTGTTCAATCATTTTATCACAAGTCTCATAACAAATGTATGTAACCTCAGGCCTAATCTCTTATAGACTGTTAGGGACATACATGGATCTATGTGCACTGAAAGAAACGTAACACTTAGTTGTTTTATGTCTCTGGCATAATGCTATTATATTTTAATATTTTAATACTCTCTATGACTTCATTATCTTTCGCTGGCTTCCTCTACTAATCTAGCAGCTTGTAAACTACAAAGTTGTTTTAGCACCAAGACAAATATAGTCTACAATCGGATTGCTAATATTATGTTTGTTTTCTAATTAAATACAGATAAAAGCTGTGTAATTGTTTCATTGTAAGTTTGTAAGTCAAACTTTGGAAAGTACTTTGTGTTTAAATTTGTCACCTCTTTCAATTTCTGCATTGAATCGCCATTTTTAATATTGTTTCAAAAAATAAAATTCTAAATGTTTTAAATCAACCAACTACAGTTAGGCCCCATTCACAAGACCAAATGGAATTCTATAGCAGCTGGATGAGCACATGTTCTTGCTGGATGAGCACCTTAGAAAAAGAGCAAAATCTTTTATATTTTACCCTAACCTGAAGGCCTCAAGCACATGCAACATTTTTTTGCATCTAAAACACGCCCCCCCCCCCGCATTGATTTTAATGGGAAATGTTGCTATGCATATGATAGCCGTATTTGTCACCGCACCGTGAACTGACTGTGAGACCTTAATATAACATATCCCATTTTTACACATTTAGCAACAAAATGGGGCACATTTACTTACCCGGTCTTGTCGCGATCCCGCGTCCGACGAGGATTCGGGTCCGGCGCGATTCACTAACATCATGTGTCCAAGTGCCTGCACGTGTCGCTGCTGCGCCGAGGTCCGCCAGAGTTCACCTTCTTCTTCCTCGTGCACGTGAGTGCTTGATCTTGCGACACAAATCCTTTTTTAAATTCCGCGGTTTGTCCGAATCCGTCGGGTTGTACCATGGCGCGTGCTCCAAAATCCCGGGGCAATTCGGCACAAAACGGAAATATTCGGGAAACCCGATGAAAGTGCAGTGTTCGAACCCTTAGTAAATGAGCCCCAATCTTTCCATAGCAGTCTATGGAAACCCAAAAACACAGCCAACATATGGTGTAGTTCACTCCATGTTGCCCATGTTTGTGGTTATGTAGGTTCCAGCACAACATACTTTTTGAGGGTATGGCCCACTTACGGTGGTATACAGGTTACATACAGGTGACACAGAGCTCTGTTTTGCAGCTGCTTTTGTGCATGAGGCCTTAAAGGGGTTTCAGGAAATAATCGTCCTTCTATAGAAAGCTTCTATGTTTACTTCTAGTGGATAGAAATCTGTGCACATGTAGTGCCCTATATCAGTGGAGCGTTAAACTTTGGACATTTGTGGACATTTGAATATTCCCCTATGCAAACTCTGTAGTTCTTACTTTATTTTACATCAAGGGTTATCTGGCAAGGGTTAACTGGCATTATTTGTAGTGTTTTGTTCTATGCATTCTGTTGTTTTGCAGAAGAAAAACACTTGTTTACCAGACAGCTTGTCCTTTAGAATGACGGGTGCAGTCTGGAAAATAGTTTACACTTTAAATTCCTAAATATTATGGGTACTCAATGTAAGTCGCCTTGTCATTGTTTGTTTTTGTGCTAACACGTGACCACTTCTCTCCTGGTAGAAAGTATATAAGGAGAATAGTCCCAGTCCTTACTGTAGTCTTACAGTTAGAGAACAGAACATGGAGGGGAAGACTGCTAGTCTACCTGTACTACCAGAAGAAGAAACGGGGATACTCTGCCTCAGACCCTGGGCTCCTTGCCTGTCAACAGGATACTAGTCTTCTGAGTAAAGGAGGGATAGCTAGCCCAGATCTTTCCTCAACATTAACCCTTCATCTCCCAGGGAGGAGATTGGAGTCAGCCCATTGATGTGTTTGTATGCTTTGCACCTGAATTTCTTAATCAAAGAAGGGAACTGGTCACTGCAGACCCTGGTTCTCTAGACTTGTTTCCCACTTCCCATATGGCTGCTACCACTGTAGCCCCTGAAAAAAGCACAGCATTCCATGAGAGTTTGAGTTTGCACACAAAAGTTGCCAAATGACCCTTAAAAACATAATGCCAAACTGATTTCCATCAGTTTGGCATTAATTTTTCACAGATCCTCATAAACTATAGTCTATGTGTGGTCTGTTAAAAATGGTTCTGTCTTAGACATGCTCTACTTTTTAATGAATCAATAAAATCAGTGGACCTAATCCGTTGTAAAGTATTGAATTTTGGGTTCTAATCTTTCAAATAGTGTTTGTATCTGCCCCGGGGCTACATGCACACAAACGTCTTGTGCTATATGTTTTTTAATCTGAAGACCCACTAACACATCCATCTTAATGGACCCATGTTTATGAATGTGTTTTTCACAGATCCATATGGAAGATGTAGAAAACTCAAACAGGTTATATTCCTGCCCATGTTCACAGCTCAGGCCATCCCTTAGAAGGCTATTGGAATATGGAAAATGACGATGACACACCTGTGAAATTTATGTCCCATCTGTGTTTGATGTACCGTAAATACAAAAAATGTGCTGAAAAACCTCAACTCGGCTTATACACGAGTCAATACTTTAAAAAAATCACTTAAAAAAAAAAAGGTTTACATACTCACCCTCTGGCAGCCCTGATGTGCACCGCTGCTCCCCAGATGTCATCGCGGCTCCTCTTCTGGCTTCCCTGCGGCTCCTCTTCTTTCTTCTGTAACAGGCGGCAGGACGCGGCCATGTTATCTCACAGCCGGCAGACGCATAGTATGACGTTGGCAGCGGCTGCGTCATACTATGCGCCTGCTGGCAGATAACATGCCTGCCCCCTGCCACCTATTACAGAAGAAAGAAGAGGAGCCGTGAAGAAGCCAGAACAGGAGCCACAATGACATCGGGGGAGCAGCGCTGCACATCAGGGCCGCCGGAGGGTGAGTATGTAAGCTTTTTTTGTTTTTTAAGTGCTGGGCTGGCTGTATACTTCAGGGGGCAGAATGGGCTGGCTGTATACTTCAGGGGCCAGAATGGGCTGGCTGTATACTGCAGGGGGCAGAATGGGCTGGCTGTATACTGCAGGGGGCAGGCTGGGCTGGCTGTATACTACAGAGGGCAGGATGGGCTGGCTGTATACTACAGGGGGCAGGCTGGGCTGACTGTATACTACTGGGGCTTGCTGGCTATATACGGGGGGGGGGGGGCTGTGATCAATGCATTTCCCATCCTCGGCTTATACTCGAGTGAATAGGTTTTCCCAGTTTTGGTGGTAAAATTAGGGATCTCGGCTTATACTCAGGTCGGCTTATACTCGAGATCTGTTTGTAGGTAGCATTATCATGTCACCTTTCAAGAGGTTGTGACAACCAACATTTTCCAACCTTCTATTTTTCTGGATCTGCAAAAATAAATAACATAGAGATGATAAACAGAACCTTTTTGTGCACATACAACTTGACTTACACACTGATGACATATAGATCATAAAAAAATGACAATGGATCCCAGGAACATCACACATTTATGTCCAGGTAGCCTTATATATTTGGGAATCCTTCCACCGTATGACAGTGGGCTAAAAAATTACAGAACCTAATCATAGTGTCTGGTCCTAACTATGTAACTCAGAACCACAATATCTATGCAAATTAGACAATATCATTCAACAATTCATCCATAGTGATAAGCAGACCTGAACCATCTGGCACCAATCATGGATGTTAACTCTTTAAATACTGCCAGAATATCAACAACATCATCGGGGAGCTACAACTCTGGAAAAATGGAGGGGCACATATGTCAATTTCATGAAAAGATTTGACCTTGAGTAAATCATGATGACATAGGTCAGGCGACACATATAGTAAGGAGCTTGTTCACACAGGGTGAATGCTTGGGGCTTTAGGTGCTTGGGGCTTTTTGGTATGAGCCATCCAAAAATGTCTAGTACTGGTTCATAGCTATTTCTTTCTGCGCAGTTTCCTCACGGTAAATCATGCTTTGCTTTTGAAGAAAGATAAGAAAAATGTGGTTTCAATTTGGGAAAGCTGTTTCACATTTTCTTACAATCCGAGTCTGCCTTGGGTATGTATGAAATAATAGAAAATAAGATAAGACATTATAATTTTAGGCTTGAACCTTTCTTCAATCACCTAATACCTAATCCATCTAAAATCTGTATGGCTCTGAGGTAAAATGTTAAACATCACACGAGGCAAATTATTTGGGAAGCAAAATGAGAAGGTAAGAAGCAAAATTTTAGCTGAGGGGGAATATAGGGTGGCACGGTGGCTGAGTGAGTAGCACATCTGCCTTGCAGCACTGGAGTCCTGGGTTCAAATCCCACCCAGGTCAACATCTGCAAAGAGTTTGTATGTTCTCTCCGTGTTTGCGTGGGTTTCCTCCGGGTACTCCGGTTTCCTCCCACACTCCAAAACATACTGTTAGATTGTTTAGATTGTGAGCCCCATGGGGACAGGGACCAATTTGACATGCTCTTTGCAGCGCTGCGTAATCTGTGTGCGCTATATAAATAAAGAATTATTAATGTGATAGAAGTTATACTTGTGAATTCTGCCTAGATTAAGTATTACCTATGTATTTGCGTATTGTCAGTGACAATGGAAGCTGTGGTCACACATGGATGAAAACCCTGATACTATGCTAAGTAGAATATCTACAGTCAGCAGGGTCGCCTTGTTGTTATTTGCTAGCTGTGGGTCCTGGCACATTCCTGGGTTTGCCTGGTGATGTCAACAGCCCATATGGTGGCAACTTTTAAAGGATTCAATGAATTATAATTGGTGGAGGTGGAGCAAAACAACCTTCAAGGCATAACTACAGGGGGAGTAGCCATAGTAGCTGCTATGAGGCATGCATACCTCCCAACATTTGGGAAAAGGAAAGAGGGACAAAATGGCGGCACGTGTAGCGTGCCGCGGCAAACCCCCAAGCCACACCCCCAATCACTCCCTGGCCACGCCCCAAATTTTAGCCATATTAAAAATAATAAAAATCATAATTTAAAAAAAAAAAAAAATATTATCCTCATTGGGATTTGAACCCAGAACCTGCAGTGTCCATGTACAATAATAACACAGCGCCTCAACCCACTGAGCTATAACCTCTGTGATTAACAAGTGGAGAATTTTGGTAACTAAGAACTATATACTGCCTTGGTATATAGGGAGGGATCTTCTCAGATTATTGTAATTATTGAGACTATTATTATTATTATTATTATTATTATTATTATTATTGAGATGATTATTATTATTTTTACCATTATTAATAATCATCTCCATAATAATAAAATTTATAATAATAATAATAATAATAGTCTCAATAATTACAATAATAATCTCTGAGAAGATCCCTCTCTATATATCAGTGCATTAGTCTGTGTCACAGTGTAAATGGCAGATAACATGTCTTACTTACCAGAAATCCTCAGCTCTGTATCACTGGGCTTATAGCTCAGTTAGTTAGGCTCCTGTCTATGGTGCAGAGGGTCCCAGGTTTGAATCTCAACCTGGCCAAAACTTTATTTAATTTAATTATATAAAGAGCTTGTGTCTGGGGAAGACCTGGAGACCATATATGGACAGATAGAGATCTGAGCTGATGACGTGGTCCCTGCTCTCTCCACTAAGCCGACACTTCTCTGAAAAGGATTCCCTGCCCGATGTCTGCTCTGGGGAACCCTAGGAGATGCAGTGACCATATATGGACAGATCTGAAGCTGATGACGTGGTCCCTGCTCTGCGCTAAGCCCGACACTTCTCTGAAAAGGATTCCCTCCCGATGTCTGTAGAAGCCATTCTGTACTGTGAGTTCAGACTTTCAAAGTATTTACTATGCGGACACAGCAGCGGGACACAGCGGGACCTGGGGGGAGAATCCGTGACAATATCATAGCTGCCCGTGACGCGGGGCAGAGGTACGAAAAACGGGAAAGTCCCGTCAAAATCGGGACGGTTGGGATCTATGGGCATGCAGTGTCAGGTGGCACCAGCATCCAACCTGCCACAATAATAAATGGAGGATATGCATCATTGTATAAATATTATGCTGCACATCGTATCTATATAAAGGTGCACATTTCAACAGCTGCACGGCTGAGCAGACAGCTCAGATAGGTAATGTTGGGTGAGGGAGAGCAGAAAGGCAGGACTAGGAATCTCTACTTCCTGCTATTTACTTCCCCCAAGAGGTATGCAGCTACCATGCTGCATGAAGTCAGCTCTGTGGCCTCTGACACACCTGGGGTAAGAAAAGTGCCTGACAGTAAGTATATACATGTGTGTGTATGAGTTGTGTGTATGAATGCATAAATGTATGCAGTGGCGTAACTGAAGGCCCCAGTGCAAAGTCTGTGCCAGGCCCCTGACTATAATGTATGTTTTATAGTACTAGTACAAACTAGTACTAGTGACACTTTATGAGCCCCCTAAACCTCCCGAACCCAGTGGTGATCGCACCCTCTGCACCCCCTCAAGTTATGCCCCTGAATGTATAAATGTATGGATGTATATATGCTGTATGTGATGCATATATGCCCTATATGTGTGTTTATACTGTATGTGATATGATGTGTGTGTGTATCCTATAAATATACTGTAGTTATGTGTGTTCATGCTGTATATGTGTTTATGACTTGTTAGTTTTGTATGCTTGTGTACATATAGGGTTTGTATATACTTGTATAATAATATGATGTATATATACTATGTGTAAACCATATCTGCATATACTGTCAGTCCTCTAAACAACCCTCAAATATTTTCCAAACAAATGATATAAGACTCACAGGTTTGTAGTTTCCAGGATTGCTTTTTGACCCTTTTTTTGAATATTGGCACATTTGCTTTCAAAAGAAATAGTAATGAAGCAGAAGTCCATAAAAAATATTATTTATTTAACCATTACAAAAAATGTTTTGCCCTCTCTATGAAGGCATTATCAAGCAACTATGCATGTGCACACCAAACATTTATACAAGTGGGGTAATCATCATCACATGTGGTGCATTATGACATCATATAATATTCAATATAATAAGCCAAAAATTGTGTCAAAACTACATTAAATAAAGTACAACAATTGTCTTTGCTGACATATGTATCGATCCTGGAGGAGACCTGGTGTCTTAGGTCTCTTTGACACTTTGGGGCTCAGTTACTTACCAGGTTCTGTCGTGATCCCGCGGCTCGTTGTCCGAAGTGGATTCGAGTTCTGCCATGATTCACTTAGGTCGTGCGCTCGATATCCGGTAGGTGTCGGTGCTACTCTGAGGTCCGCCGGAGTTCACTCACTTCTTCTCGGTGCATGTAAGTGCTTCATCTTGCGACACATTTCATTTTTTAAATTCTGTGTTTTTGTGCCAAAATCCGATCTCGTGCGCCAAAATCCCACCGAAATTTGGCGCAAAACTGAAAAATTCGGGAAACCCGACGAGCCGTTAGTAAATGAGCCCCTTTGTGTTGTCAACTCTTACAACTCTTAGCCTATTGGCTTTGTAGTATATACGTGATAGGAACTTTCTGCTTACCTAGTGGACCATCTAATACTGACTGTTCTACCCTTATGTCCAATAAAGTGTTCTTTGCTTAAAAATGTGTATTCCTTATAGTAATAATAGAGACCGTTTTCCCTTGAATAAGGTGGCCGGCATGGAGTCAAAATCCCTAATGCGCATGCATTGCTGCTGAGTCAGGTTGTTAGTTGAGGTTTTGTGGAGTTATCGCGAGACACAGCCGTGCCGTTTCCCTCAGTGAGTGTTTTATTTTTGGTATTTAATGCATGTTCATTGCACAATACAATATGGAGGATTCCCCTTCACATCTATTTCTTTAGGAGGATTTATGTCGGCCTGGTTGGCTGTTTGAAGACCTGCACGTTTTAAAGGAAACCTACCACTTAAAAGTGGTAGGTTTACACACATATACATGGCACCAGCTCAGGGTGAGCTGGTGCCAGAGCATATTTTTGTTAGGGGAACAAAGCCCCTATCGCAGAATTATAAGTTATATTAACTTAAAACTCGGCGCACCGCACACGCGCGCCTGCGCAACTTAGCACGGCCTGTTTCCCCGTGCTAAGTGTGCACGTGCCCAAGTGCGGTGCGCCGAGTTTTAAGTTAATATAACTTATAATTCTGCGATAGGGGCTTTGTTCACCTAACAAAAATATGCTCTGGCACCAGCTCATCCTGAGCTGGTGCCATGTATATGTGTGTAAACCTACCACTTTTAAGTGGTAGGTTTCCTCTAACTGCTTTTCACAAGCGTGCTACAACCCTTCTTTTGTTTGGCACCACATTTGCAATTTGCCAGTACCGTGGAACAGAATCGGTTCTTAAAGGGGTATTCACATCTTGGCATTTACATTTCATTTAATTAATTTGCCATATGTAAACATTTCTTCAATTGGGTGTTATTAAAAAAAATGTTCCCCTGTGAAGATAATTTCTCATAAATGTAGTCATGTGTCGAAATAGCTTCCTCGGATGCGACCACCTCACATTTTGGCGGCAGTGGCCAGACATGCACTATTGAGTCCTGCATGACCACCTGGCTTCAGCGTTCATTACCACAGGACGGCTATGAGAACTGCAGTAACTCCAGGACATTTCATTTACAAAAACTTTTTGTTTCTTTCTACAATGAATGCAGCAGAGGTGGCCGTAGTCAAGGACACAGTTTTGTTTCTAAGGGACCATAAGACTACATTTATGAGAAATTATCTTCACACAGGTAAATTTTTTTTAACAACATCTAATTGAAGAAATGTATATATTTGGCAGATTAACGGAATTGAATGTGAATGCCCAGGTGAGAATACCCCTTTAAGGGATCATGTCGTTTCCCACGCGCATTTATTCGGTAAAAACATTTAACATTTAATATATTTGCCCTTTCCTCATCCCCCTCCACCATGAGTTATTTCTCAGAGAGCCCACACGCTCTGTTTGTAGTTTTTTACTATTTATATATGTTATGGGAAACCCCACGATCCATGTCGCAGATCGCGGGTACACCCGTACCCCTCTGCGGTGCTGGCCCCACTCCCCCAGACTTACCTCTCTACATTCCTGCTCCTGTCCAGACTAGGCCCTGCTTGCTAGGACGCTCACGCAATGTCACTCTGAGATTAAGAGGGCCAGTGCACATGTGATTGGCGCTGGTCGCTTCCAGGTCTGCATTTAATCTGGGGGCTCCCATCATTCCCCACCGGACCTTCAAGCCATTCCTGTGAAGAGAAAACCCTCCTGTGTCTCCATCGTTCCTGTTTGTTCCTGTGTATCCTGAGTTCCAGTTCCTCCTCCTGTGTTCCCGTGATCCTGCTCCTGCGTTCCTGTCCCGTGTGCCAGTCCATTCCTGTTCCATGTGCCAGCTCCAGGTTCCTGACGTGAGTCCTTCTGTTCCTTACTGCGCTGTTCTCCCACTGTCACCCCAGGTTCAGACTGTCTCCTGCATTGCTACATTGGCTGGGGGCTAGTCGCACCTGTGGAGCGACCTGGTGGTACCCCGCCGCAGTAAGACCATCCCACTTTGTGGCTGGCTCTGGTGAAGACCAGGTGCCACTTAGACTCCGGTTCCAGGTGTCGGCAGTGGTCCAGAGGGTCCACTGACTCTGAATCCTGACAATATATTTGTAAAATAATTTACCATTATTTTTACTTTCCTTCGCAGTATTTCTATCAGTTTCTATTTGTGGTGCCTTTATCTAATTTTTATAGGGTTTATTTTTCTCTTGATAATCCTGTAATGCCTCATTGCTACCTTTGTGTTTTAGTAATTTAAATGTCTTATCTTTCTCGTTCAAGGCCCGCCTTACAGTACATTGGTTTAATAATAATAATTAATAACTTTCAAAATTAGGTGTTTATAACATTTAACACATCCTAAAGTTCCAAACTGGCCACACTTTTAGGAGATTCAAATTATAAAAGGATATATACTCCCCATCCCACCCCCAGTAATACCCACAATTGATGCTGGCATTGATCGTTTGTGTCAACTTTTTAAATGCCGCCATTGTTTCCCGATGATGGATGCTCCCAGACGATGTCATGATGATGATATTTAAATGCTGTTAGCAGCATAGTAGCACCAACAGTTGGTTCCAGCACCGATCAGGAGTTTTATCTATGGGTTCAGGGTCGGGTAAGGTTTGGGTTTAACTGAGTTTGGATTCACTCATCTCTAATGCTCTGATTGGTTGCCTTGAGAAACTAGAACAGTTTTGTTCTCACACATTTCTGAGGGTCTTGGGTCTGATGTTTCTATCATATCATATTGCTATCCTATCATAATAGTGCTTTTCATTATATTTTCCTCTACATGGCACATGGTGAGCTTTAATGTTATCATATATACAAGAAATGTGTTCTTTTTTTCTCCTTGAAATCTAATTTTCCTTTACAATGCAATCTACAGGCCGGAAACTGTGCAGAGAAAGGGGGAGGGGATCGCTTAAAAGCTTTCATCTTGCATAAACAAGTAAAATATATGTGTGGGAGATAGCGGAGGATGAAGCAATTGTACATGGGTAATGATTATGATAAATTCACTTGGAAACACTTCATTCAGAAAGCCTTTACCTAATCTTAGCTGTAGAAAATATATTTCCAAGGATGCCCAATACATGCCTACATGTATAGAAATAATGCACAGCAGCTGGCCTCTCCTATCAAAATTTTCAGTGTTGCAGATAAATAGCAACCAACTCAGTATCTCTTAAAATAAACCTTCTTATTGCTTATCCTTTATGATGTGCAGCCTGCTGTTGTGCTGGACAGATGTCCCATCATTATTTTAGAGGGGCCTATTACCTGTGGACCTGGAGATGCTCACTGCCATACACTTCCTACAACCATACAATAGAATGTATAGCAATAATGTATGACAGTATTATTTTGGCACCATACTGTCGATATGGAACATCTATAAAGGTTTCTGCACAAGGAACCATTGAACCTAAGAAGGCAGCAGAGTGTGATGAGATGACTTACATTACATCTGGAGAATATGTTACACAGTGCAGTCTGTATCCCAACAGTTCTTCTCTTGGTTCACATCTACATTTACATTTTTGCTTTTCTGCTCAATTATATTTTCAGTTTTACAAAAATCTAAACTGACAGAGCCAGATCTTTCACCAACAAAAACACAGTACTGACTTCCTTATTTCTCAATAAAATGACACATTTTATTGCAGAGCTTTGGTCCCCTTGAAAAAATTGCTTGAGTCTCCCATTGACTTCAATGGGGTTCGTTATTCAATACGAGCACTCGAGCATCGGGAAAAGTTCGACTCAAGTAACGAGCACTCGAGCATTTTAGTGCTCGCTCATCTCTAAATGCTACAAATAAATTCTTATATCATTCATGCATCCTGAAATCATTGTTGAAATTATGACTTTTTTCAACAATTTGTATGGAGCTGACTGAATCTCCACTGAGGACAGATGGAAAAGAGATCCAAATGTTCTATTTCAACCTGTACATACCTTTGTTTTCATTGGAAGCCTTTGACTAATGTAGTGTTTATAGATGAGTAAATGTATTTGTTAATTTATAGACTTGGAACAGGGAACTTTTCAGACCATGAATTGTTGCATATAATCTAAGATGAACTGTATATTTTATTTTTGTATTTGGATGGACAGCTGTTAAAATAAAGGTATATTGCTCACCATATTCCCTTTGGCTTTGTTTTTTTTGTGTCATTTGTAAGTAGGTTTTCAACACTAATGCCAGAAAACCTGCTTGGAAAACAAAAAAAAAGGAAGGAGCGTAGGCAGTAATGCTTGTTGTAAAATACCAGGCTTATTTGATTTTCCTTCTTACAATTTGCACAAATGTTTAACCTTTCCTACCTGTCAGCTCTAACATGTGCTTGCTCATCGACCTCTTATATTATTCACAGCAAAGTTATCTGGCTTCAGGGCCTGCCATTGACCTTTCAAGTAATAAGTCAAACACTATTTAGACAAAGGACCAAATGGGAGGATGGGCTTCAAAGATGTGTTGAAGAGGTTACAAGAGTGAATAGGTAATGACAGGCTGGGGAAGCTCTTGTGGCATAGCAATTAGTAAAACAGATAACTGGCAGGGGGGATTTAAAACAATAGGTGATGTGATAAAGTAGTCACACTGTAACAAGTATGTTGATACACAAGCCACATACACACCAAGAGCTGAATTATTAGTGCAAATTTTGCAAATGATGAAAAATCGTACAAAAATAAGACTATAAAAAAGTAACATTTTGGTCCCATTTTATAGAACATTAAATGCAATGCACTGAAAGTATAAATATGATCTAATAATGCTCTTTTATTTATTAAATTTCACCTTTTTTTACCTAAAATATATAACACTTTAATACATTAAATTATGTTCAGTTACAATAAGTTATAAATGTTAATGCACAAAACAAGTTTATTATATACTTTGTATTGATTATATAGCACCAAATTTCATTTGTTTCACAGTAACCAGAATGGCTTTTTGGAATGGAAACCCACACAAATTTTATAGTTAGGTGTAGAAACTGCAAATAGACAGCTGGTGGATAAACTAAAATCTGGTGCACAATGCAGCAGCCCATGATGCCCCCCCCCCCCTTCTTCACACATTGCAGTGGATATACTAATAGGCTCTGCCCTGTCTGGAGTAGAATTGGACAATAACCTTGCCGGAAACTGGCAGAGGCTATAGCTTATTTGCCAACACAGGGCTTTCCACCCACTTTGTGAGCGCTTGTCTGTTTAGAGCCAAAATCCCCAAAGGGTGCACACAATGACTTCACTTAAATTTCAGTAACCAGGGGTTTAACAACAGTGGTAGCCATACTACTGCTAACAGTCAAAGCAGCTACTATGGGGCCTGCAGTGCAAGGGGGCTGACATCCAACCTGACACACTAAAGAGTGAAGGATGTGCTGCATTGTGTACATATTTTGCTGCACATTGTACAACATAATATGCATATGACATATAAGTGATGTAGCCAGTCCAAGAGATATGGGGCAGCACTGTGTATATGGAAATGGCGGGTGCAGGTCTTCTCAAAAGGTCTGACAACGACCCCAAGGATAAATATCAATCGACGGTGAAGCAGCACTCTGTTAGGTAAGATAAAGATATTTTTATTGCACCATATTAATGCAGTGTTTCGCCTGTTCAATCAAGGCATTCTCAAGCAAGGCTTCACCGTTGATCGATATATAAGTGATGTATATATCCTGTATCTATGATGTGTATAAGCTGTATCTTTACACGGTGTATGTTGTATATACTGTATTACACTGTATGTGTATATGGCACTCTATATGTGTACATGCTCTATATGTGTGCGCATGAGTGTATAAATGTGTGATTGTAACTCTCATATGTGAGTACACAAATATGTATGTTTTTTAAGTGGGAAGGGGGGCCCCACTCAGATACCTGCTATTGGGCTCTGCCTCTTCTAGTCAGTGAGGTTCTCTTCATCCCTTTGTCATTTACCCACCTTCAGATACATTCAAATACATTGCAGACAGTTTTTCATACTGGGAAGGCCCTTTTTCTATCATTTGGACCTTTGTTAAATACACTTCAATTTGATGAGTATAATGAAGAAGAAGAAGCAAGTACTGCAGATCTCTAGACTACTTTTTATTCCATTGGGGCATTCCAATTTTTCTTGGCCTCTCCCTATTGATCCTACTGAATGTATATAGTTTGGGAAGGAATAATTGTTGGTTATGTAAGAATTTAGGTGGTTTTCATTTTGGTGGTTTAATTTTGTTTAAAATTAGGTATAATGTACATGCTATCCATAATAATATATGATGAAAAGTTAGTATCACCATGTGGTTACATAACACTTTACAAATGCTTCTCACTAAACTGTTGATACACAGTAGTCTCCAATACAGGAGAAATAGTCTGTCTAGAGTAGACTGACAGAGATCAGTAACCTTGTTGATGCGCATTCTAGCCTAGGGATGAGCTGCATAAGGTCAAATCTAAGGTCAGCCATACAGCTCAGATAACGGGATGCTCATTAAACTAACATTTAATCTGTCAAACCTCTGAATACACGTGCACCCTCGTTTCATGGAACACCTAAGGAGATAAATGCTACGTAAACGGCAAACTGTGTGGGTCTATCCATATTGTTGGATATATGATATTTTACAACTGGACTGGACTCATCCAACCCTCAGAAAACCCCCCACCCACAATCCAGTGATGTGCTCTTTATAATACTTTATAAATATTATAATAATCTAATGTGGCAGAGGGAAATTTGAATCACCTTTTGGTTCTTGGTATTTCTAAGTTTCTCAGGGAATGACCAAGGGATAATCAAGATAGAGTAGGTTTTTGATCTCTGGATTAATAACTCAATCTGCATTCCCTTACATTTTTCACTCTTTGTTTCATTGCAGCCAATTAGTAAGATCAATAAAGTTCTTTCGTTTGCTCATTAATGTATATTCTGAACCCCATCTTAAAAAAAAATGTTAATAGATATTTTTACTAATAAGTTAAACAAGGAAAACTGAAATATCACATGGTCAGTGGTCAGACCCTTTGCTGTGACACTTGTATTTAACTTACATGTGGATTCTGATTCCCCTTGAGATGGTTAAACTCCTTCACTGGAGTCCAGCTGATTGGACTTGATTAGAAAAGGCACGCACATGTCTATGTAAGACCTCACAGCTCACAGTGTACGTCAGAGCACATGGGAATCATGAGGTATAAGGAACTTCACAAGGAGCTCAGAGACAGAATTGTGGCTAGGCACACATCTGGTCAAGGTTACAAAAGAATTTCAGCAGCACTAAAGCACTAAGAGCACAGTGGCCTCCATAATCTTTAAATGGATGAAGTATGAGCCACCACAACTATTTCTTGACCTTGCCATCCAGCCAAACTAAGCAACTGTGAGAGAAGAGCCTTGATGAGAGAGGTAAAGAAGAACCCCAAGATCAATGTGGCTGAACTCCAGAGATTCAGTAGGGAGATGGGTGAAAGTTCAACAAAGTCAACTATCACTGCAGCCCTCCACCATTTGGCGGTATATGGTAGAGTGTGCTGACAAAAGCCTCTCCTCAGTGCAAGACATATGAAAGCCAGCATACAGTTTGCAAAAAAACTCCAAGACTGTGATAAATAATTTTCTGGTCTTATGAGATGAATATGGAACATTTTGGTGTTAAGGAAGTATTCCCTCTTCAGAAAATAAATGTTGCATAATAAAAAGTTATACAATTTTCCAATATACTTTCTGTATCAATTCCTTACGGTATTCTAAATCTCTGCTTGCTGTCCTTCTATAGGAAGCTTCTATGTTTACTTCCTGTGGACAGGAATCTGACCATGATCACACAGGTGCACGGTTTGTTTTATTAACAGCTCAGATTACTCTCTGTGATACTAATGAGCAGTGCCCTTGTGTGACCATTTCTGTCCACTGAAAGTAAACATAGAAACTTCCTATAAAATGACAGAAAAACTGTGAAGAATTGATATAGAAAGTACATTGGAAAAATGTATACATTTTCATCATGCAAATAATAACATTAATTTATCGAAATGAGAATGCCACGTTAATTGTAATTCAGCTGCAGGGACTGGACGACTGGTTGCAATTGAAGGAAAGATGAATGTGGCCAAGTGCCGAGATATCCTGGATGAAAACATCTTCCAGAGTGCCCTGGACCTCAGACTCCAAATTAAATTTCTTCTGCTTTATCTCTAAGGTCCAGTATTAGATTAGAGCTATGGTCCATGGTCCATCAGATGATCCACTGGTACTATGGTGTCCAGTCAACAGTGTCTTTGGTCTGCATACTTGTGGTAGCTCATAATGAGGTCATGAAGGACTGCCTCCACATTTAGGCAGCCATTGCATATGGGGATGGGGCTGCATGGTGATCTCCTATTGTCACTGGGTAACACTGATGTTACATGTGGGCTTAAGGTTCCCTACTGCAACAAAGGCGCATACTGTTACTGGGTTGATGGTTACCAATTACACATATAGGCTATAATTACGCCTCCACACCTGTTGTCCTATTTCTCTTCATCTCCATATGTCAGGTAAGTAGTGAGCTACAGTGTTTATTGACCCCAACCTCCCCCCTTCCATAATGCCAGATTATCTGTCCCCAGACTTGTACATCCATGTTTTTATAGTGTTCCTATCAAAAACTTATACAGCTGCAGTATAAATGTATTTCACTTCTCAATCCAATTGTAAGACACAGGGAATAACCTTGATACGTGATGAAGAACACATTCTAAAACCTGAAGCTTTTACAGCGGGAAATAGAAATCCAACAGCCAAGAAATGCGGAATTAAAATCACAAGGCAAGCGGCTGCTATTGGTGTTTTGATGCGCTTCTATTAGAGGGTGCGTGGTAGTAGAGGAATGTGTCACAGTAATGCAGAGAGCTGTAATGATGTCAACTTGTTATTTACTTTCCAAATCTGAATGACTGAGCAAGGCGAAAGGAGAATCAATCAACCACAATGTGACCCTACAGGCGAAAAAAACAGCACTCCCACCAGCAGGCGATGGGGGAAGGGAAGCACATGTAATCAGGGCAATGTTGCATCATGTACTCATGCTTTGCTTTTTAAGGCTTTCTTCTTCCTACCTTTCTTTTTTTTTCTTTTTATTTGTTTTCTCCTTTCACGGTAATGTGTAAGGATCAAAGAAAAACGTGCTGACCCGTTAGGAAGCAGACCAGGGTCGTAGACAAAATCTGCTGAGAAATGAGACTTTTTTGGGGGTCATTGATTAACAATTTTAGTGTAACCTGTTCTGCTGAATCACAATTATGGAGATGCTGTAAGTCCAACAATTTTCCTATTTGTGTATCTGAAAAAAAGACGTGGAATATTATAGTCACATGGCTCGCCGTGTGCTATGCCGTTCAGATCATCTCAGTATTTTTTAATGTTCTGTATATATATGATGATGATGCTATAAACGCATATATATATAAACGTATATATATACGTTTACTGTACATATATATATACGTTTACTGTTATATGTATATAATGTCTATATAATTACACGCATATTTATCGTATATGTTTATACTATAAATGCTCATGATGTTTTTGCAATATGTATACATATATATGTCACTACGGTCTATGTATCCATACGTAGCTATACAATTAAAGCAATAAAATATAAATATCGGCATTAATAGATATACAGTAAGATCTAAATATATTCTTACTTACAGATCTATTCAGTAGGCATATTCCCCTCCCCCAACTGAACACTACCGAAATATTCGATGCCTGTAAACTGTACCTCTCCTCATTTTATTACTGATCAGTGCAGTAATAAGTGACAGTAGATGGATTTTTGTATCTAGACCTTTGTTTTTTGCCCTAAAACGGTGTGTTTTGTGTAAACATGCGGCGATTATAGGCTATACTTTAATCCTGATCATATGTGTGTGTAAGGAAGGATATTTATGGGAAGGCGCTTGTTATTTTATCTCTACTTCAGGTCAATTGGTGTTTTTTTTTCCTCTAGGAGGTCACTGGCTCGGTGTCTCAGTTTCTGTATGTGTGTGTGGATCTTTTTTTCCCCTGCCAGTCTCTCCCTCTCTCCTCTCTCTCTTCCCCCCCTCTTCTAGCTGCTGCTGCTGTGTCTGTGGGAGCTTCACTCACACACAAACACAGACTAACTAACTCTGCTAATGAACTAGTTAGCCGTGTATTCTCATAGCCACAGCGAGAGAAAAAAAAATAGCAACTTACCCACCAAATAACCTGATACAACAGTTCTAATAAAGGCAAAACTTTCTACTGTCTTTGGAGACTTTTGGAGAATTTTTGAGAATTATTTTCATAGGGGATTTTTTTTTGGCTTGTTTTAACTCTGGTGGATTTAAAAGACCAACACTTTTTGATATTTTGGTTTGTGACCCCAGGATCTACACGAGAAGAGTTATCATGCAGAGTTTATAGGAAGAAAGGAAAGTCAATGGACTAGGAGTGCTGTTCCAGCAAGAAGTTGATCCAGCCTGCTTTTCGGAACTACAAAGCTGTCTCTTTTTAGTCCACATCTAGCATGAGGTAAGTGAGATTACCCATTCATTTGTGTCGAGTTTATATCCCCTTCCCCTCCCCCAACTTCTATAACCAGAGCTCAGTATAAAGCTATATGTGAAGTGCCAGCTTGTGTTATATTAATAATAACCTGCATACTGTATATATAGCACCAACATACTGGCCAGTGCTTTTCGATGACTTTAGGAGTATGTTGCCGGTACAGAGAATATCTCACATGACATAGTAATGTTTGGGTAATATATTGTGATAATTCTGCTGTGCTACATCTTTTATAATTTGTTGCTTAAAGAGGTAATGGGGGATGGGCTATGTTGAGTATGGCAGGGCTCTAGCTTATTCCTCATGTATTTATTTTCATGAGGAGGGTAAAAAACTGTAAAAATGCCAGGTATTCACATTGCAGATGGTGTGTGTATGTGTGGAGTTTCCTCAAGCCCCGGAGTGGGGGGAGGGGAATCCCATTCATGGGCTGTGTGTTAGACAGCGTTTGATCCCTTACATCAAATGTCAGAATGTTCTACAATAGTCTTTTTTTTCTAGTTCTGTTGCCTATAGAGTTGTTATGGTTTTGCTCAACCGGAAACACCACCCTGGTATCAGCTCATGTACCAAATGTATCATGCAAATTGGAAGACCACAGTGCAAGTTGTTTGCCTTGTTATTTATGTTGTTCTTCGAAAACAGAAGAAAAGCCAACTTGTTGCTTGTTGTGTTCCTTCGACTTTTGAGTATCTGAGATTATTGATGTTTCATTTGAGGACTAGTTTAGGGTGTTTTGTTGCCCATTTACTTGAATGTATTTATATGTGTCTATCTTGTGAATATATGCCAAAAGGACACTATTTTGGCCAGTGCTGGAACCATAAATATTATAGATAGATCCTTGATAGACACAAAACATTACTGTGAAATGCTAACAAACACTAAGTGAAAAATACATTTGAAAATTTGGTTATGTGGCTTCTTTACTTTTATTAGCAGCAAGAAGTGGTGCATAGCCTTTTATTTTGGAATTATCTTTGGAGTAGGATCCCAGGCTAGATGCACACCTTACTCTTTAAGAAAGAAAGTGTGAACCGTTTATGTAACAATGACTTTTATTTAATCAATTCATCAATCAATTCATTTCTTCAGTCAAACTGCAGTTTCCCATCACCACCACTATAGAGTGGATGGAGCATTCTGCTCCCAGTTCTTGTCTTGTGTGTAGGTTTCACTGCCAGGAGATATTAGAAAAAGTTCTGACAAAAGCAATACTTTTTTAAAGGGGTATGGTTGTAAGTGAGTCTGTAAAGTTTAATAGATTATTAAGTTTGGAATGAGGCTAAGGAAACTTCAATTGGGCTGTGTCCATATTCACAAATCAACATGCAACGCCCTGCCCATATTCACACCATAAAACTCAACATGTACTCCAAGTAAGCAGTCAGGTGATTCTCATAGCTGCCCCCCTAAGCTTGTCTCTCAGTGGGCATATTCCCCCAACTATGCTTCACATCACATGGTTCCTTAGTTAAAAGTGCATTTCCTGTTTTAATAATTGAACACTCCAAACAACATATGCTAATTCTGATGATCAATTGGGGGAACCAAAAAATATGTTGCATGGGGTCTCAGGTGAAAATAGTTTCTCACAATGCACTTCATGTCCCTCACCATCAGTGATGTAATTACAGGGGAAGCAGTCATAGCAGCTGCTATGGGGCCAGCAGTGTCAGGGGGCCCTGGCATCTGACCTGCCACACTAAAGAATGGAGGATGTGCACCATTATATACATATTTTGCTGCACATTGCACACGATAATTTGTATGTAACAGTTCACAGCACACAGATAAGAAATGTTGGGGGAGAAGGAGGCAAGAGCGGAATGACAGCATGAGGAATCCCTCATTTCTACTTTCTGCCGTCTACTTCCCCCATGTGGTCAGAAGCTACTGGGGTAGATCTGTACAAGTGTGTAAACCTATAAATCAATGCAGAAATGTGTGCACAGGTGTGTATAAATGTGAAAGTGTAAAAATGTGTGCATACATAGATGCATAATTTTTGAGGGGGCAGAAGGGCCCCATTTGAAGTCTGCTATGGGGCCCTTCCTCTCCTAGTTACACCCCTGCTTACCATCACCATAGGCGACTAAGATTGGCAAGACATATTCTAAAAATGAACAAACATTTTATTGAGATTTTTTTTCAGAATTCTTAATTGATTTCTTCATCACATGAGATGGTAATTAACCCTAAATATGCAAAACTCTTATTAAAATGTCTTTAGATGCAACAAAATAGAAAAGATGTATTACCAAAACAAAAAAAAAATCTAAGTTTATGGTCAGGTACAACTGACGTAGTAACTTCAAGCAAACCAAGTGTTGAGAATCGTCTCCCTTGGTCTCAACTGTGTGTCCCTTTGTTGGTCCTTCTCTCCTAGATCTTCAGATTGTGTCTATGGATGCTGTAACTTGTAATATCTTATGGTAATAATAGGCGAGTTTAAGGTTTAGATCTGGTTATTAATACTTATTTCCTATTACTACTCGCCGAAGAGTTTAAACATGATAAACCAGGGGAATTTACTCATAAATTCAGGCAATTGTGACTAATCTTCTCATATTTTTTATCCATGGTCTCCTTCATTATAGAAATCAACTTATAAAGCTATGCTGATGAGCTAGAAGTCCAAGAGTCAATATGAAACCAACAAAGGAAGTAGAGAAAGGGGCTGAGGTAGTACGCCCAATGGGGTGTGTAGGGCGGGATGTCCCTGTCGAGCCCTAACGGGATGGTGTCGGGACCTGGTGTGCCCTACCGGAAATACCTCAACTCGGGGCCGCAGCCCTAAACGACTGCCACCCCGACTGGAACCTTACCCTCCGCTCGGTCTCTTAACCCTATGATAAACGGGGAGAAATGCCGAAATGCCGAAACGGCGATGAATACCACTACCTCATGCCCAAACATCCTAAGGTAGCCACTTTCTATGGGCTACCGAAAGTTTACAAAGCCATGACTCCCCTCAAGGGGAGACCTATCGTCTCTGGTCTACAGTCTCTGTGCAACAATCTGGGCACGTACATTGACCAAATACTAGCCCCCTTCGTCACCACACTCCCCTCTTACACACGGGACACAACTGACCTCCTGAGGAGACTGGATGGACTTTACCTGTCACCACAGACCGTACTCGCCAGTATCGATGTGGAGGCCCTTTATATGTCTATTCTCCACAATCTAGGACTCAAAGCCACCAGGTTTTACCTAGAGGGCAGGGGCACTCAATACACGGCCCACAACAACTTCGTCTTACGCCTTCTTGAATTTATACTTACGCACAACTACTTCACCTTCAACGAGAAGTTGTTCCACCAGCTCAGGGGCACGGCAATGGGGAGCCCTTGCGCCCCCAGCTACGCCAATCTGTTCCTGGGCTGGTGGGAATATAATTGCATTTTTAATGAGGATTCAGCAGCCCCTAGCATCGAACTGGCCTCATTGTGGGCCAGATATATAGATGACATTTTTATCATATGGGAGGGCACAAAAGAATCCTTTACGGAACTCGTCCGCGACCTGAACATCAACACTGTGGGACTTAGGTTCACTTTTGAGACACACCACACTTGCCTCCCCTTCCTAGATGTTAGGATAACCAAAGCCTCCTGTGGGGAATTGCAAACGACCGTCTATCGGAAACCCACTGCTACCAACTCGCTGCTCAGATGGGAGTCCCATCACCCACCGGCACTTAAGAGGGGGATCCCCTTTTGGACAGTATCTACGAATACGTAGGAACTGCTCTAAACAACAAGAATTCCGCAAACAAGCTAAAGACTTGAGAGAACGCTTCAAGCAACGCGGGTATCCCCACTACACGAGACCCCCCACATCAGCAATGTGGATCCACAGAGAGATCAAAGGCTGCTTTAGGTACAGCAGGTGCATTGCCTGCAAAGTCATGACCAGTGCTAGGACATTCACCAGCAATGTAACAGGCACTACTTATACCATCCGGAGATTCATCAATTGCCTATCTAAAGGGGTAATCTATCGAGCATCATGTATATGTGGCAAAGAATACATAGGCAAATCCTTCAGAGAACTTCACCGCCGCGTCGGAGAACACCTGGGGGACATTAGAAACGGCCGCGACAAACCCCTAGCCCGACACATTAATGAGACCCATGACGGGGACACCAATGGCCTACGTTTTATAGGAATTGACCTCATCGATCCACCTAAACGGGGAGGCGACTGGGATCGCATCCTGCTTCAGAAAGAAGCTCAGTGGATTTATCGTCTAAAAACAGTCACCCCCTCAGGCCTTAACGAACAATTGAACTTCACCTGCTTTATGTGAACCCATTACGCACCCTCATTCCCTTAGTCAAACCCTCATTCCGACAGCATCACCACCTGATGCCATCCCTGCCTATCACAACAGCAACACCGTACCCCACCGGCCGCTCATCCTGTTCCTTCATAAGAAAACCAGCCTAAATCCTTCAGATGGTCCACCCAGGTTCTGGGCCAGGACTCACCCCTTCTTAGGTCCGCAGACCTAGCACCTATCATCAAATTTGGTGAATGTTTCACCTTCCCTCTTTTCCCTCCCCACCACACAATTTAATTATCTGGTTTAATCCATGTCTTTGCCTTACCTAGGTCCTTGTGACATTGTGACTCTTTTTCCGCAAATAGGCGGCTATTCGCTGGGCGCCTCCTACCACTGGGGAGAGTGGGGGCGTGCCGGTGCATCACTCACCGCCCTGCGTCCTCCCGGTTTCCTGGCGATGTGGCTCCCTGGCTTCCACGCCTCCTCCTCTCCCCCGGACGCTCCCGGCTCCCGTCTTCAATGTGCGCATGCGCACCTTGGGCGCCATTTTGTTGTAGCCTTCTCTCTGCTACATCTCCGCCCATGGCCCCGCCTGGGGGAGGGTATCTGACGCGCATTTATTGCGACGTCCATAGCGGCATTTCCCCACTCACGAGTGCAGCTCCACTGACTCCTCGCACTTGGATGCTCCTAGCCCAGCGCACCAGCACGGCACCACTGTGCCTTTGCGGCAAGTAACCAGCGCCTCACCACATCAGCCGTATCCTGCCCTGCATCGTGAAATAAGGTAAAAACGTTCACCGTTCTTTTTCTTAAGCATATTTCACTATTGTTCTGGCCATTTACCGCGCCTTCCCCTCCATAGATATTTGGTCCTTCATGCATACGTGCACACCCCGGATACCCTAATTCCTGACAAGCACCATTCGCACCCATATACTCATGCGTCTCTTGATTTTCCCAACAGGTCTCATTTCCCCTGAGGAGCCTATGCTACATAGGCGAAACATGGCATGTAGGGAATCCTGACCTACAAGAACACCATATACATTGTGTCTTTTTGGAGAATCACTAACTCACATATTCTACTCTCCTTATCCGGGTACCTAGACCAGTACTGTCTTTCCACGGACTTGTATGGCCCCTTTTGTCTCCAACACCGTCCTTTGACCACTCAGGACTTGACCTTCCATCCTCTGACTACTTAGGACTCAACCCTTTGTCATTTGACTGCTCAGGAATTGACCTTCTGTGCATGGGCACACTTGTACCATTATTGTACACTTGTCCAATAAAAGTTACTTTTTAACATAGTTCTCCGCCATTTGTAATTTCTCATATGCCCCACTAGGTGGAAGAGGTCGGGAACATACGTTCACCTACCTATTGTACTCCTCACATTGATGAGCTAGAAGTGTTCCAAGAAACCCTCTGTCCTGTAGCTTCACAGGTTTTTAGCACCTTCCACTCCTACTGTTACATTTGCAGCAGTGACATTATATATACGGCAGAGGCAGGGGGGATGTGAGCAAAGGGGATAGGGAGACAGTGAAAAATGCCTGTGAAGCCAGATAACTGAGGGGCTCTAGTAACACCCCCTGAGACTTTCTGGCTCAATAGCAAGTAGATGAGCACTGGTATTACATTGAAGTGAACACATACTTTACAAAGAACTTTGTGTTGCATACAATATAAGAAGGGAAAAATCTTTGTTTTTTACCTTCTGGATTACAGGGAAGCTGATGTAAATGTGTAGTGAAGGAGTACAAGTAATAGATGGCCTATATTCTACATGTCCTAGCAGCTGATATTTCTGTAGACTGGATTTATAATCTTTATTTTTCCTTGAGCTGGGGGTTGGAAACTAGACGCTATAATGGCCCCATAGACACCACATTGAGAAAATGGGAGACTATGATACTCTGTGGTGGGGCGGAGTTATTATAATCTGCTGGGGTATCTGCTGTTTCGGATATTTGAGGAGGCTCAGGCCTCCGGATTTATCCAGCAGAGGATGCGCCACGCATTGCCTGGCTTAGAATTGTGCTGTAGCTGTCACTAGAAAAGATGTAGATGATAGATAAATAGGTGTAGGATATAACAAGAATGCCCCGCCCACTTTGCAGCCCAGTATGACTCCTTTCCCACCCCTCCACAGGCACTTGGTGTGGAGGTGGCACAAGGGAGAAAATTATCACAATACCTTATGATTATTTCAAGGTTTGCACACCAAAAAATAGACAACACAAAAAAGCCTTAATAAATCTCCCGCGATATCTCTGACATATACACAGGCAGTAGCACCATTTGAGGCATTAGAGAGAATTATTGACCAGTACCAGAATAAATCCAGTATCTGTAAGACAGTTAACTTTTACTATTATGATGATGTTGCCTCACTATCCTCTTTCATTTACCTCATACACTTTCTATAGACTTCTAAGGTGTACTGTAATCTGATACTTCTGTGAGCGGTGCTTCTTCTTGGAAAACCAAGAATAGAGTAGAAATGTCATTATGTTTTCATTGACATTACATAATAAAATCTATCTGCGACTGTACCATTAATCCATGTTCAATCCTATCCTGATTTATGAAACTGCTTTTAACTAACAGAAATGCATTTTTGCCCTAAAAGTGAACTATTTCAAAATGATATACCGCCATTTTAATCAGCTAATTTGTTATTGATGGCCTAGAAAGATGATTGGCAGATAGCTTCCATGTATCCGAATAGATCCACATTGATTAATATTGCATCTAGGGGCTATAGACAGTGGCGTAATTTGAATCTGATGGTCCCCAGTGCAAAGTCTGTCCCAGTCCCCGACTATAATGTATGGTTTATAGTAATAGTCTTCTCATATGGGAAAGTGACGCCATAAGGGCCCCCTAAACCTCTTGGGCACGGGTGCGACCGCAACCTCTGCACCCCCTCAAGTTACGCCCCTGGCTATAGAAATAATGTTTGCACACAGGTCCACCCCTCTGCCCTGTTATAAACTCCAGTATTATAAATGTCACATGATAGCTATGAATCCCAATTCTTGATTTTACATTGGGGCCACAATATTGCCCTAAACAGAGCACCTTGCAGCAGTGTACTAGTGTAGAATAACCATGTGGTATGCAGTTTGTTGGCATCTATCCAAAAACTTTGTAATTCTAATTTTCAGACATTCTGGGTTATAGTAAAACCAGACACAATCTCTCTTGATCTAATTTTCTCAGCAAATCTATTCCTCTTTTCCCATGATACGTAAGAAGGGAAATATGAATGATTAAAGATGTATTTTGTTATTTCTTGAATATATTAGATCACTTGGATATAATTCCAATCTTTCTTGGATCAATATCCCCACCACTAAAGCTACACATTGTTGACTTGTGTTTATGAGACCGGCTTTGTGTTTTTAGAACAGAAGTAGTATAATGCTCAGCTTTGTGTTCTAGAATGGGTTTCATGTCTGTGGTTACTGCTTGTTTTCAATAAATATTGTTATACCGCCTACTGCAGCCACAGTCTGTATTCAGGGCCATGTAGCATTTGCTTCCTGTGTATTTCTGCATTTCAGTATTATTTACCATCAGACAGGGTTATATGTTCTTTCTAACAAAATGCAGATTTTAAATAGAACTTATGTTTTTTCCTGTCTTTATTTTTAGAACATTTTTTCATTCCCTTAGGCCACTATAATTATGAGACCATCCCCCACAACTAAGTATAAAGCAAAAGCAAGTCATAAAAGAAGTTAGAAAATGTAACAGTAGTACAAAGGCTTCCTAAGTGTTATGGACATTATGTGATGTTAAATGTTTTTTCTCTTTTTACTGGCTTTAGTATTTGTTCTCGACCTTGAGCTAGAGGAAACTCAATCTGAAACCGTTTTCTTAACGTGTGACATCACCCCCTTACCCCCCTTTGACTATGGGCCATATTTACTAATAATGAGCCAAACTGCTCTTAGTGCAGTTTGCCTCACTAATGTGCAGCAGGTGACACATTCATGAGGACCGGATCTCGGTCTTCTTGAATGTGGCGCATACTGCATGCGCCCAAAGTGCATGAACTATGTACACCAGATCCTCTTACTTTAGTAAGCAGCTCCTAGTGTCTTTTATAGGTGACAGGTCCTATTTAAGAACTTTAAATTTGGCTTGGAGAGGTAGTTAGACATTTCACAGTTAGATCCAACACATCCAAGTGAGCTGGACATAGCTATGTAAGGTGTTTTCTGAATAATATGATATTTATAACAGTACGTACAGCTAAAATGTAAGGAAAATTCAACTAAAGTCTCAGGTTGTTATAATATAACTGAGAAATAGGTCATCCTTAATTGCCTTTGGTTACTGTGCAATGTTTCCATAGCATTTGATGTATTTGCTATTCATCACTGGGCTGTTCACATCACATGGTCTATATAGGACATAGGGAAAGATTTCTACTTTCATGTTAGGAAAATCTAACACAAGAGTGGAGCAATATAAATGTAAGAACTAAAGTACATTTACTTTGGAGCCAAAGGTAGCTGGTTGTATAGTACAGTAAATTGATTTTAAATTCATTAATTGTAAATATGGCACAAACCTAAAAAGTCCAGTGAACTTAGAGAATTTATCGTATGATTTCATTCTAACTTCTTACTTTGTATACTATAAAATCTGTATTGTCCAACTAAAGAAGCTATGTCCTGATCAGATCAACCATTTTAATTTAAAAGTACCTGTAATCTCATTATATCAAAAAATGGTGTAAATAGGACTTGTCACAAGCTTTGACCTTTCTAAGTTTTGTTCGGGTACCTCAACCGAAATCCTCAACAATTCTGTCCACCAGTAAAACCCATTACTGGTGGTGGCAACTGAATGTTAGTGATTGGGGTTGAGCCTGAATGCCAAAATTCTGACTCAAAACTACTAACCATTCCCAATCTTCCTGTGAGGAATAACAGAGATAATTTAAAAAAAAGAATTTTTATCATACAATTAACAACCATTTATTATAATTGTAATTAGAGGTAGGTGAAGAAGCAATGATTATTTTTTTACTAAAAACTAAATTATAAGGCATATGTTGACATAAATAACGTATATACTTGTGTGTAAGCCAAGGTTTTCAGCACACAAAATTTGCTGAAAAACCTCAGCTTATACACGAGTCAATAAAAAAATAAACTTACATACTCACCTTTCGGCGCCCCCGATGCTCAACACTAATTCATGATGCTCCCTGCGGCTCCCAGTGGCTTATATTCTCTCTTCTCTCTGCTGTATTAGCCAGCAGAGACGTGGCCATTCCCTCTTCCGGCCAGTGACCCACCCTATGATGTGACGGTGTCGCCGTCATAGTGTGCAACGGCAGAGCGCATGGACGCGTCTCTGCCGGCTGTTATGGCAGAGAGAAGAAAAAAGTGGAGCCACGGGGTCAGGAGCATCACAAAGTCGTGCTGAGCATTGGGACTGCCCTAAGGTGAGTATGTAAGTTTATTTTTTATGTTTTGGGCAAACTGGGTGTTGGCTGGCTCTATAGTAAAGGAGGCTGGCTGTATACCAAAGGGGGCTGGCTAGCTGTATACCAAAGGGGGCTGTCTATGTACTAAAGGGGGCTAGCTGTATAGCAAAAGGGCCTGGCAGGCTATATACTAAAGGGAGTTGGCTGTATACTAAAGGGGTCTGGCTGGCTGTATACTACAGGGATACTATAGCTGTATGCTTCAGGGGGCTATATACTACTGGGATCTGGCCAGTTATATACTAGAGAGGGCTGGCTATATACTACTGGGGGCTGAGTAGCTATACTCATTGGTGCCAGCACCGTCCATGGCAGTTCCCAGCAGGTGTCAGCTGTGTAACACAGCTGACACTCACAGCATATGGTGAGGGCTCGGTCTGTGAGTTGTCTACATACTTCACAACCAGGCACTGTATATTTACGATGGATGGTCGTGAAGGAGTTAACTATGGAGATGAAGACAAAATTTGGAGGAAATGAAGTAAATGAGAAATTAAACATAAGTAGAGAGAAACATATAATCTAAGATTTAATTTGTAGAAGCTTTGTTGAATTTTAAAAATTCCTTCGTTGTGGTCCGTATGGAATCAATTTGAAATGAATTGTCCTTGAAATGGGTATATTGCCCATGTAGTCCTAAAGCTCCTATCATTTTTGATTAATTTTTTTCATTTTTTTTTTTTAGTTTTCACTCTTATGTCATGTACTCAAAGGATATATATATATTCTTGAATACTAGCATAGGTCCTGACAGGACGATTGTTCATGGAAAGTTAGAGATCACATGACCCTCCATCTGCGGCCATTTTGTACTCAGGAGTGTCTGGCTGATGAGGTAAAAGACAAGAGTCTTCACTGTATATTTTGCTTCCCTCTAATTTCATTGTTTGAAAATGGCTACGTTCTTCTGTTTGATCTGATTGATTATTTTGAGCCTTGAGCCAGGTTCTCTAAAGCTTGGACCTGATCTGTTACCACAGTGCCACTCTACAGTACACTATTTTCCATTGTTATAGTTTTATTAAAACAGAACATTTTTTTTTAAAAAATTGTAAAAAATAAATAAAAGCAAGATAAGATTTTTATGTTAATAAAATAAAACTCTGTGTGTAAGAGGACTAGAGCAGGCTATACACTAATTTCCAGGACACTTCAAACAACATCAGTTTGGAAGAAACAGATTCAGCCACAAATCAAATCTTATAAACAATACCAATATCGGCATGTCAAAATTTTTTGGTTAAAGCTTCTTTTCCAACAAATCTTGAATGATTCTCTCGACTCTCCCGGGCACCTATGGGAGTCTTAGAGACAGCCCAGTGTCCACTACCAAAGGAAATAACAACCTGCTTTGGTAAGGATCACATTTTTTTACTAGGCCTTCTCAATGAATCATTTGGAAAAATGTATTTTTTATAAACTTGCAATAATAATGTAAAAAATGTAACTCCCCAATACAAAGTGAACTGTGTACACCTCTGTCTATCCCGAGACCAAATTCTTCCAGTCTGTGTATACAGTGTATACTTGTCATTCCAGCTTTGGTCTGCACAGTTGACCTCGAAATTAAGTGCTTTACAGGACCTTGAAACTAAATTATTCCCACATGTTCAGAACAAAGTTTCCTTCAACAAACTGTGTCTTAAGATATCATTCAACTTGCATATTATAATTAAAATGGACACTTGAGTCAGCTTTCCCCATATTACCCAGTTTGATTGTATTATTTAATATCCATTTCTAAGGATATGAGTCTCAAGTAGTCTATTGATGTAAGATTGATGTAACAGAAGAATGCCATAAACAGTCGCAGAGATTTGTTCCCTGTGGTCTCCTCGTTATATTAACCGATTAAGGAAATTGCTGTATATGCAAAGATGTCATATTGAGGGGATAATCTCAAAACATTACAGACTCTTCACCGAAAAGCAAATAAAGAGTCAGTATAAGATAGCTTATCTTTTGGTGTTTGTTGTAAATACCAAAGTTACTATTAGGTTAGTGTAGATTATATACTGTATATTACTTTAAGGTACAGCAGGTGGCAAATGTTTATAATAACCTTTTGCTTTCCTTTGCTGAGGTCATAGTTGACAGTCAATGACTTATAATCCTATTACTGTGCCTGATGAAGGAGAACTGCAGGATGGGGCAATAAGGCTGACATCATGTTCCATATATATAACTGGTTACTGAACATATCCTATTTCTATTTTAGTAGATTTGTAGGTCCATGTAGCTGTTCTCCAATTCCATTTACTGTAAAACACAATCAGCAGTTCTTAAAAACATAGCTGTAACTGAACCAGAATATCCCTGTGACATCCCATGTCTATACCATATCACAGCATATCACACACATTCAGTTACAGAATCAATAGGGCCTCCTGCCCCTTTTGTCCCACTGGAAATACCAAGAGGTGCACAACCATGTGGCATGTTACATTATACAAATTGTAGAGAGGAAAGAAAGCTGGCACTCACCATGTAAAATTTTCAGACTTCCAACAGCGTTAGCAACATGATGCAGGAGAGAGGAAACACGCAGGAGCCCACTCGAGGCAGCAGCCCGTTTCGCGCTAACTGAGTTCTTAGTCCTGCCTGGACTAAGGCAGGACTAAGCGCTTAGTTAGCGCAAAACGGTCTTATGACATGATGCAGAATTAAAACCAAACCAGTATATCTCTTCCAGAAGGAACAGACGCTAGACAGCACTGTTTTGACCTGATTAGGTCTCCTCAGTTCAGCATAGGGGACTGGTTTAGTTGTGTGAGAGGCTTGTGACTAGGGTTGAGAAGTAAGAGTTCTCCTTACAGAGACTACCAATTAATGTCATCATGTAGGAGTGTGGAGTCTTATAGCCATGGATTCTCCACTAGGGGGATTCTGTGAAAATATGCAAAGTTTTCCAGAATGGTGTAAGGAAACGTACGCTTCTTTTTGCTACTTTGTAAGGCAGCTCCCTTATAACATGATGCCGGATTAAAACCAAACCGGTATATCTCTTCCAGAAGGAACAGACACTAGACAGCACTGTTTCTAACTGATTGGATCTCCTCAATACAGCGTAGGGAATTGGTTTGTCTGAGTCAGAGGCTTGTGACTAGGGTGAAACGATAGTTTAACTGTACTGTATCTCAGGTGAGTAAAGCTCCAGCATTCTTGCATCATTTTATAATGTTTTATATATTTTAGTGGTGACAAAGTTAAAATATAAGAGCTGTGTTTACAGTAACTAAGATGATTTCTTAATACCATATATACTCGGGTATAAGCCGACCCAAGTATAAGCAGAGACCCCTAATTTTACCACCAAAAACTGGGAAAACCTATTGACTTGAGTATAAGCCGAGTGTGTAGTATACAGCCAGCCAGCCCCCACGTAGTATACAGCCAGCCCCCATGTAGTATACAGCCAGCCCCATGTAGTATACATCCAGCCCCAATGTAGTATACATCCAGCCCCCATGTAGTATACAGCCAGCCACATGTAGTATACAGCCAGCCCCCATGTAGTATACAGCCAGCCCCCTGCCAAGCGCATAAAAAATAAAAAACGTAATACTCAACCTCCTGTGTCCGGATCATTGGCGTGGCTCCCAATATACGGCATGAGGCTCCCGATCTTTGGCGCAGTTCCCAGCGGCTACTCTTCTCTCTTCTTTCTTTTCTAGCCGACAGAGTAAACGAGTATATACGGTAATTGCAATGTTGTATTGGTCGCTATAAGCTATTATACATGACCAATTTGGCAAGTTCTGTGCAGCGCTGCGTAATCTGTGTGCGCTATATAAATAAAGGATTATTATTATTAATGGAGCAGTCAAGACAGACTGAACATAGGGTCCACAGCGGTGGCTGTTTCAGGGTTCAGTCCAAGCAATCAGACACTCGTCCTGTATCTTGTGGATAGGACATATATGGTATTTTTGCAACAACCTCTTCTAGAGTTAGATTGACCAGAATGTCACTAATCAATCATATTATTGTCAACTTTCCAAACTAATTGGAAGAGTGAGTTGGCACAAAATGGCAAATTATTGATCATTATCAACCAACCGTGCCATACACATCTGGTTACAGCTGACAGTGGTTAAAGAAATACAACATTACAGATATGTTTAGTCTGTTGTAAGCTAAACAACAGATTGCACAAATTATTAATGTAAATTCTTAAAAGTTTTTAAAAATACTTAAAAATAATCATTTAGTGCCACTGTACTAAGATATGCAGGTCTATGTATTTCTCCACTGAAAATCGCAGAGGTACAGTTGAGAACTATAAAACAGGTATCCTTTAAATAACTTTCTTGAAACTTATAACTAGCCATATTGACTACATTCATAAGGAGTAACTTGAAGCTCTAGGTCCTTCTGTAATAGGGCACTCCAGCTCTGTGCTATTAATAATGCTCCTGTCATATGTTTGACATAAGGGCCTTTCGATCCCCTTAGGCACCGGGGTTTGTCTGCAGCTGCTATATTTACACCCCTTTCCGAAAATGAGAAATAATTTTGAGGAAAAATGATGTATGATTTGATACTTGGCTAAGTATGATAACTTTCTTTATAATGCGATTCCGCTGCCATAGCAGGCTATAGTTGGATGGCCTTTGAGTTTGTCTTACATTTCAACAAGTCCTATGAGGCATTCAAAAGTATGTTCTGCAAGTACATTTATTCATTGCTAGACAGAAATGTCAACATAGACTTCATTCTAAAATAACCAACTATAGTCTGCAGTGGTCATGACAAGTAACCCAGTTTATTTCTAGGATATATTTTGCTATGTGTTCTGGTTTTGACAGCACCATAGAGAGTGAGTGATAAATGATCTCCCAAAGTCCCAAAGCCCATGTAATTGAAATATATAGTGTACATATTATGAAACACTTTAGCAAACTTTATACTTCTATTGTCATCACCCTTTCCTATGCTGAACAGTTTCATGAAAATATAATTAAAGGGAACCAGATTATATATAAACTATATGGTCTTAATATAATAATGTGGCCTAAATGCTGAGAAATCTTCCTTCTTAGTTATTCACAAATGGAGCAGTACAACCTCTCTTGCCTGATTTCATTACCCAGTATACCCCTCTCAGCGTTGATTAATAGTACACTTCACTAGATCTGGCAGTAATGTCCATAGTGCACCAAAATACTAATTTCTATCTATACTATATTTCTCTGTATTCAGGAGACATATTTTCTTATGGTGTGATAATAATTTAATTTAGGAAACTACACCTATAATGCCATAAGTTTACTTTATATGGAACTGGGGAGCAGGTTCCCTTTTTACCCTACACCATGTTGTTAGCATGGAGCTTTTATAACCATGCACAAAGCTCTTAGGTCTTCCTTAAGTAGTGGGGTGTAGTGATCTATAATATGTGGGGTGCCACGTGTGTAGATTTTCAGGGTAAGATGCGGTCTCCTTGTTTGTATTGTATGATAATGCTGGTTACCACTTTCTGTATAAAATAATAACTGTAGAAATAAAGTGTATAGGATTGAACGCCCTGAGGATAAATGCACGGTATAGTTATACAAAGTTGGACAAAAACTTTAGTTTAGCCTACTTTCAGAAAATATGTACATTAATAAAACATGTCAGTTTAAATTTTTATGCAATGCTGGATTCAGCACAACACGACTTTACTATTATTATTCGATCAATTTAAGTCTTTTACATAACTCATAGACATTATAGATTACCATACATTTATCCTCCCGCATTGAAGCATCTTGTAGTAAGTAGGTTTATGTGACTATGTTTCCTCCTTATCTTTTATAAATCAATACAGGTAAAAAAAAAAGTTAACTTTTTTAAACGATATGCAAAGAACCTGTCACTACCATGCATGTGCAATATACTCTCAAAGTGGCACAAGTAGCCCATGATGGGTGCATATGTTACACCCTGTGGCCATCCTTATCTCATCAAGACACCATGAGGCACATTTACTTACCCAGTCCAAGGAGTTCACAGAAAGTGCATTGTCCGATGATAATCCACTGATATCCTGCATGTGTCACTTCCCTGCTCAGGTCTGACAGAGTTCACCTTCTTCTTCCTGGTGCATGTAAGTGCATTGTCTTGTGACACATTTTGAAACTTAAAACCCGTGCTCAGTCAGAATCAGTCGGATCGTCCAATGACACGCCCCCCGATTTCTGTTGCATGAAAGCCAGCACAATCTGACACAATCCCAGCGCAAACCCCTTCTAAATACCTGTCAAAGCTGCACAGATCCTGAAAACAGCAAACAATCTGACAAAAGTGCAATCAGCGACCCTTGGTAAACAAGCCCCCATGTTTCCCTGTTATGTTAGGAGCGGAGACATGGGAGTTGAGTATATTTATTTATTATTACCAGGGTATGTATATGACCCTTATAGAGACTCCTATATTGTACTTACCAGCAGGACTGAGAACTTCCTGTGAAGTGGGCCTATGTTAGTGGTCGGAGGGGTGTGCCAAGGAAATCGGTACGCTCCTCCGACCACTGATATGACAATGGTTATCATAAAGGAGGAATAATGACTGCAATGACCCCTTTGATCCTCCGGGAACTAGGAAGACATCATAGTAAGTCATAGGTAGACCCGCTGCTCCGGCATTGTACAGGCAGCCTTTATGGGGGTGAGTACAATATAAGAGATCTAGATAGGATCTAGTACGTACACTGGTAAAGTTTGTTATTAGTGGCCAACTGCTTTACGGCTTTCTACCCCTCTTTAATTTATTTAATAAATAATGTAGTTTGGCTACTAATAATATAATGTATTTTTATGATTCCACTCTACTTCCCCTATACCAGTGTATTTGACCCGTCCGCTGTTACTTCTCCCTATCCGCCTATTTTCCCTTTTCATTCCAAAGCAATTCAGCATCATGTGAAAATAAACTTGTACCATTTCATTTTTATCTCTGGCCTCAGTTGAATGTGATGTGACATATCATTTTGTTTTGGTCTATTTTGTAGGTTATCGGTTCACACACACAACTGGATTGCCATTCTCCATGCTATTTTCATATTCTTTTCTGCTTAGGATCTATATAGCTCCTCTTTGTATTGTGTAAATGTACCTTGTCATATTGAAGATTTAAAGAGATGGATGGTTCCACACATTTTTGGAGTTCAGTGAACTGCAAAAGGCACATGACAAGAACGGGCACTAGATTATACAATACAGCAGTGTCAGCTGTTTCCATAATCTGGCAGTCCTGGAATATTTTAGAAGAAGAAACCAACACCAAAGGAAAGGTTGTTTTAATAAATTTAAATATATTATTATAGCGACATGACAAATGTGTGAGAAGCATCTGCTGCAAGTGTAATAAGGGAAAAGGTTGATTTAGATATGATGGATTATACATTAATCATGAATTCTTAACTTAACCACTTACATGTTATTTGCTAATTTTGGGACACATGGTGAAATCAGAAGCTCAGGAATGATACGATTGTACAACACCGTCACTTTACGCACAACTGTATTACCTAAGGACAGCCAAGTCCTAGACAGTATTTGGATTTACTATTATCTTTCTACAGGTTTGTTAACATCTGTGGCTATTGTTGGGGTGGTAGATTACATGAGCAGGTTGCAATGATTTTATATGAGCCCCCAAATTCAATATTAAACCGGCCTCTACATGGACGTTTATTTTCTGTGCTGAAACTGAGCCTTATGCTGATCCAATCCCACAGATTTCAGACATTGCCCTGGATAGGAGTCCTTGCATCATACAGAAATATGAAACAAGGACTCCCTATCTGTGAGCCTAACTGCAGGGAAAGTGCTGTATTAATTATAACAGTACTGGCGCTACAGTTCAGTCAGCAGACAGAGAGTCCTTACATCATATTTCTGTATGATGCAAGGAAGCCCATCCTGTGCAATGTGTGCAGTCTGTGGGATTGGACCAGCATATGACTCAGTTTCCACTTGATGCAGACCTTCATGCTGGCATGCTTTATCAAAAACTGTGCAGGTTCCTGTGGATATTACATGTGTAATACATGGCTATTTCAATTTAGCCATAAATTCAGATGAGAAAACTTGACAGTGAACAAAACTTTGCACCGTATATAGCTTTCTGTGCAATAAATATCTGCATTATGTATATGACATTTTGAACAATTCTTGTAATATAATAATATATTAGGAAGCAGATTGGTAAATCCTTGGTAAAATCTGCAAGTATTTATTGGACTTTGGGTACAGTTTAACTCTATGCCAAACTTGTCTACAGCAAGTTTTAGATCTTACTTTGGATGTATTGGAAGATGAAAATCTAAGGCTAGGATCACATAAACAGTGGAGGCTTCATTATAGGTGCAAAAATAATTAGGAAACTAGTGCAGCACACCTTGCCTGGTAGACTCATAGATATAATAAAAGAAACCCAATGGACCTCATTATACTCAGACAGCACTGGAGTCAGTGGCATAACTTGAAGCTGATGGGCCCCAGTGCAAAGTTTGTGCCAGGGCCCGACTATAATGTATGGTTTATAGTATTAATCTTCTCATATGGGAAAGTGAGACCTTATGGGCCCCCAAAGCCTCTTAGCATTTTTTTTTTACCCTCTACCCCCCTCAAGTTACTCCCCTGACTGGGGTCCATCATATGAAAGATCTGCCACTGCCCATTTTGGTATTTTGCTCCTTAACAGAACAGTATAGCAGAGGAAGAATGTAAAGGGTTCAACTATACGTAGTCATTTTTCAATGTACTAAATTGTAACTACATTACTACATTGCTACTGTGTTTGGCCATGGAGGAAGGTATCTGAAAAAAAGCCTTGGATATTAAGTGGAAATTGATCATCCTGCTTCAGTTGAGCCACATCGGTGATTCCCCAGATATACTGCAATACAAAAGAATGCTACATAGAGAAATATTCCTAATAGTTCAAAGGAATGAAAAAAATAGTGCCATTGCCATGTTGTGGTTGATGATGGGGGTTGGTAAATAATACAGTGGTTCTCTGTTTGTTGCTCTTTGTCATGTACTACCGGCTCAGGCCTTGCCCATATATAACGCAGTGTAATTATTCTACCTGGAATTTTCCTTTGCATTTGTTCTCTTTTCCCTTGCAGGCATTTGGGAAAAACTGAGCTTATATAATGAAACTGAAAAGATTTTACTTCCCCCTTAACTGCCTTTATCTTGTCCTCTCACTGTCCTCACTGAATAATTCAGAAACTTAGCAGGTATCTTTTCAGCACTGCAGTGACATAAGTGCTATACTGAGAAAAAATGCTAAGAACTTCTACCTGCTCCTGAGTTCTCTTATCCTGATTACATCCTTGCTTTAGCTACATGAAATTCTAGAAATAAACAATTGAAAGCCAAAAAATTCTGCTCAAAATGTAAAACTATAGTAACACACTGGGAGAACAATGTACAGAAGGAAAAATCTTTAAACTGATTGTATAAAGTGTATAGTTTAGATTTTATTATTAATACATTATTTATAAACACTGTTTATTAGCCATAGCTATCACCCTCTCTTATTGCTAATGTGGCTAGGGACCTAAATTTAAGCGATCTACTTTAATGGGAGATTGTGGTGCACAGAGATCTGCCATTAATAAGATTGCTTTGACACTGTGTCAGCCCAATCCGATAAAGAGACAGTGAACTGAAATGATCTGTCACAAAATGTACTGATGTCAGTCTTCAAAGTGAATGAATCCTTCTTGCATTCAGGGTGTTGCAATGGAAACCTGTGCTGTTTAGATGAAGTCACAGCCTGATTGGGAGTGGCATTCAGAGAGAATAAGATCTGCATATTGTAAAAAAAATATATAATTATTTTTTTAATTCAATTTAAAAAAATGGCTCCATGTTAAATCCCCTCAAAAGACAAGGAGGCACTCTCCCCATCCAGAGAAAAAAATGATTTTATCTCCAGAGGCAGCAAAACTTCTTTAATGTTAGAACTGTTAATTTGTGCAATAGCCAAGCTCAGGGGCTGGTCACAGCAGGGACAGCAGAGAGCTTCAAAAAGGGTCTAGATGCCTATTTACATCAAAATAACATAATAATAACTTCCACTCACTATTCCTCTACTAACATATGTCAAGTATGAATGCATAATTAAAAATAAAGCCAAAAAAGAAGAGTAAATTATCCTGCCTACTCTTTTTCTAATTGTACTACACAACATATACAAAATAAATTATACCAGTTTGTAAAGTATGGAATAAAATAAAAGATTCAAGAATTATATTTTACATTTCAAAAGGTGAAATTTTGTCCTCTAAAATCTTGGTCATAAATGAGTTTAGACCTTCTACCCAATATTATATGGCCTGAACATGTCAGAGCCTTTGTGCATGAACTCGACCTTTGAAGGTGTCCTGCAGTATTTGATACTAAGAAAACATTTTTAAACCTCTGATGTTTCTATGACAACTATTCCTAAACAATGTTTGCAGTGTATTAGGGTAAATCATAGCGTCCTCTCTTCCCAGGTTAAAAAAAACTACATCATTTGTCAGAGTACACCAACAGGTTTCATTGCCCCTTGGTTCAGCACCTATGTTTACGTGTACATTGTGTGTGCTCTTACTATTGTAAAGGATGCTGCCCCGTATACAACAGGCTGCAAACCATTGGGACAGATTTACTTAACCAGTCCTGTCGCAATCCCGCGGTGCGTTGTCCGACGAGGATTCGGGTCTGCCGCGATTCACAAAGCTCGTGCGCCCGATATTCTGCATCCGTTGGTTCCACGCCGAGGTCCGCCAGAGTTCACCTTCTTGTTCCTGGTGCATGTAAGTGCGTGTCCAACAAGCCAGTGCCAATGCGCCAAAATCCGATCGCATGCTCCAAAATCCTGGGGCAATTCGGCGCAGAACGGAACTCGTCGGGAAACCCACCGAAAATGCACTCCGCGGACCCTTAGTGAATGAGCCCCATTGTGTTCTGGTAACGTTTGTGAGATGACATCAGGTTGGCCAGCCTTTATCCTTCACATCAATGTTGTTCCATTATTCTACTTGGCCAATGGTTTCTGTTGAATGGTTTTCGGTGATCTCTGGTCACAGAATGCTGAAAACAACCCACAAGATGTCAATTTGTCATGGTTAATCCTTCATTGTTTGGCACTCGTCAGTCTACAATTCCCTGTTTTTAACCGATGCAATTCTGGAATAGACCTTGGCTTATTTTTATAATTTCCACATATTCTGCCCTATCAATAAACTGATTTCTCTGACATGTTTGACTAACAGTGACCCAGTGTCCACTGAAGGAGAAGTGTGGTATGGAATGCTACTTGTATAAAGTAGTAATAGCTGGTTTTTAATGTACTAATAGCTATTCAAAAGGCAATTCCATTTTGAGAAGGATTCTGAACAGGACCTCCCCCACATTTCTGTGCTGTCCATATGCCAAAACAGAGCACATAGACAGGAATGATCTTAATGATATAACCCTATTGTAAAACTGAATAACTGCCGATTTGTGCAATGAAAAACAAAGAATTTAGAAAGAGAGAAAGTCTCAATTAATAGAAAACCACTGTTTTTATATACAGTTATTCCAAATCAAACTCATATAAAGGTCAATTGTCTGCATTTATGGAATCCACAGATCTGCTTGCTCAGAAATTTTTTACAATGCACCTAAACCATCTCTTGCATAAAGGACTGAAAACATGTTATTTGGGGTTTAAAATGACTGTAATTGAGTTATTACAATAATTTTAGCTAGTAGTTCTGGAATACTTTAAGAATGTCAATGTGTTCCAACATTCTTCCTGTAAAATGTTACTTTTTGTCCAAAATGTTGAAAAAGAGCAGATTATTCTGCAAATCTAAGCTGCATTTTGCATCCCAATTACAATAGCCATCTAACCCCTTTGAGACATCTAGAAACACAATAAATGGTTTCCATTTTCCCTGCTCACCAAGGACCTAAATTTTACTAAAGATGGGTTGTAGAATCCCATTACAACTGCATTGGAAATATGCCTTTCTGCTTTCTCTAAGCATTTGCATTACTATATAAATTTGTGTTATAACTTACCTTGCACCCGGACAGAATCCTCTGTGTAGCCCAGTACTTGGGCTTTGGTTTGGACTCATTTCAAAAAACAACATGTGACTTGTCTGTGCTGCAGACTGCTCAGCTCTTGGCACCCACCTTTGTGCTTCTGTACAGCTCCTCCCTCTGCCACTGATTTCAGCTCACGAGGCTGTGGGCTCTTTGAAGGAGCAGGAGGGAGGATCTCTACAGGAGCACAAAGGTGGGGGCCAAGAGCTAAGCAGTCTGCAGCACAGACAAGTCACATGTTATTTTTTAAAATAACTCCAAACCAAAGCCAATCTCTAGGACTAAACAGAGGATTCTGTCAGGGTGCAAGGTTAGTTATAACACACAATTATATTGTAATACAAATGCTTACAGAAGGCAGAAAGGCAGATTTGCAGTGTAGGTGTGAGGGGCTTCTGTAACCTGTCTTTAGTAAAAAGGAGGTGCCTGGTGACAGCTTCCCTTTAAAACAAAAAGTCAATGAACTATAAAAAGAAAAGATACACATAGAATCAGAGGTGGCACAGAGAACATTTAAAAAGGCTCACTGGATCAAATTGCTTGGTGACTTTCTTACATGGAGTCTATCAGATAAGATAATACATTATTTATGCGGCTTATATTTCTTCAAAATTATCATCAGGTTTGTAACTTAAAGCTGTTGAGCCTCGATGAGAAATCTATATGTGGCCCGCAGCTAATATATTGAAGAAACACCCTTTTGCGCATTATGCACCTTGTGGGGGACATGTCTGAAATTCTAAGAGGTTCCAAACTGATAGAATTCTGGCACTGCATTGTACGCCAAAATTAAAATCCAAGCCAATACCATCATATATTTTCAATTTGGCTGGCCAAGGCATCCCAGCTCTGACCATCATTGCCCCCATCCTGTTAAACCCATTTTTTTAAGGTTGCATGTTTGATGCAATTGGGCCTTAGCAGTCTCTTGTGCACACCATAGCACCATAGCAATTTTTTATGCCTTTTACACCAAAAAACTCAAAGATAAAATGTCCCCCAAATTTTTTCTGTGTAAGAAACTGTTAACAAGTGAAAGTAAAGATTACCAATGATAATAGCTAATAAGAATTACAAGTTATGGATTGAATTGTGTAATACAAAAATGAAAATATACCACACATAAATTTCAATGGGACCAAAGTTAAGATTGTGGTTTGGAAGGTACATCGAATTCTAATGACTACTGTTTGGGTTTGTTTATATAATAGTACTTTTCCATTTTGGAAAAGTTCTTAAATGGTAATTGCAATACATAATGGGGCAAATTTACTTACTCGCGATCCCCGATTCGGATGGTCCGACGCGGATGAAGTCCGGCACGATTCATGAAGATTGTGCACCTGCATTCCTGCATCCGTCACTTCTGCACCGAGGTCCGCTGTTGTTCGCCTTCTTCTTCTTCCTGGTGCTTGTAAGTGCATGTCTTGCGACACAATTTTAAATGTTAAATCTTGCGCGTTGTCCGAATCCGTTGGGTTGTCCGACAGCCCACCCCCAATTTCTATCGCATGCAAGACGGCACTGATGCACCAAAATCCGATCGCGTGCAACACAATCCCTGGCGTGATGCGGCGCAAAATGGAAATTGGCGGGAAACCCGACGAAAATGCTCTCCGTGGACCCATAGTTAATGAGCCCCAATGTGTTGAAACTTTGTTATATTGGAAACCTGCATCAGCTAACACTATCCTTCAAGTAGATAGCTGTTACTCGAAACACGTCATCAAAAATCTCCTCATCAGGGGAATACAATAAAACCAAGAGGTTGTGATCTAATGATAAGACTTTTTCCATAGAGTCACAAATTATTGATAACAGGTTAATGAGACAATGGTACAAAGATAGAGCTAATAGTATTGTAAAAAAAAAAAATTATTTATCATTTGAAGAAAAAATGGTGCACCTGAAAAAAAAATATGGGAGCTACCATTAGTACGAGTTATAATACTGATTTTGACTCTATAGTATCCATTATAAAATAATACTTATCCCTCCTGAAACAGGACCCTGTTATATTTGATGTTTAGTGTAAGGGTTGTTATTCTTTAGCCACATAATGTGTCACTATTGGTGATATCATTGTACCAAATGTTTTTCTTAGTCCTTACTCAGAAGTTCCCACATGACTCCACCACAGAAGAAACTTCACTTGTGGACATCAACTGTGAAACATTTTCCAATATCAAGCTTTTTCACAGGTGTAGCCTAACAAATGAGTTTCATTATGGGTGTGTTCTTCAGGCTGCCGTTTCAGGTTAGAAAACCCAAGCTCCTTTCTGTGAGTTTATTTCGTTTTGACTAAGGACATATAGTTTTGTCCGAAGGGCCTCAATGTTTTTCTATTCTAATCTTTTTATTTGATGCTTTTAAAAAGTATTTCTTACTAACTGCAATATGTTTTCCTACATTGTCACATCTTTTTTTCTACTGCTTACATGAATGTCCTGTTTGTTTATTTACTCAAACCAACCATCAGTTCAATGAACATTTTGGCAAACATTTTGGCTTTCTGACCATTGGCCCATCTCAATGGGCCTTTAGGAATCAGACGACATTTCATTTTGATGCATAGTATGGTTGAAAGTTATTCCATTGGGTTTATTTTTTCTCATTAATGCACATTACACAAATCATGGAGTAGCCTTATTATGGTTCTGATCCTGAGTCTTAAGAGCTTGCTTTAATTTGTAAACCACTATTATGTCATCAATGCTTTGTTTATTTTTGCCATAGTGTCTTTTCTATATATATAAAGGCTGCTTTTATCGTGTGAAACCTAACTACAGTGAAATGTTTCATAAGTTGAATTATGACGTCCCCCTAGAAATTCGTTCTAAGGAATGTTCATTAAATTCACTAACACCAATTCAATAAAACAAACTTATTTCTAGTTTCCTTTTTTTTAAAGTTTCCTCTTTAAAAAGTATTATTATTTGGGGACTTTGCCTGGAGAAGAATACCAGTGTTACATCATTACAGTTATAAATAACTAAAACCAAAGATTTATAACAGACATAACTTCTGTTGATTTGAAATATTTCATTCATATTATTTCTTACAATGAACATGCTGAAACTCCTTAAAAAACATCTACAAATTTATAGGTGTTTGTTTCCAAATCAATCAACTCCATAACAAGTTTCTAAGAATTACAAATTGTGACTTTTGGCCTTTTTCTATGACTTAAGTTGCATGATGGGGCATGGAACAAGGTAGGCTCGGGCAGAGACACCTTGGTCAGCTACATTTTATCCAAACAACTCCAGTAAAGTGGTTTAAGCTAAAATGCCGGTCCAGAAATGGCTGAAGCTTGTGTGTTGCTGAGACTAAATAATCTATTTTTAATTGAGACTTGGAAATAAACCATTGTCTTGTATGCAACAGTTTTAGAATATTAATTGAGAGCATACACAACTAGGAAATCTATCTTGGGCCAATAACTAGGTGCATAGAGTAAAAAAAGCATAAAACTTTTGCTTGAAATATATCATTTTTTTAATTATAGCTTAGTCCACGTTATAAAGAACTGTTATTATAAAAGCACAGCTAAACAATAAATGGAAATTGAATATCAATTTGTTGTATTATGCACACTCTTTCCCCTGTGCTGTATAAAAAGCCAGCATTACATAATATAATAAAGCTAAGAAAATAAAAAATAAGCCACTGCTTATATTATATTTCATAGGAGTCAGAGCCCAGAAATGGAACATGCCAAATTATTCTACTGGACAGTAAAAAACTATTATTTAAATCTAAATGTTGCTGGAAGAAAACCCTAAATCTGTTGTCAAAAAACAGTCATAGGCATTATATTTACCTTATATACTCGAGTATAAGCCTAGTTTTTCAGCACAAAAATATGTGCTGAAAACCCAAACTCGGCTTATACTAGAGTAAACAAAATGAAGGTTTTACCAGGTTTTTGTGGTAAAATTAGGGGCCTCGGCTTATACTTGGGTCGGCTTATACTCGAGTATATACGGTAAATAACCTTACATAACGTGGGTTTAATTTTATCACAAGAGACTACAATGGACATTGACATCATATGTATTTCAGTCACCTATCTTTGTATACACACTGACACATGTGCTGTCAGTCACTGACAGCTTCCACTCTCCCCCACTTCATAGGATACAAAGAACAGAGATATTTGTGTGTAAAATACATTTGTTATTTAGATCAAGACTACGGCTTACTCCGAAACACGTCAACAATTGTTATTCCCCGATTTTAGCCATATGCTGAAATAAACTTTACCAATATATCAGCGTGGAAGCATGCCAGCGGTTAGCACTACAGCCTTGCTGCGCTGGGGTCCTGGGTTCAAGTCCCATCCAGGTCAACATCTGCAAATAGTTTGTACGTTTTCTCTGGGTCCTCCAGTTTCCACGACACTCCAAAACATACTGGTAGGTTGCTTACATTGTGAGCTCATGGGGACAGGGACTGATTTGGCAAACTCTGTGCAGCGCTGCATAATCTGTGTGCGCTATATAAATAAAGAATTATTTATTATTCTTATTCTTCAGGAGGACATGAAGCTGGATTTTTTCTTTCCATGTATGAAGTTGTACCTCATTGGATCTGTGCACCATCCATTTGGCTACCAGGAACGGAGGAGCTGCTTTTTTGTACATTCATGGGGGACATAGAAACCATGGCCATGTGTATGAGCCCATAGAAGACATTGGGGAATGTGCTAATATTTCCCAAAACAACATTTATGTGCACACTGTCAATGGTTCCTGACCTGTAGATTGCAATAGAAACATTAGGGATACTTCATAATTTATCGACCTAACCTTTGATTTATGGCCCATTAATTACACATTTCAAAAATGAAAGAACCGTGATTACCTGATACAATATAGATTATCAAAATAGGCACATTTTATATATCATGAGCTGAATTCTGAGTATTTGGGGAGATAAATATGATAGCTCCCTCATCGCATGCCACACATAAGTAATGGATGGCAAATTATTGAGGTCATGTAATAGTCCATAGTAATTTTAGCAAACCATTTTTCACAAATGAATACATGTGATGCTTGACATGATTTTCCATTATATTCATGGAGTGCATTATGCAAACATGAACAAGGACATTGCTCATTAATACAAGTAGAGGTTATGCATTTTCATGTTAAATGTACTTCACTTAATTCTTAATTACACCACTTTATAAGTATTTCTCCTTCTCAGAGACTACAATACTGGTGTAAGATTACATACATTAATGGGATGAGAATGGTCTATCTGTTCATATATGCAAGTGAGACGTTGTTCTAAACATAATGAAAGCTTTACTGCAGTTCCAATAAGGTAATTATAATTTCTGTGCTGGCAGTAGGACATCCATAAACTATAGACCAGTGATGGTGAACCTTTTAGAGATCGAGTGCCCAAAGTGAGACTCAAAAACCACTAGCTTTTCCCAAAGTGCCAACACAGCAATTTAGGCAGTAACAAACTTATTGCTACTAGAATCTGTGAGCTCCAATCTGACACCTTTTCACTCCTTGGACAGGACCAAGCAGCACAGAATGGGTCACTTTACAATAGCAGGGCACTACTTGGACTACCTGAGACTGCAGGAAGATGCCATGTCTGGCAAACTCTGTGCCTGGGAGACAGCCTGTGTGCCCACAGAGATGCCTCCGAGTGCCATCTCTGGCACCAGTGCCATAAGTTTGCCACCACTGCTATAGACCTTTCAAGGATAAACATTTAATCATGGAAGTATAGAAACTTAGCACCCATAGGTATATATTAGTTGCCTCTGGCTAGTAGTTTGATGCCAGAACTGGACACAACTGCTAATGTGAATGATGCACCCTCAAACCACAAATTGCTAGATTATCGTGGATCTAAAATACTGAATGTAGCAGGTTTTTTTGAACAGGCTTCTACGTGATTCCATAGTGATGCAGTCTTGGACAGAATTCATGACATAGAAAGATAAAGGATCCATATTGACATCAATTTCCCAATAGAATTTCTCATCCATGACAATTGGTAGTTTATGCCAAAATCATACATTTGTGAACCATTATCTAAAATAATTATTGCCAAAGATAAGCTTTGATCCAATTTCTATTGATATACTGTATATTACATTTTCAATACTTCTGACGCCAACGTGGTATATATATTTAATTAATTCTATGTACTGTATCTTAAAAAGAGAGCATATTGATGATCTTAAATTGATTTTCCAGCTTATATACAGTGTATTTCTTAACTATCCAAGGGATAGGTCATAAATATGAGATCAGTGGCCTCTGACACCTGGAGACCCCACCGGTCCGTAGATTCTGCCTTCACTGTTGGAAGCAGCAGAGCTAGAAGGCAGCCGGAAGGCAACCATAGATCTGCTATTAACTTATTGATAGGGTAGGTCATCAATATACAAGCTTAACAACCCCTATAAATTCCATTGGAAGTCATAATGACCATGACCTTGATACTGAGAAATGTTTTGAAGCAGAGTCAATTTAAATTAGTGGGTGCAAGGATCTCTTCTAGCTTAGGCGGCTAGTTAGTTGTTTCCTTCTTTATCAAAGCCTTGAATTGGTTCTGTAATAAGATGGTGGCTGATGGTTGGTTCCAGCAGCAGAATTTTTATTTATTAAATTATTTTATATTGTTTCCTTATAAAGAATGGCTGGACCATTATACAAGCTCTTTACCTCATGTGTCAACACACTCATCTTCATAGACTGTAAGCTCTTGTTAACAGGGCCCTCACTCCTATTGTTCCATATGACTGTTTGCACTCTGTAATTTAATATTATATTTGTATATGTCCTATATGATTTGTAAAGCGCTATTTAAATAATAATAATAATTATTATTATTATGTGCATTGGAAAAGGAGTAGGTAACATTACCTATGGTGAATTATAGGATGGTATGTTATTAATATATATGTTTTAGCTTTCATACTAATCCTATTCATTGTAATCTGTGATGATAATGAGATGACTGAAAAGTGATTTCTACAGAACAGGCAAATAATATAGAAAATAATACGTAGTGGCCAGTACTGGACATGCACGATTTCAGCATTGTTGTTGTTTGGAAAGAGACTTGGACTATCGATAAGCAAAATATAGAAAACTGTGTTTAGCAGTAGCAGTAAAGAACAGAATAAAACAAGTTTAGATCCCCTCTTTAAAATGATATCATAGTCATGTTGTCCCTAGGCTTATTGGTAAACATTGACCTTTATATAATGTATTTTACATTTGGTCTATTGAGTAGCAGATGTTGAATTAGTGATGGGAGGAATATTCTTGCTTTTTATGCTGAAAGATTTTCCGTATTTCCTGTAAGGCATTTGCTTTCCTTGGGATTTGAGTAAAGAGCCTGTCATGCAGAAAATGAGAGCACAGAATCTAGTCATTTAGACTCCTCTGCAATATTATCAAAGGAGATACTTGTGTACATTGTCTATTCCATACTTGACTGAGTTCAGGAAACACTTGGGCATTAACTGGAAATCTTGGACATGAGCACAGACTTTCATCATAATTTTAATTGTTTACTGAATTGGGTTTCATTGCATACTTTGCATAATATGCGGGAAATGCTAAAGTATTACATATATATGTTACATACAGCTAATTAAAGTACATTGAAATAAACTAAAAAGCAATGGAGTTCATAAGTTCACAAGTATTGATGCCTATGTCCCTATGAAAAGCCACTAACATTTGATCAGTGTTTATGTGAGTATTTCAGCCTCTTCATTCAACATATATGTTGTACATTTAGTGTATTGAACTGAAGTTTGTCGTTCCAATGAACAGGAGAAAGCTGCAACACTTGCCATGTATCTCCTACTTGGCTGTCATATATGTAGATGGACTGAAGTAACATTTAAAAATGGTTTGAGCATGAAAAAAGTCTCAAATTTTAAAAACTTAATGCTTACTGATGTATAAATCCATCAGCACGCTTTTAAGGATGTATGAAGAGGGCTCGTGGGCTTCATTTAAAAGACAGCATTGCCATGACAGCCTTGGGTCTTTGTCGGACCCGAGGCTGCATGGCTTTTGAAGATTTGCAAGAATAAGCCCGTGAAATTAAAGAAATCATCAGACCATTGACAGGTAAAGCACCCTAGAGGGTATAAAAATAGTTTCTTTTTTAAATAAAAAATAAGAAGAAAATATTAAAAATTCAAATCGCCCCCTTTCCCTAACACTGATATAAAATTAAATAAACTGTAAAAATCAAACATGTTAGGTATTGCCGAATCCCTATCAAAATAAAGGTTATTGCTGGCGGTAAACCACATAATGTAAAATAGAGCTCAAATGTTCAAAACACGACTTTTTCACTATTTTACATAACCTAAAAAATGTAATAAAAAGTGATCAAAGGGGTGCATAGTCCTCAAAATGGTAGCAATGAAAACGTCAGTTCATCGCTCAAGACACAATGACACCCTCAGCTCTGCTAACTGACCTAATCAATAAAACATAGAGTAAGCTCTGCTATAAAGACCTTATCTTGCCTGTAGCTTGTAGAGTAAGTGTTTGCACACTGCTGCTTACCAGCAGGAAGTGCTGTGTTTAAGCTGCTCTTGTATTGCAGGGAGGAGGGGCAGGATGCACCGAGCACTGCATTGTGCAGAAAAGAGAAGCTATTTATGAGAAGAATCTGACCATAGTCAGAAGATTTACTTTCGTAAATTGATAGAGACAGGTTGGAATTATATCTGTCAAATGTTGTATTTTTGTGTTGTTTTGTAATCCTGAGTATATTTGAGAAACTTGTCATCATGGAATACCACTTTAAGGCACTGCAATGCCAATGCTCATACATGTAATTGATTTGTGGGGTTCCCCAAAGTCCAATAGCCTGCAATCTTATAGTGAAGACCCATCCTGAATATAGCCAATTAATGTTTTTAACCTTGAAAACCTATTATAAAGAAGTATGAACTGCCAGCGACAGCAATCACCACTTTTAAAGGGATTTGTGTTGCCTCGTATGGAACCAGAAATACGCCCGAGGGATACGGACATGTAAGCATTTGATTGTTTTTCCAAAACTACAGTAAAAATTTGGTTCACGTAAATTCCCCCTAAGTGTCTTGAGAATGTTCTCCAAAGCAACAGCCCTTCGTTTATGTTGCATGTCGGCGTCCTGCTATCCTGTGTGGAAGGAATAAAATTTAAAGAACTTTTTGGGAGACATTGGGGAGTGCCATACTTCTTCGATTCGTATATACGACTGACTACAATGGCTGAGCACCTTCAACTTCTCATGTAAACTCTGTACAAGTATTGATCAAGTATTATGTTCCATTATTGTACCTTGAGCACTACAATAATTCTTCAATCTGTTCTAATCTTAGAAATCTGCACTCAAACTGTTGCTCAATCCCTCCCCTTTACTACAATCCAAAAAAATAAGTAATTTTTTAACAGTCCAGCTGCTACACACAAAGTAATAATTATAAAGATCTCTTGGTCCAATACCTAATACAATATCCAACTTTATATGGTCAAACCTGCTTGTAGATTTCCTTTAAATATTTTAGAACATACCATCAATGCTCATAATTCCTTTCCTTCTAATTCTGATGTTTAGACTAAATTTGCTACTAATTTTATGACTTTAGCTAGGACAATACTACTTTTCCCCGAAGTGTCTAACTCAGCACAATTTTTCCAACAGAGGCAGTCATTAAGTTTTATTTTAATCATTAACTTCATAAAAGAGTTCACCCGTCACAGTAGGATCATTTTTTTCTTTCGAGTAACGAAGTGCATTTTCTAGTTCACAGTTCTTTTTATTGCAATTAGTTGTAATTGACTACGAACACTTTAATGGGTTTTGTTTATGTACCTTGACTATACAGCAGTTTTACGTCTGTATCCCCAGGAGGCCTTTTTTTAATAGCAAAGATGTTACTATTAATTAGATGTTAAATCCAAATGAAACTTTTGGAACAGTATTGTTTTTCATGAAATAAAGATTTAGAAACATTTTGACTCGTTAGATGGTGCTTTGTGTGATTGTCAAGTCAAGATTAAGATTGAGAACATGACGAGAGCAAACACTGGATTCAAGACTTAAAGGGATTCTATTGTTTTATAAACATTGCTCAACTAATAGAGTCCACGTGGGGACCGAGCTTTGTCTTCTACAAATTAGTCCCAAACACATATCTACAGGTTGTTTTCTTCCATGAATGGGAAATATTTCCATTGGGATTAATGTATGCCATCCATAGGGACATCAGGAGTAAATAGACTAATTATCCCTTAGACAATGTAATCACCATATACACAGTAAGCACTTGGGGTCCTAATTGTAATAGATTATACCAAAACATTACAGCACCACTTATGCTCTATCAACTAATAAAAAAATTAAAAAGAGGACTGTATTGATCAAATATTTCATACATTTTTTCAAAATTTGTAAAACACTAAAATACAGAACCACAGACATTTCAAAAAGACTTATCTTGGTCTAATTTGCATCAAAACCGTGTTACCACATTAGGAGTTTTAGACAATTTTTAGAGACTTTTTGACTTTTTGACTTGACTTTTTGTCAAATGGTGGGGCAAAGTAAAACTACTGTCTTATACCACACCAGTTTTATCATCCAACAGGAAGACACTTTGATAAATCTGGTGCAACATAAGTCCTCATGTGCACAGCAGCTTTTTTAAGACGCAAAAGAGGCCACCGCAAATTTTCTTTTGCTTCTATAAAACTGCCCTATTGACTTTAATAGGAAATATGTCTATACAGGCAGTCCCCGGGTTACGTACAAGATAGGGTCTGTAGGTTTGTTCTTAAGTTGAATTTGTATGTAAGTCGGAACTGTATATTTTATCATTGTAATCCCAGCCAGAACTTTTTTGGTCTCTGTGACAATTGGATTTTAAAAATGTTGGATTGTCATAAAAATCAGGATTAACAATAAATCTTAATTACAGACGCCTCTGGTAACTGTTACAGCTGATTATTGTAGCCTAGGACTAAAGTACAATAAATTACCAATATCCTGTGGTCCGTTTGTAACTAGGGGTCGAATGTAAGTCAATTGTGTTCTTAAGTAGGGGACCACCTGTACTCTGTTCACCACATTTTTCACCACACTATGAACTGTCCATCAGGCCACAATGTAAAACATTTTTATGGTACAGTCTCTCCATATGGGAGTGCAGAAAAAAACGCATGGTACTACATACGGCCTGTTTTATATTTTGCGTGTACGGTTACATACAGGTGGCACACAGCATGTTTTGTGGCCAGAAAATGGCTACAAAAAAAGGGACCGCAAAATGTTTATGGTGCTGAGACCTAAGATCATAGTTTTATTTCTGGACCAGTGTGTGGGATTTTCCAAGGGTTCTCAAAGGGGTATGAACAGGTAATCAAATTCTGAACTCATCATAACTCAAAATATAAGAGATTGTCGAAGCTAAGGATACCTATTTGCAAATGAACTTAATTTAATCTGACTTCTCCATACTTATATTTTCTCCTTTAAATTGGATCAAACAAAAAAAATGAAAGGTATAAATGATAAGTTACATTTCCAGCTACCTAAAAGCAGTATCATGCTAAACAAATGGCTTGTGTTTTCTTCAGATGGCACATCGATCTTTAGAAGCTCTTGGTTACTGTAGCACTAGTGACAGGGCACTTAATTTGATGGATTGCACTTTTTAGTTTTGTTCATAGGGATAGTTGTAGAGAATATATCAACGGTTCGGTTCAGCTGATTCCCTGGTGAACAAAGAGTGAGACATATGTAGTCATCCTCAGGTTACTAGATTTAACGGTAATAAGTAATATATCCCCATAAAGGCTGAATTACAAAACATACCCTGAGGTAAGGTTTATCAAATTTGTATTTCTTAATATTATTACTATTATTGTTATTGAGAATATAATTCTCTCAGTAAATGATACACATGAATGAATTAGCAACTAATAAGTATAATTGACTTTTGCCTATAGCAAAACTTAAAAATCAAATTTGCATGTAAATGAAATTTATGTCATTTTGCAGTTTATAGGGGACATTTATAATTAGGAAATAAGTCAGGAAAATATTTTTTTAGCTTTTCTTCTCTATAGATTTATCATAGAGGAGTAGATAAATGTTTGCTTTATCCTGCAGTGATTTTATTACTTTTCAGTCACAATTTTCAAACTTTACGCAACTCATACCAATCTGTCGCCTACACTTTGTGGGACTGGATTTTTTTTACTTACCGTATGTACTTGAATATCAGCCGACCCAAGTATAAGCCGAGGCCCCTAATTTTACCACAAAAACCTTGGAAAACCTATTGACTCAAGTATAAGCCGAGGGTGGGAAATGCATTGGTCATAGCCTCCCCATTTATATAGCCTGCCGGACCCTGTCCCATAGTATATAGCCAGCACCTGCCCCCAGTTTATAGCCTGCCAGCCCATATCCCCCAGTATATAGCCAGCCTTCTGCCCCAGTATATAGCCAGCCCCCTGCCCCAGTATATAGCCGGAAAGGTGAGTTTTGATATATATTTTTTTACTCGAGTGTAAGCCGAGTTGGGTTTTCAGCACATTTTTTGTGCTTAAAAACTAGGCATATAGTCGAGTTTATATATATTTTTTTTTACTTTTTAGGCTTAATTCAATTTAAGGGGTAATAAACTTTCTGTATCAATTCTTCACTGTTTTCTAGATCTCTGCTTGCTGTCAATGTATAGAAAGCCTCTATGATCACCACCAGTGGACAGAAATCTGTCCATGGTCACACATGTGCACGGCACATTATATCACAGAGAGTAATCAGAGCTTTGGGTTATAACGATATGTGCACCTGTGTGACCATAGTCAAATTCCTGTCCACTGGAAGTAAACATAGAAGCTTTCTATAGAATGACAGCAAGCAGAGATCTAGAAAACTATGAGGAATTGATACAGAAAGTATATTGAAAAATACAAAGAATAACAATAATTTGCTGTATTGGGAACACCCCCTTAAGCACCAACATCTGTAAACAGGCAAAATACATAGACAAATGTCTATGTTATATTTCACCTTTATGAACGGAGAAACAGTTCTTATAGTGCTGATTGTTTGTGCGCCAAATCATTAATCCCTTGTGCCACAATCATACATCTTATTGTAAATTATAGCACATTTCCTGGGCTGCCTGCACCCAAATTAATAAATGCCCCCCTAAGACTTTTTCAACCCTTACACCACCTCCAGATTAAGTGGATGTGGAGGGCACTAGAGTGGGCCATGCCAGGTAAGCAGAGTGGGTCACACATAGAGTGGGGCATGCCAGCACATTTGGCTAATGCAAAATATAGGGCAATAATTTACAAAACAATTATCAAATCCATTAACAACAGAAGAGGCACATCTTATTCCTGCGTTTTAGCTGGCACTTCTAATGGCTCTTTAATAAAGGTAGGCAAATATATAAAAGAGATGGGCAGAATTCCGAGCATAGCATTGTAATTTAATATTCTGCATGCTAATTGAAATCTGGTTGCCAAAGACAATACCCCAGTTCTTTTTACCTTTTACTAGTATATTTTGTGATCTACATTGTGCCTGTAGTCACTGACAATAACAACTGTGCTGATCAACAGTTGCACTGTGTAATGCCACCGGCAGATCTCATGAATTCTTGTCTAGTAGCCAGGGTTGTAATTAATACGCAGCTCCAGGCCTTTGTCAATAAGAACATAGTAATTGATCAATCATGTATGGAGTCTACTTAGGACTAGTTATTGCTCAGAAGTCATAAAAAGACAATTTTATAGCATGATTCATAAGTATACAATGAGCATGCATTAACCACAATATGACTATGAGTTAATAAAACTGTTATTTTATAGATCCATGCACATCTCCCATGACATAAATAAAGGATATCACAAAAATGATCAGAATCTAATGTCTCTATTTCAGGCACAGATATAACTACTGACTATTAGAGTCTGGGCTTCCAGCTTATTTAGGGTAAAATGTGGTTAGATAAATTGAAAAACCACATGGAAACCAATATGTTCCCATTTTTTAGTTTTCTATTTTGCCATTGGGTGACTCTGATCCCATGCTGCCAGTCCTGACCTACCGCTTCATCCCCGACTCTGATCTTGTGCTAACTGTCCAGACCTCCTGCCTGTCCCCGACTTACAATTCTGTACTTCTCTTTGGCCGCAACCGCGGACAAAGTCATGCCTGTTGAACGACCTGGTGGTACCACGCCACAGCATCTCCAACCTGCTTTGTGGCGGGCTCTGGTGAAATCCGGGTACCACTTAGACTCGGGTCCCAGGTATCGACTTATGTCATCGTCCGCGGTGGTTCAGAGGATCCACTACCACTGATCCTGACACAATTGTTGCTCCAATTGCTGGAAATTGGTATATAAAGCTATGGTTTTGCTAGTTGTTCACTATTCTTTAAATCTTCATTTGCGCATCCCTGAGATATGGAATGAATGCCCTCTCTCCTCTTCAATCGATTCTTAATGCAGTAGCCAGGCTTGTCTTTCAGACCAAACGCTGCACAGATGCCTCCAGTTTGTGCTAGTCACTGCACTGGTTGCCCGTCTCCTTCAGCATACAATTTAAAGTCATAACCCATAAAGCTCTGCATAATACTCCACCGCCCTACCTCTTCTCTCTCATCTCAGTCTATCGCCCAACCATGCTCTTTGATCAGCCAGTTATCTTAGATTAATCTCTGCCTTAATTCGAACCTCTCACATGTGTCTCCAAAACTTCTCCAAAGCTGCACCTATTCTATGGAATGCTCTTCCCCGGCCTGTCAGACTTATACCCTATCTCCAAAGTTTCAATCCAATCTCTTTAGGCGAGCCTATAAAACTCGTTAACTGCACAATGTTTTAACTCTCTTTACTAACCCACCCTGTGTCCTCCTCCCATCTGTTATCCAGCAACTACCAGACACCAAGTTTCAGGATTCCCTGCAGTTCCATTCACCTTGGACTTTGTATATAAGATGACGGCTGATGACTGGTTCAAGCAGCATCACATCTATTTAATATTTTATTTTATTTTGTTCTATTCCCTTATGAAGAATGGCTGAACAATTATATAAGTGTTTTACCTCTTGTGTCACCCCCTCATCCTCATAGACTGTAAGCTCTTGTGAGCAGGGCCCTCACTCTTTTTGTTCCATATGAATGTTTGTGCTCTGTCATGTTTTATTATATTTGTATATGTCCTTATGATTTGTAAAGCACTACAGAATATGATGGTGCTATATAAATAAAGATTTTTTTTTTCATGACAGTATTAGCTAGCTGCCATTTACAAAAAAAATCCCCAAAGTGAATAAAAAAGGGCAGAATGACAGTCATGCTGATTAACTCATTCTTTGAAATGGACTACAAGTGGAGTACAGAGGGTATCCCAGAGCACTAGAGGAGACCAAAATATATCTTTTCTAGAAATCAGCGAGTATACTCGACCGAGCTTGATGCTCGTTCGAGTATTAAGGTACTCGAAACGGCTCGTTGCTCAGACGAGTATTTCCCCTGCTCGAGATCGAGCATTTAATTTAAAAAACACAGTGAAGAACAGTGAAGAATAGAATAAAAACAGTGAACACAGGATTATTTAAGTGAAAAACACAGTGAAGAACACAGTGAAGAATAGATTACAGATGTTCGGCACATCTGCTTACTTGTCGGGAGAACGGCGGAACGGTGCGAACAAAATACTATGTGAAAAACAATATATATGTGTGAAGAACACATTGAAGAACACGGTGAGCAGGACGGAGACACCGGGGAGCAGCACAGAGACACCGGGGAGCAGCAGCACGGAGACACCGGGGAGCAGCAGCACAGAGACATCGGGGGAACAGCAGCACGGAGACACTGGGGAGCAGCAGCATGGAAACATCGGGGGAACAGCAGCACAGAGACATCGGGGGAGCAGCAGCACGGAGACATCGGGGGAACAGCAGCACAGAGACATTGGGGCAGGGGCAGCACGGAGACAATGGGGCAGCACGGAGACATCGGGGCAGGGGCAGAACGGAGACACTGGGGCAGCACGGAGACACTGAGGTAGCACGGACACATCGTGCAGCACGGACACATCGTGCAGCACGGAGACATCGGCACAGGGGCAGAACGGAGACACTGGGGCAGCATAGAGACACTGGGGCAGCATGGAGACATGGGGCAGCAGGGAGACATCGGGCAGCACGGAGACATCGGGGCAGGGGCAGAATGATGACACTGGGGCAGCACGGAGACATCCGGCAGCAGGGAGACATCGGCACAGGGGCAGAACGGAGACACTGTGGCAGCACAGAGACACTGGGGCAGCATGGAGACATGGGGCAGCAGGGAGACATCGGGCAGCACGGAGACATCGGGGCAGGGGCAGAATGATGACACTGGGGCAGCACGGAGACATCCGGCAGCAGGGAGACATCGGGCAGCACGGAGACATCGGGGCAGGGGCAGAACGATGACACTGGGGCAGCACGGAGACACTGGGGCAGCACAGAGACATCTGGCAGCACGGAGACATCGGGCAGCACGGAGACATCGGGGCAGGGGCAGAACGATGACACTGGGGCAGCACGGAGACATCGGGCAGCAGGGAGACATCGGGCAGCACGGAGACATCGGGGCAGGGGCAGAACGATGACACTGGAGCAGCACAGAGACACTGGGGCAGCACGGAGACATCTGGCAGCACAGAGACACTGCGGCAGCACGGAGACATGGGGCAGCAGGGAGACATCGGGCAGCATGGAGACATCGGCGCAGGGGCAGAACGGAGACACTGGGGCAGCACGGAGACATCGGGCAGCAGGGAGACACTGCTATATAAAATTTATGGGGGGCAGTGTGTATAATTCATAAACACATTCTTGCCATGGCAAAGCATCACAAACCACTCTACCCCCGAGCATGACTTAGAGGGAAGGCTATACATATTGCTGGAAATACTAAAAATTTAAACCCCCATAATGATTCTTGACACTGATCACTTCTAATACAGCAATACAATGTAATACTTTGTGATATACATGCATAAAGGCCAGTGGTGTACCAAAAGTAAATGGCAGTGTAGTTAAGGAGGGTGGGGGACGGGATTAAAAGATTCAGATGGAAGGAAGCATTTTCCTTTGGTAAAATTTTATATAAAGTATCTTAAATTTGCTTCAACTTTTCCAAAGTTTGTTGAAAAGTTAGTGCCTGTGTGGGTGTGGCTTAACACTTTATAAAATGTAAAAATATTTCAATAGAAAAGGGTATGAATCTAAGCTTCTTGGATCTATCACAGAGAGCTTTTAATATAAGCTTCATGGCTGGCTACTAAAAACTTCCTTCAGAATTTGAATACAGCAACATTGCCTGGAAAATTCATATGTGAATTTAATTCCTTCTTGGCAGGCAAGAAATGTTACTCTTGGCTATTAAATGAATACATTTAGTGGAGCCCATCAGGATTCACCAGTTTGTAAGTTATTTGAATACCATTAATTAGCATTTTGAGGTCTATAAAAATTTATAATGTGGAACAACATATTATGCTACTAAAAAAGTAATAAACATACCACCATATTAATATGAGCATACATGTGTATGGAAGGTCTTGTATTTATTATGAATAATGTTTTTTGGCTGGTGCTATGGATGGATAACCAATACCAATTCACAAGGCAGAATATATCTATATAGTAGGGCAAACAATTGCCCTCTAATATCATGGTATCGCAACCCATCTCATATCATATTTATAAACCATTAGAAGCCACAAGAAGAATATATATACTGAACCCAGTACCTGCTTGCCTCACATACCCTAGGTGGTACAGAACAACTAGATGCCAATCCTTCCTAATGCCAAATGAAAAACACAGACACAAGTACAAAATAGGACAAACAGATAAGAGAAGTCGAAAAAGCCTGGTCACAAAAACAGTAGACAGAAAAGAGGTCAAAATAACAAGCTAAAGTCAGGATACCAGAAATGAAAATTTAAAGATACAAATCTCAAGTAACATATGGAGCTGATAAGAAAACTTTAATAACTAGCAGTGAGTAAAAGGTAGGCAGGTCTAATATGTGACCTCAAAGCCCAACCTTTAATTTCCCCCACCAATCCCTCCTACTTAAAGGGAACCTACCTCCACGATTCTACCTATAAAGGTAGAGCGGGTGGTAGGTGGATGTATGGGACGTGAGGATAGCCCTTTTTAGAGCTAATCCTCACGTTGCGGCTATCTTTTTAAAATTTTAATACCCGAATATGTATATTTTCTTAAGCGGCTGTGGAGTAGCCGGCCATGAGGCTACACGTCGAAGCTACTCCATGCCCCAGTGGCCTCTTTTCTCTCCTACCCTGACATATTATAAGAAACTAGCGGGGATGTGAGGATTAGCTCTAAAAAGGGCTATCCTCATGTCCCATACATCAACCTACCGCCCGTTCTACCTTTATAGGTAGAATCGTGGTGGTAGGTTCCCTTTAAGCTCTGGGATGAACAACAATATTAGCTAGTCGCCATTTTGGAATATATGCCTGAAGCAAATCAGAAAAGATTCAAATTCAATTTGGTTACTGATAAAGCCAGATAAGTATCCAAGCTACGAACCAATGAATGGATTCGCTCAAATTAAACAGTGACCTTGGTAAATTGCTAATTCAAGACACTAATCATAACTGCATTTGCTTTGCAAAGATCCGATGATTTTTTTCCATTCATGTATTCTATGTTCTGACTCTCCGGTGAAAAATATACAACTTGAAATTAAAAAGAAAAATAGCATAAAAACATTCTAGACGTAAGTGGATTTAGATTGATCAAGAAATGAAGATTATCTGAAGAAACATAACACCTTTTAGGATTTAATGGAATCTAGATACTGCAGTTGAGACTGACCTATATAAATGTAGGTCAGTTCTGAAGCTGTGAAATTAGTGGTCATGTAACTGTAAGGAAACCAAAGAATCCTTTTACTTCAAAATAGGTTTCAGACTGAAGAAAAGCAATCAGCACATCATTCACATGGAATAAAAGCGAGAGAGGTTTTTTGTCGTATTTTCATTTTGTCACTTGTTTGAAATATTACTGTTCTTGCTGTATTTTTTATTTTCAGAAGAAATAAAATACATACATTGCCTTGTACATACCTGGCACAAACCTTATGCACACCATAGATCCATATAGTAGGTTGTTCACAGTTTATTTGCATGCACTGCTACCTGACAAGGTAGGCCATCATGTATTGTCATTGTATATTGTGGTATGTAATACAGCACATTCAAGATATAGGGAGATATAGGGAAATTTTCCCAACTTTTTCTACTGCTGCACTGCTATGGTTTCATACAATGTGCCTTTTCATGAAACCTATGGCCACTACCATGGATCTACTATTGTCACGCTACATTTTAACTCTACTTTTAACTGGATAGCTGAATCATTCAGGATAAATTGGTTGCTAGGGTGTAATGAGTCCTCTGTATGTCAACTCTTGCCTTGCTTTGACTGGAGTACACTTACATTTGTTTGAATAATTTTCAGAAAATAATTTATATTGTTTGTGTTGACAAAATGAAATTTTCCACATAATAATAATAATAATCTTTATTTATATAGCACCATCAAATTCCATAACGCTTTACAAATCATATACTTACTTTATCAATTCCTCATGGTTCTCTTGACCTCTTTTTTCAACAGGAAGCTTTTTTGTTCACTTCCATCCATGGTCATGTGATGTCACATAGGTGCCGGACTCATTATAACACATAGCTCTGATGACTTTCTTTAATACTAATGGGTCGTACACCAGTGTGACATCACATCACTATAGACTGGTATTTATCCATAGGAAGTAAACAATTAAGATTTGTGTTGCATAACAGCAAGCAGAGATCTAGAAAACAATATAGAATTGATACAGAAAGAATAATGGAAAATTTTCAAACTTTTCATTGCACTAACTGTATCAATTACTTGCTGAAAGAGTACAACCCCTTTAAGGCTAGCATAGGGAGGAGGCAGACATTAAGTACTAATTATGGATAAGACTCCATCAAAGTTTTGTGGTTACATATACAGAACTCAGTAGTATTAATATACAGGTGGGCACATTGTGTAATGGTTACAGTCATTGGCAGGCACAGAGTTGCAAAGTATCGATGCCTTAATTTCGTGAAGGCATCAAGGATTAGCACAACTCAGTTTCTGGTCATAAGCAACAATAAGTTTATTCTAAGGAACAGCTTTGGTGGGGGATGGGAATTGACTATTAAATATGCTATAATATCGATGCTCCAGGGTGCATACACCTTGGGTAATTGCCCAGTTTTCCCCCCAATCCCCAACGCTTACCCTGCAACCAGCAGCAGACTGTGGCTGTCACAATAAAATATAACAGTATGTGCCATGTTCCCTATGTTAGCGCAGCACAGAGGGATGATGGTCTTATATGAAAGGTGACAGCCGTAGGGCCCCCTCTCCCTGTGGGCCCAGTTACTCCCCTGTCAGAGCTTGGCTTGGCTGGACCCAATTTTATTACTCCTTGTGCACATTTATAGCTTAATATACTAAGGCTTCTGAACAAACGAAGCATCTACATATGTCTTCGATAATATTTTTGACTTGATCAGCCGGTGGCTGTTGATAAATGTATGAAATCTCGTGTTAAAATGTTTGGAAATTTTAATTGGGAGTAAACAAAGTCAACTGACAGGTGGTGTTACGTTAAGCCTAAATTGTCAGAAAGACATCCAGTATCAGTCAATGTGACAAATCGTCAATTTGCATTGTTAGTAAATCTGCCCCTGTATTTATTTGCATGAACTTAATATGAACATAGAATTTGTGACAACTTTCTATAGGATGAGTAAAATCATCAGAATCTTCACTATTGTGAACCCACTGATACATACAACAAAAGTTCTTGCGTCTCTGTTGTTCCTCAACTGTGAAGTGAACTTATAGGGCAGTGATGGCGAACCTTTTAGAGCCTCAGTGCCCAAACTTCAACCAAAAGCCACTTATTTATTGCAAAGTGCCAGTGCAGTAATTTAAGCAGTAATGTATTTCTCCTTGTTCATTGACAACTTTCAATCCTTCAGCCTCCCAATGACACCAACGCAGTTGAAAGGAGAAGGGCAAATTCATCTATCATTGTAGGAAGATTCTGCAGGCAGATTTTGTGAGTTCTGTCTGGTGAACTTCATTCTGGGGTGATGGCCTGGGTGCCCACAGAAAGGGCTCAGAGTGCCGCCTCTGGCACCCGTGCCATAGGTTCGCCACCCCTGTTATAGGGTATCTGCTTTACTGTTGACCACAGGGAGGAGGAACAGGGTCTCAAGACCCTTTTATAGTGAACAATTAGGTCCCAGAAATGAAGACCCTAGTGGTCAAAAAAACTATCACTTATCCTGTGTCCTCTGTTGGAAGTCCTTTTGATCTATGTCTGATAATCCTCATTTAGGATAACATTGCACACAGCAATGTAATTACTAGTTTTCATTCTTGTAGCTGTTGTGTTAAAACTGTTATAAATTATGTGAAATTGGAATGTTCCAAACCTACTGCATTATACGGCATAATGATAAATGATGTTCTGCGACCTTGTGATGATTGCAAAGCGAAACTGTGTTTGGCAGTGGAATTGCAAAATGGCTTCCGCTATTTTCTTTTACTGCCAACAATTTACAATTTAAATAAAATGACATTGAGTAAAGTTAAAATATGTTTAACTGTAGCGAAGCATTGCAAATATTAATGTATGAAATACGTTCTGTCTGTACTACTGGGAGGTTTTCTCAAGCATGCTGCTCGTAATTGAGATGAATATTAGGAATCACTTAGATGTAGCTGCCACTTACAGTTTGCCTGTTACTGAAATGGTCTTTACTAGAGATGAGCGAGCACTAAAATGCTCGGGTACTCGTTATTCGAGACGAACTTTTCCCGATGCTCGAGTGCTCGTTTCGAGTAACGAGCCCCATTGAAGTCAATGGGAGACTCGAGCATTTTTCAAGGGGACCAAGGCTCTGCACAGGGAAGCTTGGCCAAACACCTGGGAACCTCAGAAAAGGATGGAAACACCACGGAAATGGACAGGAAACAGCAGGGGCAGCATGCATGGATGCCTCTGAGGCTGCTTAAATGCACCATTATGCCAAAATTATGGGCAACAGCATGGCCATGACAGAGTGACAGAATGAAGCTAGATAGCATCTAAAACATCCAATAATTGACCCTGACACTATAGGGGACGGCATGCAGAGGCAGCGGCAGCAGCGGAAGGCTAGAGAGTGGCATGGCGACATACCCTAAATGGACTCAGGCTTCAAACCAATGGGTAGCAGAGAGGAACCAAAGGAGGTGAGCAAGAAGCGCTCAAATAATATTGGTACATGATAAAAGTTTGCCAGTATATTTTGTGGATTACACAGCAGGGTGGCGACAAAGTTAACATGGAAGCCATGAAAACAATCCAAAATTCTGCCTGACACAGCTCGTTTGATAAGGGGACGATGTATGGAGGCAGTGAACTAGTAGTAGATTAAAGGTGCTGCAGTTAAAACTATGTTAGTTGGTTCTTGGCATGGAGCTGGCGCTCCGCTGCCAGGCGAGCTTTCGCCAATCCAAGCCCCTGTCTCTAGGCTACTCCCCAAACAGCACTTCTAAGAACCTTTCGGATAAGATCAAGTGTAGTAGCGTTCTTATAAGTTTGGGATATGGCGGGTGAGGGGAATGTAAACATCTGCGCAAGAAGCGCTGAAATAATATCCGTAAATGAAAAAAGTTTTCCAGTATATTTTGTGGCTTACACAGCAGGGTGGCGACAAAGTTAACAAGTTTGATGTGGAATGCCCTGCAATAGCTCTTGGGCGGTGTGCCTTTTATCACCTAGGCTCAGCAGTTTGAGCACCGCCTGCTGTCGCTTAGCAACGGCACTGCTGCTGTGCCTAGAGCTACCGACTGATGGCGCCATGCCCACGGATGGTAATTCGGAGGAGGTGGAGGAGGGGTGGGTGGATTTGGAGGTATAGTAGGCCTTTGAGACCTGGACCGAGGTAGGCCCCGCAATCCTCTGCGTCGGCAGTATATGACCAGCCCCAGGGTCAGACTCGGTCCCAGCCTGCACCAAGTTAAGTGTAGTAGCGTTCTTATAAGTTTGGGATATGGCGGGTGAGGGGAATGTAAACAGATGCGCAAGAAGCGCATGATGCGCATGGAGCTGGCGCTCCGCTGCTAGGCGAGCTTTCGCCAATCCAAGCCCCTGTCTCTAGGCTACTCCCCAAACAGCACTTCTAAGAACCTTTTGTATAAGATCAAGTGTAGTAGCGTTCTTATAAGTTTAGGATATGGCGGGTGAGGGGAATGTAAACAGATGCGCAAGAAGCGCTGAAATAATATCCGTAAATGGTAAAAGTTTGCCAGTGTATTTTGTGGATAACACAGCAGGGTGGCGACAAAGTTAACAACTTTGATGTGCAATGCATGAAAACAACCCAAATTTCGGCCTGACAAACCTCGTTTGATAAAGGGACGATGTATGGAGGCAGCTATATGGACGACTTTTGGAGGTAGCAATGGAGACAACGTGTGGAGGCTGCTATGGAGACAATTCAATTTGGATAGTGCCTGTATGTGGCAGTCCAAAAAAATTTTCAAACCAGAGGAGCAGGTAGGTGGCCCTCCAGAAAAATGGAATAGATTGAGTGCCTGTATGTGGCAGTCCAAAAAAGTTTTCAAACCAGAGGAGCAGGTAGGTGGCCCTCCAGAAAAATGGAATAGATTGAGTGCCTGTATGTGGCAGTCCAAAAAATTTTTCAAACCAGAGGAGCAGGTAGGTGGCCCTCCAGAAAAATGGAATAGATTGAGTGCCTGTATGTGGCAGTCCAAAAAAGTTTTTAAACCAGAGGAGCAGGTAGGTGGCCCTCCAGAAAAATGGAATAGATTGAGTGCCTGTATGTGGCAGTCCAAAAAAGTTTTTAAACCAGAGGAGCAGGTAGGTGGCCCTCCAGAAAAATGGAATAGATTGAGTGCCTGTATGTGGCAGTCCCAAAAAATTGTTTAAAACAGAGGACCGGAAAGGTGGCCCTCCAGAAAAATTGAATAGATTGAGTGCCTGTATGTGGCACTCCCAAAAATTGTTTAAAACAGAGGACCGTGTCGGTGGCCCTCCAGAAAAATTAAATGCATAAAGTACTATACCTAGAGCCAGTGGGCCCTGTCAAAAAACAGCCAGTTTCCTCTGCTTTACTGTAGAAAGAGGAGGAGAAGGAGGAAAATGAGGAGGAGGAGGAGTGGATAAATTATTCAGGTTGAGCTTCCTTCACCTGCTGGAGATTTGAAATTAGGAGAAATCCATGCTTTATTCATCTTGATAAGCGTCAGCCTGTCAGCGCTGTCAGTCGACAGGCGTGTACGCTTATCGGTGATGATGCCACCAGCTGCACTGAAAACCCGCTCGGACAAGACGCTAGCGGCAGGGCAGGCAAGAACCTCCAAGGCGTAGAGCGCCAGTTCGTGCCACATGTCCAGCTTTGAAACCCAGTAGTTGTAGGGAGCTGTGTGATCATTTAGGGCGATGGTATGGTCAGCTACGTACTCCCTCACCATCTTTCTGTAAAGATCAGCCCTACTCTGCCGAGACTGGGGACAGGTGACAGTGTCTTGCTGGGGTGACATAAAGCTGGCAAAAGCCTTGTAAAGCGTACCCTTGCCAGTGCTGGACAAGCTGCCTGCTCGCCTACTCTCCCTCGCTACTTGTCCCGCAGAACTACGCACTCTGCCGCTAGCGCTGTCAGAAGGGAAATACTGTTTCAGCTTGTGCACCAGGGCCTGCTGGTATTCATGCATTCTCACACTCCTTTCCTCTCCAGGGATGAGAGTGGAAAGATTTTGCTTGTACCGTGGGTCCAGGAGAGTGAACACCCAGTAATCGGTGCTGGAATAAATTCTTTGAACGCGAGGGTCACGGGATAGGCAGCCTAGCATGAAATCTGCCATATGCGCCAGAGTACCAACGCGTAAGAATTCACTCCCCTCACTGGCCTGACTGTCCATTTCCTCCTCCTCCAACTCCTCCAACTCCTCTTCTTCTGCCCATACACGCTCAACAGTGTAGGACTCAACAATGGTCCCCTCTTGTGTCTCGCCAACATTCTCCTCCTCTTCCTCCTCATCCTCCTCCACCTCCACCTCCTCCGATATGCGCTGAGAAACAGACCTAAGGGTGCTTTGGCTATCAACAAGGGAATCTTCTTCCCCTGTCTCTTGTGAGGAGCGCAAAGCTTCCGACTTCATGCTGACCAGAGAGTTTTTCAACAGGCCAAGCAGCGGGATGGTGAGGCTGATGATGGCGGCATCGCCACTGACCATCTGTGTTGACTCCTCAAAGTTACTCAGCACCTGACAGATATCAGACATCCACGTCCACTCCTCATTGTAGACTTGAGGAAGCTGACTGACCTGACTACCAGTTCTGGTGGAAGTTGACATCTGGCAGTCTACAATCGCTCGGCGCTGCTGGTAAACTCTGGATAACATGGTCAGTGTTGAATTCCACCTCGTGGGCACGTCGCACAACAGTCGGTGAGCGGGCAGTTGGAGGCGGCGCTGCGCTGCCCTGAGAGTGGCAGCATCTGTGCTGGACTTCCTGAAATGCGCACAGATGTGGCGCACCTTCGTGAGCAAATCAGACAGATTGGGGTATGTCTTGAGGAAACGCTGAACTATCAGATTTAACACATGGGCCAGGCATGGCACATGTGTCAGTCTGCCGAGTTGCAGAGCCGCCACCAGGTTACGGCCGTTGTCACACACAACCATGCCTGGCTTCAGGTTCAGCGGTGCCAGCCACAGATCAGTCTGCGCCGTGATGCCCTGTAATAGTTCTTGGGCGGTGTGCCTTTTATCGCCTAGGCTCAGCAGTTTGAGCACCGCCTGCTGTCGCTTAGCGACGGCACTGCTGCTGTGCCTAGAGCTACCGACTGATGGCGCCATGCCCACGGATGGTCGTTCGGAGGAGGAGGTGGAGGAGGGGTGGGAGGAGGAGGAGGCATAGTAGGCCTCAAACACCTGGACCGAGGTAGGCCCCGCAATCCTCGGCGTCGGCAGTATATGACCAGCCGCAGGGTCACACTCGGTCCCAGCCTCCACCAAGTTAACCCAATGTGCCGTCAGAGATATATAGTGGCCCTGCCCGGCAGCACTCGTCCACGTGTCCGTGGTCAGGTGGACCTTGTCAGAAACGGCGTTGGTCAGGGCACGGATTATGTTGTCTGACACGTGCTGGTGCAGGGCTGGGACGGCACATCGGGAAAAGTAGTGGCGGCTGGGGACCGAATACCGAGGGGCGGCCGCCGCCATGAGGCTGCGAAAGGCCTCGGTCTCTACTAGCCTATAGGGCAGCATCTCCAGGCTTAGCAATCTGGAGATGTGCACATTAAGGGCTTGGGCGTGCGGTGGGTTGCACTATATTTGCGTTTCCGCTCCAGCGTCTGGGGTATGGAGAGCTGAACGCTGGTGGATGCTGTGGAGGATCGTGGAGGTGACGATGGGGTTTTTGTGGCAGGGTCCTGGGCAGGGGGCTGACTATCAGCTGACACAGGGGAAGGAGCAGTGGTGTGCACGGCCGGAGGTGAACGCGCTTGTTGCCACTGAGTGGGGTGTTTAGCATTCATATGCCTGCGCATACTGGTGGTAGTTAAGCTAGTAGTGGTGGAACCCCTGCTGATCCTGGTTTGGCAAATGTGGCACACCACAGTCCGTCGGTCATCCGGTGTTTCCTTAAAGAACCTCCAGACTTCTGAAAATCTAGCCCTCGCCGCAGGAGCCCTCGCCACGGGAGCTTCACTAGTTGACACATTTGGCGCTGATGCACCAGCTCTGGCCCTGCCTCTCCGTCTGGCCCCACCACTGCCTCTTCCAACCTGTTCTGGTCGAGGACTCTCCTCCGTCTCAGAAGCACTGTGTTCACCCGGCCTCTCAACCCAGCTTGGGTCTGTCACCTCATCATCCTCCGATCCCTCAGTCTGCTCCCCCCTCGGACTTCCTGCCCTGACAACAACTTCCCCACTGTCTGACAACCGTGTCTCCTCATCGTCGGACACCTCTTTACACACTTCTTCCACTACGTCAACAAGGTCATCATCACCCACAGACTGCGACTGGTGGAAAACCTGGGCATCGGAAAATTGCTCATCAGCAACCGGACAAGTGGTTTGTGACTGTGGGAAGGGTCCAGAAAACAGTTCCTCAGAGTATGCCGGTTCAAATGGCAAATTTTGCTGGGAGGGGGCAGACTGGGGGGGAGGAGGCTGAGGTGCAGGAGCTGGAGGAGTGCCGATTTCGGTGACATGGGTGGACTGCGTGGAAGACTGACTGGTGGACAAATTGCTCGAAGCATTGTCGGCAATCCACGACATCACCTGTTCGCACTGTTCTGGCCTCAACAGTGCTCTACCACGATTCCCAGTAACTTCAGACATGAACCTAGGGAGTGTAGCTCTGCGGCGTTCCCCTGCTCCCTCATAAGCAGGTGGTGTCTCACCCCGCCCAGGACCACGGCCTCTGACCCCTGCAGTAGTTGGACGCCCACGTCCCCGCCCTCGTCCTCTACCCCTAGCCCTCGGGTTAAACATTTTGAAAATGAGAGTTATAACTTGTATTTTTTTTTTAACTTTTTTTTTTTTTTTTTTTTTGTGTTTTTTAGTTTTTAAAACCAAACGATGCTATCCTATTGCTATGGCTATTTTCTAGCCAAGTATTACAGCACACTACTATGCCAGATGAGATGACGCTGAGTTATGAAAAAAATAAACGTAAAATAAAAAAGGAAATGGCAGACTGTGCCTAGTTGAAATACAACCCCGGGCCCTAATAAATTTTCCCACTTCGGTCTTTGCGATGGATATGTGCGTCACTAAAACACAGTGGTCGCAAGTCTGACTCCAAATTGCTCCCAATTTGATAGTAGATGCACTGCAGCAAGTACAGCCACCAGCAGATCAACCAGAAATCAAATATATATAACGCTACTGTAGGCGTAATTAAGACGTTTGTATTCTCCTATGGCTATTTTCTAGCCAAGTATTACAGCACACTACTATGCCAGATGAGATGACGCTGAGTTATGAAAAAAATAAACGTAAAATAAAAAGAAACTGGCAGACTGTGCCTAATTGAAATACAACCCCGGGCCCTAATAAATTTTCCCACTTCGGTCTTTGCGATGGATATGTGCGTCACTAAAACACAGTGGTCGCAAGTCTGACTCCAAATTGCTCCCAATTTGATAGTAGATGCACTGCAGCAAGTACAGCCACCAGCAGATCAACCAGAAATCAAATATATATAACGCTACTGTAGGCGTAATTAAGCCATTTGTATTCTCCTATGGCTATTTTCTAGCCAAGTATTACAGCACACTACTATGCCAGATGAGATGACGCTGAGTTATGAAAAAAATAAACGTAAAATAAAAAGAAACTGGCAGACTGTGCCTAATTGAAATACAACCCCGGGCCCTAATAAATTTTCCCACTTCGGTCTTTGCGATGGATATGTGCGTCACTAAAACACAGTGGTCGCAAGTCTGACTCCAAATTGCTCCCAATTTGATAGTAGATGCACTGCAGCAAGTACAGCCACCAGCAGATCAACCAGAAATCAAATATATATAACGCTACTGTAGGCGTAATTAAGACGTTTGTATTCTCCTATGGCTATTTTGTAGCCAAGTATTACAGCACACTACTATGCCAGATGAGATGACGCTGAGTTATGAAAAAAATAAACGTAAAATAAAAAGAAACTGGCAGACTGTGCCTAATTGAAATACAACCCCGGGCCCTAATAAATTTTCCCACTTCGGTCTTTGCGATGGATATGTGCGTCACTAAAACACAGTGGTCGCAAGTCTGACTCCAAATTGCTCCCAATTTGATAGTAGATGCACTGCAGCAAGTACAGCCACCAGCAGATCAACCAGAAATCAAATATATATAACGCTACTGTAGGCGTAATTAAGACGTTTGTATTCTCCTATGGCTATTTTCTAGCCAAGTATTACAGCACACTACTATGCCAGATGAGATGACGCTGAGTTATGAAAAAAATAAACGTAAAATAAAAAGAAACTGGCAGACTGTGCCTAATTCTACTCAAACCCCTAATAAATTTTCCCACTTTGGTGTTTGAGGTGGATATGTGTGTCACTAAGAGCTAAACACAACGGTAGCAAGTCCCCCTGCTAATTCCTCACAATATGGTACTAGCTGCAAATAAAAAAAAAAAAAAATTATAACGTTATTGTAGCCCTAAGAAGGGCTGTTGGGTTCTTTTAGAATCACTCCTGCCTAACAGTAAGCTAATAGAACACTCTAACGCTTTCCCTGAGCAGCAGCAGCTCTCTCCCTAGCGGCATCCAGACAGAGAATGATCCGAGCAGCGCGGGCAGCGGCTAGTCTATCCCAGGGTCACCTGATGTGGCCAGCCAACCACTGCTATCTACGTGTAAGGGTACCACGTCATGCTGGGTGGAGTGCAGAGTCTCCTGGCTTGTGATTGGCTCTGTTTCTGGCCGCCAAAAAGCAAAACGGCGGGAGCTGCCATTTTCTCGAGCGGGCGAAATACTCGTCCGAGCAACGAGCAGTTACGAGTACGCTAATGCTCGATCGAGCATCAAGCTCGGACGAGTATGTTCGCTCATCTCTAGTCTTTACCAATTACTGGAAAAATTGAGATTTGTATCTTAGTTTATAGTATTTAGTCACCATTTCACAAAATTCCTTAATTACTCAGGTAACACGGGAACAATGAGTTAAGGTGATATTACATGGGCTGATTATTTGGCCAATTTATCAAGAACAACTACTAATAATAATAATGTTGCCTGTGTACTATAACCGTCCTGCCCTACAGCTGCTGGACAAGTAAGTGGTGGTTTGTTGGGTTTTAATGCATATTTTATGCAAGATATAGCACAAGAAACTATGTTAACAGGAATGTTAACTCCCAGCAATAAGACATGGTAGTGCCTCCATGCTAGTACTACCATCGCCATAGACGGGGATTCTTTACTGTAAGAGCAGTGATACTGTGGAATTCCCTGCCAAATAAGATTGTTATGGCGGACTCCGGGGGTCATTTGCTAAGGGCCCGAATCGTGTTTTTCCGACGGTTTATCCGAAAATTTCCGATTTGCATAGATTTTCCCTGAATTGCCCCGGGATTTTGGAGCATGCGATCGGATTGTGGCGCATCGGTGCCGGCATGCGTGCGACGTAAATCGGGGGCATGGCCATACGAAAATTCGACAGATTTGGAAAAACCGCCGCATTTTTTTTAAAAAAAGGGTCGCTTGACACACGCTTACCTGCACCCAGCGTAGGACGGTGAACTTCAGTGCATTCAGATAAACTTCAGCACAGCAGCGACAACTGGTGGACGGCGGAGGAACTACCTTAGTGAATCCCGGCAGAACCCGAATCCTACGCAGAGAACGCGCCGCTGGGTCGCGAATGGACCGGGTAAGTAAATTTGCCCCTCTATGTACATATTCAAGACAAGTCTGGATGTCTTTCTGGAGAGGAAAAATACCCTGGTATACGGGGAAAAAAAATTGTTCAATTCTTATAGGTTGGACTTGATGGACTTGCATCTTTTTCCAACCTTATATGCACTCATACTATTAATTGTTTGAGTATTTACATCACCAATAGTTAACATAATAGAGCAAATCAAGTGTTTACTGAAATACTATATTGACATATGGTATGCTGATGCACAACCAATAATAATGTTCCTTACCCACATTGAAGAAGGTTTAGAAGTTTCTTTAAAAAAGACCCAATCTCTGAACACCTAGACATATGCAGTCCTCTGCAATGGAAGCCTTCAATACCCCTTTAAGGATAGACCCTTTAAATACAATCCATGTAGTACACAAAAAGGTTAAGTCATAATAGATAACTGATACTTCAATCTGTTTTATGGAATTGCAGATAATTTCCACTTATTAGAAGATCGGTAAAGTGTCAACTCTTAGCTACTCTACTTATTACCTTGTTGAATGGTACAAACCTGCAGAGACCACACTTAGTGAATGCCTTCAAGCTATATGCACCAATGTCTACACTTGTCTTGCCAGAGGGCATTGAAAAAAATTCCTCAATATTTTCAGGGGTTTAGTTGGCCCATCTGGCTATAAATCCGTAAATGGAATTTTCCCGTTTCATAAAATAATTACTTATTGCTACAACAAACTTTTCACTTTAGAGGGAAACCAACTTTTATTTTCAGGGTTGGTGAGGATACGAAAAGTCCCACACTCAACTACAATAAAGTGCTGGCATGTCCTAGTAATATGGCTTCACTTTATCAAATGGAAATTTCTGATCATACGCATCCATAATGTCTTCTTTACATGTTCAGTGAACATTTAGAAATATATATTGCCAGTGTAATCTAAATCATATACACATTATTATACCAGAAACCATTACATTTCTGTATATTTCAGTATAAACTACCTCCATGTATACAGGGGCACACAGTCTAGAAGCAGGACTCCAACCTACATGCTTTTAATTGTATTGGTATCCTCAGGAACGATTTCCATTTAAAGCTGGGGAAGACAATGGTGCAATAGACTGCTCGCTCTACCATTGAAGGTGTACAATTCAGAGAGACACTGTCAAATCCACCACATAATCTATAGATCTCCAGGCTGTGAGTTCTGTGAAGGAGCAGGAGGGATGAGCTGTATAGGAGCACAAAGGTGGGGGCTGATATCTGAGGAGTGAGTAACACAGAGAAGTCACATGTCGTTTTTGGAAATGTATCCAAACCAAAGCCCTACCCCTGTGACTACACAGAAGATTGTCAGGGTGCAAGCTAAGTTATAACACACAATTATATTGTAATGCAAATGCTCAGAAAAGGCAGAAAGGCATTTTTGCCCTGCAGGTGTGATGGACTTCTACAACCTGTCTTTAGTGAAAATGAGGTCCCTGGTGACAGGTTCCCTTTAATAGCAATATATTTTCCAATCCTTACACTTGCATTATTATTCTCATTTCTTCATTGGCTTTGTATCCTGATACAATATATAATGTTCTCCTAAAGTCACCTTGACATGTTAGTTCTAATAAGTAACTATAGTAAAGTTTCCTAGAAGTCACATACATGGCATAGCTCCTTTGTTTAAGCGTCTTTGATATCTCAAGTGAATAGCTGCCTTTCTAAAGTAATATACCAGTTAATTATCTAGCGTGCTGGACATTGTGTTCTACTAGCTACAGTTTCTTTTCATTATGCAATGTGATATCCACTGGCAGGTTCATATAAAATTATACTTAATATGCTGATTTCATTAATTAGACACACAGCGGAAAAATAACACTTTCCTAAGGCAGTGTTATTAGTTTACAAGTAAATGACCTTTTGTTCTGTAGACAGGAGCACTCTGCTCGATTTCATTGGCAATCTGCTGCATTTCATTTATTGTGTGTTGCACTCACTATTTATTTGCCCAAACAGGAGCTCTGAAACAACAAATTAGGCTTCTCCTTGAAGGTCAAAGCATAAACCCTGGAAAATGGCATGCTTAAAAAGTAAAACAGTATTTCATTTTATTACCCTCTCTGAAGTCATATCTCATTTTATATATTCCCTTATTGTCATATGGATTGTGACTCTATCACTGGTAGATATAATTCTTGACCTATACAGAGCCAGAATCAGATGATGGAGGTTTCTGGTGTTGTTTGATCTGGAGGGGGAAATTTTTTCTAAACATACAGGGGCACATTTACTTACATTGCCGCTGGAATTCATAGAAAGTGCATTGTCTGACTATATTGCACCCTGACGCGATTCACTAAGATCGTGCGCCTGATATCCTGCATGTGTCGCTTCCCTGCTCAGGTCCAACAGAGTTCACCATCTTTTTTGTGGTGCATCTAAGTGCTTAGGCTTGTGACACAATTTGAAAGTTAAATCCTGCGCTCAGTCCAAATCAGTCAGATCGTTCAATGGTACCATGCGTTTGGCTGGTTTGAAAGCATTTTTTCATAATTGCTGGAAGTGTAAGCAGCTGTGAAAATGTTAACACAGGTGCTTACATTTACAGTAATGAGGAGAAACACTTTCAAACCAGCCAAATGCATGATAACATGTAAAACGCATCACCGCACCCTGATACGTTGTCATCTCCCTGGGGTGTGGCTAAAAAATCAGGCCACAACATCAAATTACAAATTGATGTGTCCACTTCTGTATATATCCCCCTCACATGGCTTGTGTCCATAAGTCACACCTAACAGGACAGGAAAAGTAAAAATGTATCACAAGAAAAAAAATTTGATCATACATAGGGCGCAAGAAAGACCTATCAAAGTCTCAATTATACCAAAAAAAGAAAAAAAAAAGAACTTAGATACATGTCGCCCATTGACTTTAAACAGCCTTAAAGGGGTTATCTGGGTTTTAAAGGAAATCTACCATCAAAATCAAGTATGATAAACCAGGGACACTAACTTATAGCTCCAGACACCGTGACTGTGGAAATCTTCTTATATTTGTTATCCATGGCCAACTTCCTTCTAAAATCTACTTTAAAAATTATGCCAATTATGCTAATAAATAGTCCCATAGCCCCCACCCCCCACCCCACCCCGTGGACAAGTGGATTTACTAGTTATTTTAAGGGACAAACTTTTACCTTTTTTTCTGCTAGATCCACTTCTCACTTTGGTTCTAATACTGCAAGAGAAACTATATGTGGTGTTCCAGCCTAAGGCTTGATGAAGGTCTATCTTAATTAATATTTAAGTCTGGGGAAAATCCTTGTGGAGGAGCAAAGAAGGAATAAAGTTAAGTGAATTCAAATACGTCCATTTTGGGAGCCCATGACAATCTCAACTGTCATGTCACATTCATCCATGTAACAAAATGTGCAAGCTATGAGCCACTTGAAGGAGCGGGAAAGTGTTTACACTTGGTTAATGTATACATAACACTGGCATTGATTAGAGCCACTTCTACCAAAGTTTCCCAAGTAAGACCATAATTGGATCACCCATACAGTATTTTTCGGACTATAAGGCGCACCGGAATATAAGGCGCACCATCAATAAATGCCTGCTAAAACCTCTAGGTTTATATATAAGGCACACCGGAGTATAAGGCGCACCTGATTATAAGGATGAATGACCAGCAGGTGGCAGACCTGTGCACAGTTCAAGGCAGCTGTTGTCTGTAAGTATGGTTCATATATAAGGGGCACTGGACTATAAGGGGCACCTTTGATTTCTGAGAAAATCAAAGGATTTTTAGTGTGCCTTATGGTCCGAAAAATACGGTATTTTATTTACCCTGTTAGATCTTGCAAGAGTAGTAAGTAACATTAACTTTGGGCGGAAGGACTAAGGACTGCCTGTGACGTCCCATCTCCTGCTGGCTTCTGGTGGATTGAGAGGACCATGCAGTCATTACTGACTGCACAGCCTCCTTTATCTCAGAAAGGATTTCAACATTGCAATGTTATTTTTTACTTCTTAATATGACGATTACTGATCTACTGTATATCTGTGAGATATAAAACTCTGCAAAATGTCTGCCTAGAAAATATTTGGCTGCAGGCAGTGACTTCTTGGATGGAGAACATTGCTTGGCTTGTATTTCAGGGAGTACCTGCACCATGGGATGGATAGCCTCTGCAGATGAAAGTTGCTGGTGTGTTTACTGCACATTTCTGCCATTCCTGTTTCCTGTCACAGCAGCGGAGGAAGAAGTGTGTTTCCTAAATTAGATCTGTATGGTCTCAAGGAAAGCTTCTTGTAGTGTCAGAGATGGAGGAGGTAACAGGATGGAATAGCTTCCTAGACGGCATACAATGTGATTTTGTAGCCATGGTTATAAATATTGTTCTCTAATAAGCTAGACCATAGCGTTGCTGTACTGTATTGCTGAAGTTTTGCTGGAGTATGTGTATAATTATGAATTTAGTAAGAAAATGTGAATTTTTTTACCGCAAGATGGATTTTCTTTGTCCGTTCCTGAAAAATACTATTAGTACTTCAATTAAAGGAGAACTGTATTATTTATAAAAGTGATAAATATGTATAAATTTATAGATTTTCTCCAACTCTTGCACTTTTAAGGTTCCAACTATATGGAATAAGTAGCAATGGTGATAGATCTCTGTGTCATATGTAACTAGTCCTTGTAAAAATACATGTATTCCCCATGGAGTAGCAGTTCAGGAGCCTATTTCCTTAAAAACCAGCAATACATAACAACAATAATAAAAATGGTGGGCTGAAAAATTATGTCACTAGCTTGACCCAACCTCTTGAAGTGTCACATGATTGTGTTCCCTAACAACCGGATGAAAAAAAAAACAAAAAACAGAGGGGCACATTTACTAAGAACGGGGCAAACTGCACTGAATGCCTGTGGAGTGTGCTGGGTGTTCTGCATGAATCTGGTGCCCTCTGCACTGCCCCGGCAGAGTTCACAACTTTTTTTGGTGCACCACAGTAGGACAGCTGCGTCACAAAAAGGTGGCGTGCCACACAATTGTGGTGCAAACACTTCTTAAATACCTGTGCAAACAGTTTGCTCCTAAAATAATGTGCAAAGTCTACCAGAAAACTGTTGCCCTTAGTAAATGTGTCACAGTATGTAGTACATGTTTGGTATTGTCAGCACTACCCTAAACCTCATTTGCTAATGTTTTCTATATTATAGAGTCTGCTTTCGTATTCTCATATTACACATGATAATTATGAGTCTCAGCCTCTCCGTTCCACAATCTAATATTAATAAACAATCTTATGAATCAGTCAGGTCAACAAGATAACTAGAGCCTTTCTTTCATATTGTGTTTTTTATGTTTCTTTTAATAAATACTCTATTTATGTACAGTATGTATTTGTTTACATTTGTTTTGCAGTTAAAATAAATAAAAATGTATTGTAGTCGGTGGTGAAGTGTCTGGTCCGTAAAAATTGTAATTTAAGATTTTTGACGAAAATGTTTTATGGATGCTATGATACTCTTGATCTGGGTGCTACTTCTAATCCATATCCATGTCCATGTGGTGCTTCTACATTAGAGCAAGGAAAGTACAGGGGATTTCATTTCAGTGTTTTTGGAAGAATATTTGATGTCTTTTTTGGCTCCCCTTCACACCCCTCCATAGCTGATTGTATTCTATTTCCTTCCTCTATCTTAAAACTCATTGCAAAACTTGACCTTATGTGCCCTGCCGTTCATGCTGTGCAGTGTCCATTTGCAAAAGACAAACACTCTTTGGTTCTGTGATTTGTGTTTCCAACCTTTGCATAATCCTCTGTCTAGATGTCCTGCGTCTACTAGATGCAATCATTTCAGCATGGATCAGCGCCCAGCAGGACCGAGAGAAATCAAATAAATGCTTAAGAGGTGAAATGAGCCATACAGAACACGTCATCTTGTGGTCAGATGTGTTAGTAAAACACCCTTGTAATGGAGAACATTTTATTGGTATAGCATTAACAATAATTACAACATCAGACATTAAGTAATAGTATATGAGATGTATAGAGATTGAAATATGAGACATATTAAATCCGTTTTCAAGCCATTAGGGCACATGTATCATAAGTCTGGGTTTGTCTGTATGTTTTCGGGACTTTTTCTTGGCTTTTCTGTTGGTCAGATGTATCTTAGCTTTTTTTCCCTTATTGATACATATGGGGGCACCAAGAACAGCGCAGTTTGCATGTGTAGTCTGTAGAGGACTCCAGATTTAGTTCCCTAGCACACGTTCTTCATGAATCTGACTCTGCATGTTAAATCTGGTTCACGGTCAGACTGTGCACCGGAACGCCCCCTTCAGTGCAGAAATTTGTGTCGCTTGAAGACTAGTGCAGCCATGCGCAAAAGGGTCACCTGCTACACAAATGTGGCGCGGACACTTCTTAAATACATGTGCAAGCAGTTTCCACCTGAAAGAAGTTGCGATGAGTAATACAAAGATCCAGCACTCTCTGTTATATTTAAAAGGTACATTTATTCTTCTTGACTTTATTCATATTTCTCTTTAAAATTTCATCATAATGGGCTCTCATATCTTCCTTGGTATAAAATGCATGTGGAAAAATAGGTAAGATCTACGGATTTCATCCTATATAGCCTTATGATCTCAGATCATGACTAAGGCCATATAGACTGAAACCCATAGATCAGTTCGATTGTGAACCCACAGTGAGATTGATAAAGTGGAGTGGAGGTATCAAAATCGTTGGCAAGACACTGCAGATATAGGTCATTTCAGTCAACCAGGACATCCACAGTGTATAGACTAGTTTGTTAAAATGTATTATAGGAAAGCATTATACTGGCAGTCCCCTACTTAAGGACACCCGACTTACAGACGACCCCTAGTTATAGACAGACACCTCTGCTCCTTGGAAAGGGAAAATATTTTATATTGTTACCATCAGTAATATTTTATTGAACAGGATTTTGCACAAGTGAATACTGAAGATATTTCTAAAATTTACTAACATCCCAAAGATCAGTCCATTGTGGGAGTTCAAGTTACCATTACAAAGTTAAAGCAATTTTATAGGATTTTAAATTAATCTTCCAATGGGATATTTCAGCGCAACAACATTAGATTCCTACACATATTGAGATTGTGTTAAGTATAGTAATGCAGTGAATGCTGCTGATTATCTGTGTCAGGTCTGGGTGGAATCCTTTATAAAAGCAGCAATCCAGCTCTTCACTCTATATCACAGGACTTTGCCTTTTGATGAGGGTTGAATTCACTCCTCTCAAAAATAAATTAGGATGAGTGGACATGCAGCGCGATGTTTAGGTCTATGTCGAACAATTAGGGTTCAGGTCCCCAAAACTCAACCTAGATTTCGACCAGAAATTTGGGTTTGGATAGAAGCTCAATGAGATTTCAGCTTACACAAACACTCTATGCAAGGGTGAGGGGTGGAGTCACAGTAGCTAGGTCTCCGCCCAGAAGCTCAAAGTGTAGACATAGCTTCTAGACCAGGGGTCCCCAAACTTTTTACATAGGGGGCCGTTCATGGTCCTTCTCAGACCGTTGAAGGGCCGGAGTTAAAAAAAATAAATAAATAAGAAATTCCTCTGTACACTGCACATATCCTATACTGCTCCTTCATCATTGATTATTTCATATGCTGCCCATCTATCATTATTATTTTCTGTACTGCCCCTCCATCATTATTTATTTCTCATACTGCTCCTCCATCATTAATTATTCCCTATACTGCCCCTCCATCATTAATTATTCCCTATACTGCCCCTCCATCATTATTTATTCCCTATACTGCCCCTCCATCATTATTTATTCCCTATACTGCCCCTCCATCATTAATTATTCCCTATACTGCCCCTCCATCATTATTTATTCCCTATACTGCCCCTCCATCATTAATTATTCCCTATACTGCCCCTCCATCATTAATTATTCCCTATACTGCTCCTCCATCATTAATTATTCCCTATACTGCCCCTCCATCATTAATTATTCCCTATACTGCCCCTCCATCATTAATTATGCCCTATACTGCCCCTCCATCATTAATGATTCCCTATACTGCTCCTCCATCATTAATTATTCCCTATACTGCCCCTCCACCATTAATGATTCCCTATACTGCTCCTCCATCATTAATTATTCCCTATACTGCCCCTCCATCATTAATTATTAGAGATGAGCGAGCACTAAAATGCTCGAGTGCTCATTATTCGAGACGAACTTTTCCAGATGCTCGAGTGCTCGTCTCGAATAACAAGCCCCATTGAACGGACCATGGTTCGGGAATAAAATGTGTTAATTAATTGAAAAAGAATGTCTTCTGATAAGTTAGCAGATGTATACTAACATCTGCAATCTATTCTTCACTGTTCCGCGCGTATATTATCTCCCGACAAGTTAGCAGATGTGAAGAACAGTGAAGAATAGAATAAAAACAGTGACCACAGGATCATTTAAGTGAAAAACACAGTGAAGAATAGATTGCAGATGTTTGGCACATCTGCTTACTTGTCGGGAGATACGCTGTCCCGGTATCTGCTGCTCTTCTTCCACTGAAGTCTCCCCGATGTCTCCTTGCTGCTCCCCAATGTCTCCTTGCCGCTGCCCCATGTCTCCGTGCCGATGCCCCATGTCTCCGTGCTGCCGCTGCCCCATGTCTCCGTGCCGATGCCCCATGTCTCCATGCTGCCGCTGCCCCATGTCTCCGTGCCGATGCCCCATGTCTCCATGCTGCCGCTGCCCCATGTCTCCGTGCCGATGCCCCATGTATCCATGCTGCCGCTGCCCCATGTCTCCGTGCCTATGCCCCATGTATCCATGCTGCCGCTGCCCCATGTCTCCGTGCCGCTGCCCCATGTCTCCGTGCTGCCGCTGCCCCATGTCTCCGTGCCGATGCCCCATGTCTCCATGCTGCCGCTGCCCCATGTCTCTGTGCCGCTGCCCCATGTCTCCATGCTGCCGCTGCCCCATGTCTCTGTGCCGCTGCCCCATGTCTCCATGCTGCCGCTGCCCCATGTCTCCGTGCCGATGCCCCATGTCTCCATGCTGCCGCTGCCCCATGTCTCCGTGCCGCTGCCCCATGTCTCCGTGCCGATGCCCCATGTCTCCATGCTGCCGCTGCCCCATGTCTCCGTGCCGATGCCCCATGTCTCCGTGCTGCCGCTGCCCCATGTCTCCGTGCTGCCCCTGCCCCATGTCTCTGTGCTGCTGCCGCTGCCCCATGTCTCTGTGCTGCTGCCCCTGCCCCATGTCTCCGTGCTGCTGCCGATGCCCCATGTCTCTGTGCTGCTGCCGCTGCCCCATGTCTCCGTGCCGCCTCTGCCCCCGTGTCTCTGTGCTGCTCCCCGGTGTCTCTGTGCTGCTCCCCGGTGTCTCTGTCCTGCTCACCGTGTTCTGCAATGTCTTCTTCACACATATATATTGTTCTTCACATACTATTTTGTTCGCACCGTTCCGCGCGTATCTCCCGACAAGTAAGCAGATGTGCCGAACATCTGTAATCTATTCTTCACTGTGTTTTTCACTGTGTTTTTCACTTAAATGATCCTGTGTTCACTGTGTTCACTGTTTTTATTCTATTCTTCACTGTTCTTCACTGTGTTTTTTTAATTAAATGCTCGATCTCGAGCAGGGGAAATACTCGTCCGAGCAACGAGCCGTTTCGAGTACCTTAATACTCGAACGAGCATCAAGCTCGGACGAGTATACTCGCTCATCTCTATTAATTATTCCCTATACTGCCCCTCCATCATTAATTATTCCCTATACTGCCTCTCCATCATTAATTATTCCCTATACTGCCCCTCCATCATTAATTATTCCCTATACTGCCTCTCCATCATTAATTATTCCCTATACTGCCCCTCCATCATTAATTATTCCCTATACTGCCCCTCCATCATTAATTATTCCCTATACTGCCCCTCCATCATTAATTATTTCCTATACTGCCCCTCCATCATTAATTATTCCCTATACTGCCCCTCCATCATTAATTATTCCCTATACTGCCCCTCCATCATTAATTATTCCCTATACTGCTCCTCCACCATTAATCATTTTATTTAATGCCCCCATAATTAATTATTTTTTTTTATATCATGGGCCCCCCGGCCGCCAAAATATATTTGCTGCTGGTTTAAAAAAAAAATCCTATACTCACCTCTGGCAGCGGCTCCCGAGTCTTCTATCTTCAGGCTGCTGTCTGCCGGGAAGGGGTGCGCGGCCGCGCGATGACGTCATCACGCGGCCGCGCACCCAGGTTCAAGGAGCGATGTGCGCCGGGGTTGTCTTCCGGCCACATCGCTCCACCTGTAATAATAGTGCTCGAGCGGCCACATTGGCCGCGTCGAGCACTATTCAGTGATGGGCAGGAGCTTCCTGTCCGGGCGGACGGAGGCCCCGGCCTGACTGCCGGGGGCCTCAGCAGGAGCCGCTGGCGCTCCAAGCGCTGGATGCGACGGGGGCTGGTTAAAAACCGCATGTGGCCCGCGGGCCGTAGTTTGGGGGCCACTGTTCTAGACAATGATACTTCCATGCACAGACAAGAAAAGGTTTTTGATGAGGTATGCTGCATATCCCACAATGATTCACTCCTTCAAACCAACAAATATTAATTGTATTGGCTGAAAGAATCTATAACAAAAAGGTTACATTAGGACATTTAAAGAGGAATTAATAAGTATTGCATGACTCATTCTGTTCTAATTATCTGCTTCCTATCGCAGGAACAATGTGTTAGGAACTACAGTGAACTGAATGCAAATAAGCAAACCATAGTTATCACAAATGTATGCAACCTACCTTATCTCACATCCGCTGCTGCACAAGCTAACAACATCAGTAATCCAGCTGGTGATAACAGATGTATGAAGTTCCCAAAACTGAACTGCATGAAGGGTCGCTTATTCATACAGAAAATAAAAGTTTAACATAAACAAAAAATACATATAAAGTGTTAACAAATAGATAAATGTTTAACATCAAGTTACATAAAACATAGGTGTTACTCTCTTTAATCAAATGAAGCAAAGCCTGAAGGAAAATTGATAATTTATCCGAGATCTCTCTGACAGTCCAAAAATAGTTCATGTAGATTGTACTCTCTGTACAGGAGCAACATAATCAGATAAATGTATAGATATAAAAAATTAGAATTCTGTTTCTGAAGGATTCATACAATAATAACATACCAGTGCTCATCAATAAATTAGAAAATAAGCTCAAATATATTTGATTTTCAGTAATTTAGTTAAATAAGGGAAAAAACTCCTATACTATATCGAGTCATTACAAACAGAGAGAACTTTTTTAATAGTTTATTTATGTTAAAGGGGTTTTCCCATGGAAGAAAGTTCTAAAATTTTAATCCCATAGTGATGTTCCACAATGAAGATTATTTTCGACCCTCTACTTTGCAATTTTACTCAGTTTTATTGCTGTTTATCTCCTAAAACTCAGTGATCGTCAGGGGCAAATTCCAGAGTGTGAGTGGGGACTCTCTAAGCAGATACTTCATGATTCCTCTGTGCTTTGAGATTCTGTGTGCAGAAAATGTGCTTATATTATTGGGGAACAAGGGTTTATCTACACCTTCATTCAGCTTCTAAACAGTTGACTATTATCTGACACATAGAAAAAGAGAGATGAGTCGTGAGATGGATATAAGACACCATAACACGCTGAGCACTACTGCCTCAGCTGGAGCACTGCTATGTAACCCCTCCTGTGAGACCCAGAGATTATCTTGTTTATAGAGCAGCTGCTGTGTTCTCTCCACACTACTAGAAACATGTCTGAACCAGGAAGTGTCTGTGTTCCTCCTTCCCCAGTTTGTTTGCCTCCTACCTCTCCCCTCCTCTTTCTGCAACAAAATATAAGCTAAAGGGAATTGTCCGACCAAAGTCAGAAGATTTACATCAGATCCAGGGACAACCAAAACTGAAAACCGCCAGGACTGATAGAGACAGTTTGGAATTACATCTGTGAAATGCTGTATTTCTGTTAATAACAGGGAATTAGAGAATGTGTAATTTTGTTATCCTGAGTATATTTAAGACTCCTGTCTTTGTGGGAATAGCCCTTCAATGTTCACGACTATGGCATTATCTCAAAAAACTTAAATAATTAACCCAAAATAACTGCAAAGGGTTCACAAGCATTTTAAAAGGTCATAATCATGGGGAAGACTGCTGACCTGACAGATCTAAAGAAGGCAGTCATTGACACACTCTACATGGAGGATAAGCCCCAAAAGGTCAGTGCTAAAGTTAGTGGAGTGTTAGGAAAAAGCATGGTAGAAAAAGGTGCACAAGCAACTGGTATAACCATGGCATTGACAGACTTGTTAGAAAAAATGCCATTCAAAAATTTTAGTAAGATTCAAAAGGACCCCTTTATAGGGGCAAGGGTGTAGCAATCTGAGAGGCAAAAGTAAAATCCTCCTTGGTACCATTGTAGGTCTCAACTCCATGCTACTGGTGGGTAAAGACCTGTGCCAGAGAAAAAATAATGAAGGGAATTTGCCCAAGGCTTGTAGAATCTGCCTGGAAAGAAAAAACAGACATAGGGCCCTTCTATTGTAGGAGAAAAATCCCAGGCTGCAATGTAACAGACAATCCCCAATGATCTATATTATATGGAAATGGGTATAATGCAATAAATTCCTCAATATTCTGCTTACTGTCATCAAATGATCTGTAAATTATTCTAAGTAAGGCAAATTACCATTGTACGAGGCATACAAAGGCTGACACAAAACAAGGCAGAAAAAAAGGAAATGTTCTGGATTACTTATCAAAAGATATTACTTAAAAGGCTTCATTATCATTATAATTGTACAAGAAACAGCACTATATGTTACTGAATAATATAACATCACTATGCGCTTTGCTTTGAGTGCTGCCTCCCTATAAAGCAGTGGTGGTGAACCTATGGCACGGGTGCCAGAGGTGGCACTCAGGGCCCTCTCTCTGGGTACCCAGGCCATTACCAAAGAGGACTCGAGTTATCTACTTGCACTCCCAGGCGGCCTAGGACTTGTCATGCTCAATGTTATTATAAAGCAACAGCGCTGCCTGGGACAACAGAAGGGGTGGGAAGCTGTGGACAGATCAGAATTATCATTGTTGCTCCTTCTCCAGGCAAAATATTTTTTCCTGTTTTGGGGAACATTCTATTTATTGTATTGGTGTCCTCAGAACACTGATATGATTGAACGTTACAACAGAGCGGGGAGCAATAAGTTAGGGAATAAATTGCCATGTTGGCACTTTGTGATAAACAGGTGGGTATGGGTTGTAGTTTGGGCACTTGGTATCTAAAAGGTTCGCCATCACTGCTATAATGTATAGTCTCTCTATATGCACAGCACTCTGGATCCAACATGGAAGCTTATCAAGGAGCATGTGACCAGTTCTTCAGTGGCCTCGAAGCACTGAATTGCCTTGAGTCTCCCCTACTGTGCACAACATTGGTCAGTAGAGGCCATGGAGGACTGGCCACACATTTTTCTAGAGTGTCCTGGATCTAATGGACTCTCACTTGAGTCCATTTGGGGCTTAAAACCTGTGTGCACCATCCAAACTTTAAAGACCATTATAATAAATCTTTATATTTGTAGAGCTGTCATATTCCCCAATGGATTAGGGCCCCTGCTCACAAGAGCTTACAGTCAGTAATGGCTCTACATCCCATTAGAAGAGCTCAGCAACACTCTCATTGTGAGATATCTTAGAACCACAGCGGAAATGATAAGGTGCAAAGTTGTGGCTGTCAATCTTATTTATAGGATGTGGCTAGAACTGTTATAGAAACATGACCCTGTTTCCATGTAATACATATTGTAGCATCTATGGGAAATGTATTTTAATACCAACTATATTTAATATTAACTTTAGCATTATATGGACAATGTATGATACTTTAGTCATCTATTTTGTGACTATTTATCAACCCTCCATGATGGTATCAAACAGTGTATATATGATTTATCTGTGCATGGTATGGTTTATTTATCTAAGGACTATCTAAGGATATCACTGTTTATCTGAGGTCCTATGTGAGCTATATACACTAAATACTAATAATGTATGCCACCACCCTGGAGCTACTGTCTATAACACTAGTATAAGAGCACCGAGCTGTGATCACTATAATAATATATTCAGAATAATGATGAGTTGATGATCATCATATATTTAGTCATTCTATTGTGGTCAAAGTCTAAACAATCAACATCTGCAAAGAGTTTGTATGTTCTCTCCGTATTTGCGTGGGTTTCCTCCAGGTCCTCCAGTTTCCTCCCACACTCCCAAACATACTGGTAGGTTGATTAGATTGTGAGGCTCATTGGGGACAGGGATCGATTTGGCAAACTCTGTGCAACGCTGTGGTGTGCTATATAAAGAATTATTATTATAATTATTATTATTATATGTATTTTAGCTTTTCTCCATGCCCCAGATCTTATGTAAAAAGAGAAATGTCTACAGAAAAATAAGTACTCTGACGACAATATACTACTTCCTTCCAAATTGTAGCTTTGAAGAATTGCTGGTAGTTGTTGTCCTGCAATAGATGAAGAGACACACATTGGAATATTAGTGCCTTTCTTACTGACTTACTCTCAGGCACATCTAGCCCCCCCAAACCAAAGGTTCTACCTCACTTTCTGCAATGAGTTGCTCTGCATGATGGTGTTAAAATGAGCCAGTGGCTCCTGTGAATTATAAAATGACCCCCCATTCTGTATTGTAATCCTGTGAATTGAGTCAGCCGGGTGTTTCTGAGCTGAGTCAGGCTGCAACACCCCCTTTCTCTACTATCCTCTAGTAATCACACCCCTGCACATGTTATTCACACCCCTTTATGTGCTGCAGCTTAGCAGAAGGCATGTGCAGGGGGCGTGTGCAGGGGGCATGTGCAGAGGGCATGTTTACAGGAGGACAGAGGAGGAGGAGGGTGTTGCATACTGACTCAGCTCAGGAACACCCGGCTACATGATAGGTTCCCTTTAAAGTTGACTTGTCGCCTCTTTCTGACTCTTTTAGTAAAATATTGTTTGTCCCATTATACTGTTTAACAATGCAAAAGTGTAAAATAATATAATACTATTATGTAATGATGGAAATAGTCGATTCATGTTAAATATATGGATGTTTCACAGCCCCGATGTCTCTAGCAAAATAGGAGTTTATGCTCATTATTTCTCTAACGCTCATTCAGAGGGAACATGGAAGTCATGATAGAGAAGTACTGATGTGAATAGAGCTGGTGGGTGAGAAAGAAAACTCAATATTAGCTCCAGCAGCACCAAACCTATGTTTGGTTGTTTCCCTTCTCAGAAGCTATAGTTTAATACACTAGAGAGCTGGCTGTCAGTCTTTAGATAATTATGTGGATTCAGCAAAGATTTTTAAGTAAATTTCACTCCAGAGCAAAAGGTTAAAAGAGACAAAGTTTTACTCCTTTACATAACACAAAGTTTGATAATAAGCTAGAAACCATTAAAGATCCTGCTTTTTTAGTACAACTTTTACAAATTTCACATTTTGTTTGTAGGTGTCACCTGTTTGAAATCTGGCTGTGCTAAAGGGTCCAAAGAGGATAAGAAAACGTGGATTGGCATCCTGTATCCTGAGTGTAAGTGGAATGTTTTGCATGCAGTGTACTGTATATGAACATGGTGTATAGATGTTGTGGCATTAGAAACAAGTTAAGAATTAAAATGAGCCTTTGCCTCATGTTTTTTCTATTCGTCTCAATCACTAATGTGGAAGCAGAAGCTGAATGAGAAAGATGTACAGTGTATTTTTTAGTGTTACACACTGTAACTATTTTGCATACCTTGTACAAAAACAAAGCTCCTTTCTCCCCATTATGTATTTGGAAATTTTGTAAAAAAAAAAGTTTCAGTTGAACTTTGTTTACAACATTAGACCAATCTCACATAGTTATAGAACTACTTAATACCTACATACACTTTTAATAAGAAGGTGAAAATAATGTACAACACTGCCTTAAACTCCACTGCAAAGGTCATTGGTAATAACTGTTAGATTAGTGATGAGCAGACCTGAACATGCAATGTTTAGATCCGTGCTGAACATCTCAGGATCAGACCTCCGGGTCTTAAGGGGTTAATCAGAGCTGCTGGGTCTAATTAGACCCAGTACAGCACTGATCACCTGTCCCCAGTGACAGGTGGGCATTTCCCCTTATAGATGCCTCAGTTACAGGGGAAAACTTGTAATAAAAAAAAATGTCCCTCAGGGGCCTTTTATTACCTCATGGGGGACATATAAAGTAAAAACACACACACACAAAAAAAAAAAAATTAACCTGTTCACTCTCCGCATCCGATATATCAGACGCTGAGCGCAGTGACATAATATATCGGGTGCAAGCCTGATTTTCATTTTGGACATCAGCCTGTCGTGAGTAGTAGTAGTAGTAGCGTGGAGGAGTAGTACTAGTAGCAAGGAGAAGTATTAGTAGTAGAACCCAAGAGAAGGCGCTTTCGTAGTAGTGCTGGAGTGCCTGGGACTTCTGAAGTGCCTAGGTACAAGGACAAGAGAGAGGATGTATCATGATTTTTGGGGTGTTTGTGTCCCATGGCAAGATGACATAATAGATATTTTGTACTATGCACTATCCATTATGCATCATCCTTGGGGTCCACCTGTGGGGTTAAAATGCTCACTACACCCCTAAATTAATTAATGTGTAGGGACGGACCTCTAATTCTCAGAGGTTTCTACTGTACTGATCCCTAAGAGCATCTACAAATGTTTTATGGTGCCAAAAAAAAATGTAAATGCCGGTACAAATGCGATTCTCTTCCGAGCCCTGCCATGTCTCCATCTTTTAGATTATTGCCACGTGCCCGGTAGAACCTGCTTTGGGGATTTTTGGGGAGTTTGTCTCCAGTGGCATGAATTGGGGAAAATACTTTTGACACTACAATGACAAATTAAGAGAAATTGCAAAAAAAATTTTATTCAACACCATTTAATTTGTGTTACATTTGAGCCAGTGTCTTATGGGATAAAATGCTCATACAACCCTAAATAAATTCTTTGATGGTTGCCCTTTCCTAAAATGCGGTCACTACTCGGGGGTTTCTATTGTACTGGTACCTCAGGGGTACCCCACCACCATTCCAGTGAAAAGGGTGCTCCAAAAGCTAGATTTTGCTTGTCACTTCTTAGGCCTGCTGTGTCCCCAGCCTGTAGACTGGGCCATTGCCATACCCATAGTAACCCACAGAATGATTTTTGGGGTTTAAATGTTCATACAACCCTAGATAAATTCTTTGAGGGGTGCCCTTTCCTAAAATTGGGTCACTACTTGGGTGGGGGTTCTATTATACTGGTACCTCAGGGGCACCCAACACCAGTCTAGTGACAAGGGTGCTCCAAAAGCAAAATTTCACTCCTTTCCTCAGCCCTCAGCCTGTCAATTTTTGGCACATGTGTGGTATTGCCATACTCAGGACAACCCACAGAATGATTTTTGGGGTGATTGTATAAAGTGCCATGAGTTGGACACAATATACAAGCCACTAAAATGACATTTACTGTGCATTAGATTTTTACCAGCATGTTGGGGGTTAAAATGCTCACCACACCCCCAGATAAATTCTTTGAGGGATTTAGTTTCCAAAATGGTATAATTTCTCAGGGGTTACTATTGCACTGGTACCTCACAGGTCCTGCGAACATGACATGGCACTCCATATCCAAACATCTGAAAGCAGAGCTGCAAAAGCAAAATTTTGCTACTTCCCTTCTCAGCCCTGCTGTGTGCCAAGCCTGTCAATTTTTGGCACATGTGTGGTATTGCCATACTTGGGATGACCCACAGAATGATTTTTAGGGTGTTTGCCTAAAGTGCATTAGATTTCGGCCAACATGTTGGGGGTTAAAATGATCACCCCCAACCCCAGATAAATCCTTTGAGGGGTCTAGTTTCCCAAATGGTGACATCTTTGGGGGTTTTCTATTGTACTGTTACTTCAGGGGCTCTTCAAGTACAATGTGGCACCACAAAATATTTGCAGATAAATTGGCCTTCCAATAGCCTAATCGTACATACTCTGGTCTGTGCGACTAAAGAGCAGTTGACATCCACATGTCTAGTATTGCCGTACTTGTTAGAAGCAGGGCAGAAATTTTAGGATGTATATTTACCTCAAATTCCTTCTGAATGTGTCCATTTTAGGGCTCAATGAGAATAATCTTATTCAAAAATTGACATTTCAAAATTTCCAATCCATCTTTGTTTGCTTCCAGAGAAAGATTTAAAGGGTTAACAGATTTCTCAAATGCTGATTTGAATAGTTTGAGATGTTGGGTTCATAAAATGGTGTTGTGGGGGTATATAGCACATAAGCCTTTGTAGGGCACTTCCAAACTGAATTGGTCACAAAAAATTTAGCATTTTCCAAATCTCTTGAAAATTTGAGAAGTTGCTACAAAAACTTGAAACTTTCTCAGATCCGTAAAAAAAAATTGAAATGTAAAACAAATTATGGAAATAAAAAGAAGACCAATAACAAAAGGTTTCTACAAAAAACTATTTATGGTATAGCTTTTTGTCTAAAAAGTAGAACATTTGAAACTTTGAAAATTGTCATTTTTTAAATTTTTTTAAAATTATTGAATTTTTACCCCCCAAAAAAAAGAAACCGATCACTGAAATGATACAACTAACATAAACTAAAATGTCTCACGAGAAAACAATCTCAAAATCACAAGGATATCTTACAGTGTTGAAAAGTTATTACCACAGGAAGAGACACTGGTCAAATAAAAAAAAAAGGTTTGAGCATTAACTTAAAAACAGGCTGCGTCAATAAGGAGTTAAAAAGCTTTTATTTAAAAAAATCTTTATGCTGGCATCAGTTATTACTGCTCTTATTAATTTTTGTTAGTCCGTCCTTCACAATGTATGTGCTATTACAGCAGCAATACATGTAGCTATGGCCTTGTTGGCAATAAAGTTACAGATTTTAACATTTGGATCAAGCACTTGACCGTATAATGTTTCTACAATAGGATAAAATCGGGTTGTGTTGTTTGGAAACTCTGAAAATGACTCAGAAATCCTTGGAAAGTAGAAAGTCAAACAATCTGGATGTGTATTTCATTCTTTAATTCCATTAGTAACCATTAACATTGGAATTTGACCTTCTGTTTTTTCATTATTGAATTTCATACCACAAAGCCAGGAAAGTCAGGATCCTCAATATCAGGATTCCTCTTCTGGATTTTCAAAAATTGTTCAAGACTTAAGTATAATAAATAGACCATTAACATATGTACTGGTGGATAGTTGTTCCTGGTTAATGTGTCAGTTGCACCAATATGAGTTTTTTAGATAATTATTTATTGTACTTGTTTTCCCCTTAGCAATCTATTGCTGCGGCTTCCACCAACCTCCCATATTTTGTTGTCAAATAGGCAGCATGTGACTGTTGCAGCCAGTCATCGATTAAAAAGGTGTCTTACCAGATGGATTTCTGGAGTCCAAGATAGTGTTAAGTCATAATGGTATTTATAGCTCTTCCTGCCCCTAGAGACAAAGCCTGAATTGATGACATTGATGTCCACTGACATATTGTGGGACTCCATACTGACACACCGGAGGTGGGAGGATGAATGAATGCAAGGTGGAGAAGCAGGGCTAAGGGTTATAGCAGGAGAAGCACTCTCTGAACGCCCCCCAAAGCATTTCAGTCTCACCTGGTTGTTACAAAATATGATTTTTGACGGGGGAAGACAACACAATCATGTTGGAGTTGAATTAAAAAACCAAAATATAAGAAACAAAAATACTGTAAGGGTAATACTCACTATGTCTCATTTCTATATACAAAAACTTCTTGTATCCCACTTATGTAGACAATTGCCGCATGTGCCCTACTTCTCTATTCTATGACTCACCTATGCCCCTCTCATATATCATGACCCCTTTGTTCCCCCATTCTTATAAACTATTATCCTTTGTGTCCCCAATCCTGTAGACAATCAATCCCAGGCCTAGACTCCTATGTAGCATACTATTATCCATTGGACCTCCTCTCCCATAGCTGATATGATCAGAACACAATGATGAAAGGCAAACTGACTTGAAACGCTCACATCAAAACCACTGCATTGTGCTTTTTCTCCTATGCATTACCACTAAAATCATTTTATGCTACAGCAAACTAAGCCTGTTCATGTAAAAGTTGCAAACTAAACCAGGCTTCAAAATATGTTCTCAAGAAGTGGTGTTATTCAGGGAACTAAAATAAGCAACAAGCAGACCTGGACCATCCAAGCTTGCTCTGATAATAGGTCACATGTCAGACATCTAACGCCCACCCACCAACCCACTGAAATCCTTAGAGAGGTCTAGCTGGATGCCCCGTTACAATACCTGGGCAATCCCTGTTCACTGTTACTCTGATGCAGAGACTGAGAATGGGGTAGAATTAGCTATTTATTAAACTAATCAGCCCCCTAGAAGGATGTCACAGAGGAAGTCAGGTGGTCAGAAGTGTTGGGCAGGTTATTTTTTAGGGCTCTCAATAACCTCTTTACAGCAATCCACTACTTCTTCTTGAAGCTTTAGTAGTCCATATAATAATGATTCTGCCCTCGCCATTATGGAAATCTGAACTTCCTCTTGTAAATGTTCTACAAGCTTTGGTCCTCTCAGTCATATATCTATGTGTGTCATATTAATTCTAACATTTGATGCTTATGAATTGTAATCTGAATATGTCTGTGCTTCCAGTTGAATCTGGTATATGGCAGAAAGGTATAGTCAGACTATGCATTACTGTCATCACATCTCAGAGCACTCTTACATCTGCCATGTGTTGAATTATCATATGTCACCAGTTGACTAAGCACAGCAAGGAAGCAATAAGGAGCTGGAGCTGAATGTGCTAGAGTAAGGAAAAGAAATTACTTTCTTCTTTCCTGTTTTATAAAGAAAAGGGAACAGACTTTTGCTCTGCTTGAATCTGTTTTTCTGGTTTTGGCAGAAGTAGTGAATTTCAGTTTCAGACAGTATATAGATGGGGCCATTGAGTGTGGGACATTGACAACGTAGAATAATGCCTGGGCTATACTAAAATTACAGAGCAGGTCTGATTCCTGCAAGTCTTTGTGCCCCGGGCAGTGACTTTCTATTGCCATCGGTGGTGTTGAGCAGCATTCACCCACTATGAATGTGTGCACTTTGTGTGCTGAAAACAAGGTAAACATGATCCTTTGTTTTTTGGGGGCTTTAGTCACCTGGAAGGCGACATGCTTGAATTACTAAGAAGTTCCGAACTCATACTGACCTGGCGTAGATCTCAGTCATATCCTTCACCAGGGTTTTGCAGTAGGTTATAGTAATTTGGCCACCTATTTCCCAAATAAAATGTTTTGTGGGTTTCAGAAGGGGCAGAGATTAATTTTTCTTATTTGTGACACCATTCACATATTACTTTGATGGTTCAAAGAGTAGCATGCTGAGTTACCATGTATCCCTAGCTCAAAGGAAGACTATGAGCTTACAAATCACACAATAAAAGGATTTTCAGTCAATCCTTCCCCATCTTCTTTCTGCATCTTCTTTCTACTATAGATGATGATAATAAAATGAGAGCACTATATATGTATACATATACACACATATAGATAGATAGATAGATAGATGTAGATATATATGTAGTTATAAATGTAATTCATGTGCAAAGAATTTAGTTTTAGCTTAAAGGAAACCTACCACTTCTGATGGTAGGTATGAGATGTAAACACCGGGCACCAGCTCAGGGTGAGCTGGTGCCGGAGCTTACCTTAGCTAGTGTTTTAAACCGCTATATCGCGGTTTAAACACATTTTGATTTACAGCCCCGAGGTAGCTTCGGCGCTGTGCGCGGCCGTGCGTGCATAACGCCTCGGGTACCTTCTATGGAGGCGCGCGCGCGCGCACGGCCGCGCGCAGCGCCGAAGCTACCTCGGGGCTGTAAATCAAAATGTGTTTAAACCGCGATATAGCGGTTTAAAACACTAGCTAAGGTAAGCTCCGGCACCAGCTCACCCTGAGCTGGTGCCCGGTGTTTACATCTCATACCTACCTTCAGAAGTGGTAGGTTTCTTTTAAGTTACCAATATTGCTGGGGAAAATGTGCAAAGCAAACAGGTGGACTTCAGCTACATCCCATAATGCCATAATGCATACATTTATTATATTCATTGTGAAAGCTTATATAAATATAGAATATAGCAATGAATTGCCATCTGCTAGCTATAGGAGACATGTAGAGAGATAAATAGACACATCATGTGATGGAAAATAAGTAAAGGTACTAGATATTGAAAAAGGCCTGTTCTAGCACGTGGTAATAAAATCTCTGTAAATGCCCATGTTACAACCAAAAGACCTTACAGTTATACATATAACATATACTGTAGTTACCTATACCTTTTTGATTAACCCCCTGCTCTTGGCTAATTATTTTTTAATCCCAGAGAACACTTTTAAATAAGCAGTTTAAACTAATTCCAATAAACATAAAAAGACCATCAATCTGTCCGTGACAAATAATGTTTTACGAAATATGATTTTCACTATGTATGTGATCTGGTAACTATATTATTGTTACTATAGACTGATACATTATTAAAAACCAAAGAAAAGTACAAGTAGTTTTCCAATCTCCAGCACTAATGCAGAATCCATCACTAAAGTATATAGAACACGATCTACAAGTATCCTGTTCCCATAAATACATATATATATCCTGTATATATTTCAGCCTGGCCTATCTGTACAGGTTATACAAACATCTGTCTGTCGGTGTCAAATTTGATAGAACTTATTTAGTATTTTGTAGTCCAAGTATTTTTTGTGCATATTCATGACTTTTTGTGTGCGGATTGCAGTTTGATTGAAAGAATAATCATTTTATCTTAGCTGTGGGATTGAAACAGCAAATACTAAATTAGAAAGAAAATAACATTCAGTTCTCCTGGTGAGGATAAGCGTAAATCCTCAGCCTAGCGTTCTGTATATCCATGTTTTTTCTTTTCACTAAAGCTGTCAAAGAAAAAAACCAATAGAACGAGAAATAATTTAAAATGGTTTATCCTTCATACTTTTAATGTGTTTTTCGAAAGGAAATATAATTGAACGTTTCAGTTCATAGAGAAGAGTTTTGTAGTTTCCTTTACATATTTATTTAAATATATGTATATTTGTTATTAGAAAAGCATATTTTTGGACACAACTTTTATTGTGTTTGTTGTGCAGTTTAGTTTCATGTAAAGTAAATGTCGCATTCCTAAAGATAATTTAGCTTTTTTTTATAGTGGCACTCATATTTGTTTAAATGTGGGAAAATGAATGTGGGAAAATGAATGCACCATGATAAGTATCATGCCTTAATAGTGTCACCCATACTGTACTTACCCACATAACTTTTCCGAGAATGTTTTCGGGACTTCCTATGGTATCACATGTTCTGGGGACTTCAGTTTTGGGGCAGTGCGCTCATAATTGAAAGAATGCCACTGGTTGGAGTGTCATGCAGATGTTCTTGCCACAACCCTCCAGCCAGAGACATGGGAGTGGTGTATACACAAATGTGCGCATTAACCCTGACTCGTTGGAAGTCCATAGGACAGTAATGGAGAACCTTTTAGGTACTGAGTACCAAAACTACAAGCAAAAGCCACATGTTTTTCCCAAAGAGCAAAATGCCAATTTAAAGTAACTCACAGGTTTCAAAAGTATTGACATCCTGAAGACACCAATACAGTAGAAAGAAGGAGAAATTTGGTCCCTTTAACAGGATGAATCATAGGTCCAGAGAAAGGGCTACAATGATAATCCAGCCTCCACACCTCATTGCTCCTCCTGCACTTTAAAATAGAGCTTAATGTTACACGTCCTGGGCTGCCTGTGACTGCAGGATGTGCTGGGTGATGGCCTGAGTGCCCACAAAGAGGACTCTGAGTGCCACCTCTGGCACCTGTGCCATAGGTTCGCCACTGCTCCCATAGGACATGGGGCATCACGAGAAGTTCAAGAAGCAGCTGCCAGTGGGTCATGCAACCTCCCTCTCTTATGGAGAGTAAGATTATCATGGAGAGAACAGTATGGATGACCCTATTAGGACACAGTACTTATCCTGGTAAACTTTCGTATATGTGTTCAATGCTTTTAAATGTCCATTTGGACTCATTTTAAATATATGAAAGTTAGATGGCACTCCCTTTAGCTGGTATAAGACTCAAAATCCTATGCATTGAAATTTGGCTTCCAGAAATTACCATTAGGGAGGAGCTAATTTTATTTATATTCTCAGTGTTGCTTTGGATAGTAAATAATTGATCTTAGCTATAACAAAATAAAATGGGTTAACAAAAAATATTTTGAAAATAAAATTTAAAAACCAAAGAGCAAGAAAGTTGCTCTGTTCATTTACTTACCAGCTATTTTCCCCTGTATTTTATTTTGCTTCCACACATCAGCACCCCCTCCCAGAGTTATTCCAGGAATGTGTCCCCTTCCCGGGGGAGTGGAGAGGTGTTGCAGTACACATCCCCAGCAGAGAGGTGCCATCTCTGTGTCTGACACCTATGATAGCTCCACCTCACCCACTAAATAAAGTAATCAAAAGGTATAGAGCGGCACTGTGAAATCCTGCATTAAGATCCTATGTGGGTGCAAGCTTCTTGGGGTCCGACTCGAGATCTTGGTACTTCAAAATCGAAGACAGGGAAGCAGCACTCCATAGTGAACAAGTATTTTTATTTCAACAGTGGAAAATACAACATTTCAGCTTTCTCGATGTAGCCATTCTCAAGCATACAACATTTCAGCTATCTCAATGTAGCCATTCTCAAGCTTGCTATTGATACTCCAGTCATATCCAGTGCTTCAGTGATCTAAGATTATATAAAGGGGTTGGCCACTTTACCTTATCTTTTTTGTAATGTGCATGTAAGTGTGGGGGGAGGGATATTAGGTAGTTTACCAATATCCGTTTTCTACCAAATGTTCTTCATTGTTTCTTGATAAGTAACGTGAAGCCTCCTGACTTTTACCTCATCAGCCAGACATTCCTCTCCCTAAAATGGCCACAGATGAAGGGTCGTGTGATCTCTAACTGTCCATGAGCAATCACCCTGTCAAGACCTTAAAGATATATTTATGAATACTATCATAAGGTGATTGTTCATGGGCAATTGGAGATCACATGACCCTTCATCTGCGGCCATTTTATGGACAGGAATGTCTGGCTGATGAGGTAAAAGACAGGAGGCTTCACTTTACATATCATGAAAGCAGAGCAGAATTTATTATAGATTTATATTTATAAATTATTGAAAATCCTGTCCCTACATTATAAAAAACTGTGGGAAATCCCTTTAACAACAAACATAAGTTGTCTTATACTAAGAATGTCCTTTGTTGCCTAGGACAACCAGAGCTGAGCTGAGCTGTGATTGGTTGCTATCCAGACTAACTACCACCACAATGGTTCCTATAGTTTGTAAAATATGCTTAGTAACCTAATGCCAAAGTGTGGGGTGAGGATTTACACTCAAAACACTCACAGGGGATGCTGTGCAAGAAAAATCTCTAGAAGTTCCCCATTTCTTATAATTGAAACCTTTAAATAATACTGTTGTTCCAATTCATTCTTTACTTGGCTAGTGTAACTCCCTACTGATTGGTCTTCCCCTCACTAAATCTCTCCTCTTCAGTCTATTTTTAATGCAGCAGCCGGGCTTGTCTTTCAGACCCAATGCTATGCAGATGCCTCCAGTCTGTGCCAGTCACCGCACTGGTTGTCTGTCTCCTACCAAATACAGTTTCAAATAATAACCCTTACCCACAAAGCTCTGTACAGTCATGCATCTTTCTTTGTACCTCTTCTCTCTCATCTCAGTCTATCACCCTGTCATGCTCTTCAATCTGCAAGTGTTCTTAGATTAATCTCTCACTTATTTCGAACCTCTCACTTACGTCTCCAAGACTTCTTGGCTGCACCAATCCTCTGGAATGTCCTACCCCGGACTATTAGACTAATACTAATATCTGATATAGTGTTAGATACTAAAATTAATGTTAAGCCAATATAAATTAGTGTCATTAATACAAAAGTATAAAAATAGTAATCTTTCTTATAAAATCTGAAATATGTGGACAATAAAATATATCCAGATACCAATATAACCAGGGGTGGACTGGGAATTTAAAGTGGCCCCAAAAAAACTCTAAAATTGGCCCATTTTGTGGGCAGAGTCAAAACAAATAGGTGTAACCAAGTGATGTGGGTGTAGTTACCAAACTCAACACAAAATGTTGATAGATGGTCTTCATCAACATGTACAGGGCAGAAAAAGAGACTCATACTGCTCCCTTGTACAGGAATAAAGCATCTTTTTTTTTTAAATAACTTAATACTGCCTTATATAAACACAAAAAACTACTATAATAACTTCTCCGATAAACAAGAATATAATATAATACTGCCACTATAATACTGCCCCCCTATGTACAAGAATATAACTACTATAATAATTGTTGCAAGAAAAATGTGCAAAAAGATGTTAAAGCGTAGCCAAAAGTTTTATTTTCATTAAAAAACATACAATGGGGCAGATTTACTTAGAAATAAATAATAAAATATCTGGGAAAGATGGAAAATGTAACATACAAAATATGGAGGAGCCACTAATACGGCATACTCCTGTATACACCACAAAGTCAAAGATATAAAATTAGTGCTCTACTCCTTATACTGTTTGTCAAATGGCAAGAGCCTCTCACCACCTCTTCATGGACTGGGAATAAGATTTACTTACCCGGTCCTGTGATCTAGCGGTGCGTTCTCAGTGGAGGATTCGGGTCTTCCGACGATTCACTAAGGTAGTTCTCCCGATGTCCACTAGGTGTCGCTGCTGCGATGAATTACATCGGAATGCACTGAAGTTCACCGAGCCAGGCCAGTGCGTGTCAAGCAACACTTTTTTTTTTTTAAATGCGGAGGTTTTTCCGAATCCGTCGGGTTTTCGTACGGCCACGCCCCCCCGATTTCCGTTGTGTGCACGCCGGCACCGTTGCCCCACAATCCAATCACGTGCCCCAAAAACCCGGGGCAATTCAGGGAAAATCGGCGCAAAACGGAAAAATTCGGGTAACCGAATTTTATTTTATTTTACTCTGTGGTTGGAACATTATACCAGCTCTTATTCCTCTTGAGTTACCCCTCATAGAATATAAGCTCTTGCAATCTAGGGCCCTCACTTCTATTGTTCCATATGCCGATTTGTCTGCTGTAATGTAATTTTATATTTGTATGTTTCTCTTACGATTTGTAAAGCGCTGGGGAATTTGATGGTACAATATAAATAATGATTATTATTATTATAATTTTTAAGAAATCCGATTACTTAAGAATTTTTGTACCATTTTTTCCCTTACTCTGCTGCATAACACGTGGTTACGATGAAAGTAGAGTTTCTAGTTTGCTAGTAAACAGCACATGAACATATAAAATATGACCGGCAAATGTGCAAGTACATAACAGTCTAAGTCAGTCACCCCATGGGAAAATGAATACAAATAGCATAGGCAAGCAACATCACAAGAGGTTTTTTTTCTTATATTCCTTGCCTTAGGGACATGCTGTAGAGGCTTATTAATAGAATTGCTACTCTGCGTTACTCTTGGTGGAAGAGACAAGAGGCAGATGATAAGATAGATATTCTATGAACTCATTTTATGTGGAAAAAATACTAATTTTGAGTTCAAATCAAATTGCTAACAATTTGCATTACATTTGCGACCCTATTTACATATGACTGATCCTGGGCACTAGTGATCATAATTTCTTTGTAAGCTACAAAGACAGCATTAACAATTACATGAAAGTACCAAAAAATTATTTATAATACTGTTTTCCATGCTTTTTATTTTCAAAATATTATGTTATTCTTGGTAATCTTAACAGTTCTAGGCAAGGACTAGGAAGCAAGCTGCTAATAAAATAAATGTGTCTTGCCAATGGTTGTCAAATAATGATTACATGTAACTAATTAATGGTTAATCCTTATTAACTGGATTTTACTGATAGGTCCTAAGAATCACAGTCCAACATTATAAAATGTTTATAGGTAAGGAGAAATAAGACAAAAAAAGTACCTTCTGAAGTCAAAATGTAACAATAAAATCACATCAGCAGAGTCCACCGACTATATGTGGACCAATGCGGTTGTCACCAGGAATTGAACCTGTGAACTTGTGACATGACATTCCCACCAAAGAATAGGGAACCTGATTGTGAAGGTTCAAGTTTGTGCTGAAATTTGTTGGTTCAACTACTCCGAACCCAAATCCAAACTTCATTAAAGGTCTGTGAGCAGTTTGGGGTCTGGCTCAAACACCCTGCAGATAATTCCTGGGATTGGGGCCTGCACCAATTACGGGCACTAACTGTTTAAATGGGGTCGGCAAAGTTGCCCCCCAGACACACACACATTTAAATTGAGCTGGCCATTGTGACTTAACCTTTTAGTAGTTTAAGCTCCGATTTTTTGCTATTGTTTCGTAAATGCATTTGATAAGAATATTATTGACTTTTTTAGATAAACTACCTACAAAGGAGAAAGAGCAGACATTAATAGGAATGGGAAGGATCTGTATCAACCTGATTTATCCAAAAATGTATACATGGATGAATGTATCCCCATAAATGGACTCAGTATAACACATTCATGGTGTTTTGCATTTTGGTATTAATGAGTTCTTTAGTGTCTGCATTAATCATCACTTTGAGATTTCAACAACAATTTCACGCAAGGCAGAGCATGTTATTTGCAGCGAGGATATATCTGTTTCACTGACCCAATAAAAGCAGATGTGCACATTCTGTTTGCATAAAATCCCTTACATTAAGTCGAGATAATGTCTAAAACCATCAGAAGATATTTTAGGGGAATTTTTCTGATGCTGCTGTTGTTCATAAAAGCTGAATTCTCAAGCATTAAAATCTGCAGACACAGTGGTCGCTCAGTCCTGTGTCTGTGAAAGTGTTTTTCACACTTGGAAATTACACCATTCATAACTGTTCAGAATCTGTGTGGTAGGGAACAGCTATATACTGTGACAAGACAAAACACATTGCAAATTGTTTGTCTAAAAATATTATTTTAGGCTCCTAATTTATCTCTGATTGAGGATCTTTTCTGTTCTGGAAGAGCATGGAGATAATGGGGCACATTTACTTACCCGGTCCAGTCGCGATCCAGCGGCGCGTTCTCTGCTCTGGATTCGGGTCCGGCCGGGATTTATGAAGGTAGTTCCTCCGACGTCCACCAGGTGGCGCTGCTGCGCTGAAAGTCATCTCATCGCGCCGGAATGCACCACCTCGGACCAAGTGAAGGTAAGCGCTCCCCAAGCGACACTTTTTCGGTTTTTAAATGCGGCGGTTTTTCCGAATACGTCGGGTTTTCGTTCGGCCACGCCCCCCGATTTCCGTCGCGCGCATGCCGGCGCCGATGTGCCACAATCCGATCGCGTGCGCCACAATCCCTGGGCAATTCAGGTACAATCGGCGCAAATCGGAAATATTCGGGTAACACGTCGGGAAAACGCGAATCGGGCCCTTAGTAAATGACCCCCAATATGTTAGGCTAGGTGTGTGCTGTTATGATAGAGGTTCCATCAGGAGCATCAAATGCAAATGTTATCAAAATTCGGAAAAAGAATTTGTGAAACATACATTTTCAAACCTGTTATACCCAATTATATTCAGGGGGACTCTTTGAAGCTCCATTTGGTGGCTCTATTTACAGTTTCCATTCTGGTTTTCATTTCTGTGATGAACAAGTCCACCTCAACCACCACTGCTGGCAACCGCCAATTCAAACATTGGGGCAAGACCAAAGTATGTTGCCCATTAGCTAGTTTGGTCTGACAAATTTCCTCATTCTGCTTTCTGGATCTCACTATGTTTGTTTAGTTTAGTGAATCCAGGTCCGGTCCAGTAAATCCCACAAGCACACAGAAAGATGGAAAAAGGTCATGTATAATACAACATGAAGCAGATTCCTTTAAAACTCCAAGGGGGTAATTTATATTAGGCTTTTCTTTTTTTTTTCTCTTATAGGCTTATTTGCATATTTGAACCAAAAATATATACTTTTCCACTCACCTAGAAAAGCTAACCATGCCAGAATTTTTCAGTGTTGTGCCTGATATATCTTTAAAATTCAGATGTGGACGCATAAAACAAGGTCACAATTTTGATGCAAATCACAGTAAGATGGAGCATATTTGCTGCATATATATTCCAGTTTGAGCAGGCATCTGCAAAAGCTTAGAGCAGGGTTGCAGCAGAATGTGCGACTTTTGTGTAACTTTAGAAAGAAAAAGGCACATGCCTGATATATCACCCTCTAAGATAAATGAAACAAGTCCAGAACTGGCTGGCTATATACTAGGGGAATTAGCTGGCTGGCTATATACTGGGGGCTGGCTTTATACTGGGGCAGGGGCATTATGATAAATCCTGGGAAGTTCATGGAGTTCATGGACTTACATAAGTACAGCATTCCTTTTCAAACTAAGGGGATCCAGGGGGCGGACATTGAGGTGCTGAAGTCCTATAAGTGCTTGGGTGCCCTCCTCAACAACAATCTGGATTGGGCAGAGAACACAAATGAGCTTCACAGGAAGGGTCCAAGCAGGCTACACCTGCAAAGGAGGCTGAGGGCATTTGGAGCGTAGCGTCATTTTCTTTGGTGTAGTCTGTTGGGATAGCAGCAGCTAGGGAGAGCAACAAACTGGATAAACTGATTAGGAAAACCAGCTCTGTCCTGGGGGGTCCTCTTGACAGGTGGTAGCTGAGAGGAGGATACTGTGTAATTTGAAATATATTCCGGAGAATCACTCCCATCCCATGCATGAGACTGGGGTGGCATTGGTAGCACCTACAGTGACTACTTCACCCCAAGTGTAAAAGGGAGCATTATCAAAAGTCATTTCTCCCCACTGTGATCAGACTATTCAGATTATCAGATTATTGTTCTGCCATTGTTCTCACTCGGCCGCTGTAATACTGTGAATTTCCCCCACTGTGGGACTTGTATATATTTCCTAAATTGAATGTTATATAAAACAAGATTGTTGTCCTTGGATATGACTACCTCTGCGTCCTGGCAACGGTGGCCATACATGCTCTGTTGCAGCCCGTCCGACCGACCTGGATTCAGCAATCATTTCCACAGGATGGCTGTGGGACATGCAGTAAGTCCTGGCTATTAAATATACAAAAACTATTTGTTTCACCCCAGCAGTGGTGGTCCTTTCCAAGAACAACTGTCCTCCATTTTTTGGAAATTATCTTTATATATATATATATATATTGCAGATGAATTATATTAAATATTAATGCCCAAACGAGAATACCCTTTAAGAGAAACATAGAACTGAATATTTTCTGTAATTGCTCCTTTATTGTTTTTACATGAACATCATCTTCCGCTTAATTTGTGTTTTATTATAATGAATCAAAAGCTTTAGACAAACAGATGTGAAATAGCACAAGAAGTCTTTGCTTTTCCATCTAATAAAAGCAAAAATGTAAACTATTCATTTCGAATTTGTTTAGTTACTGAGACTAAATCCTTTCATTTTATGTGAAGAGTGTGGTGGGGATAAAAACAACTTTACCTGACATATGTCAAGTTCTGAGAATCTCCAAACGCTTCATGCACTTATCAGAGGATGGTATTATGGTATTTGCATCTCTATTAAAATTCTGCACACTGGAAAATGTATTAGTGACTTAATGGTTTTTTAATGCTTTGCTTTATGTTTTCATGTACACCTGATGGTCCTGCATTGACCAAACTAAAGTGAATTTACTGTGTTACTGGTATCCAGAAGCTTGGAGCATAACACATAAGCCAATCAATACTCTATTGATTTGCCTTATCTCACGCAGGACTAGTGATGATTCATTCTAGTTCATCCCAGTGGTAAACGGTATTAATCATAGCTGCCAATGTTCGACCATGTAAATCCAATGATCCACACTTAAATATGCTCAAAAATTGTAAATAACCAGGATACTCATGAAAAAGGTTGTCTGGGTTTGCATTTTTATAGGATAGAACAACAGTAGAATTATTTATTGTATCTTTCATCTCTTTCATCTTCATTTTTTGTATCTTTCATCTTTCATCACCTCCTTTTGGTTTTCCAGTTGCAAATAATAACTATTTATGGCCAAAAACATAGAAGCTTTGAGTAGTACTTTAAAAGCAAATCATCAGAGCATACAAAATTGTAAAATAAAAAAATTATCAAATTCATCTTGTAAATGTGATATTGCTCTCACTGAAAGTCTCCGTTGATGCTTTTGGAGTGCACATTAATTCTACATCCAATCACGGGGTTTAGTGTTATTTTGCCATACATGCTAAAGTCCCTAGTTAGGTCTGCAACTACTACTAGTATGACTACGGTTAGTAATAGATCTTATTTTATAGGTTGTTTCCTGATCATAGCATTTTGAAGGTAATAGAAATTCCTTTTCTTACTCTTTTTCCAGAATCACGAGTATTAAAAAACTTTTAGGCTGACAAGCAAAGAGGGATTATATGACTACCTCAACAACTCATTTCATGTTAAATACCATGGAGACGTACATGTAATCATTCTTGGCTAATTATATCATAGGAGGATTCACGTACACCCTCATTACAATACTAAACATGCGTCCAATTTTCTCATACTAAGTGCAGTAGCTATAATAACCTGTATCTTGGTTATTGTCCGTCCTCAGAGATCTTGGTTGGCACAGAGTAATCTTGTAAATAAGACCCTACTGAATTTTTACAAGTGAACTGGGAAGCCTTTGGATAAGACTATATTTGGCCATCATTCTGCACCTTGAATACGTTGTTGAAATTTTTCTTTTATAATAAGCTTTTAATACTTTATTAGATTCATGTTTCAAAGAATTGTACGTAGATGAGTAACTACATGCTTTCTTGATGACATGCAAGAAAAGACACCACTAGCTTAAATACTACACCCTTTAAATCAACATTCACCCATTGCTTTATGTGGCAGAACTCAGATTCATGTATCATTACCTTAAAACAAAATTACTGCAGCATAAAGATATATGATACTGTATCAAAAGTGACCCAGCTGTCAGGAATAAAATCCAATTGTAGACAGATGTAAAGGTTGAGGTCAATGAGGTCCCCTGTGGAGAAAATATTTGTTATCACTGATTACTATTAATGTTAGCAGGTCGCCCATTGCTTCTGTGCAGATTTTATAGAATTATAATACTGGCAAGTTAGATATTGTCAATATATTTGGAGGCGTTTACTCAACATTTCTTGATCATGGCTTGTTGGTAAAGATAAATGATTATGATAAATCAGTCTTGTAGAGGTATTGCCTTTCTTTGGATCCACATGGAGTATTGGTTCATTTTGATTACATTTTCTTTTCTAACCTTTTCTAACTATGCAGTTACACAACACTTCTATTGGTCTACAGCGATTCTGGAGAAGGCATTGATCATAATGATTGGTAAAGCGCTGCGGAATTTGATGGAGCTATATAAATAAAGATTATTATTATTATTAATTTCAGCAGTTGCCCCGCAAAAAGGCTAGACTTTTAGTGGGTATACACATTTTTTTCTAATTTTATGAAAATTAACTGGACATAATAGTAATGAAGATATATAATTTATGAGATAATACTGTGTATAGTAATAAACTAGTATAAAATGAGGGGTATGTAATGACAAAGATCCATAGTACTGAACAAGAACAAGAGTTGAGCATCATGCCAAATGATCTGTCTTTGACATAGCATAGTTGATTTAAGGAAATCTACTATCAAAATTTAGCATAATAGCCCCAGGGCACTTACTCATAGAGGAAGGCAGAGTAACCGTGGTAATCTTCTTATATCAGTTATCCATGCCCTCTCACTCCTTCTAAAATCAACTTTTAAAATTATGCTTATAAACTAGAAGGGCCCCTCCATGCTGTAACTAAGCAGGTTGTTACACTGTGAAAAGAGCACTTCCCCCTCTTACTGTGTTCTGAAACTTCCTCTGCTTCCATGAGATTACAGAAGGCAGAGGGAGGGAGAAGTGCTGAGCTGTAGCAGGGGAAAGGGTGAGACAATGTAACAGTCTGTGAAGCTATAGCATGGAGGGGCTCTGGTAAGGGGCACTTCCCCCTCCTACTGTATGATATTGCAGCAGGCAAACAGGAAGTTTTGAGGGAGCAAGGGGGGAATATATGCTCCAGCATAGTGTAACAGCCTGTGAAGCCAGAGCACAGAGAAGATCTGATAACACCCCCCCCAGGACCCTATTTGCATAATTGTAACAAATATAAAAAGATTACCACAGTCATGGTGCCTGGATTTATGAGTAAATGCCCCTGGTTTATTCATTGTTGATTTCCTTTAAGATGAAAAAAAAGTTAAAAATAATTGTGTTGAAAATAATGATCACAATAATAAGAAACAAATTGAATTTACCGCCTTTCTATCTTTTTTTAGCGCATCTACATTGCTGGTATTAAGATGGATTTAGTCCGTTTTATTTATTTAAGTATAATGTAGTTGTTGATCCCATACATGAAAATCCAGTACATAAATAACTATTATGCAACCTGTCTATGGTATTCTTATGTCTACACTATACGTGCTTGTTATAAGGACAAGCTGGTGTGTTATTTGTGAGAGATTTATTTGATGCTTTTTGTTATGCAAGAAGTTGATTGGATCCAGCACCAAACAATAATGGAAACCATTCAAACTGTATTGAAATAATTGGACATTTTGGTGGATCTGATAAACTTCCATTATTATTGTATGTATAAGCTTCATTCCAGTGAATCCGAAAATATGAAAGATTTGACTTGTCTGAAAATGGCCAGATTTGTACCGAATTTATGAATCATTAATTAGATTTTACTCATCTCTGATTAGAATAGGGATATCTGATTAAATAATCACTATATAAGTGTATATGATCGTAGTATTCTATATTATCGCGCATTATGTGACATAAGAAAGGATCTTTAACCCTCTGCGATCCCATTGCTGCGCAAAAAATCCTAAATCGCTTTCTTTAAGAACAACTTTTGATGTGTTGCTTTGAAAACAAAACTATCCTCCCACTTTGTTCAATTTCAGCGCGCCCTAACCTTTGTGTTAAATTACAGTTCCTATATACTTCCCACACATGAACCGTATACAAGATCCCCCTCACCTGACATTACTCAGCTGGCAATCCATTGTATGAACTACAGCAATGGCTGAAAATAATACACTACTACTTTTATGAATCACGCTATATACGCCATATACACTTTATACGTTTGTATTATACTTGATGTTTACAGTATTAAATGGCTAATTTGTTATCACTTGAGGTGCTTTTTCTTAAAAATGTTTTGTTATTTTTAGACTTAGATTTTTAGGCCATTGGCCTCCTAATTTATGTAGTAGGTGGCTGTGATGACATACAAGTATGGGAGCCCCAGCCTGGCATTGAATTGAGCAATACCCTGCATCCCACTCAGCCACCCAGCGCACCCCCTCAATGCCGATCCATGCCCACTTGGGTTGGAGGTAGATAGGGGGGAAATAATATCAACTCTTAATCACAGATGGTGATTAAATACAGAACCATAGATGTTCTTTGAAATAAACCTTCCACCTTGGAAATGCTCTGCAGTCTATGCCTACTATATAGCAAGAAAAAGAAAAATTGATTTTGATCACGGTAGTTTTTGTGGGAAAAACAACTGGTATAATTTGTAGTTTATACTCTGAAATCCCTACTCTATTGTATGCAGCTGGTGGTCCAACTTTGCAAATGATTTTTCTTCCTACCATTGTTCGTACAAAGTTAGCTATCAAACCACCTACGAGACATCCAAGGGTGCAAAGATCAGCATTTATAAAATACAAATTGATAAATATGTTTTCCACAAAACTATATATCAGTCTATTCATCTTCTGCTCTATAACATGCTGCTGGTATATTAAACCTCACGCATCTTCTGGAAGGTTCCCTTTAAGAGTCTATGTGTATTGTCCATACATCCACAACTGGGTATTTTCTCCTTGAAAATAATTTTATAAACTGACTTTATAAAGTAAAAAGAGCCTCAAAGGTTTCAGCCATCGATTCCTGAATCCAACCCCCACCTCCCACATGTTCCATTGATTTAATTGAGTTGGGCGCATCTGAAGCTCTCCATTGATTTTCTGTCAAGAATTTCATTTTACATTTACACCTTCTATGTGATCCATTTATTTGACAGAATATTCCACTAAACTGCAAGAGCAGCTTGAAGTGTATCTACTGTATTACAAATAGTATGAGACTATAACTTTGTGATAAAAAAAAGTTTTATCCTTTTGCCTTAATTTTAAACTAAAGCATTAAATGAGTAAGACAGTTTAACAAAAGAATGGAACTGCAAATTTGATGGAGCAATATTAAAGGAAATCTACCATTTTCTTTCATGCATTATGAACCAAACATACCTTGAAAATTCTGTAGCTGCACTGATGCAGAAACATATCTTGTTTAATCCCTGATCTGAGTGGTTTTGCTGAAAAAACAATTGTAAAAATATATAATAAGGCTCTCTCGCTCATGTGGCTGTTCCAGAGCTCTCCTCTTACACTTATTATGCACTTCTCCAGGCTTGTTATGCCCAGCATAAGCTGAGAATACATCATCACTGTGTCATCCCTGACAGGCAGAAGTAATCAATTTCATACCCAGCTGCTGTGTATGAGTCATCCAGCTCAGGTTGATTTGTCCTGTCTAGACAGTTCAGGCAGCTCCTGTGTATGTGGAAGTAATGTGTTTATGTAGGGCAGCCAGGGCACCCAGCTTTCCCAAGGTCCTGAATTTTATAAATGTTTTTTTGAACCACTTAGTTCAGGGATTAAACAAGATATGTTTCATAATGCATGAAATCAAATGGTAGATTTCCTTTAAGGATAATTTTCGAAACTGGTAAACTCTTAAATTAAAGACATTGAGGTCAACTTTGTACCGGTGGCATATCCAGTGGTAGCTTATTTCTCCACAAAACAAAAGGATTAGGAGAACCTCAAACACATCAGATGTGGCTATACTGATGAGTTTGGCCTATGGTGATCTATGGTTTATGTATAAGAAGGTAATGGCGCGTCCATTAAATGTCTCACATGGTTCCAATAAAGTTTTGCCTTTGACTGGAGTAATGTTTGTGTTGTATTGTAAATTATATACAGAGTTTTGGGCTATTCATGTAGGTCAAAGATATTTGTCAATAAGGAACCAATGTTATTAATATCCAGATTATCAAAGCTGTTCTGGTAACACTGAGCAGCAGTTTATTACAGCGAGCACCCATATTGTTTGTACTTGGCATACCTGGCAAAGTTTCAAAATAACTTCCAAGGACACTTTGCTACTGAACCAAAGTATCAAAGCCTAAAATGTGCCAAGGTGCTTCTTACAGTTTATAGAGCCACATTCTCCCTCCTGAAATTTGGCATGGAAATTGAATCTAAAGTACCTACACATGGCCCTTCTAACCACCTTTGGCACCTTAGTAAAACAAGCTAAAGCAGTCAAAAAAGTTTTTTTCTGAGTACTGTATCCCGTTTTCATTATTATTTGTTCCTCTTTTCCCTATTTGTTTTTTTTTTTTTTTTGGACTGTCATAAATAATGTTGCCTGAAACCCTGATCAGATAAGCGGGTGCTCATTTTCTATTATCTAGAACCCTGTATGTTACATGGTAGATAGTGGCTACAAAAAATACCCTCACTTGGAAGGAATAACTGTGTTTACATACACAGCCTATTCATTTAAAAGAAATCTACCACCAGGAGGAAGGATTGTAAACTAATTACACTGACAAACTGGTGTGTGCCCCCTCTGGTGGGGTCCACTCTTATTTTAGGTTTTTATGCCCTTACTTTTAGAAAAAAAGGCTTTTAAAACTATGCAAATGAGATTGAGAGGCTCTGAGCTCCATAGCTGTTAATTGAGCCCAGAGCCTCTCAGGCTAATTTTTTAAAACGTTTTATTATAAAAAACAGAACATAAGAAATTAAAAGAAAATCAGAACCTGTCAGAGGTGGCACACACCTGCATGTAAGTGTGCTTGGATTACAATCCTTGATCTTGGTTGGGGGCTTCGTGATGTTTTTGTCCTTAAACAATAGGATTACAGGCAATTGCTGCTGGAAGGAAGTGCCTGTGTCTGAGCTGATCTTGCAATGCAAGGCGAGAGGCAGAAGGGAGTGAGCACTGCAATGTGCAGACAAGAGAAGCTCCTCATGAGAAGAATCTGCCATAGTCATAAGATTTATGGTTGTTTCCAGGGACAATAAAATTGTGTACAGCAGGACTGATAGAGACAGGTTGGAATTATATCTGTGAAGTGCTGTATTTTTGTTGATAACAGTGAATTAGAGAATGTGTTATTTTGTTATCCTTAGTACATTTATGAATCTTGTCTTGTGGGAATACCCCTTTAACTATGAAAATACCATTCAATATACTAGTATTATGTGAAAAAGTGCATGGAAAAACTGAGATATGTTCATATCTGAATACAATATTAATCATTACATGTTTATTCACTCATTCACTCATTTCATCTCATTTCATTTCCAGCAGCCTTTCAGCATGACTGTGTATAGAGGAATATATGTCAGCTGTTAATATGACTGATAAGGAACGCCCCCTGCAGCCTTATGCATAGAAAGAGAAGGGATTCAAACAAATAGTTACAAGTTATACATATCTTATGCTACATAAGTATATCAATCGGATCTGCCCCGCCTGTTCTATAATGTGCTGAGACATTAAGGTTGCAGCTCCCACATATGTATTTAAGCAGTGGAGACTTGTCTGAGCTTTGGGTTCAGTAATGTTACATCTCTGGATTTTCACATCCTGACCAAATTACTATTCTGTATCCCCCAGCCATACTATTTTAAATGTTGTTTATAGAGCCTCTTGTTTCTCTGCAATAAAGGGCTAGGTCACTGGATTTGCTACAAAATAAATGAAATTGGAATTTGTCAAGGATAAAGGCCAACATGTCATGTTTTTCCATTTGCAAAGCACAGCAGTCTCTCTCAAAGGTTCTGCTTTTTGTAGCTGTATTGATGGTTCTCTCTGTGAGGGAGATTCATCCGTTCAATAGGATTTCAGTGTCTTATTTTTATCAAAATCAACTAAAAGACTTGTTTACAGATTTGAAGACTTCGGCTTGTACCTAATGTGCGAGAACAAGAAATGTCCATTCATGCCGTAAGTTGTAGGGTTTTTATACCAATTAGAAATCTTGTTAAAATTAGACAATATTTGCATTTATCACCTCTGATTATTGAGCTTATAAAGCACTGTCCAAATTTGCATCAGGGGTTGTAGCTCAGAGCATTAGCTATAGTTTATATGGCAGGAATAGCAATATATTTTATGCAATGTTTTCTCTATCAGACCTCATTGGAACCCCAATGGACCCCACTGTATGACTATAGGGGTTTGTCAGACACAGTTTTTATCCATGATAAATGGATTAAGTTTTGTAGCATTTCCTAGTGATATACCATAATATTATATGATATGTGGTAGAAACGCAAAGTATCAGCATGTAACTGCATGATGCAAAAACATCACTATACCAATCCAAATCTATGCAGATGTCGTATTACTAATAAACATCCATGTTAAATGTCAAACCAAAGTTATTCTCTCATTTTCTCCTGTGTGGTCATTTTGCAATAGGCCTGGAATAAAGGCAGCCATTTTCGCTTAATCTGCTATACTCAGAAACCTAGATTGAAGTGTTTGATAAGCCTCTCTATTCTTCCATGCCTGAAGCTATCAGAAGGGGGAAAACAACCAATCAGCCATAAACAGATAGAATCCTCTGCCATTTTATGTCTTCTGCATTATGAGTCATTATCAGTGAGAAACACATAGGAACAAAATGACATTTGAGGCAGGGACATACCAGGGACTTTTAAAGAGACATTCACCAAAGACGCTATTTAAAAGTCAATGGCCCAGAAACCTGCCGATACCCGCCTTCGTGTAGTTTGCCTCACTAATGTGCATTGTGCGCCACATTATTTAATAGTGCCTTGCGCTCTTAATGGATGCGGTCTGTTTTCAGGTAGTGAAACAGTTGTAATCTCCACCTTGGCGACACAATTGTGTTGGATTGTAGACATAAATATGTCTCAAACTACAAATAAGTACTACAACGCCCCTTTAGGTGCACTGTTTTCTAAAGTGTCAGCTATCTGCACAGACACATAATAAATATGTATGCAACCTACAAAGACACTTTTTTTTTCAAGCAAACATAGACAAAAACTGTCTCATACTAAGTATTTTATCTGGGCCACTATCCCAATATAATTAATTAATCATTTGTATAATACATTAAAGAGTAACTGTAACCCCTCAGATTACCTCATTGCTGCAGTGGCTGCTGCCTATGGTGACAAGCCATGTGAGTCCGTAGTTTGTTTATCTGTGGGACTCCTGGGAGGGGAGGGGCTGCATCTACCTGCTCACATAGGAGGAGGTCCTGTGACAAAGCTCTCTCTGTGTATGTAGCAGGCTGGATGTGTGCAAGACTGTGGATACAGATGTCTCCTGCACAGAATAGTGAGGTATGAGATCTCCACTGTTGCCTATTAGTCTCTCCATCTCAATCTGTGATTCTACAGAGCTTTCTCTGGATTTAAAGCTAAAATACTTTGAGAGAGAACACAAGGTATCATGAGATCTGTTGGCAGCTAGAATTGGCCTCAGCTTGAGGGCATAGACAGACAGACAATAGTCTTTAATATTTGTATAACCAAAATCAAAACTAATCTTTTACAATATATGTAAAGAGCAGAAGAAGATTTACTGTTGAAATTTCCTGTTGAATATGGCCATAGACATGAAAACTTAAAGGGGTTGTTCTATGAAAGAAATTTATGGAGTGATGGGGTATAAGTAAATGTACTTTATTTACTACAGTTTTTCCAATTGCATGGGTGTCCCAGGAGTTACTTTTTTGGGACAACCCCATTAAGATACCTGTCATATAAGAGCAAATTTTACCAGATCCAAACTGGATCTCATAATTTGGTAGGAGTAAAAATAAAGACACTTCTAGGGTCTGACTAGGGTCAGAGAGTAAGAGCACTACTTATGGACGAGTTGCCAATTAAGGGTGCCTTGCAGGCATGTGGAGACTTATAGCCATTGATGCTCCACTAGGCAGGCTCCACACACCAGCAAAGTGACAACAGTGCTGTCTACAGTTGGGAATTGTCATTAGGCTTCATGAAAGACATGCTTGATGGTAAGGGGGGTTGCCTTAAAAGGTAGCAAAAAAGGCATGGTTTTTCTTTCCCCATAGTGGAAAAATTATTTGCTTTTTTCCCAGAATCCCCTAGTGAAGCACATAGGTTTCCATGCGCCTGCAAGACAGTCTTAATTGGCAACGTCTCCAAAAGGAAAATGCTTACTACCTGAGCACTGAGGAGTCACTTATACTCGACATGGCAGCAGAACTTATATTTGGCCGACCACCTAACCAGGTGTATGTTCACACAGCGATATTGAAACTATTCTCTCAAGCTACAATTTGGAAAGACTCTACCCAAACAGGGAATGGGGGAGAAAAGAGGGATATCATAGAGGTATCTCGGTTACTTCCACACTATTCTTATTGTACCCTCTTGTACCTTACTATTGCTGTAGACCATATTGTATGAACACAGAATATTTATTTTATAACATTACACTTTTTTAGATCTACCAGTAAAATTAATATCATGTATTATATTATATTAATCCATCTAACCATGACAATGGTATTTATGTCCCTTTGATGCTTTCTGTGTGGTGTTACTGACACCAAATTTGGATCTTGAACTACTTTGATAAATGGATCCCCCAAGTATGTATTGAAACCGGTATAGCTCCATATGCTCTGAGTACTTCCCGAAAAGAGCAAGAGGCTGCCATTCTTCCCTAAGAACAAGTGTGGCCTTATTCCAGAATTTCTTTAAGGTCATATTTGACGTGAATAAGATTAATGAAACCCAGCTGAAGGATCTAATATGAATACACATTACCTAATGAATGGGGCAACATTTAACTGCTTCAGTCACTGTTTAATCGGGTTGTATAATACATTTAACCATACCCCCTACTATCATAGACAGGACCTATTTGTGGACATACTTTCTAAACTCTGTCTAGACCGTATGTACATTCCACAGTCTCTGTTTTTCTTTAGTAAAAAGCCTGTGGCTCATCTGAAATTCTAAGCATGTAAAACAATTTAACAACGCTGCCGTGATTTTCTGATCCTATTCATCTTGTATTACATCATGTGCAGGTGGCATGTATTAAACTCAAATAAAAAGGGGGAAGGAGGCAAGCATTTGTTTTTATAAAGTGTGACATGGTGATTGGGCTATAGCCAATTTTCGATTAAGAATGCAAAAGATGCTCAAGCAATGTGCCAGAACATGCAAAGTATTTCAATCTGAAGGTTTCATTCTCTAGGGCAAGAATAAAGGGCACATTCAATATACTGACAAGGTAGTCTTTGTAGGTTACTGGGGGACATACTGTATCTTAATCTGATATATGTATCTGTGATATAACTCATTTAATTTGATACCAAATAGTTCCATATAAATATAACCATAAAAAGCATCACTTGCTACCAAAATGAAAACAACTACTACTAGTTAACTACAGCTAATATAAATAAATGCAAATTTTAAAAAAAGATATTTCTGTTCTTGTAAAGTATGTATACTTGTTAATAGAAACATATGCAGGTCAATTAGTATGGACACATGGATGGATGGAAAAAGATATATAAATAACTAGCACATACAAAAAGGGTTAAAATACACATTTCTTCATACACCTATTAAAACTAATCCAAAGAATTCCATAATAAACTACATTATAATATTTATATTCATGACTAATATAAGCTAAAAAAAAATACACATTTATTAGTATTCTTAAGTGAAAGATGGAAAGTTAGAATAGATCAATAGACCAGAAAGTAAGCAGCATTCCATAGGGTAATACGTTGGTTTGTTTTGGCGTAAATTGAGTCTGACCTCTTGGTGGGGGTCATTTACTAAGGGACCGATTCGCGTTTTCCCGACCTGTTACCCGAATATTTCCGATTTGCACCGATTTCCCCTGAATTGCCCCAGGATTTTGGCGCATGCGATCAGATTGTGGTGCATCGGCACTGGCATGCATGCGACAGAAATCGGGGGCGTGGCCGAACAAAAACCCGACGGATTTTTTTAAAAAATGTGTCGCGGAGCTTGCACTTACCTCCACTAGGAATAGGCCGGTGAACTTGAGTGCGTTCCGATGCTCTTCAGCGCAGCAGCGCCACCTGTTGGACGTCGGAGGAACTGCCTTAATGAATCCTGGCCGGACCCGAATCCACTGCAGAGAATGCGCCGCTGGATCGCGAATGGACCGGGTAAGTAAATCTGCCTCGGTGTGCTGTTTACTTTGTGGTATAATTTTTTGTGAGCCCTTACCCTGGACTTGCTGCTCTTTACAGGTTAGTTGCACAGCTGGGGCTTTCTTATAGTAGATTAAAGGTAGGTGTCATTTGGAGCACACAGTGAAAGCGGTGAAAACAGGATCCAAAAGAAAACGGCACAAATGTGTTTTCTGTACAGTACATGGTATGGAATAGTAAACACTAGGAATTATAATTTGTTACACAAAAAACAGGCAAATGAAAAAGGTTATGGAATTTTGAAAGTGGGGAGTGAAAAATGTAAACACAAATATAAAAAACGGCTTAAGTGTCCTTAAGGGGTTACGAGAAAAAAAGAAAAGCCAAAGAAAAATGGTCCCATTGACTGTTATGGGCAATTTTGTACAGGTATCAAGACATATAGAAGTGACTGGGAAAACATCTAACTTGCAGAAATAAAAACAGTTAAAATTCACAGTTTTTCAGGTCCATTAATCACTTATAGATAGTAAACAGATAACCTTTGAAATTCACAATTTTATATGTTTTTCAACCAAGGTGCATTACTAAAACCTATTCATAAATAAACCACAATGCGGCATTTCACAATGTAACTAATACAGTTTTTGTATTTCACGTAATGACTTTCTAGAAATGCTTTTTATTCTAAGCAGCAGGATCATCATAAAAATCCTTTTCTTATGGAAAAGCTTTTGTGTATTTCTAAGACTACTGACTACAGATTATAGGGAGAAATGATCAGCTGTAAATAAATGATGTGATATAGAGTGTATTATACATAATGTACACACTGGTACACTGGAGCATTCGCAGGTCTGTAATGTGTGTCCTAGATTATGTCAATTACCTTGTGAATAGGGATGAGCGAAGGTCCTGCACAACTGCACTTTTTCCGTCTTTCCTTTTCCTTTTTGTGTATTATTGTGTATTATTGTGTTCACAATATATGAACTTCCATGGAAACAAGTATATTATTATTATTTAATTTTAGAGCACCATTATTTCCATAATGTTTCACATAAATTAAATAAGACTTAAACAAATTCAAGTAAAATACAAAATCTACAGAGATCAGGAAACAAGTAGACGGTGGACCCTGCTCGTGACAGCTCACACTTTATATGGGATGGCAGATGGAGACACATGTGGAGGGAGCTTTCAGATTTCGTTTGCAAGGTGAGGGACAGTTGTGGACTAGCAATTTTGATTGAGGATAGGTAAGATGTGAGGGAGCAGATTGTAGTAAGGCTGTGAGGCTTAAAGGATATGAATTGTGATGGTTTGGTCTGGTGGAAGCGATACGTTAGGTGGAGGAACAAGTTCTCTTTTGTCCATGTTAAGTTTTAAACAATGGATAGAGAAGAAATAGGAAATGGCTCTGGCATTCTGGCTAGAAGAGAAGTGATATCTGGACCAGAGATGTAGATCAGTATGTCATCAGCATAGAAGTGGTATTGAAAGCCATGGAACTCAATGAGCTGCCCTAGGTCTGAGGTGGAAATGAAGAAGAGTAGGGGACCCAGGACATATCCTGGGAAGGGAAGTGAGGTAAAGACTTGGTATGAGAGTGATAGACAACACCCAGGTACATATACAGGGAAAATGTAACATTAAAGAGTAAAACATCGTCATCAATATAAATAATAAGAAGGAGAGACCTGCTCACAACAGATTACAATCTATAAATTATACAATTATTTTTAGGCCTGATATTTCACAAAGATATGACAACTAAACAGTGCTGTCGCTAAAGTAAACCCTAGTAAGCAACTGTTCACCCATGAGTCCAGTGGAAATACCCAGGAATCAATGTAACTGGAGAAGAGATACAGTTTTACATGTCTCTTATTTAAAGTGGAATCATCACCATTATCTGCTTAGCTTCTTCTAAAAAAGGTCTACTGTACTAATGTTATATATTACCCATAGTTTAGTCTCTATAACATAATACAGAGGACTCCTTATTTTTTCTGGATTCATCACTCTCCCCCCAAGTGCTCACATAGACTAATGATTTAATGTGTCTTCCATTAAGCACTAAACCCAGCAGTGAAAGAATGGGGTAGTGCTCATTTTATGCATACTACCAACTATGAACTATGGGTACTCTGTGTTGTTTCCTAATCTCCATTAACCAAATGGCTGAATATTTAGATTGTGTTCACATGTTACGCTTCAATTGAATGTAGATAGGAATCTACACAGGAAATGGAGTCAGAAGCACAATTCACTTTGTAGTGATTGAGCAGTATTATTGGAGGTGAGCTCTCATTCACTGAGCAGTTTTCTAATCAAGCCACTACAAAGAGAGCAGATTTTGAGCTATTAGTTCCATTTTCTGTTCTTAAAGCAACTGGGTATTTGCTCTACGTGAAAGGGAGACCATGATCCTTAACCACAGTCAGGGTTGGTGGCAGGTTTTAGTAGGCCCCAGGTCGGCAGAGCTTCAGTGGGCCCCTTTGCAGTGAACACACACGGCGGCATTTAAAATTCATAAACTAAAATAGTCTCCTGTTCCATATTGGTTATTTTATGTAAAGCTCCCCTAACCCCCTACAGATTCATGAGATACAGCCCCCCTCAACCCCATGTATTCCTCATCTTCAGCCTTATGTGGGCCCCCCCAGCAGTTCTGGGCCCCAGCACTTGCCCGGGTATGCGTAGTGCTGGTGCCAACCACAGCCTTCACCTACCTTCCCACCATAGAAGTAAGTGTGCATTGTTTAATGGCAGACCCCCATTAGCTTTTATGGCACCTTCACTACCTTATACTGATGAACAGTCCTATAAATATTTATTTATAACTTAAAGATGAAACCCCCTTAAAATACAGAAACAAATCTCATGTAAATCTGCACATGAATTTGCCAGCTAGTAGAAGAACACTTCCTGTATTATATCCCAATGTTCTCATAAAACATAATGGCTGAGGGTGTCTGGATGAGATATGTATGTTATATTACACATAGTAGTCTCTTGTCCTGTGACGTTTGTTTTCCCAATTGAGGGTTAAGGCAACAATCCGCAAAGGTGTGATGAAAACTGATTTCTTTTGTTCTTGAATAATACTGAAATAGTTTTATGCTAGTAACTGAGATATTGTACTGTGTAATGGCTAAGACTTGTATTGGAAGCAGTCTTGGTTATACTGTAGAACTTTACTTCCTTAAAGGACTCTTTAAGTATAAGTAAATATAGTTTATTTTAATCAGGCTGGTTCAAAAGACATGTCTTTATTCTCTACCACTGACTATGTAACTTCAAATCTTGATCAGTGATTTGAGACAGAGGTTTAATTTCTATCCACAGATCAAGAAAATGATGGATAGGTAGATACATCATTACATACATATAGGTTTCCTTATCTACAGAACAAAAAATACCAATCCAAAGTTGATACTTTTATAATTTGCACCTCTGGCCTCAAACTAATAAACATATATGGTATTAAGTTCCTTTAGTAAAATAAGATGCACTTGCATGTGCTTTACACTGAACTTTTCTTGTAATTCATTCTTTTATTTATCATTAACACCAAATTTGCTGGCTCTACTACTTTTGACTGGGTGGAGGGGGGGTCACTCCCTAGCACTGATTCCATGTTCTCCGCCGTCTGTTTAGATTTTTTTCCAAATGTCTGAAACTCCCAAATGCCACTTTTTTGCCATTTGGCAACATTTAAAAAATGTCATTAAAAGTGATCAAAAGTCCATGCAGTCCTCAAAATGATAGAAATGAAAATGTCATCTCACATGTGACATGTGACACAGCTCTGTACACTAAAGTATTAAAAAATGATTAGCGCCAGTGATTCCCATTATTGTACCGAAAGAGTAAAGCAGATGTGTAATTTGGGGCACACAGTAAAACCTGTCGAAACCAAGCCCACAACAAAATGGCACAAATGCCTGTTTTCACTCACTTCACTGGTTTTGGAGTTATTTTCCCACTTCCCAGTACATGGCATGTGATATTTAATGCGTCACTGTGAAGTGCAATGTGTTACACAGAAAACAAGCCCTCATACATGGGAATATAAAAAGTTATAGATTTTTGAAGGTGGGGAGTGAAAAACATAAATGCAAAATCAAAAAGGGCCTTGGCGGGAAGGGGCTAAAGGATCCCTAAAATTGGTAAAAATTGGTCAAATTTTACTAAATACAATAGGGAGAAAATATATTTTTTTGAATTGGCAACAATGTACATAGAATCAACCTACAACCTACCCAACTTTACAAAAGCAACATTATAACTATGAATAAATAAGTATCGTACAGTATTATATTTATAATGTATCACATTTTTAATCCTTTTTTTCTATAACTTTGGTAGATTTCATATCTGTAATATGCAGTACCACAGCTAATCCATGGAACCCATCTTATTTAGTATCTTATCTAGTATCTTATACAGTATCTTTCAGCCTTCAAAATTAGCGGATATCGACTGTTTCATTAGCAACCAATTTCCTTGGTTGCAGACAGCCCTGGTTACCAGATAAACAGGTTTTGTCATTATACTTTAATGTGAAGAAGAGAATCCCCTTTGAGACCTTGTCACTAATTGCTTCTCTTTGCCTCCTCTTGCACAAGCTTGTTGTTAAAAATAAGATAAAGCTTGCTGTGTATCAGCGTATAAATAGATCAGCTGCTGCATGAGCAGATGCGAATGTCTAATACAGAGAAAATACTGGCTGCATATTCCCTTTTAGCAACCAAGTGCTGCTTCTTTGACCCGATGAGAACAGTAGCTGTAAACAAACAACCCTCCGCATTTAGTCCAATCCAATTTGCAGCTTTCCATTACTCCCTGGAAATCGAGTCGATTTTCTATTGTTTGTGGTGACATAAAATTAGGCATGTATTAAGATGGGATGGCCATCTGCTAGCTGGCTTCATTGCTGGTACGTGAGATCTATAAATATCTAGATTTTTACGAGGGTTATCCACAGCCTAACCGGCACTGTCATATTTAGGATATGATGCAAGGCAAGCATCGGCCCCTCATGCTGTCAAGGATGCTTGAATAAGTTGCAATGAATATCATCCAGGAATATGTGCACTGAGCCAACGCTCAAGTTGGAACTTTGCAGCTGAGACAGAATTCAAGTTGAATAACGTTACTGACAAATCATCTGTACAAGGAAGTATGGTGTACATTGTTGGTCAAGAAGTAGCATTACATGGAAGTATTAGAATTTTACATTAGAAGTGAGGACTTGAATATATCTCAATAGTAAATTTAGATACAGGAGGAGATTTGTCATATGACGGCACTCGTGTGCCGGCACATGATAGAGGCCATGCCCTCTCCGTCCCGCTGGATTTATCAAGAGGCTTAGATGCAACTTGGCATAGTTTTGTGGTTTGCAGGTTTTAAAATAATATGCGGGCACAGGGCTACCCTGCCACCGACCATGCCCCTCTACGCCCCGCTCCACGCCCACATGGTGTTGAAGTGGCATAGTCACATAATAATTGCAATTTGCAATTATTTCGCCACTTTTATGACAGAAAACTGGCATAGAAACATTGTTTTAGTTTGTTCTCCAGGTCTACACCAAGACCACACCATAATTTTAGTAGCTAATTGACAATGTATCAGCTGCATTAAATAAGTAGTATGTCATAGAGACTGTGGGGTATCCCTAAAAGACAATAACAGATGTGAATGACGATTCTCAAGTTTGTGATTGTAAAGCTCATTGCATAGATGTTAAAGGTATTTACAAAACCTTTCCCAGAGAGCACTGCCCACGAAACACACTCCATACGAGCAGGTGTCTCCACAAGGGGAAACATAAACTCTCAAGAGCATATTTTATAACATTTGTAATTTGCCTCTACAATTGGAGATGAGAAGTTGGCATGAGCATCATTACCTTGTTGTATGTACGTAACTATCTAGGGAATCAGACATAACAGCTGCCATGGGATCTAGAAACTAAGGGAGCCACCTCCACTTAAAGACTCTGAATGATGAAAAGTGCTATAAGAGTGGATGATGAAAAATAAAGACGGAATTAAATTCAGTTGACCGGGAGACTATGGCTTAGTGATCTATTGGAAGTTTAACTGTAGTCTAATTGTTGTGCATTCACCTTATTCTCCATCAAGAGAGGTAAAACTATTAATGAAATACTGATTTTTGCTTTGTTGAAATAGTACAATAGTTTATAATGTTTTTTTTACATTATCAGGGTATTTATCATAAATTGGCATATAAGCACTGAAATATTTGCAATTTCTTGCGCACTGCGTGAAATTGTGATTTGTTTTGCAGCTATGCCACCTCTACGCCAACATGGCTGCCAGCAGAGTGGGCTGGCATAGGGAATTTTACTTTTTAAGTACCTGTGAACATTCATTTGTAGGTCGGTGTCATTATCTACAGTAAAATAAGTACTGTATCGGCATGGGCTGAAAGGTCACTCTGCCCAGAAGAAGTCATTATTCCAGAAGAAACATAGAGACGCCTGTCTAATGTTTGCAAATGCACACAGGAAAAAAGACTTTCTTTTTTGGAGACAGGTCCTATGGTTTGATTAAACTAAAAATGAAATGTTTGGCCATAATGACCATCATTGCATTTGGAGGGAAAAGGGAGAAGCTTACAAGCCTAAGAACAGAATCCCAACTGTGAAACACAGAGAACATTATATGGCAATATTGAAGCAACATCTAAAGACATCAGCCATTACCTTAAAGCCTGGGTGCAAATAGGTCTTCCAAATAGACAATGACCTGCAGTATACTGCCAAAATGGATAGAAAGTGGCTTAAGGATAACAAAGGCAATGTTTTTTAGTGGTCATCCCAAAGCCCTGATCTTAATCCCATTGAAAATATATGGTCAAAGCTGAAAAGGTAGGTGTGAGCAAAGCAGCTCCAAACATGGCTCTGTTACGCCAGGCAGAATGGGTCCAAATCCTGCTTGTAGAAGGATATCCAAAGTGTTTGAAAAAGTTATATAATTAACCCCTTAAGGACGGAGGGTTTTTCGCCTCATTTCTCGCTCTCCAACTTCAAAAATCCCTAACTTTTTCATTTTTCCGTGTACAGACCTGTGTGAGGGCTTATTTTGTGCGTAACGAATTTTACTTTCCCGCAATGTTATTTATTTTAACATGCCGTGTACTGCGAAGCTGAAAAAAAATTCCAAATGTGGAAAAATTGAAAAAAAAACGCACGTGCGTCACGTTCTTGTGGGCTCAGTTTTTACGACTTTCACTCTTCGCTCCAAATAACATGCCTACTTTATTCTTTGGTTCGGTGCGATAGCGGTGATACCAAATTTATACAGGTTTTATTGTGTTTTAATACATTTTCAAAAATTAAACGAATGTGTACAAAAAAGAAAAATTTTTTTTTGCCATCTTCTGACGCTAATAACTTTTTCATACTTTGGCGCACGGAGATGTGTGAGGGGTCATTTTTTGCGAAATGAGGCGACGTTTTCATTGCTACCATTTTGAGGTCTGTGCGACATTTTGATCATTTTTTATTTCATTTTTTATGTTATGTAAAAAGGTGTAAAAGTCGCATTTCGGACATTTGGGCGCCATCTCCCGCCTCGGAGGTCACCGCCGGCCGTAACCGTTTTTATATTTTGATAGATCGGGCATTTTGGGACGCGGCGATACCTAATATGTTTGTGATTTTTACTGTTTGTTATGTTTTATATCCGTTCTAGGGAAAGGGGGGTGATTTGAACTTTTAATATTTTATTGATTTTTTTTATTTTTTAAACTTTTTTTTTTCTTTTTTTTTTCACTATCTTTTAGACCATCTAGGGTACATTAACCCTAGATGGTCAGATCGCTGCTACCATATACTGCAATACTACAGTATTGCAATATATGGCATTTTTGCAGCACATTCATTACAATGAGCCACTGGCTCATTGTAACGAATATGCAGCTGCCAGATAGCCTCGTGTCAAAAGAAGACACGAGGCTACCATGGCAACCGATCGCCGCCCCCCGATGACGTTCGGGGGCGTGGCGATCGAAAAAAAGATGGCGGCGCCCGCGCGCCGCCGTCTTTTAAACGCCGCCGGCGACTTTGCCGGCGGCGTTTAGGGGGTTAATAGCCGCGATCGGTGCAGGCACCGACCGCGGTTATTAGCGGTGGGGGTTTTGTGCAAAATGCAAAAACCCCCACCTCTGTATGAAGAGGACTCAGCCCGTGAGCCCTCTTCATACATCCCTTATACCTCTGCGCCGTAGAGCTACGGCGCAGAGCGTTAAGGGGTTAAAGGGCAATGGAACCAAATATTGACGAAATGTGTGCAAACTTTTGTCTTTGCAGAAAGTCCTAAGCCTAAAAAATTCTTTGTCTCTCGCTCTCATTATTCTGACATTTGGCAAATATAAATCATGTTGGTAATCCTAATTGACCTAAAACTGGAAAGTATTTTGTCTCAGATACTACATATGTGTCCTTTTATATAGTGTATGTTATCTTCTGGTATCAACTGTAACTAATATCATCTTATAGCAGTCAGGCACTTCGTGGGGACAGAGTTCAATGGGGTCCCCAGAAGTCAGAGTTCCACCAATCTATCTTCTGGCAGAAAGGTAATACAGATTTATGGCTGTAGTATCCCTTTAAAACTTAGACCATGTCCTATACTTGACAGTTACTTATCTAATTCTAAATTCCTAAATCATTAAACTGTATGACTGTTATTATTGTACAAATCATCTCAATCTTCTGTGATTATAACAATATAATTGATGGATGATTGTCTTGCTTTATTTGTTGCCCGGAGATGATTACCATTATTATAATTGTGAACATGTACAAAGAGATTAATAGCTTTTTATTTTTAGTTGAGATTTCTTTTTTTTCAGTCAGGAAATATTTGCCATATACATTCTTTGTATTTATGGTGTAGACCAGAGCTAAATGCTAAAAGTGGGGTATTGAAGTTAAAAAAAAAACCTGTTATGCAAATGCAATTAAGAATTTATTGTTCACAAAGAAGAACAAATTCAGAATCTGAATACGGCTGAGCTTTATTATATACCAGACCGTGGGATTTTTCTAAAACATTCAGCAAAATAATAGCATTAACATCAGTCAGTTAAATATCCAATAGTCAGGAAATAAATTTAGCTACAGATTAAACCTTCATGGAACTGTAAGCATAGTGGATCTCAGCGGTTCTCAGTCTTAATATTTGGTTGCCTGGCAACAAGCGCTGGTTTTCGAATGTGCATGGCAATTGAACACACTTCAGCCTCACAAAGTACTGTAGTACAAAAAAAAATCCAAAGAATGTAGGTTATGCCACCAGAATACTTAAATCACTTTAATATTCTCAGTGTGTTGGCATGGAAGGGGTCCTGGGTCTCTGACAAGATTCTTTTAATCGGGGGGAAAGGAAAAATGTGTGAAATATATCGGAAATAATACATATCACTAGTCTTTTAAAAATAAAAAGCTAGAGAATGCAATTTAATACTAGTAAATGTGACCCTCCATAAGATATTGCCTATGATGAGTTTAAAGGTACCAGCAACAATATTTATAAAAACTGTTTCCACTATGGTCAAAAAAATACCTCCCAAAACAGTTGTATGTCCTGTTCATGACCCACAAAATAAGCTGATTTATACAAGACTCCCCTCTCTCTGAGGGCTGTTAGACTATTAAAAGGGTTGAGAGGTATGGCCAATGATTTACCTTAGCAAGCCAAAGATCCAAACTCTAATTGTAGAATTTACCTGACTTATTGCATATGTACCATAGAAGGAGGGTTTGTGACTCCTATGAGGCTCCCGGTAGGATCAGTCATAGGAAGCCCCCCAAATCCAAGTGTTGTAATCTGTTGGTAGAATGTTGTAGAGAAATGCACTGTGGATTTCAACATAACTTTATTATTTCTGCCCATTATGCAATTTCCTAGACATTCAAATTTGAATCTGGATGTTAATGAGGTAGTTGGTGCACCAAGGTCATATCGTCACCTGGAGCATTGATATTTTATCATAAATCATTAAATCACTTCCCTCTTCTTTTAGTGTCACTTCTCACAAGACAAATCTCCTGCTTATCTGATGGAGAGGGTACGAGTCTCAGCAACAATAGCCATGGTCCTGGTCCTGAGGACATGACCTGGCTGCACCAACTGTCTCATTACACAAAGGATTAAATTGGAAATACCCCAATACAGAGGTATCTTGGAAATCATGATGCATTTCTCTACATGCAACCAAGAGATTATAAAGCATGTGGACGTTTTATCTAATTTTTCTTGTAGCTTGTTAATAAAGATCTAACATTTTATTAAAAACAGAAGGGTTTAGTATAATTTATAGATCACTATAGTCCCTATTAGTGATGAGCTGACCTGTACCACAATGTTCTGGTCTGTTCCAAACATTACAGGTTGGAGGCCCCAAACCCAGACTTTGACGATAGAAATCAGCAGTGTGTTAACTCTTTAAATGCTGTCAGCAAAACCACCATTGACTCTAGGATCATCGATGACTGTGATGTCATCATGGAGCGATGATAGTCAGGAAAATGGCATTAAGACAGCGCGGCGTGCAAGCCAACCAATTTAAATGCTCTTAAAGAGTTTAATCTGTTTCAGTGCCAGGTTATCAATGGGGGAACTGAACCCAAATGGGTCCTTATATCTTTTGTCTTGTATCTGACATGTGTTCTGTATTCTACCAATAACTATGGCTATAATTTAGATGGTTATAAGTTATACAGCTAATACTATAGTTAGTAAAGTGATTACAAAGGTAGCATTTTTTTGGTAATAAAAATTTTAGAGTTATCAAAAAAATAACTCATGTTCATTATATTTGTAAAAACAATAACACATACATTCACTAAGAGATGCTTAAAATCGTGTATCCATACAAAATCGTGTATGGATTTCTTATGGAACAGACATAAGCAGGTCATATCCAGCTATAAATAACAGTGTTTTCTAGGTAATTGTTTCTAAATATTTCTTAGGTAGCAATTGTTTTTGAATCACTGCAAAAGAACAAAGCTGTAAGTTCCCCCGGATAAAAAATAGGACATCTGCCAAGCCTGATCAGTGTATGGTAAATGTATAAAAATGTACGGGTCATGTGAAGGGCACATTCATTTTCCATAAAGTGAATCTATTTAATGAAACAGTCTAGGAAGACCAAGGGTTGAGAATCACAAAGCAGGAATATTATTTCACCACAAAAACTGCAGCAAAAATGTGAGTTGTTAAGAAATGTTTTAACTTCTCTGTCTATAAACATTGCATCATAAAAATTATCATACACTTAAAGCGATTTTCTCAGCATGATAAACCCTTTCCTAAAGTGACCATTCCGATGATCAACCATCTGTCTACCTGCCAAACCCCCTCAACATGTATAATATAATATAATGGTAATATAGGGCTGACCTTCTTACTTCTCTCTTCTCTAATGACAAATGGTGAAACTTTTAATGATGTTTTTTCTATATAACATTTGGTCTATATGCCCATTTGTGACAGCTTCTTTTATAGGGTTTTCCCATATTATGTTATTCCTGTATTACGGATGCCATTACTTAACAGTTTATGGGGTTCAACCGCTGGGACACCAACAAAGCAATACAGCGCTGATAAAAATAAGAACCTCATTAAAAAATACTGACTCTAGGAAGTATATTGTGTTATGCAGAAAATATAAAAAGATTGAAAGACCTCAACGGTTGCAGGCACCGATTCTGCAGTTTCTCCTGCTTCCACATTAATCAGGGGAATAGGACCTGGTCTCCGGCTCTGTCTAATAGGAAGAGGGCAGAAGCGGGTTTATTACCACTTCTGCCTTCTTTCTTCACTGCTTATTGCTGTTGTTCAGTGAATAACAGATCCGGCAGTGCCAACAGCTATATAGGTCCGATGGTTACACGATTGTTAATTCTGAAGGGGTTGATCAGAGCAATCAGGTAATTTCCCCCTGTAACTGGGGATCTTACAAGATGCCCAAGTTATAGGTGAGAACTTGAAAGTGAAAAGAAAATTTAAATTTTTTTTTTAATTATGGAAATGTCCCCAGGAGTCTTCAATGACCTCATAGAGGACATATAAAGTAAAAACAACACACTAACACAACATATTAATAAATATTTAGAAATAAACATAAATCTTTCCCCCCAAAAAATCCTCTTTACACTATAAAAAACATCCCCTGAGTCACTCTGTTTTCCCAAGACTATACATATTACTTATCAAAACAACCATCACACACACTAGGGAGTCAAGTTATGATAGTGATTTTAAGTTAATTTGAAAACTAAAAAAATATATAGTATACACTACAAAAAGTCCTTTTTTCCAGTTGTAAAACTTTAACCCAAAAAACATAAAAGGTAAAGGTTCTTTAAGATTTTTTATCATTGTTGTTTTATCATTGATGTTTTGGCCCTTAGATCCATAAATATGAACATTTGCTAAAAATGCACTGGTCAATAAAACGTTTGGGGCCTGGGCAGATACAAGTTAAAAGGAGAGGAGCAAAAAGCTGAAATGCAAAAAGGAAAAAGGGCATTGGTGCAAGGTGTTAAAGGGGTTTTCCCACCAAACAGGTTAGGCCCTATCCACAAGATAGGGCTCAACTTTTCTTAGACCCCATCGGACCACTCGTTCCCATGACAACAGAATTGGATGACTATTAACTGCCCCCCACATACAACACAGAGACCCTATTACTTTCTAGTATCTTAAAGTGCACCTACCTTTGTATGTTTGATACATAGATCGAGGAAATGTCAATGTTTAGCATGAAATTGTGGACTGTAACAAGAAATAACATCACAAGTTTAGCAGTTTCATACTTTATATTTATGTAAAAATCAAGGACATTGCGTTAGAGCTAAACAAATATCTCTCATGAGTCTAATATATATATATATCAATATATCTTCACTTAGGGCCCTTGTTTAACCACTTTATGTTTATGTGACCGACGCTGGAGAATATTCAGACAAAACATCCTGAATCATTTATGAGATGAAAAGCAGAACTTCAGTAGACACATCTCATCTGTTTTTTTTTTTTTTTTTAGTTTTTACCCAGTCTTAAATCCTCATACTGAAAATCAAAAGGTCTTTTATAAGACTACATAGAGTTACCTCAAAAATTACATACTTCATGTCCTTGGTAACTTTTTTACGGTAAACGTATTAAATAAACATTGAGCACCTGTCTTCAAAATTGTTCTTTTTCTTGGATGAGCTGTGCATGAAGCTGGTTACCATTTGGCCCCGGCACACCTTCCCTTGGTGATAGCAATTATGCATGTCCTATACACAAAGCAGAAATTTTCCTTGTGTACTTTTTAAATAAAATAACATTTTGGTATTGAGTAGAGCATTGTAAGTTGTGACGAAACACCTCTACCAAAAGGAACAAATAATTAAGCATGATAAAATTCAACATTCTCAATCCTTCCTTCAACAACACATCTAGGAGACCATGTCCTGTCTTGGCAATGTCCAACTTTTTCATTATGTATATAGATATACTGTATATATAAACCGTATATAACATTGCATTTATATATTGCATTTCTAATTGTTCAAACAGTAAAAAGCCAATGGCAGCTACATATTTCAAGTAATAATAATTCTTTATTTATATAGCGCACACAGATTATGCAGTGCTGTACAAAGCATGTCAAATTGATCGCCCATCATGGCTTGCCCTAATGGCAACCAACAGAAAACTTTGTGTTATCTATAGTATATTATAAGTATATTATAAGGTTTAAGACATTGGAGCACATTTACTTAGAAAGTCACAAACCTCACTAAAAATGCTGTTTCCGTGTATAATGCTGTGTGCTGCAATTCACTTAGATCATGTGCCAGAAATCACGAATCTGATGCTTCCCTGCACTTGTCCGACACAGTTCGCCAACTTTTTTGTGGTTCACCGTTAACATAGGGCGTGTGACACAATTAGCAAGTTAATACGGCACTTGGTCCGAATCAGTCGGACTGTCTGATGGCACAGCCCCTAATTTGTGTTGCATGGAAGCTAGCGAAGCTACACCACAAAAGGGTCGCGTGCTACACAATAGCAGCACAGACACTTCTTAAATACCTGTGCAAACCTTTTCAGCCTAGAAGAAGTTCGACAAAAGTGCAGCACGAGACCCTTAGTAAATGTGCCCTATTATGTTTTCTCCAGAGCTCCACTTATTATGTAGGCCATTAAGTATTTTTTCTATTGTGCATTTCACTTCAATTTTGCACTCAATTAAACATTTGGGTAAGATTAATGGAGATTAGTCTCTTATACGAGACTTTTTCATTTAATCTTTTTGAAACTTTAATTAGCTTGACATAAAAAAAATGAAAATAACAACAGCTCTACTATTCTTCTTTTTTTTGCAAAACGATGTCTACAACACAAAAACAAGGGAGTAGTTGACTTTAATTTATTTCAAAGTTATATCATGGTATATATACGACTCCCATATCTCGTGGGTCTCTGTTTGGGGACTATGAAACCTAGAAAAAACAAAAAAGAGGATTGGTCAAGCCATCAGAGATAGCACTTACAGAATTAGAACAAATCCTTAGTTCCCTTAAAATTTCCTGTTGAGTGATTTAGTAAGTTCCATACAAATTATATGTTTGGCTGAACCATCACTGGTGAAAGCTTATAATGCTGATACGGCCATACAAATTTTACTCTTTTTTAGCTCTTTCAATTACACCGACTGAAAGATCCCTATGGGAATGTATTGCCAACATTTTTATAAAAGAAGAACATTTGAGAATAAAAAAACTTTTGTCAAAGTATTGTTCTAGCATAACCAACCTTTTTCTGGAGAGTGATGTTGCCTTTAGTCACCTGAAGCTATGGTTTTAAAATTTCACTAAACAAATAATGCAGTGACGGAATTCTGCAAGAAGCCCGTGTTTGGCCAAACGCTCATTGGTAACACCCGTGATTGCTGCTGGCACACCAAGTCCCCTTAGTCTTCCCTGATTCAAGGCACACACTTACATCCTGTGCATATTATGTGCAACCTTTGGATCAGCAGATGGCCCCTCTATAACTACTTAGAATAAATATAACATCACTTTCCACTAGACCACTGGAAAGAGACTTTTGTTAATGTTAACATTTTCAATGAAAGTGATAACAAGTAGTGGACTGTGATCCCCCAGAGGTATTGGCACTTCAGCAAAGGATTTGAAACAGACCCAAGAGAGGTGATTTGTGTGACTAGACATTTATTATTGACAAATTAGCTGTTGGGCAGGAAAGGGCCCATCTATTTCTCCTTCATAGAGATACTCTATTGTCTTTATACAGGAGGCACGTTTATTGGCCATACTATAAGATTAAGAGTGCTATACTCTATGCTACAGCCATTATTTCTATTATTTCTACACTGTTGTGGGAATCCATGTAACCCATCACTATATTTATTTACTGCTTCAGTATCGGTTTTCTATCCTCACATCCCCCAACAATGCAAATGTTTTCAATGAATACAGTATAAACAGGGAGCTGACATTTTCACTGCAGAAATATAAATGGAATCGGACCCACGTTAGCAATGATTCAGTCATCTGTCAGCCTGATAAATGGATTAGTGTAAGCGGTGCTCCAGTGGGGAAATGTAGCCTATGGGGTTTCAAGCTAATTATATTTAAGTTGTTTAGTAGTGCTGGGAAGCCGCATCCAGGCAACTGCTGAAAGCTTTGATGCAGTGTTCACCATTACAGTGTGTGTTCAGAAACTCATTACCCTTTCATGTTTTCCTCTGACTCAAATCCTGGAAACTGACATGTAATAGAGGGCAGGAATCAATACCTGAAAAGGCATTTTATTTGTGCCTCTGGACCGTTTCCTGATTCAGCAGCAGATGTGGATTCTGTAATGTCTCTGATAATAAAAGCTTTGGACTCGTGTTTAGCTATATATTGTTGTATGCACTCGAAAACTCTTATTCCTTTCTATCATCAGAAGGCAGTTGCCATAGAAAATATAAGAAAAAGACTAGACTGTAAATGGGTCTGTGGGTAAGGGTGCAAATTGCATCTAGCCCATGGTCCTCATAAAACTACATGGTCACACCCAGTCTCACCACAGCATGACTGAGCCAGGCGGCTGAGAACATGTCCTATTCCAGCCCTTATTGCGGTGTAGCCGCTCAGAATATGTGGGGAAGAGAGGGGTGAGCAGCACCAAAATTGCTACTACTATCATGTTGAAAGCATGTTTTAGAGCAAAATAAGCAAATCAGACTGGTGGCGAAAGATTCAGATCATCTAGTCATTTTATTACTTCAGTCTCTGCTTATTCTGGGCTTAGTTGTCTAGTGGGTGGTTCTACTTGGTGAATAAAAGCCTTTCTGCTACAAATGTGCATAAAGGCCAGTCAATCTCAAATAAGGTCTTCCCACTGGACCACTTTAGATGAGAAGGATTAAAATGAATAACCATAAGGGTTGAACAGAAAGAAATCTATGAATAGTAGATTTAGGGTCTGGTTAGAGCTGCCCTTGAATATTGTCATTTGGAACTTGTTGCGACTGTAACTGTCACTGAACTCAAGCGGTTCAAGCATGTACCGTAACTCAAACAGTCTAGTCCGTCAACATTTAGCCAGCAGACATATTACCAGTATTTTCTCCTACTAGCATATAATAGCCTTCTACTTAGTTTCCACTCTATGAAGCCATTAACAAGTGTGGTTCATTGTTTCAAGATGCATCATTACTGCCATTAAAGTGTCACAACAAGGGAAATGTAGTCTCCCTAGTAGCTCCCCCAGAAATTACAACTGGTTATTCAGAAAACAGGGATACCTTTAGAAGTGGATGTAGCAGTGGCGATTGGTGGAGGTTGACATGATTGGACACCCAGTAAACACTTATAAGCATATCTATGGTCATTTCTAGCAATGCATGTGTTAGGTTCTTGAGGTTTGTATGTAGGTGTTGAATTTGTATGTAAGTCATCACTGTATATTTTATAATTGTAGAATCTAAAGTAGAGCATCCAGAGAGCTTCACCAGAGGTCACATGGGCAGAGAGGTCCATCTGTAACTAGGGGTCGTCTGTAAGTTTATGCCCTTAAATAGGGGACCACCTGTATAACCAGTTCCTCACTATTTTCAAGACCTGTGTTAGGTGGTTTTTGATGTAATCCTTAATTGTGCATTTTGAGCTAATATAAATTTCTCTGGTTCTAATATCTGTACAATAACTGTTATCCTATCATCATGTGTTAATTGCAGGACCAAGGCAGGTCTTGTTAACAACCCAGGGCAAGGATTCAATGCAGCAACCTCTTCCCACCTCCTACACCAAGTTCATATTTACAGTGGTAAATAGGGCTCCTATTCATTAGGGGTAACCTGGGACTGTTCTTGTTAGGGCAGGAGCTATATCCTTGAGGATTTAAGGAAAGAGCAGACAAAGGGATTACAAGGGACAGCTGACATCCTGTTCCTGACTTGGTGTTCCCAGTTGATTCTACCTATCTCCCATAGTGGAATTCTCCTGACGTGAGCCTATAAAAAGATAAATAAGACCTAACCATTTATCTACTATTCAAAATGATGATCAGTATTTAGGTCTCTATTGTTTATATCTTAGTTGGTGTGATTTTATATTTTGTGCATAGCCAGATTGGTGTTATTTTACATTTGGACTTAAAAGTTATGTTTTAGAAGCTATTCACCTCTTCCTATTGGTAGTACCCGGGACCAGATACTTTTTTAAAACTGTATTGTGTGAAATAGTAGTTATAGGCAGTTAAAGCATATATATATATATATATATATATATATATATATATATATATATATATATAACATTACACATACATAAACACAATGGGGCAGATTTACTTACCTACTTACTAAATGAGTCCCATTGTGATATATACACATAAGGGCCTCTGTGCCACGTCAGTGGCGTAGAAGCTCTGAAATAATCGCAAATGCTAGCTTATTGCTAGCACTTGCAATTATTTAGCCTAATCCGCCAACTTCATGCCAGTGGGGCGTGAAAGGGCGTGAAGGGGGGCGCGGCCGGCCAAGCAGAGGGCACAGCTGCGAGTGGGCCAGCGCAGGGAGTTAATGTCCTCATGCCTGTACACTCGCTGCAGCCGGTGACATGTGGTAAAATAAATGCTGTGCAGCACCCTGCCGGATACATAAAGAGGCTTCAGCCTCTTGATTTTTCGTGTGGGCATATGATAAATATCCCCCAATATATAAACACTATATACTATATACACATTAGACACCTATATTCACCCACATCACTTCACTACTCAGTCTTTTTCCTCCCTGAGTTGGTCTCCCACCTCCTTCCTCTTTTGTTGATCCGACAGAACTGCTGCTGGGATACAACAGCCGAAAAGATAACACATAAGCAGTTCATGTAGAAAGTATATCAGGAAATTTTAGAATTTTTTTGTTGCACAATGAAACTGATATTTCTCATTAAAGGTACAAAAATGGTTCCTTAGGCCACCACCACTTTTTAATGTATTACAATTTGTACACAACTCCAAGAATCATTACAAATAAAAGGCATGGAGCAAAACAATATCTAAAAATAGACTGAGAACATAGTGTGATGATGCCGAGAAATGTTATTAGGCTCATTAAGGCTGTTGAACAGAATCAACACGTGTGCCGGGATACAAGTAATTTACACACCATGAAGAGAAATGAAGCTGCTGTTATTGTTAGGATTCTTTTTTTCTTGACTTTTATTTTTCTTGTTATTTCCTGCATCTATCTTTTCTTTTATTATTGACTGTAACAGGCTGGTTTTACACAGATTCACCAAGTAATTGCCATGGTAAATACATAATGATTCTCTCCAGATCAGAAGATCTTCATTAATAATTCATTATCAGGACCTTTGTCTGTTTTGTGCTTTCAGATGTAGAGATATTTTGCTATCTGGCAAACAATTGTTACAAGAAAAAATGTTCCCATAGTAGCAAAACAAATAACGTCATTGCTCAAAAGAGGCCTTCTCCTTTAACCCCTTAACGCTCTGCGCCGTAGCTCTACGGCGCAGAGGTATAAGGGATGTATGAAGAGGGCTCACGGGCTGAGTCCTCTTCATACAGAGGTGGGGGTTTTTGCATTTTGCACAAAACCCCCACCGCTAATAACCGCGGTCGGTGCTTGCACCGATCGCGGCTATTAACCCTCTAAACGCCGCCCGCAAAGTCGCGGGCGGCGTTTAAAAGACGGCGGCGCGTGGGCGCCGCCATCTTTTTTTCGATCGCCACGCCCCCGAACGTCATCGGGGGGCGGCGATCGGTTACCATGGTAGCCTCGGGTCTTCTCTTGACACGAGGCTACATGGTTTATGCAGGTTCGTTACAATGAGCCAGTGGCTCATTGTAATGTAAGACCTGCAAAAACGCCATATATTGCAATACTGTAGTATTGCAGTATATGGTAGGAGCGATCTGATCATCTAGGGTTAATGTACCCTAGATGGTCTAAAAAATAGTGAAAAAAAAAAGAAAAAAAAAAGTTTAAAAAATAAAAAAAATTAATAAAATATTAAAAGTTCAAATCACCCCCCTTTCCCTAGAACGGATATAAAACATAACAAACAGTAAAAATCACAGACATATTAGGTATCGCCGCGTCCCAAAATGCCCGATCTATCAAAATATAAAAACGGTTACGGCCGGCGGTGACCTCCGAGGCGGGAAATGGCGCCCAAATGTCCGAAATGCGACTTTTACACCTTTTTACATAACATAAAAAATGAAATAAAAAATGATCAAAATGTCGCACAGACCTCAAAATGGTAGCAATGAAAACGTCGCCTCATTTCGCAAAAAATGACCCCTCACACATTTCCGTGCGCCAAAGTATGAAAAAGTTATTAGCGTCAGAAGATGGCAAAAAATTTTTTTTCTTTTTTGTACACATTCGTTTAATTTTTGAAAATGTATTAAAACACAATAAAACCTATATAAATTTGGTATCACCGCGATCGCACCGAACCAAAGAATAAAGTAGGCGTGTTATTTGGAGCGAAGAGTGAAAGTCGTAAAAACTGAGCCCACAAGAACGTGACGCACGTGCGGTTTTTTTTCAATTTTTCCACATTTGGAATTTTTTTTCAGCTTCGCAGTACACGGCATGTTAAAATAAATAACATCACGGGAAAGTAAAATTTGTTACGCACAAAATAAGCCCTCACACAGGTCTGTACACGTAAAAATGAAAAAGTTATGGATTTTTGAAGTTGGAGAGCGAGAAATGAGCCGGAAAACCCTCCGTCCTTAAGGGGTTAATTATATTTATACCCAATGATAGGAGTGGGACTAGTAATTGGGAGGAAAACACAAGACATACCAATAATTTATTTTACACAGATCTTCAAAATTATGAAGGGATTAGAGATGAGCGAGCACTAAAATGCTCGGGTGCTCGTTATTCGAGACGAACTTTTCCAGATGCTCGAGTGCTCGTCTCGAATAACGAGCCCCATTGAAGTCAATGGGAGACCCGAGCATTTTTTTAATAAAACTGAACAGTAAAAGAACAGTGCAAAAAAAAAATTCCAGATGTTTGCAGATGTTTTACTTGTTAGAACACATTGAAATAACACTATTCTTCACTTTGCAGGTGTTCGCGCATGTCTCCCGCTAAGTTAGGAGATGTGCACGAACATCTGGAATGTGAAGAATAGTGTTATTTCAATGTGTTCTGCACTTAAATGGTCCTGTATTCACTGTTTTTAATGTTTTCATTCTATTCTTCACATTGCAGGTGTGCGCGCGTGTCTCCCGATAGGTTCGGAGATACGCGCGCACAGCTGCAAAGTGAAGAATAGAATTAAAACATTAAAAACAGTGAATACAGGACCATTTAAGTGCAGAACACATTGATATAACAGTATTCTTCACTTTGCAGATGTGCGGGCGTATCTCCGAACCTATCGGGAGACACGCGCGCACACCTGCAATGTGAAGAATAGAATTAAAACATTAAAAACAGTGAATACAGGACCATTTAAGTGCAGAACACATTGAAATAACACTATTCTTCACATTCCAGATGTTCGTGCACATCTCCTAACTTAGCGGGAGACACGCGCGAACACCTGCAAAGTGAAGAATAGTGTTATTTCAATGTGTTCTAACAAGTAAAACATCTGCAAACATGTGTAATATTTTTTTTTTACAATAAAAATACTTTTATTCAATTTATTTTATTAATTTACTGCTCGATCTCGAGCCGGCGAGATACTCGTCCGAGTAACGAGCCGGTCCGAGTATGCTAATACTCGACCGAGCAGTATACTCGGACGAGTATACTCGCTCATCTCTAGAAGGGATCATACCATATCATTTCAACCAACATGTTTTTTTGAAGATCCTAATTTTTAAAACACAAATAACAGTGTTTTACTACTTTAGTATGAAACTGTTCAGAGTATATATATCAGAGGGCATATTATGTAAGTGTATTGTAAGACAAATACCTGATATGCTTTCCAGGGATTCTCCAGAGCTGTACCAATTCTCTGGAATACCCTTCTACAGGCTATCAGACTATGCATTGGGGTGGATGGTGATTACACCACCTATATGTTTGTAAATCTTAGATTTATGTACAGATTAATCATGGCCCCAAACACATGTCCAGCAATTTTTCATTTTCCAGTATGCCAATATAGTTGAAAGAAAAGTACTAAAAATGACAAATGGTTGGTCTGAGTTTAAGTATTCCAGCATGCATGATTTGTGTAGAAGTGAACAGCTCTGTCTTTATCCTCCAGTGTGCTGTATATAATAATCTAATTTCTGTACAGACTTAGGAACAGTTTCACTTTGAACATGATCCATCCCACGTGATGTGTTTTTACCTGGTTTCAGGGGATAAAAACTGCTGCATTTCAAGGGAAAAGTGTCAAGCTTTTTACCATAGCTTTTATATGTAAGCTCGGCTTCATACATTCAGATGCCGCTTTGATGAAGACTATCCCCTGCCTTGTAGTCCTGCAGGGAAGTGTTGATGTCTGTGTTAGGCTCACAAGTCAACGTCCGTTTAAAAGCCATTCAAATAATTCACTGCGGGGAACAGAAAAATAAACATTAAAGTAGGTCAAAAGCCTTGGAAACAGACGCTGTCCACATCTGAATTGCTCTGATTCTTCTTACTTTGTGAAGTTAGTATTTTTCTTTCTTTGCAAATGTCAGAATCCAGTTTCTTTGTTATATAATGTCTTAAAAGAATGACGCACATCACTCACTGAGAACTGATGTTAAGGTTCACTTGTCTTCTACTTACAGATATACACTCACCGGCCACTTTATTAGGTACACCATGCTAGTAACGGGTTGGACCCCCTTTTGCCTTCAGAACTGCCTCAATTCTTCGTGGCATAGATTCAACAAGGTGCTGGAAGCATTCCTCAGAGATTTTGGTCCATATTGACATGATGGCATCACACAGTTGCCGCAGATTTGTCGGCTGCACATCCATGATGCGAATCTCCCGTTCCACCACATCCCAAAGATGCTCTATTGGATTGAGATCTGGTGACTGTGGAGGCCATTTGAGTACAGTGAACTCATTGTCATGTTCAAGAAAGCAGTCTGAGATGATTCCAGCTTTATGACATGGCGCATTATCCTGCTGAAAGTAGCCATCAGATGTTGGGTACATTGTGGTCATAAAGGGATGGACATGGTCAGCAACAATACTCAGGTAGGTTGTGGCGTTGCAACGATGCTCAATTGGTACCAAGGGGCCCAAAGAGTGCCAAGAGAATATTCCCCACACCATGACACCACCACCAGCCTGAACCGTTGATACAAGGCAGGATGGATCCATGCTTTCATGTTGTTGACGCCAAATTCTGACCCTAACATCCGAATGTCGCAGCAGAAATCGAGACTCATCAGACCAGGCAACGTTTTTCCAATCTTCTACTGTCCAATTTCGATGAGCTTGTGCAAATTGTAGCCTCAGTTTCCTGTTCTTAGCTGAAAGGAGTGGCACCCAGTGTGGTCTTCTGCTGCTGTAGCCCATCTGCCTCAAAGTTCAACGTAGTGTGCGTTCACAGATGCTCTTCTGCCTACCTTGGTTGTAACAGGTGGCGATTTGAGTCACTGTTGCCTTTATATCAGCTCGAATCAGTCTGCCCATTCTCCTCTGACCTCTGGCATCAACAAGGCATTTCCGCCTACAGAACTGCCGCTCACTGGATGTTTTTTCTTTTTCGGACCATTCTCTGTAAACCCTAGAGATGGTTGTGTGTGAAAATCCCAGTAGATCAGCAGTTTCTGAAATACTCAGACCAGCCCTTCTGGCACCAACAACCATGCCACGTTCAAAGGCACTCAAATCACCTTTGTTCCCCATACTAATGCTCGGTTTGAACTGCAGGAGATTGTCTTGACCATGTCTACATGCCTAAATGCACTGAGTTGCCGCCATGTGATTGGCTTATTAGAAATTAAGTGTTAACGAGCAGTTGGACAGGTGTACCTAATAAAGTGGCCGGTGAGTGTAGTTCTATTGATCCAACAAAGTTACCTAAAGCCTCCGGTTAAGATTTTAAGAAATCATTACCTATATGTCTGTTACCATAGCACATACTATTTCAGAAAAATTGTTTAAAAAGGATTTCATTGTTGGGAGCATTATCAAGAAAAATATATGTTGTTATTGTATTTATGTGCAAACAAAGTTAATCTACTATTGGACAATGAGAGCATAAGAATAGACCAAGATGTACCATTATGGCATCACAATAATACCAAAATACACCGTGGACAACAGCACAGTCTTTTAAAGGGATTTTGCCAGAAGTGTTGCTTCTTTTAAACTAATTATACTAGGCATAATTGGAAAAGTTTTAATTAAACCTTAATTAACCCCTTTCGTTTGTAAGAACACATACTTATGGAATTTGCAAATGTCACACAAAAACATTTCTAACAAAGACTAAGGATCTTGGTACTTATGCCAACATGTTCCTGATCTGAGAGAGCGAATCATGGCAAAGTTCTAAAGCAGTTACTCAAGACCACAGGGATAGTGGCACAAAGTGGAGTCATGAGGATAACCTGAGGACTTGCTGAGAAATCACTAGTTGATTGTATCTCAAATTAAATAAAGGTATTTTCATTCATGAACATGTTTTACCATTGTCTAGATCAAGGAGAGCAACACCACTGACATATTTTCTCCTCTAATTTTTGGCCAGCTAACTACAATGAATGTACTGGGAGGACTCCATATCTCCAAGCATTACATGGTCATTCCATTAATATTAATGGCCACATTCAGGTTTCAGGTTTTTCTGTAGATTGTATTACTGATTACTCAAGGTCCAGAAAACATTTTAGAGTATAAATGTTGCATATCTTTGGACTGTATATACAGGATAGAAATAGGAGAACAGTGCTGTGAATATATATTCAGGATAGGAACGAGTGGGAATTTGTTGAAAATGGCTACATTGAGATATCTGAAACATTATATTTCCCACTTGTGAAATAAACACTTTTTTGACACACTATGTGTTTTGACACATAGATACAAAAACCAGGCGTTTAACCAGCGAGTAATGGAAAACCATACTTGGTCATTTGATGTGAGCTCTTTCATGTCACTAGTTACTTAATACGAACAAAAGGAGATACTGACAATACATTTACTTACCCGGTCCTGCGGGTTCCCTGATCCGGTGTGTTCGACGAGAATGAACTCTGCCGCGATTCTCTTACGTCATGCGCCCGAAGTCCTGTATGTGTCGCTCTCTGCTCAAGTCCGCCGGAGTTCACCATCTTCTTCCCGCCGCATGTAAGTGCATGGCTTGCCACACAATTTTAAAGTTAAATCCCGCGCTCAGGCTGAATCAGTCGGATTGTCCAATGGCCCGTTCCCTGATTGGTATTGCATGAAAGCCGGTGCCGATGCGCTAAAATCTGATCGTTGTAACACAATCCCCTCCTAAATCCCTGTCCCAGCAGCTCGATCCCTGAAACTTCGGAAAACCCAATGGAAATGTGGCCGAGGGACCCTTAGTTAATAAGCCCGTGTGTATGGTTCCGTTGTTCTACGGTAGACAATAACAATAGACACAGTATACATCATGGGTTCCACTGCTATATACTAGTTCCCGCAGATTAATAGCTGGAGGTGTGATGCACAGCTCCATTTATGTGGGAGTGCCTTGCACAGTGCCTCAAGCTGCCTGGCACTGGATTACCACCATAGCTGCGTATTATAGTCCTCTGTGGATATCATACATATACATATGTATATTTATATATAAAACATATACTTTACTATACCATTTTTAATTAATACAAATTAATTAATACAAATTACTTCTATTTCCCATTAAAAATATTCTAGAAACATGCAGGTATATGTTTTTACACAATATGTGAGTATTGCTTGGATATCAGACTGTGTATGGATATGCTAACATTTAGTAATAGATAAGTACTATTTTTTTCTATAAGAAACAGGACAACACAGGATTATCAGAAAAGATTATCTAGAAATGTTATTTTATAAGGGAAAGACATGCAGGACTGGTACTTTTTAAATATCTTCTGTTCTACCTCTATTCACTTTCATTGAATCTTTATATTCCCCCCTTTTTTCCCCTCTGAGGATATTTCTAGTTAATATAATAAATTATTATCAGGTTTAGCTGTTTCATTTCAGCATCCAGTAGAATCGTGTTATACAGGCAGTCCCCAGGTTACATACAAGATAGGGTCTGTAGGTTTGTTCTTAAGTTGAATTTGTATGTAAGTCGGAACTGTATATTTTATCATTGTAATCCCAGCCAGAACTTTTTTGGTCTCTGTGACAATTGGATTTTAAAAATGTTGGGTTGTCATAAGAATCAAGATTAACAATAAAGTTTCATTACAGACACCTGTGATATCTGTTACAGCTGTTTATTGTAGCCTAGGAGTAAAGTACAATAAATTATCAATATCCAGTGGTCCGTTTGTAACTAGGGGTCGTATGTAAGTCGAGTGTTCTTAAGTAGGGGACCGCCTGTATTCCATAGTCAGCATTATGACCTACCTTTATGGAAGTTGAACTTCACAGGAAAATAGTAAGCTCTTGTGGGGAAGGAATTAAAATGAATGGTGTGTAAAAAAAAGTATATATTCGGTATAATACTGTAAAGTAAAAAGCTGTTCCAGGTGCTATATGTAGCTTATCTATTTTTATTACATATAAAGGTTAAAACTAAATGCAGTAGCAAAAAAGAACTAAAATGTCAAATTAATTAGCATTGATGCACCTACCACTAATTATCCATAGAACATAGATGGTAGTCTTATTTGGAGGTTCATATACATATTAACAGTCTTTTTGATGAAAAGGTTTGGTATAAAAGAGGTGAATACACGTTTTCCCCTATTCACAGGTCAGGGGATGACTTTCTGATCCCAGTGGAGAGACTTCCTAAAGATCATGTGAATGGGGGTTCTTTGTACCCCTAAATGAATAGAGAAGTCGAGTCCAATACTTGGCTACTTCCATCAATGCCACCACCAGCGAATGGAGCAGCAGACTGCTGCACTCTGACCTGGAGCTCAGTAATAATAATAATAATAATAATAATAATAATAATAATAATAATAATAATAATAAAATAATATATCTTTATTTCTATAGCATAATCAACTTCTGCAGCACTTTACAAAACATGGGGCGAATATACAATGTGGAATTGGCCAAATTTAAAATGCTACTGGCAGTCTGTTTTATAACTAATACATATGGTTTATGGTGTTGCTGTACCATATACACCTATTGTTTGTATTTCGGTTCCATCTCTGATCTACCTATGCTGGAGATTCACAAGTTGGGTATGCGCTTCCGTACATTCCGCTATCTGTACAAAAATTCCAATACATTGGAAGGACTCCAGACAAGTTTGTATATCAAAAAGATACTGAGACTCTCCTATACATATGACTGACAGCCACTATAATGATGTGACCCACCTGGTGATGGCTCCTCTATGTGCATCCTGGTTCTGGTGGCCATGCCCGCTGCAGACTGCATGTGTGTGAGAGATAAAACTGCTCCTGGATGCAGCCATGTGTATAGCAGAGCATATCAGTTATTTGTGTATTTGATGTCTGTGTCTCACACATGTGTATTAGAGAACACAGCATGTCAGGTACTTATGTAGCTGATGTCTGTGTGTATTAGGAGGATGCAGCATGTCAGCAGATAAAGCACAGACATTAGCAATGCTTTACTATACATTACACACAGATATGAGCACGGGAGGAGAGGGGAGGCTGACATCACTGTCTCTGACCATGTGGCCTCCCTCATTTACATAATAAAGAAAAGATGATTTTATAATGATTAATGTATGAATTGACTAGATAAAGGCTGGGATGGGATCCTTGTGAGCTGCTCCAACAGGTAGTGGTGACAGAAATAGTGACAGAGACCTGATGACAGGTGTCCTTTAAGCATCATCTTATTGCTTCATGTTATGCTGAAGGTTTCAATGGTATCTGTATACTAAGGACTTCAATACCACTGAAAGGATGGGAAGTTCAAATTTTCATTGTAGTTTCCGCCCAGGGCCCGATGAACAGGAATAATCACAGGGCTTGGAACAGGAGCTCCAATGATAATCTGACCTTGTTTGTACCTTCTCACTTCTAGCTAAGCAAACAATGTTCACCATGTAAGGAATAGATGTTTTATCACAGGCCTTTGAAGAAAAAGTAGCACACAAAATATTGTCACAACTGCTTCTAGGTAGAGGTGCTGGATGTTGGACCTCCACCATTCTATTACTTATTACCTATGATAAGGATGGTCTATGAATAAAAAACAAGAATATCCCTATAAACATAAGACACTTGTATATAAGGAACATATATATGTGTAACAGGAAAAAGTCAGTAACACAAAGGTTTCCATAATGTACTCCTGTATTTGAAATTAAAAGTAGCAAAAACACATGTTTTCTGGACAAATTATTTTAAACTTGAGTCTCCTTAAAGGATTAATAACCTGGGTATCATTGGAGTTTATTTGTAGCACAATCAATGTTGGACGGAGGAACACATGATTACAGCAGTGATATTGGTTTACACACCCGTATATGTATAAGATAAGTTCTACCAGAACCAGCAGGTCCAATGGATTAGAGCCCCTCTTTACGGTCATGCTAAATGTGGCAGAAATCATCAGTATTGGAAGGGGATTGAATGGAGTGTATTTTTTCTACACATATTCTCTACAACTTATTCCTTTGGCTAATTTGGATAATCTCAAAAAATTCTTAAGCGGTTGTCTTATCTAACATAGACGACACCTAGTGATTAAATCTAGTGAGTTGTTTGTGTTTTTTTAGGGAACACAAGTGGTGTGTTACACATTTGAGCACCAAATCACTATATTACATATTTTTTGGTGCTAATTTTAATAGGCCTTTCACATCGATCAATGCATGAGGAACAACTACTGCTACTACCATTATTGCCTCCCAAACACTTTCATTGATCAGCCCAAGTAACTAGAGATTGACCACACTAACCAAACATACCAAAATCATATTTTTCCCTTTCTTTGGATTTAAAACCATAGGTTAGCTATTGGCACAATATAAGGTATTATAATATAAAAATACTAGAAGTATATACTAAAGTAACAAAATATATACCAGACCGCACAACTATAATCTATTGTTTATAGTACGAGGAGCCACATATAGAGAAAAGTAGTCTTATAGGACTCTAAGTCTCCCAGGGTAGACCTTACACTTAACACCACCCTCAAGTTACCATGAGAAAAGTAGTAAAAAGAAAAAGAATACATTTAGTGATAGTATTTAGTGATATTTTAGCTTTACAAGTACATCTTACCAACATGAATGAATTGATTGCTAAGTAATGTACTAGCTGTGTGCTACGAAGCACTGTCTAATAACAAATGTCAGGCATTAAGCAACCAAAAGATTAGAATGGCTATGAAACTAAATTCCACGTCTAAAGCACAATTTGACTTCATTTTCTTAAATTGTTCTTTAAATGATGCAGTTTTGTTGTGGACCCAGGCGTGATTATATTGTAATCAGAATGAATGCATGATTGACTTACACGAGACGTGCAGATAAACAGAGCTGCCTTTTACACAGATTGTTATCATGAGATGTTAATATTGCAGAGTTATTAGATTTCAGAGCTGTGACATTTCAGTCATCAGGAATTGATGACGTCATCGTCTGCAAGTGTGATAAATAGACAGGTGGGTTACTCATTTCTCTGCTTATTTGCTGGATTGATAAACACAGTTTACAATTTACTGATAAAAAGATTAGTTACTGGACTTTCATGTGTTTATTTCAGATTTGAAATCAATTTCATGTGAGTAGAGATGAGCAGACACATAAAAGTTTTGGGGCAGGCCGAACTTGAAAATCTGAACCAGGGTCGGCTCCAGGTTTCAGTAGGCCCCTGGGTGACAGAGCCTCAGTGGGCCCCTTTGCAGGGAAATCATGGGGCATTAAATAATTAAGAAACTAAAGCAGTCTCCTGTTCCCTAAAAAATTCCCTAGTTTATCATACCAAACAGCTTCCTCATGGTTATTTTATATAAGCTTCCCTCACACCCTATGGATTTATTAGATGCAGCCCCCTCACCTCCATGGATTCCTTATACAGTCTTATGTGGGCCCCCCAGCAGCTCTGTACCCCGGCACTTGCCTAGGTATGCCCAGTGCTGGTGTCTGACCAATCTCAGGTGTTCCCTTTTAAAATGCCTTTAAATTGATGTGGCTGTGCACCCTGCCATTTTGGGGAGAATCGGTGCTACCTATGAATTTCCTGCCAGCATTTAAAAAGTTAACTCCCATGATTGTTGCCAGCTGTGCACAGAGTCAGGTCCGAACACATATTAGGCAGACTCAGGTTTGGATCATTAAAGAGATTTTATGACAGCTATGACAGCTATACCATTATACCTCACATCATTATAAAGGCTGTCAGTCAAGCACTGTATACATACTTTTATATTGTGATATTAAAAGATATACAAAACTGTAAATACAGGCGGTTACAGAAATAAGCCGCAAAAAAATATACAGCAAATCTGAAGTCTGTATGAAGAGGGCTTACCCCATGAGACCTCTTCATACATCCTTGTGGGAAATCTCCCAGCAGTTTACTGGTAGCGTGTCCTAATTAGACTGCTCATTCAGTCTAGGGCAGTGGTGGCGAACCTATGGCACGGGTGCCAGGTGTGGCACTCTGAGCCCTATCTGCGGGCACTCAGGCCATCGCCCCCAGGACAGAGTTCACCAAACACTAAATCTTCCTGCAGTCCCAGGCAAATTAAGAGATGCTGCTTTCAGCGCTATTTTAAAGTGACTCTTGATTGGCTGTTTTGAACTGTGGGAAAAGTGAGAAGGTTTTAATAGAACTTCATTATCTTTGGAGGTCTTCCTGCTGGATCCACTGTTCTTCCTGATGTCATAAGGCCTCTTATAGGTCATACTTTATGTCAAGGGAGCAGCCTTACAAGGTAGCTAAAAGAGGTGTGGTTTTCCTTATTTCCGTGGCCGAACGAAAACCCGACGGATTCGGAAAAAACGCTGCATCTTTAAAAAAAACGAGTCGCGGGACTCGCGCTTACCTTCACTAGGAATAGGCCGGTGAACTTCAGGGCATTCCAGCGGGCCTCGGGGAACTTCAATGCAGCAGCGACACCTGGTGGACGTCAGAGGAACTACCTTAGTGAAACCCGGCCGGACCCGAATCCACCGCAGAGAACGTGCCGCTGGATCGCGAATGGACCGGGTAAGTAAATCTGCCCCAGTATGTAGAATCCAGTTAAGTTATCAATAAAATTAGCCCAGAAAACCCATAATACTGAAATGAAAGTAAAGTATGATTTATTGCAGATTAGCAGTTATTGATGTGGGAAATGTTCCTATATGCTAGTAATAAAAATCTGTCTGGGACATAACTGACCCTTCTGATACAATGCAGAATAGCAGTGTTTAAAATTAGACCTGTTCAATAATGGAAGAATGAATTATGGAAGTCATAAATTATATATACATTATTATCATGGATGATTGTTCCTGGAAGTATTGCATGAATCAAATTAAACCAAATCATTTTTCCATTTCCACCCTGGTTCTAGCATAGGCCTACATTTTAATTCCCTTATCATAAATATAATACATGAGACAGCGCAGGAAATATACCTGAAGCACATGAATCATTTATTATATCAATTCAGTTTACTTTCCCTGAAATGTTCTGAAATGCATTAAAGGAAAATCAATCATTGTATCTCTCTATCCTCAATGCAAATCTACCGAGTATGTTCCACTATTCTTAAATGGTTTGTCCCACTTACACAATCTCTTAGATAGATTGTCGCAGATTTCAAATCTGGTGACTGAATTACTAAAAGGTGGGAACCTCTTAGTAAGTCCGGGATGTTGCTTACCGGGTATCCTGATTATTAAGACTTACACACAATGCCCCAGTCTTAATACATCGGCCCTAGTGTGTTTAATTTCGCCTGGAGCGTCCCCACAGAAAATATAAAGAATGAAAAGTGGGTCATAATAATTATATTTCCATCCATGTTATACATAGACGTGTTAGGTCCTCCAGAGATATGCTACATCGGTGTTCTGTGCTTTGATGAACAGATAATGATCTATAAATCTGTATCACCACTGGTTGCCACACACCTTCAATAGCTTTCAGGCATCTCTTACCCATGAACAATGTTTGTTTTTTTAGCTGAACCTCATTCAAGGGAATGGAGCTAAACTGCACTACCATAAATAGCCCATTGCCAACAATGACACTGTTGGAGGGAGAAGAATGTACTTTTTCTGACCCTAGATAATCTCTTTAACCCTTAATTACTCCATGAAACATGTATCATAAGCTTAATACCATCTATGTCATGGAAAACACAAGGCTACATTTGCACAACACAGATGATATTCATGACATTAGAGAACCGTAATCGAGATGAAGCTACCCCTCACACATGATGTATACGTAAATGTCATGAAATTCTAAGTTGCTCTAAAAATATATTTGAAATAACCCTTTATAAGGAATCTGTATTGTGTGTTATCCAGAAACAAGACATTTTGGTGCTTTATCCTATGGCATTGTCCACCGATGACGCAAACAGTAAGCAGGGGACAAATGAGCCAATGATAAGTAATATTCATGGTGAAGAGGAAATGGACAGATGAACAAAATAGAATCATAAGATAAACACACATCTTCAAAATATAAATGTACCCAGAGAAAGGAATAACATATTTTATAAAGTTGAATATTATGACTGAGGAGCTGAGACATCGCTGGGTGAATACATCTGCACAATTGTTCAGGAGTGCTGCTTCCCTGTGTGTTTTGTGGATATTGTTTTTACACTACCTTGAGTTTGTTGAAATCAGCACCCTGGTTGGGACCCTGATCCCTATATTCACTTACATACTTTGTTCCTATGACAACAATGAGCATGGTTACATATCTGTACAAATGCATTTAGTGATGTCATCACTGCATATTGATGTCATATGAACAGGGGCGTAACTACAGTGGTAGCAGCCACAACGGCCTCTATGGGGCCCGCAGTGTCAGGGGGCCCTGTCATCGACCTGACACTAAATAATGGAGGATGTTTACATTGTACTGCATTATATGTATGTAACATGCTGTATATAATTTTATTGGTGATGTGTATGTATATGTGTACAGTATGTATATGTGTGTATATATGCTGTACATCTGTATATTTTACCAAGCCTATAGTTTGAATCCCTAGGGACAGTGGTAAGTATAGGACACTGGTTGCTGCTCATTAAAATATAACACATCAGCTAAGCCCAACCGACATGTTTTGCCTGGTCTGGCGTCATCAGGGGTTTAGGGCTGACTAGGATAATATAGGGAGAATCCTGTCTGCAACTCATAACAGTGAATGACATTTGGGAGGCAGTGAAATTAACTCCTCTCATCTAAACACATTGTTGCCTCTTGACAGTGTCCCCATATCCCATGTCACTAGAAGTTTGGGCACTGCTTGTTTGTAATTTTAAGTTTCTTCACTGAATCGGTCTTAATAAATATGAAATAAAAGTTACATTTTATTCTATCACCTTGGCCCAGTTGGATAAAAAGGGATTCTTTGGTCGCAAGCCAGGCAACCTTTTGGTAAAATTTGTCGTTGGTCGGTACCCTTGCCCACCCAGTGCCTCTAATCCTGTAGGGTCCATTTATTACCCCCCCACCCCTTCATTTGGGGGCTTGATTTTTTGTCTAGTACATCTGTATATGGCACTGTATGTGTGTGTATATGTGAGGTGTACATGCTCTATATGTGTGAGTATAATATGTATATATTAATGGGAAGAGGGGCCCCATTCAGAATTCTGCTATGGGGCCCTGACTCTACTAGTTATGCCCCTGCATAGGAGAGTTGATAAAATCAGTGGTGTAATATTACTCTATTACATATGATATAACTTTTATTTAAAATGATAAAATGATACATTGCATACACTCTAATAAGATATCCCTAATATAATACTGTACAAGGGGTTTTCAGGGTTTCATAACCACTAATGACTTATCCTGACACCGCTGCACTTAAATGACCTGAGGGTTGCCGATTGCCCCCTTCCAACAAAACCCCTATACAAAAAAAACCCATACATATATGTAATTCATGGTTTTCTATTCAGGATGTGGTCCCTAGGTGTTCTCAGAAACATGACAGTATATAAATCAGGCCATATACCTTTTATCGCAGTCCATCCAGTTGACACCTATCCTTCAGACTTCCACAATCCAGATGATTTATCCAGTATTTGCTTACTAAGCCCATGGAGAGAGAGGATAAGAGCACTGAGTTACTGCCAGACATATAGGTTATATGTTAGTTCAACATGTCAAATTATGCTTTGTAAAAATCAATAGCATAGAGGGCCAAATTATATGGAACATCTGAATCAGTTTGTGCAGAATCACCTATTTCAGTTCCATTTACAATGACATCCATTACTTTAAATAACTACAATTGTTGGTAAAACTGCTTATAATATATTCTTTCCTGGTGGTTGTCGATGCCACCATTTTTCTGCCAGCAAAATGCAAGCAATACACCTTGGAACTTACATTTATTAAAGTCAAATAGTTGAAGACTTGCCAAATATAGGCAGGTCCTGAATAGCAGACTGATGATGGAACTAAATTTTGGCATTAATTCACTGTCATCATCTGGTAAGGAGCTATTGCGTATTGCTGAGCCTGGCAACTTGTCCAATTCATAGGAAATAAGTAGATAAAATCAAACCTGCAATGTTTTGATTTTGCAATATTAATTTAATTTAGGAAATTAAGACTAAACCCAGTATGGTTTCTATTGGCAACTAAGTATTTTTTTTTTAATTTCTATGGCTGCTACCCCAGACTTGAAATACTGTATGTATAGTAGTATTCCTTATACAGTCTACTACTGCAAACTAATTCTAACTAAAGGGTTAAGATGTTATTCATAGTGAATGCATTCGATTAACTGAACAAGTGGACACGACTGAAAGGCTCCAGGAAGTCATTACTTAACATCTATTAACATATTAATGTTTGAAAAGAATAGTAACCTTCTGGGAACTATTTTCATTAGCTATGAAAATGGAATAAGTAAAAACAAAAAACCATCTAGTACTGTTCACACGTGGATCTTTGATGTACTCATATCAGTGGGTTGATGTACAGCTATGGTTCAAGAGATTAAAAAGTAACCTCTGTTTAGATCTCACTTGAGATACTTATACTATTTATCATTGTGTATCATTGTGTATGGGGGGGAATGACAAAGGGTTTGATCAGTTTTATAGACCTAGAAGCAGGGTTGGCTCCAGGTGTCAGCAGGAGCCCGGGGCGACAGAGCCTCAGTGGACCCCTTTGCAGTGAACTCACATGACAGCATTAAAAATTCTGTCCCTGTTCCCTAGTTTATCATACCAAACAGGCCCCTCATGGCTATTTTATATTTGTCCCCCTCACCCCTTATGGCTTCATTAGATACAGCCCCCCTCACCCCCTATGGATTTCTTATGTACAGCCTTCAGCTCTGGGCCCCAGCAAATGCCCAGGTATGCCCAATGCTGGTGCCGGCCTTGCCTAGAAGAAATTAGATGATGAGTTGTTCATTGCTTGTTTTAAAACACTAGAACCAACAATAGTTGTCACAATTGGTGACTACAATCCCCCATTTTGAAAACTAAATATAAGTGGTTGTCTCCAGCAAGGTAAAATCAAAAGTCTTGAATGACTTCTTAAAAGCAGGTACAAAAAGCAGCAAAAAGAGCTGCCATTGACATTTTCGGACACACTAATTGTCCTTAACGCATCAATGGCAGCTCTTTTTGCTACTTTTTCTACCCAGCTTTATGTGTCTCCACTTCATTCTACATGATTCTTATATAATCTAGTAAGTATTATATATTCATCTGATTAATGGTAAGTCATTTTCTGGATAAAAAAGGCATTTCCTTTTGTCTGTAAATGACGATAAACTTTATTGGTCCTCAAGAGCAGAGTGTTAAATATAATCCCAGTATGAATTAAAAGAAGAAGAGTGAAGAAATCAGGGGCACCTTTTTTGATTTTAATTGAGTATATTTGAGTTTTTGAGAATTCTCTTCATCAGACTGGCTCTTATCTGCTTGTGCCCTCTAGATCAGAGATAGGGGATACAATTGCATCTCAAACAACTTCTTGTACAAGGCAACCCCTGTCATTCACCTGCAGAATGGCAAGCTGAAGTCTGTGCCACTGGCTACACTAAACTGGAATACATTTTGACTTCCTCCTCTGGTCAAGTGATTTTCCATTGTAATCAAATTGATGAATTATGCAAGTCAAGTCAAAGTCATCATTATGAAATCTTGGGGTCCTGAATGATGGAGCCCCCCAATGATAAGATATTAATGAGGTGGTCTATCTATAATAACATGTAAAACTCCTTCATGTCTATAGCTTGACAACCAATTATACATCCAAGGCCACATAAAATGTAGACTAATGACTAGCTCTGGAAGTGTTTTAAATTGAAGCCAGCAGCCAAATTGTGACTGCTCCATGATGGAGCACAATGGTAGAAGAATCTAAGACTTTACATTTTAAGAATAATTTACGTGGTGAGTGCAGCACTATAATAATTTTTTGTATAACCTCTGGAGTTACGCTTTAATGGATGGGTTTATCTGCCTCAGAAGGTAGAGATTGTCTGTCACATTTATATATTTCTATTATAAAAACTAAATCAAACTAATCTCCACTCAACCTCTTCTAAACTGAACTCTCTCTTTGTATGTTGTTCCATCAAACAATGTAAAGAAAGGATTGTGACTATACTGCAGTTCTTTTTTGGAAGAGCCAACCTTTGAAATAGAATAACAAGGAGAGATGTGCCAAATAAATATCTAGATGTGCAAAAGTTCAAATGGCACATGTTTGAGTGCACTCATCGAAAGAAAATATCTCATTTCAAGCTTTGATATATTTATAGAAAGAACGTTTGTCAAAAAGTCATACGAGAGGGACATGCCAAAATTTCTCAACAGAAAAAAAGAGAGAGCTATTATATCACAAGAATTTTGTTTCTTGATCAGATTTTCTGTGAACAGAGGCGGCTTTCTTCTTTACTTCTGAAGTTTTTACAGAAAAAAGACAACAAATATAAAGCAATGAGCTTATTCTTACTGCACATGGACAAAACATTATGTCAAGATGCTTTACAGTTTGCATTGAATATACATCAGATACATAATTACTGTACCTAGTACCTGGAAAAGGTATGTTATTCCATCAGCTTCAACATTTTATATGTACAAACCCAAATGAAGGTAAATATCACCCAAAAAGTTACATAAATCAAAGTGGGATAACTTGCTTTTTTACAATTTTTTTTAAATCTATCCACACTTGTAGCCGGAGCAAATCCTAAGTGAACGTGCCAAATTTGTCTATAGTTTAGACAGCCGAGTAATTGTTTCAGACTTTGTACCAAAATTGAATTACCTTTAAAGGAATCAACTCAACATTTTTGTGCTTGCTAAAAAGAAAACTGGCAGAAAAACAGGGGACCTGGTGACCTGTTTAAACAAAATTGCACCTGGGTGGTCACTCCTGCCCATGTGCCTTTAGTTCTCTGATGGAGCTACTGCACAACCAATCCCCTCAGTAGAGAGGCTTTACAAGTGCAGCTTCCACTTCCCAGGTCTGTAAAGGTCATATACTTCTATATTGTGGAAACCCCTTTAAATATAATAATAATTTAATGTTTAAAACATTTTAGTAGCCCCCTCTTAAGGCCTCATGCATACGACCAATCCATTTGACAATTTGCGGCCATTTCATGACCCAATAGAGGTGTATGGCACCCAGGCATGGTGCGGTAAGCACAAAGGTGCAGATTTATTGAGCTGTCTGAAAGTCAGAATATTCTTAGCTGCCCATGGAAACCAATCACAGCTCAGCTTTAATTTTACCAGTGCTCATGAATATTTTAAAGAGTAGCCGTGATTGGTTGCTATGGGCAACTAAGAATATTCTGACTTTCAGACAGCTTGATTAATCTGCCCCAAAGTGTCGCTTGGCTTTATATGGAGAAGGTAGGGGTGAGGAGCATTCACCCCTCCTCCCTCCTCCACCTGGCTGTGTGCTTGCTCAGGTTATGGCCCAGATGAGCACACATTAGTGTCCAAGGGGCCTAAATATAAAAAAGTGGGATCTAAACGTTTAGTTTGTGCTTGACTTTATAATTAATATAAAGTACTGATACAGTTATGACTAGCCACAGTAAAGCTGTACCTTAAAGGGTTTTTCAGTGAATATGGAAAAACTCTAGGGAGACAGGTTGGAAAGTACACATACTTACCCTGCTCTGGCTCCCAGTACACTCATGTACATCCAATTTTGGGTGCTGAACCCAACCAGAGGTTCTGTGGGGGTTGTAGGACCTTCCTCATCCAATAAGTGGCCACATTGTACCAAGGGACAACAAAGGAAGTCACCTGGAAAATGGAGTTGACATCCCATGGTCTCAGGACCCTCCGGAACTTACACAGACTCTACTGTTTATTTTCAAATTCATAAGAGCTAGGGAAAAAATGATGATGTACCCTTCTTATTTCAGTAGTGGGTAATGGAAACACTCTCTCACTAAATACTACTTAGCAAACAGTCCATCCAAATGAACAGTACAGAACAGTACAGAACAGGTTTGCAAAAAGGTTGTGTTGATCAACCAAAATATTGCTATATGGGTGAATCAACCTTCACATTTTCACTTTTTGGAACAAACATTTTTTTTTGCCAGGAATACTTTTGTAAGAAAAGGCTCCACACTCACCTCTTTAAAGGACCCCTGTTCTAGTGCGGGCACAGATAACTACTGTGGCCAACAAATGTCTCCGCCTTCACAAGCACAATGATTGTGACGTCACTACTCGCTATTCAATTCCTTGCAGCTAATGTTTGGGGAGCCATTAGTGGAAAAACAGCATAACATGTGATCAGGTCATTTTTGTAGGACGACTCTAAAAAAAAAGGATTGTAAGGCTTGAAAAATCTTGTCTTGATCAATCAAAATGTTGCTATATGGGTGAACAAACCTTCACGTTTTCAGTTTTTTAAAGTTGGGGTGCTGCCTATTTTTTGTTGTTTTATTACAAGTGGAACTGTTGGATCATGGCCTGGAATAGGAATAGTACCCATTAAATAACTATATATTATACTGTATGTGTTTTTTTTACATTACAAAATTTTTTTTGCCGGGGATACTTTTGTAAGAAAATGCTCCACACTAACCTCTCTAAAGGAACCCTGTTGCAGTGCGGGCATAGATGTCTACTGTGGCCAACAAATGCCATATACCTCTATGGGCTCATGATATGCCTAATCAGCCTAGTCATAGTCTAATCATAGTGTGAGCAGACAGTTCTCTCATGTAGGTGAGTGGTCTTCTTTAGGGACATGTTGTTGTACCGGTTTATTGAAATATCTGCAGATACATTTTTCTGAGAGTTTTTTTTTGTCCTATTCATCAGAGGCGTACATATCTGGTTGCTGTGACTGCAGTAATATACTTCTCCATGGAGACTGTAGACATTGGCTCAGTGTTAATCTATTGATGTTTTTGTGTACTATAGACTATTTGAAGAGCCTTATTCACCGCTAGGCTCCATAATGAGCAGAATCTAAGTTTAATATCAGGAATACGGTTTTTTACCTGTTATTAACTGATTAAAAGCTTTGCATTGTATTGTAAAATGTTCCAGCAGAAATTAATTCATTTTACATGTTAATTCCATTCCCTCTGGGGAAATGAATGAATTGAAGTATTTAAATATAACAATGTGCTCACTCCTAAATGATAAAGCAGACAGCTGCAAGAACAGGAGAAGTGGAATAGATAGAAGATTCCCCACTGTGTTATTTAGGAGTATTCTTCACAATTACATAGAAATGCGGAGAGATTCAGGAATATTAGGTTTCACTTATTTTATTGATTCTCCAAAAAATACAGCAGCTATGTGCAAATGTGCTCTTCAGGGCCGGTACTAACCTCCTCAGGACCATTTTCCATTTTACAGAGTTTTAGGATTTGCGTTTACGCAACTAAATGAGGGATTGATATGTATGGTACTTTGTAGCACCACCATTTACAATGCAATGGGGATATTTTCTTACACTTCTTACACTATTTTCTTACAGACTATTTTTCTTCTTAAAACTCAGCAAAGTAAAAGATCATTGGGGCACATTTACTAAGGGCTTTGTGCCGCACTTCTGTCGGACTTTGCATGTTCTTGTGGGGAAAATGGCTTGCGCAGGTATTTAAGAAGTGTCTCTGCCGCAATTGTGTCGCACCCGACCCTATTGTGGTGCAGCTGTGCTGGCCTCCATGTGACACTAATTAGGGGGCGTGCCAGTGCTTGTTCCAACTCAGCGCCGTATTTAGGAATCAAATTGTGTCAGACGCCTTATTTTAAAGGTGCGCCACAAAAAAGTTGGTGAACTCTGTCGGGCCAGTGCGGGAAAGCGACGGATTCATGATTTCTGCCGCATGTTCTTAATGAATCGGTCGCACCCAGCATTATACACGGAAAGAGCACTTTTAGTGAAGTTTCCATCTTTTTTGTAAATGTGCTCCATCATTTTGGCATGTACAACCTCAACTTTTAATTCATATTTTTATTGGTGGCAAAATGGAAAAGAAAACATTTGGACTTTTTATTCCTGTTGCAACATTTACTTTGTTTGTCTTTATAAACCTTCAAATAATAGGTAATCTGAAGTTTTATTATTATACATTTTTTAATCTCTTTTTTTACTTATGTCTCCAGCAAGATATATTAGATAGTAACATAACGAGACTGGGAGGCTCTGAAAGACTCATGGCTGTCATGGCAACTGGTCACATGTTTTCTGATTTATTGTAACGTCTGACAAGATATATGAAGTACATATAAAGTGATATCCAATGTAGTCATAGGTCCCCAGTTTGCCTCTCCATATGAATATGTAGGGTAGTTGACTAATTGACTACGGATATAAGACATTTTTGTGCCGCCTTGTCCAAAAATGGTTTTCCTTCTAATTTAGTCATATAATGGCATGCTCTGAAGTTGGTCAAGAATACAGGAGGTCCCCGTCTTAAGGACACCCAACTTACAGACGACCCCTAGTTAAAGACGGACCCCTCTGCCCACTGTGACCTCTGGTGAAGCACTCTAGATGCTTTACTTTAGTCCCAGGCTGCAGTGATCAGCTGGAAGGTGTCTGTATTAAGCTTTATTGATAATCGTTGGTCTTATGACAGCAAAAAATGACAGCACTGGGACAATAAAAAATTTGTCTGGAGCTACAATTATAAAATATAACTGTTCCAGCTTACATACAAATTCAACTTAAGTACGTACCTAAAGAACCTACCTTGTATGTAACCCGAGGACTGTCTGTAGTATACTTTCATATTTTTACGGTCTGTAAAACGTATTTATAAACCATTGGAAAGCCCATCTTTGGAACCCAAGGGACAAGTATGAATTGCAATAGTGGCTAATACTCCATGGTGGGACCTTAAATTGAATTTTTTGCTATAGCATCCAGTAAGTTCTGAGACAGGAGATAGTGCCTACCCTGTGGATGAAGCCATAATATCTCATTGAAAGAGGGTTCAGCAGTAATGATTTCATAATAAAGAAGGTCTGATAGAGAGTTTGCATGATATAATGTAATCTGCTATGTAAAGTAGGAGCCATCATTGATCTCTAGTGCCCATCACTACCTGTATGTAGAATCCCTATTAACCTAGGGAGTCAGTGATCATCAGTAATGCACAAATTAAGCACTATTACGGCATGTTAGTTTATGCTCGCTGTGTTGATTTTTTTGTTGTTCTGATATACTCATCCAATCCAGTCCAATACTGAGCCCAATCCAGTGTTTTTTTTATAAAACAACATTTCTAAGCTGAATGCACGCCATAAGTGGCCTCAGGTTTGAATATATGAACAGAGACATTTAAAAAAATCCTATAGAATTTTTTTTGTCATTGTTTTTTTCAGAGTGGGAATCTCACTTCCTGTAGACCTCATCATTCTAAGGTGGGGCTAAGATGAGCATAACCAGTGACGAGGTGAATTTTTTGGTGTATCGATATCTTCAAGAATCAGGTAACATTTACTGTTCTTTTATAACTAAATCCAAATAATGTATAGGTTTATTTGTTGATTCTTAATGTGACAATAGTTTTCTAGTTCTATGCAAATATTGATAATACTAATATGTGGCTTTATTGTACGATACCAAAATGTCAGTCTTTCCATTTCCATTTAAAATTAATCCTTTGCGTTTAAAGAGAATGGTTTGGGGAGAAAACTTGTTCAAGCTTCAAAGAGTTGTCTGCTTTGAAAAATGGGGCTTATTTGTGGACGCACTTTCGTTGGATTTTTCAACGTTTTCAGGTTTTGCACGGCTGTGACAGGTATTTAACAGGGGATTGTGTCAGACGTGATCTGATTTTGGCGCAGCTGCACTGGCTTTCATGCGACAGAAACTGGGGGGGGGGGGGGCGTACCGTCAGAGGATGCAACTGATTCGGACTGAGCATGGGATTTAATTTTCAAAATGTGTTGCAAGATCAAACACTTACATGAAGAAGATGGTAAACTCCAGCGGACCTAAGCGGGGAAGTGAAACATGCAGGATGTCAGGCGCACCCTCTTAGTGGATCGCGGCACAGTGCATTATCGTCGGACAATGCACCTTCAGTGAACTCCTCCAGACAGGTAAGTAAATGTGCCCCAATATCTTTTTGGTAAGACAGGATGCAACATAATGCTGCTTATTGGTTACGTTAAACTATTTTGACTACAGGCTCAATTCACCGACAGCTATTTCTACAGATCCCCTTTATACGAACAGATACAGTTGAGCACATTTAGGGAGTTGCTTGTACCAGTTTGCACGTTCTTTCTAGTGGAAACTGCTTGCACAGGTATTTATGAAGTGTCTGTACCACATTTGTGTCACACATGACCGTTTTGTGGCACAGCTGCCCTAGGTAAATTTCTGCACTAAAGAGGGCTTTCCAGGGCTCTGTCGGACCATGCACCAGATTTAACATGCAAAGTCTTACATAAATGTGTTGCACGCCCTATGTTAAAGGTGCACCAAAAAAAGGGGGTGTACTCTATTGGGGCAGTGTAGAGGGCGCCCTCTGCACACTACGCATAGCGCAGTTTGCACTGTTCTTAGTAAATGTGCCCCAGTATGTCGACCTCCAATGTGCCCATCCCTACTATTCTATGTCATCATGATAACATCAGTACTCTCCTCATACACAATAGCAAGTGCATCTGACATTTATCTAATATGACCAGCTTAATGTCAGAAACCCTCTAGATCAGTGGTAGCGAACCTTTTGCATAGGTGAGCCCTCATAGCACAGAAAAGTTACTGCTTGAATTGCTGTATAGGCACTTTGCAATAAATAAGTGGGTCTGGGTTGCAGTTTTGGCACTTGGTCTCTAAAAGATTCACCCTCACTGCTCTAAATGGAAGAGCAGTAGTGAAAAAAATATAAGGCATACTTACTGTACCATACTGTCTTCTCTTTCTAACACTGGAATGCGTGTTAGTTGTTACACATCACAACAGGCCAGTTAAGGCTTCCAGGCCACTCACTTCTGAGTGTCTCCACCGTGCGTCCCCGACTCCTAGGTCGCGCGTGTGCTAGCTTCACTAAATTTAAAGGGCCAGCACACCGTTAATTGGTGCTAGCCATTTTTAGAATATATATATAAGCCTGCCTCTTCCTGTCCTCCCTGCTGGATCTTTGAGCCTATGCCATTCGATCGGGAATGCCTGCGATATTCCTGCACTCCTGAGTGTTCCTGCTCCTGAGTTCCCGTGTTCCCGCGTTCTCGCATTCCTGTGTTCCTGCATTCCTTTGTTCCCGTTCCCATCTCCTGGACCTCCCATTGCTGAACCCGGATTGGACTTGGCCTTGCATCTCCTCCGCCTGCCCTGACCCTGTGCTTGAACCTGACCACGAGACTGTCTCCTGCCAAGGTACCTCGACCTCGGGCTAGTCACACCTGTGGAGCGATCATGGTGGTATTCCGCCGCAACAAGACCATCCCGCTTTGCGGCGGGCTCTGATGAAGACCAGGTGCCACTTAGATTCTGGTCTCAGGTGTCGGCTAGTACCACCTCCCGCAGTGGTCCAGAGGATCCACTGATCCTGAAACCTAAAAGTCAGAATCCAACACTCACCCTGTCACTGGAGCCAGAGACTGGTCCTGGGTAAGAATGCTTTATTTATATTTTTCTATCCTTGCTCCAGCTTCCATTGGGTTTTCCAGAATCTTTGGAAAGCCCATTAAATATAAATTTGCCAATGATCTGCAGTTACAAGTGCAGCTTTGACCAGGGTCTTCTCCTGCAGTGCTTTTACATTCTAAGTTTTAATCAACCAGGGATTTCATCAGAAAGAACTTAATTTTAGTGCAGTGCAGTACCCCTATAAGAAGAGAATCATTTCACGGTCCGTCAAATCAATGGGCTATCAATGTTTTGCATAGCTGGATATTGTCAAGTGCTTTAGAGAAAGAATTTTGCAAAGTGAAATGTAAATTACAATAAATGTTGCGATGCATAACACATTGATTCTCAAACACATTGATTCTCAAAGAAGTTGGCAGTATGTAGGTCTCTTTCCATGTATAATGTTCCTTATGCTTAATGTCCCTTTAAGAACTTATTTTTATGCTAACATGGCAAAGAAGAACAGGATTGTGAACAATGAAGCATTCCTGGAACATTACAAATAGGCCTCAGCTGTGTAACAGCAGGGCGGCGGAGAAATGAGAAGAATTCAAATATTGTTGTTCCACTGATACTTGGTTTGAACTCACTGCACCGAAAGTATAAAAATACGTTGTTATTGTGCAAAGTATTCACTGTGCAGCACGCCAATGAAATCTGCAGCTAAGGTCAATAGAACACTTCCTTGACCTTTCTTAACATTATTTAGATATGTAAAATCACTGGGAATACTTTTAATATAAGTAGGAACAATGAAGCCTATTATTCCACCCCTTGTATTGTGTTGATGGATGAAATAAAGGAATCATGTTTTAAGTAAACCCCTGCTTCCAAGGACACAGAAAGGAGTTTGTACAATGCAGTTAGATACAATACAGAAACCTGAATAATACAAATGTGTGGGACCTGCGTGTTCTAGGAGATGTTTACATATGCAGCATTCGCCAATATGTTTCTGGGTGCAGAGCATGTAGTATGATACATATTTTGTTGGTGTCTGTGTTAAATAATGCCATGCCAAGACCTGATATATGTTTAGTTTTGCATTTTTGAACACCATACAAAACATATTTGTCAAAGAAATAAATATGTATTGTAAAATAAATTATTTGAATAAAAATTCGTAATGTACACAATTCACAACTTTTCAATTAGAAAACGTATTGCTTCCAAGAGCATCCAAAATCTTGTAGGAACACACACATTTCAGGAAACCTGCATATTTTTATGGCATTACAATATATATTATGTGAATGAATAAACCCTGTAATGAATGGAAATCTACCATCAAATAAATCAACATCGCAGGTGTCTCTGGAAAGTTTATAAGGTGTCCTACAAAATGCTCTTTTTACTTTGAAGTGATTTGGGAACTGGAAGACTCCCATAGGTTAGGTCATTAATATGTGCAATACCTGGCATCATGGCAGATCAGCTGATTGACAGCACCAAATGTGACAGGATCATAAGGCTTTAATGTGTAGTATAGGGAACACCCAAGATCAGCCTCCCCTGCAGAGATCCTGGACGGCTGCTACACCCTAATTCAATCAACTGATTGGTTTGGGCACCAAGTGTTGCACATCCTGTAATCACTTATTGATGACCATAAAATATATTAATAGTTAAAGAGAACCAAGTTACTCTTTATAGCACAGTTTTCTAAATTCTCAGCTCCATCCCCATCTATAAAAAACAACAATTTTTTTAGACCGCTGTGCAGCTTACTTGCTCTTGGAAAGAATTGTGGAGCTCTACTGTCCACAACTACCATAGCACAGCATTTGTCAAGTCCGAAATGTTTCTGGCTATTTATTGTGTAATGATTAGCCTTACAGCCTTGCAGCGCTGGGGTCCTGGGTTCTAGTCCCACCCAGGGTCAACATCTGCAAAGAGTTTGTATGTTCTCTCCATGTTTGCGTGGGTTTCCTCCGGGTACACAAAATTTGATAGTCAGGGGCCCCAAATTTCCTTCTTCTTGAAGGAACCTAACAATGATAGCCTCATGTAGCAGTTGATTTCAGCTGTTAGACTGCACAGAGGCTTAAAAAAACCCTTCTTGGCAGCATGGCATGCTATTTCAGTGAGGAGCAAGAAACACGTAGTTAGGTATCTATATCAATTGGATATCCACATGCTCGTAAGGTTCAACCATTGAATGAGAGATAGATAGAGACATAGACAATTATGATCTCTAATGTGTAGTCTAACTGATCTAATAATCACTTACTAGAATCAGGTGAACATGGGGAACAACTAGGTGGCTTCCCATAATAAATGGTTGAAGGTTCATTTCTTTTCACATGGTTCAATAGTTTCAAAGTTATCAAAATAAAAAGATTTTTTCAGCTATTTTGCTAATATTCTCATCTTTGTTTATCATGAATATCACTGGAAAAATCTTTGGATAATATATGTACCAGCTTAATGTCTTTGTGTTATATCTGCACATTTTAACAGGAGGAAAATTGCTTGGTGTGATAGATTAGTGGCTGGTTATATTACAATTAGAGATGAGCGAACACTAAAATGCTCGGGTACTCGTTATTCGAGACGAACTTTTCCCGATGCTCGAGTGCTCGTCTCGAATAACGAACCCCATTGAAGTCAATGGGAGACTCGAGCATTTTTCAAGGGGACCAAGGCTCTGCACAGGGAAGCTTGGCCAAACACCTGGGAACCTCAGAAAAGGATGGAAACACCACGGAAATGGACAGGAAACAGCAGGGGCAGCATGCATGGATGCCTCTGAGGCTGCTTAATCGCACCATTATGCCGAAATTATGGGCAACAGCATGGCCATGACAGAGTGACAGAATGAAGCTAGATAGCATGTAAAACATCCAATAATTGACCCTGACACTACAGGGGATGGCATGCAGAGGCAGAGGCAGCGGCAGCAGGCTAGAGAGTGGCATGGCGACATACCCTAATTGGACTCAGGCTTCAAACCAATGGGTGTCAGAGAGGAACCAAAGGAGGTGAGCAAGAAGCGCTCAAATAATATCGGTACATGATAAAAGTTTGCCAGTATATTTTGTGGATTACACAGCAGGGTGGCGACAAAGTTAACATGGAAGCCATGAAAACAACCCAAAATTCTGCCTGACACAGCTCGTTTGATAAGGGGACCATGTATGCTTACAGTTCATGCCAGTCGCTGCACTGGCTGCCAGTCTCCTTTCGAATACAGTTTAAAATAATAATAACCCTCATCCATAAAGCTCTGTATAATGCTGCACCCCCCTACCTCTCCTCTCTTATCTCAGTCTATCGCCCAACCCGTGCTCTTAGATCCGCCAGTGATCTTAGATTAACCTCTACCCTAGTGCGGACCTCCCACTCGCGTCTCCAAGACTTCTCTAGAGCTGCACCAATTCTATGGAATGCTCTGCCCTGGACTATCAGACTAATACCTAACCTCCAAAGTTTCAAACGTGCTCTTAAAACCCATTTCTTTAGGCAAGCCTATAACACTCATTAACTGCATGAAGTTTTAACTCTTCTACTAACCCGTCCTGTGTCGTCCTCCCATCTGTTATCCAGCAACCAACAGGCACCAGACTTCTCTGCAGTCCCATTCACCCTGGACCTGGTATATAAGATGACGGCTGAGTGGTTCAAGCGACAGCAATTCCATTTATTATATTTTGTTCTATTCCCTAAGAAGAATGGCTTGACCGTTAAATATTCTTTTACCTCGTGTTACCCCATCATCTTCATAAACCGTAAGCTCTGGCGAGCAGGGACCTCACTCCTGTTGTTCCATACAAATGTTGTGCTCTGTTACAATACATTTGTATTTGTTTCCTATGATTTGTAAAGCGCTACGGAATATGATGGCGCTATATAAATAAAGATTATTATTATTATTATTATGGAGGCAGTGAACTAGTAGTAGATTAAAGGTGCTGCAACTATGTTAGTTGGATCTTGGGATGGAGCTGGCGCTCTGCAGCCAGGCGAGCTTTTGCCAATCCAAGCCCCTGTCTCTAGGCTACTCCCCAAACAGCACTTCTAAGAACCTTTTGTATAAGATCAAGTGTAGTAGCGTTCTTATAAGTTTAGGATATGGCGGGTGAGGGGAATGTAAACAGATGCGCAAGAAGCGCTGAAATAATATCCCTAAATGGTAAAAGTATATTTTGTGGATTACACAGCAGGGTGGCGACAAAGTTAACAACTTTGATGTGGAATGCCCTGTAATAGCTCTTGGGCGGTGTGCCTTTTATCGCCTAGGCTCAGCAGTTTCAGCACCGCCTGCTGTCGCTTAGCGACGGCACTGCTGCTGTGCCTAGAGCTACCGACTGATGGCGCCATGCCCACGGATGGTAATTCGGAGGAGGAGGAGGTGGAGGAGGGGTGGGAGGAGGTATAGTAGGCCTTTGAGACCTGGACCGAGGTAGGCCCCGCAATTCTCTGCGTCGGCAGTATATGACCAGCCCCAGGGTCAGACTCGGTCCCAGCCTGCACCAAGTTAAGTGTAGTAGCGTTCTTATAAGTTTGGGATATGGCGGGTGAGGGGAATGTAAACAGATGCGCAAGAAGCGCATGATGCGCATGGAGCTGGCTCTCCGCTGCCAGGCGAGCTTTCGCCAATTCAAGCCCCTGTCTCTAGGCTACTCCCCAAACAGCACTTCTAAGAACCTTTTGTATAAGATCAAGTGTAGTAGCGTTCTTATAAGTTTAGGATATGGCGGGTGAGGGGAATGTAAACAGATGCGCAAGAAGCGCTGAAATAATATCCCTAAATGGTAAAAGTTTGCCAGTATATTTTGTGGATAACACAGCAGGGTGGCGACAAAGTTAACAACTTTGATGTGTAATCCATGAAAACAACCCAAATTTCTGCCTGACACACCTCGTTTGATAAAGGGACGATGTATGGAGGCAGCTATATGGACGACTTTTGGAGGTAGCAATGGAGACAACGTGTGGAGGCTGCTATGGAGACAATTTAATTTGGATAGTGCCTGTATGTGGCAGTCCCAAAAATTTTTCAAACCAGAGGAGCAGGTAGGTGGCCCTCCAGTAAAATGGAATAGATTGAGTGCCTGTATGTGGCAGTCCCAAAAATGTTTCAAACCAGAGGAGCAGGTAGGTGGCCCTGCAGTAAAATGGAATAGATTGAGTGCCTGTATGTGGCAGTCCCAAAAATTTTTCAAACCAGAGGAGCAGGTAGGTGGCCCTCCAGTAAAATGGAATAGATTGAGTGCCTGTATGTGGCAGTCCCAAAAATGTTTCAAACCAGAGGAGCAGGTAGGTGGCCCTGCAGTAAAATGGAATAGATTGAGTGCCTGTATGTGGCAGTCCCAAAAATTTTTCAAACCAGAGGAGCAGGTAGGTGGCCCTCCAGTAAAATGGAATAGATTGAGTGCCTGTATGTGGCAGTCCCAAAAATGTTTCAAACCAGAGGAGCAGGTAGGTGGCCCTGCAGTAAAATGGAATAGATTGAGTGCCTGTATGTGGCAGTCCCAAAAATGTTTCAAACCAGAGGAGCAGGTAGGTGGCCCTGCAGTAAAATGGAATAGATTGAGTGCCTGTATGTGGCAGTCCCAAAAATTTTTCAAACCTGAGGAGCAGGTAGGTGGCCCTCCAGTAAAATGGAATAGATTGAGTGCCTGTATGTGGCAGTCCCAAAAATGTTTCAAACCAGAGGAGCAGGTAGGTGGCCCTGCAGTAAAATGGAATAGATTGAGTGCCTGTATGTGGCAGTCCCAAAAATTTTTCAAACCAGAGGAGCAGGTAGGTGGCCCTGCAGTAAAATGGAATAGATTGAGTGCCTGTATGTGGCAGTCCCAAAAATGTTTCAAACCAGAGGAGCAGGTAGGTGGCCCTGCAGTAAAATGGAATAGATTGAGTGCCTGTATGTGGCAGTCCCAAAAATTTTTCAAACCAGAGGAGCAGGTAGGTGGCCCTCCAGTAAAATGGAATAGATTGAGTGCCTGTATGTGGAAGTCCCAAAAATGTTTCAAACCAGAGGAGCAGGTAGGTGGCCCTGCAGTAAAATGGAATAGATTGAGTGCCTGTATGTGGCAGTCCCAAAAATTTTTCAAACCAGAGGAGCAGGTAGGTGGCCCTGCAGTAAAATGGAATAGATTGAGTGCCTGTATGTGGCACTCACAAAAATTGTTTCAAACAGAGGACCGGGTAGGTGGCCCTCCAGAAAAATTAAATGCATGAAGTACTATAGCAAGAGCCAGTGGGCCCTGTCAAAAAATAGCCATTTTCCTCTGCTTTACTGTACAAAGAGGAGGAGAAGGAGGAAAATGAGGAGGAGGAGGAGTGGATCAATTATTCAGGTTGAGCTTCCTTCACCTGGTGGAGATTGGAAATTCTGAGAAATCCAGCCTTTATTCATTTTAATAAGCGTCAGCCTGTCAGCGCTGTCAGTCGACAGGCGTGTACGCTTATCGGTGATGATGCCACCAGCTGCACTGAAAACCCGCTCGGACAAGACGCTAGCGGCAGGGCAGGCAAGAACCTCCAAGGCGTACAGCGCCAGTTCGTGCCACATGTCCAGCTTTGAAACCCAGTAGTTGTAGGGAGCTGTGTGATCATTTAGGACGATGGTATGGTCAGCTACGTACTCCCTCACCATCTTTCTGTAAAGATCAGCCCTACTCTGCCGAGACTGGGGACAGGTGACAGTGTCTTGCTGGGGTGACATAAAGCTGGCAAAAGCCTTGTAAAGCGTACCCTTGCCAGTGCTGGACAAGCTGCCTGCTCGCCTACTCTCCCTCGCTACTTGTCCCGCAGAACTACGCACTCTGCCGCTAGCGCTGTCAGAAGGGAAATACTGTTTCAGCTTGTGCACCAGGGCCTGCTGGTATTCATGCATTCTCACACTCCTTTCCTCTGCAGGGATGAGAGTGGAAAGATTTTGCTTGTACCGTGGGTCCAGGAGAGTGAACACCCAGTAATCGGTGCTGGAATAAATTCTTTGAACGCGAGGATCACGGGATAGGCAGCCTAGCATGAAATCTGCCATATGCGCCAGAGTACCAACGCGTAAGAATTCACTCCCCTCACTGGCCTGACTGTCCATTTCCTCCTCCTCCAACTCCTCCAACTCCTCTTCTTCTGCCCATACACGCTGAACAGTAAAGGACTCAACAATGGTCCCCTCTTGTGTCTCACCAACATTCTCCTCCTCTTCCTCCTCATCCTCCTCCACCTCCACCTCCTCCGATATGCGCTGAGAAACAGACCTGAGGGTGCTTTGGCTATCAACAAGGGAATATTCTTCCCCTGTCTCTTGTGACGAGCGCAAAGCTTCCGACTTCATGCTGACCAGAGAGTTTTTCAACAGGCCAAGCAGCGGGATGGTGAGGCTGATGATGGCGGCATCGCCACTGACCATCTGTGTTGACTCCTCAAAGTTACTCAGCACCTGACAGATATCAGACATCCACGTCCACTCCTCATTGTAGACTTGAGGAAGCTGACTGACCTGACTACCAGTTCTGGTGGAAGTTGACATCTGGCAGTCTACAATCGCTCTGCGCTGCTGGTAAACTCTGGATAACATGGTCAGTGTTGAATTCCACCTCGTGGGCACGTCGCACAACAGTCGGTGAGCGGGCAGTTGGAGGCGGCGCTGCGCTGCCCTGAGAGTGGCAGCATCTGGGCTGGACTTCCTGAAATGCGCACAGATGCGGCGCACCTTTGTGAGCAAATCAGACAGATTGGGGTATGTCTTGAGGAAACGCTGAACTATCAGATTTAACACATGGGCCAGGCATGGCACATGTGTCAGTCTGCCGAGTTGCAGAGCCGCCACCAGGTTACGGCCGTTGTCACACACAACCATTCCCGGCTTGAGGTTCAGCGGTGCCAGCCACAGATCAGTCTGCGCCGTGATGCCCTGTAATAGCTCTTGGGCGGTGTGCCTTTTGTCGCCTAGGCTCAGCAGTTTGAGCACCGCCTGCTGTCGCTTAGCGACGGCACTGCTGCTGTGCCTAGAGCTACCGACTGATGGCGCCGTGCCCACGGATGGTAGTTCGGAGGAGGAGGTGGAGGAGGGGTGGGAGGAGGAGGAGGCATAGTAGGCCTGAAACACCTGGACCGAGGTAGGCCCCGCAATCCTCGGCGACGGCAGTATATGAGCAGCCCCAGTGTCAGACTCGGTCCCAGCCTCCACCAAGTTAACCCAATGTGCCGTCAGCGATATATAGTGGCCCTGCCCGGCAGCACTCGTCCACGTGTCCGTGGTCAGGTGGACCTTGTCAGAAACGGCGTTGGTCAGGGCACGGATGATGTTGTCTGACACGTGCTGGTGCAGGGCTGGGACGGCACATCGGGAAAAGTAGTGGCGGCTGGGGACCGAATACCGAGGGGCGGCCGCCGCCATGAGGTTGCGAAAGGCCTCGGTCTCTACTAGCCTATAGGGCAGCATCTCCAGGCTAAGCAATCTGGAGATGTGCACATTAAGGGCTTGGGCGTGCGGGTGGGTTGCACTATATTTGCGTTTCCGCTCCAGCGTCTGGGGTATGGAGAGCTGAACGCTGGTGGATGCTGTGGAGGATCGTGGAGGCGACGATGGGGTTTTTGTGGCAGGGTCCTGGGCAGGGGGCTGACTAGCAGCTGACACAGGGGAAGGAGCAGTGGTGTGCACGGCCGGAGGTGAACGGGCTTGTTGCCACTGAGTGGGGTGTTTAGCATTCATATGCCTGCGCATACTGGTGGTAGTTAAGCTAGTAGTGGTGGAACCCCTGCTGAGCCTGGTTTGGCAAATGTTGCACACCACAGTCCGTCGGTCATCCGGTGTTTCCTTAAAGAACCTCCAGACTTCTGAAGATCTAGCCCTCGCCGCAGGAGCCCTCGCCACGGGAGCTTCACTAGTTGACACATTTGGCGCTGATGCACCAGCTCTGGCCCTGCCTCTCCGTCTGGCCCCACCACTGCCTCTTCCAACCTGTTCTGGTCGAGGACTCTCCTCCGTCTCAGAAGCACTGTGTTCACCCGGCCTCTCAACCCAGCTTGGGTCTGTCACCTCATCATCCTCCGATCCCTCAGTCTGCTCCCCCCTCGGACTTCCTGCCCTGACAACAACTTCCCCACTGTCTGACAACCGTGTCTCCTCATCGTCGGACACCTCTTTACACACTTCCACTACGTCAAGAAGGTCATCATCACCCACAGACTGTGACTGTTGGAAAACCTGGGCATCGGAAAATTGCTCAGCAGCAACCGGACAAGTGGTTTGTGACTGTGGGAAGGGTCCAGAAAACAGTTCCTCAGAGTATGCCGGTTCAAATGCCAAATTTTCCTGGGAGGGGGCAGACTGGGGGGGAGGAGGCTGAGGTGCAGGAGCTGGAGGAGTGGCGATTTCGGTGACATGGGTGGACTGCGTGGAAGACTGACTGGTGGTGGACAAATTGCTCGAAGCATTGTCAGCAATCCACGACATCACCTGTTCGCACTGTTCTGGCCTCAACAGTGCTCTACCACGAGTCCCAGTAACTTCAGACATGAACCTAGGGAGTGTAGCTCTGCGGCGTTCCCCTGCTCCCTCATCAGCAGGTGGTGTCTCACCCCGCCCAGGACCACGGCCTCTGACCCCTGCAGTAGTTGGACGCCCACGTCCCCGCCCTCGTCCTCTACCCCTAGCCCTCGGGTTAAACATTTTTAAAATGAGAGTTATAACTTTTTATAACTGTGTTTTTTGTTTTTTTTTTGAGTTTTTAAAACCAAACAATGCTATCCTATTGCTATGGCTATTTTCTAGCCAAGTATCAAAGCACACTACTATGCCAGATGAGATGACACTGAGTTAGTGCCTAATTGAAATCCAACCCCTACTAAATTTTCCCACTTCGGTCTTTGCTATGGATATGTGCGTCACTAAGCGCAGAACACAGCGGTCGCAAGTCTCGTCACTACAAATTGCTCAGAATTGGCTAGTACATGCACTGCAGAAAGTACAGCCACCAGCAGATCAACCAGAAATCAAATATATAGAACGCTACTGTATGCGTAAGTAAGCTCTTTGTATTCTCCTATGGCTATTTTCTAGCCAAGTATCAAAGCACACTACTGTCAGATGAGATGACACTGAGTTAGTGCCTAACTGAAATCCAACCCCTACTAAATTTTCCCACTTCGGTCTTTGCTATGGATATGTGCGTCACTAAGCGCAGAACACAGCGGTCGCAAGTCTCACTACAAATTGCTCAGAATTGGCTAGTACATGCACTGCAGAAAGTACAGCCACCAGCAGATCAACCAGAAATCAAATATATAGAACGCTACTGTATGCATAAGTAAGCTCTTTGTATGCTCCTATGGCTATTTTCTAGCCAAGTATCAAAGCACACTACTGTCAGATGAGATGACACTGAGTTAGTGCCTAATTGAAATCCAACCCCTACTAAATTTTCCCACTTCGGTCTTTGCTATGGATATGTGCGTCACTAAGCGCAGAACACAGCGGTCGCAAGTCTCGTCACTACAAATTGCTCAGAATTGGCTAGTACATGCACTGCAGAAAGTACAGCCACCAGCAGATCAACCAGAAATCAAATATATAGAACGCTACTGTATGCGTAAGTAAGCTCTTTGTATTCTCCTATGGCTATTTTCTAGCCAAGTATCAAAGCACACTACTGTCAGATGAGATGACACTGAGTTAGTGCCTAATTGAAATCCAACCCCTACTAAATTTTCCCACTTCGGTCTTTGCTATGGATATGTGCGTCACTAAGCGCAGAACACAGCGGTCGCAAGTCTCACTACAAATTGCTCAGAATTGGCTAGTACATGCACTGCAGAAAGTACAGCCACCAGCAGATCAACCAGAAATCAAATATATAGAACGCTACTGTATGCGTAAGTAAGCTCTTTGTATTCTCCTATGGCTATTTTCTAGCCAAGTATCAAAGCACACTACTGTCAGATGAGATGACACTGAGTTAGTGCCTAATTGAAATCCAACCCCTACTAAATTTTCCCACTTCGGTCTTTGCTATGGATATGTGCGTCACTAAGCGCAGAACACAGCGGTCGCAAGTCTCACTACAAATTGCTCAGAATTGGCTAGTACATGCACTGCAGAAAGTACAGCCACCAGCAGATCAACCAGAAATCAAATATATAGAACGCTACTGTATGCGTAAGTAAGCTCTTTGTATTCTCCTATGGCTATTTTCTAGCCAAGTATCAAAGCACACTACTGTCAGATGAGATGACACTGAGTTAGTGCCTAATTGAAATCCAACCCCTACTAAATTTTCCCACTTCGGTCTTTGCTATGGATATGTGTGCCACTAAGAGCTAAACACAACGGTAGCAAGTCCCCCTGCTAATTCCTCACAAAATGGTACTAGATGCAAATTAAAATAAAAAAAGTAGAACGTTATTGTAGCCCTAAGAAGGGCTGTTGGGTTCTTTGAGAACAGTAAGCTAATAGAACACCCTAACGCTTTCCCTGACCAGCAGCAGCTCTCTCCCTAGCGGCATCCAGACACAGAATGATCCGAGCAGCGCGGGCAGCGGCTAGTCTATCCCAGGGTCACCTGATCTGGCCAGCCAACCACTGCTATCGACGTGTAAGGGTACCACGTCATGCTGGGTGGAGTGCAGAGTCTCCTGGCTTGTGATTGGCTCTGTTTCTGGCCGCCAAAAAGCAAAACGGAGGGAGCTGCCATTTTCTCGAGCGGGCGAAGTATTCGTCCGAGCAACGAGCAGTTTCGAGTACCCTAATGCTCGACCGAGCATCAAGCTCGGACGAGCATGTTCGCTCATCTCTAATTACAATCTCTTTCCAGCTCTTCTTCTCTATTACAAATGACAATTCCAAATTCCAGATGTCAGGACGTGGAAGATAAATTCCTTGAACTAGCATCTGGCTTATTTGGCATTGTTTAGTTGGCATCACTAGAATTACTATATGATGATCACATAATGGTGCTGCAGATGGGTAGTGTAGGTTGCTATCATGTAAATGGTTTTCTTCTCCAGCTGGTATTAAACACTTGAAAATGCTAAACTCAATACTGTCATTTTTTAATGACCTACATTTGAGGCAGAATGTTATATTTAGTACAATAAAGTCATCCATATTTTTGTGTTTATTTTCCTATCTTGGTATTCATACATGATTCATCGACTACAGTGTTTTTTTTTACAGATTTCATGGTTTTAGTTGAGTTATTAATAAAAACGTAAATAAACCTTTGAAGCATTTTTTTTTTATCTCTGAAATGAATAGTGCAGGTGATAATAGTAAACTTTTCAACATTACTTCATTAAGGAAGGAAGCCATTTCTGTCCATTTTTATGGTCCTTTTTTCTACTTTAGTGAGCAGTGTTTCTGCTCTGTAAGTATATAAGTTTATCCAGTCTGTAAAGAGTTAAGTCTAAAAAACTGGTTCCTTATAGACAGTAGATAGCACAGATATGCAAACAGATCCAATTGAAGGCGGCTTGACAAGAATCCTTTACGAGAAGGATAGTTTTATTGTTTAAATCACTTCACTATGCGTTTCGGCTTGGTGAATTTTCAGCAAAGTGAAGTATGTTTAACAATAAAACTATCCTTCTTGTAACAGAGTCAAGGCACCCTCGAGTGGATGTATATCTGCATAGTCTAAGCAATGAGAACATGAGACCATAACCCACACCATTCATTCACTCACCAAGTACCCCTAATCACTACACCCAAATTTTGCGCAGTCTCCTTTCTTCCATCTCCTTACCCCTCCCTTCCATCTATAACACCTTCTATCTACTCAATCATCAATCTATCTATCCATCTCATATCTATACATCTATCTACAGTAAGAAAAGATCCAATCAAAACACACAAAATAAAAAAAAATATATAAATAAAAAGTGAATGCACACCTATGAGGGCCAGGCACCAGGTCCTTCAGTTATAGAGACAAATGAAAAAAAGGCAGCACACCAGATTGTAGTGAAAAATACCTTAGTGGATTTATTCCATGTGAAAGAGCAACGTTTTGGCTCCAAACAGTGAGCCTTTCTCAGCTTGAGAGCCAAAATGTTGCTCTTTCACATGGACTAAATCCACTAAGGTATTTTTTCACTACAATCTGGTGTGCTGCCTTTTTTTCATTTCTCTCTATCTATCTATCTATCTACTGCAAACTGCAGTCTCAGACAGTCTGTGTTATTTTAAAGATACCCATCTTAGGCTGCCTGGGACTGTAGGAATAGTGAGAAGGTGTGATTAGGGTTGGTTTAGAGCTATTAGAGAACTTGCTCCAGGCCCCCACGATTCTTCCTGTTCAGGGGGCCCTACCATCTTTGAGTGGTATTAGGGCACTCAGGCAGTTTTGTTACTGCCATGTTGACACATTGGGAAAAGTTAGTGGGTTTTGGGTCACATTTTGGGCACTTGATCTCATAAAGTTTTGCCATCACTGCTCTATATAAATAAATAATAATAATTATTCTATGTATTCTAAATAACATAAATCACACACTAGTGCATAGTAATTATTTTGTGCTACTTTCTAACAATACATTTATTGTTATATAAGAAAAAGACTGTGTTGTAGCCATTCTTAAGCTTTGATGAACTAGCCATTTAAAGTAGTCAGCACTGTTACATAACGCAATGGAGCTACCTTATTACATTTACAGGACTAGAAGATATTTAATAGTTTAAACTGTACAATTCGATTTTCATAAAGTAGTCCGGCACACAGGGACTCAGGAGGCACAGATGTGTCCTAGAGCAACTTGCATTTGTGCTTTAAAAATAGATATATCTCATAGTCAGAAAATGCAGCATTAGAGTAATGTGAAAACTCATATCTCGCTAAAATGTCAAGTTGAGCCGTTTTTTTCACACTTCACGGCAAAGGAAAGAAATTAGACTTAGATTTCATATTATGTCATCAACAGTAAGGACTTGTGATGGTGCCATGGTGAGATATTGGAATAGTGACATTTGAGATGAGAAACAGAACAGCTAATGAGGTTATACTGCTAAGGAGGAGGACGTCACTTGTGATAATGGGAACACTGCTTACATGGACTTTTAGATTTTTTTGTGACATAAGATAATTATCTCATTAAGCAATGAAAATTCCATTTACAAGGAGGGTGGAAAGGCAAGATTTTTTGATGAAGTAATGGACAGCTCAATCTTGTGTCCATGATAACACAAAGCTTTTCAAACACATCCTTCCTATTTCCTTTTCATCTGTTATTTTTGGAAAAAAACTGTTTGTATCCCTTTGCAAATGAGTGTCATGGTATGCCCACAGCTGCCGATGCCCAGTACTGCCCCTTTACACAATCATTCGCTTCCACATAGAACGAAGAAAATGAGTGACCTGCCGGTGTTAGTGTTCTGATAAAAATATAACAACTAAAATCCATTCTTTAAAATTTTTAGAGCAACACAGTGGTAGATAAAACAGTACATTGTACCCTACCTAAATACAGGCAGTCCCTTACCTAAGGACAACCGACTTACAGATAACTCCTAGTTAAAGATGGACCCCTCTGCCCACTATGACCCCTGGTGAAGCTCTCTGGATGCCCTTCTGCCCTTGTAGCAGTTCAGATGCAATAAAGGAGGTAGACGTGGTTATGGGCACTGTAACTATTGGTCTCTATATAATGCATCCTGAGCAGTAACAAAATGGAGTTAATATTTCTTTTCAATGTTGAGAGATGTAGTGGTCCAGATATAACGATTGTATTTGATAACTAGACCTCAACTATGAGACACAAAATGAGAAAACAAATCCAGAAAATCACATTGTCTTATTTTTAAAGAATTTATCTGCACATTAGGGTGGAAAATAAGTATTTGGTCAATAACAAAAATTAATCTCAATACTTTGCTATATATTCGTTGCTGGCAATGACGTTTTCTGTAAGTCTTCACAAGGTTGGTACACACTGTTGCTGATATGTTGGCCCATTCCTTCATGCAGATGTCCTCTAGAGCGGTGATGTTTTAGGGATTTGCTAGGCAAAACAGACTTTCAACTTCCTCTAAGGCCCAATGCCCCATTCAATCTTTCAAAGATTGCTCATCCTTGTGCCTTTGCAGAGAAACAGCCCCTCGTCATGATGTTGCCCCCCTCATTTTCACAGTAGGTCTGGTGTTCTTTGGATGAAACTCAGCATTCACTCTCCTCCAAACGCGACAAGTTGTGTTTCTACAACACAGTTGTACTTTGTTTTCATCTTATTATATGACATTCTTCCAATACTCTTCTGAAACATCCAAATGCTCTTTAGCAAACTTCAGACGGATATGTTGAGGCTTAAGCAGGTGGACACGTCTGGCACTGCCTGATCACCGTTCTAGTGATTATTTTGACCCCACAGTTTGAGATCTTGTGTGATCGACAGAGATTATTAGTGGTCTTATGTGTCTTCTATTTTCTAATTATTGCTCCCACGGTTGATTTTTCACACCAAGCTGCTTGCCTATTGCAGATTCGGTCTTCCCAGCCTGGTGCAGGTCTGCAATTTTGTTTCTGGTGTCCTTCGACAGCTCTTTGGTCTTATCCATAGTGGAGCCTGGAGTGTGACTTGTGGGCTTTTACACTGCTAACAAGTTTAAACAGGAGTCAATACTACAGTTAATGAGTGGAGGACAGGGGAGCCCCTTAAAGAAGAAGTTACAGGTCTGTGAAAGTCATAAATCTTGCTTGTTTGTAGGCGACCAAATACTTATTTTCCACCATAATTTGCAAATACATTATTTAAAAATCAGACAATGTAATTTCCTGGATTTTGTTATTTTGTCGTTATAGTTAAGGTCTATCTATGGTGTCAGTTACAGGCTTCTCTCATTTTTTTCTCTTTCAAATATTTTTATTAAGTCCATCAAGTTAAACATAAGCATATACATATTGGTACAGCATATAGACGTAAGATTTTTACATAATTAGCTATTTTGCAGCTGTAATCATAAAAATTATTTACTATAATCTCTAAAACCAAGAAAATATCAAAGGGGATGGGGAGGGGAAAGGGGGGAGGGGGGAGGGAAGGAATGTATCTCGCCAGGGTATTTTACTATACTTTACAGAGTTTTACCTCAGCCAAAGTGATTCAGGGGTCCCACATGATGTGGAAGCTGTTTAGGGTACCTTGCCTCAGAGCATGAGTGTTTTCCAATAAACAATGGAGGTTAATGGCAGCAAGAAATTCTGGTAAGGAGGACTTCCAAGATCTAGCGATCAAAAGTTTAGCTGTTTGTAAAATGTGTCCTGTGAGTTTTCTTGTGCTCACTGGAAAGATATTAATGCCCAAACCAAGAATTGCGAGTGCTGGATTTAGAGAGAAAGAGATTTTGCTACAAGCTGTTATGATTTTTTCTATTTCTCTCCAATAAGCCTTAATTAACGGGCATTCCCAGAAGATATGGAGAATTGTACCCTTATGTCCACAATTCCTCCAACATTTATCTAAACTTCCTTGGTATATGCGTGCTAAGTATGCTGGGGTGTAATACCATCTGGAAATAATTTTATGGTGAACTTCAATTAAGTTAGCACATTTCCATACTTTTGAGGACCAGAAATTAGCCTCTTTCCATTGTAATATAGAAAATTCTTGTCCTAGATCTTTCTCCCATTTGATCAAATGAGCCATCTTGGAAGGGCCTCCTCCTTCTATTAATATGTCGTATACATCTCTAGAGTTTTTTAGAACACATTGCCTTGGGTTAAATAGGAAATTGTCAAGGGAAATCGGTGAAGAGGTATTCCAAATTTTATATGTTATAATCATTTCTCTAAGGATTATTATCTGTCTGTTTAATTGATCTGGAAGTTGGTATGTATCTTTAATAACTTTTTCAGATACTACTTGATTGTTCTGGAGAATTTCCTGAATTTTGGTTAAGCCCTTCTCTATGAATGGTTTTGAGTTGAATTTTGGGTTGATAACTTCCAAAGACTGGAGAGGAATATCTTGCAGTAGTTTGCTGTTTTGGTTTCTAAACCTTTCACTCCCTAAATCCCCAACTTTAAAGGCAACAATAGTAGCGTGGAAAAACATTCTCCTAGGCTTCTCTCATTTTTTTTAAGTAGAGAACTTGCACAATTGGTGGCTGACTAAACACTTTTTCCCCCACTGTATATATATGCATATATATTTGTGCAATTCACTATTATCTGTCTTTAAATGTGTATTAAATGCCAAGTTCTATGCAGGAAGAAATCTTAATTTTGTTACAGATGGGCTAATGGGGTTGGAAGGTTAATCCGAACAGTACAAGTATCCACAAGCCTTTAACAGTACCTGTGTGTTTTTATTCTTAGTAATATGCATAAGTAATAAAATTATTCATAGCTACAATGTACTGTAAATTACCACATTTCCTATGTTATCTTCACAAATCGCCCAGCAGGAGTTTTCAGTGTAGTTTTAGATTATATGCTTTGCAAGAAATATGCAAATCACTGCATAAGAACATGTTTTTGGTTGCAGAATAATTTCATGAAAAAATCAGACATATAATTACTTGCAGTAGCAAGGAGGGCTCAGAGTAATGTTATTATAAGCAGATTAGTCTCTCTCTGGAGACCCAGAGTCAGTATTCATTTTGTATATCATGTTGAAATTTGGACTTTTAATAGTGTATCACACAATAAGGCTCATTTCCAATCCACAGATGAAGAAGGCATTGTACTTAGATGTTTTGTGTAAATGCAAATGTCCTTGACAAGAAGCAAAACAACAATGGATGCATCTTTTTAGAATTGTTCTGCACCACAATGTACTGCGTTCCGTGACAAGATCTCATACTTTGCCATTAACTTCATTTATCTATGAAGACTAAAAAAATGTTCCATTTGTTTGTTGCAAATACTTAAAAGCCATCTACGATCAGATTAACCGATGGTAGATGATTAGTACTCTAAACTGAGTTTGTTTTATCTAGAACAGTAGAACAGCCACATTGCAATTAGGCAGAGGGTTTCTGCAAAGCCTCTCTCAGCTCCGCTGGGGCTTCATTTATTCATGGCCCCTATCCTGTGTTGTCCCACCTGGCACCGCCTGCATGTGCAAAGATTACATGTGTACAAGAAATGTAATAATCGCACATGCTCGTGATTTGCATAAAGCCAGTGATATCACATCACCACCTTCCAAACCCCTAGCATGAGACTCAAGTAGCTCTCCTTATGGATATTTGGATATCATGGAGGGAGTCCCTACTTATTTCCCTACTAATAAAAAGACCTTGCTACACGGGAGTACCATAGCTGTTCTTTATGAATAGGCCGTAAATATATTTTATGTAGCATATAAAGTCATAACTAGAGATGAGCGAGTATACTCGTCCGAGTATACTGCTCGGTCGACTATTAGCATACTCGGACCGGCTCGTTACTCGGACGAGTATCTTGCCGGCTCGAGATCGAGCAGTAAATTAATAAAATAAATTGAATAAAAGTATTTTTATTGTAAAAAAAAAATATTACACATGTTTGCAGATGTTTTACTTGTAAGAACACATTGAAATAACACTATTCTTCACTTTCCAGGTGTTCGCGCGTGTCTCCCGCTAAGTTAGGAGATGTTCGGAACATCTGGAATGTGAAGAATAGTGTTATTTCAATGTGTTCTGCACTTAAATGTTCGTGTTTTCACTGTTTTTAATGTTTTAATTCTATTCTTCACTTTGCAGCTGTGCGCGCGTATCTCCGAACCTATCGGGAGACACGCGCGCACACCTGCAATGTGAAGAATAGAATTAAAACATTAAAAACAGTGAAAACACGAACATTTAAGGGCAGAACACATTGATATAACACTATTCTTCACTTTGCAGATGTGCGGGCGTATCTCCGAACCTATCGGGAGACACGCGCGCACACCTGCAATGTGAAGAATAGAATTAAAACATTAAAAACAGTGAACACAGGAGCATTTAAGTGCAGAACACATTGAAATAACACTATTCTTCACATTCCAGATGTTCGTGCACATCTCCGACATTATCGGAAGACACGCGCTAACATCTGCAAAGTGAAGAATAGTGTTATTTCAATGTGTTCTTACAAGTAAAACATCTGCAAACATCTGGAATTTTTTTTTTTGCACTGTTCTTTTACTGTTCAGTTTTATTAAAAAAATTGACTTCAATGGGGCTCGTTATTCGAGACGAGCACTCGAGCATCTGGAAAAGTTTGTCTCGAATAACGAGCACCCGAGCATTTTAGTGCTCGCTCATCTCTAGTCATAACCTTTTGGCAATCAGTGTAATTGATGTAAAGTCATGAGTGATGAGTTGTGATGCACACTTTTGTCGGACTGCGTACCTTTTTCGGGGCTAAAATGCCTTGCACAGGTATTTAATAAGTGTGCACTTGGATTTTGGTGCACACAACCCTTTTTGTGGCACAGCCGCGCTGGCTTTCATGTCACACAAATTAGGGGGCGTGCCATTGGACGGTCCAACAGATTCTGACTGAGCGAGGGATTTAACTAATAATTTGTGTTACAAGCCCTATGTATAAAAAGCACTATAAAAAAATTTTGAACTCTGTTGGCCCACTGCAGGAAAGTGACACATTCATAATCTCAGGCGCACAATCTTAGTGAATAGCCGCACGCAGCATTATAGAAGGACAATGAATTTATGTAATTTTAAATGTGCCCCAATGCCTCATAGCACAGTGCCAATAACCGTGCATGTATACCCATAGCATCTTCTAGCGCAGTGACAGTAACTATAAGTGTATACCCATACCGTCTCATAGCGAAGTTACAATAACTGCCTGTGTACACTTACACCATCTTACAGTGCAGTAACATTAGCTGTGTGTATACACATACCTTCTTATGACTGCATGTGTATATACCCTCATCCTGGATCTCTGACACTAGTTTTAAAATTATTATTTTATTTTATTAATTGTTATTAATTTTTTATTTATTCATGTATTTACTTTATGTTATGTTATTATTTCAAGTACTTTCCTTACACCATTTTTCACATGGAAATTGCCCCCTCTACCCTCTACTCCTTACAACTTTCATTTTGCAGCCATTTTGGGGTCATAAAGTTTGGGTCTCCATTCATTTCAGTATGGTTCAGGTTTGGATACCCAAACCAAATTTTTGTTCGAAGTTCAGCCAAACTCATCTAACCCAATGTTTGGTTTAGCTAATCTCTAGTGACTGATGCTGTAATGGTTTGTGAACCCACTGTGTCCCCAGAGTGGTTTTGACTTGGGGTTAACCTGGATTTTTGCTGTGGTAGGATCATATTCAGCCACTGCTTAGGGAAGTCCTGGTACTGGTGGCAGATGGCAGGTGGTTGAGCTAAGGATAGTCAAAGACCTGTGAATATCAAGGCTGGGTCCATGTAAGGGCAAACAACAGGGTTTAAGTAAGGTAATGTAACCAAAATTCACAAGTTCAAGAATGCCAAATAGAGAAAGAGTTGTACACCAAAGCCATAGACAGGAACACAGATAGCAGATGGCAGCTTGTATGTTCCACTCCATGTGCCCCTGTGCAAAAGGGTCCTAAGAGTGGCTGCCATTATGGAAAACTAGAGAGCGACTCCAGAGGTGATGACTCGGTGTAAGGTGCAGCAGAAGTTATAGTTTATGAAATAACCACTTCAAACTATATCTGGATATAGTTGTTGATGGTGTTTGTGATCTGTGTAAATTTATTTTATGTCAGATTGTGGCCCAAAGAAAAAAAATACTATGTTACAGCTCAGTTAAGTTGTTAGGGCTATCTAACCATCTTGTCAGCTGTCTCCAATAGGAATTGACAACAGTGTGACTGTAACTGCAGAAATTTGGATGAAGTAAAACTGTTGCCATATGTGATAGGGGCACTTGGCTGTAATATGGATTGTACATCACACCAGTTAATTATACAAAATACAGAAATGCACTTCTGTACATTTGGACCTAATTTTGGAACCAATCACTTAATCAAAGCTATGTAGTTAATAAAGGGGTTGTCCAGGTTTAATGAAAAACATATAACCGGTGGGGGAGGGGAGTGAAAAAACAAAACTTACCTTCGCCGGTGTCCGGGGCAGTGCCGTGTCTCTGTTTGTATACAAAGGCAAAGCAAACCTGACCTGACAACTTTCGGTCGCCATTTGCAGCATTGAATCTAATGCTGTGTCTAGAGTACGGCAGTGGTCGGGTCGGCGTGGCCTGCCTCTGTAAACCCCTTTATACTGTACAATATATTGGATATTGAATCGGATGGTTCTGGAAGGCCGGCTGGCACAGTTGTCATGGGTACATCAGAACGTAGCAGCTGCAATGTTTATATACCTGCAACACATCAGTAGAAAAGAGGCTTTTATATAACCACTCTCCTTTCCGATGAGACCTAATAAAGTGTCGTCTCTCTACTGGTCACATAATTCCCCATAAATACAGTTAATTCGGATTTGCTACTCATGACTTTGTTCTCCCTCCTATCTCTCCATGAGATTTCATCAACAGATAATTATGTTCTTATTTCCTGCACAGACACAGTCATTGGAAAGACATAATCACTGCCATCATGCATAATGCTAATAAAAGTAGCGTAATGAATAAACCAAGTGTGTTTTCAGAGACGAAAATGTCACGTAAATTGTATGAATTTTATTAGCCACCAAAATCCTTTGCTTAATGAGACTGTAAAATATATTATGGTGTTTGGAACCTTGGAGAAAAATAAGTGCCTGCGTATAAATCTGTTTCTCCAGCGAGATGTTGTTGTGTTTTAAGTGCAGGGGTGTTGTGTTGATGAATATCATGGCTGCCTCTTCTTGTTTGCAGGTTTCTCTCACTCAGCATTTACATTCGGTATTGAAAGCCACATCAGCCAGTCCAACATCAATGGGACACTAGTGCCACCTGCAGCTCTTATCTCCATCCTGCAGAAAGGTTTACAGTATGTGGAAGCTGAGATCAGCATCAATGAAGTAAGTGCCTTGATGGAAAGTCTCCTAATGACACAGCACTAATGCATTACATATACATTAGCTGCTGGAAGTGGCCCTAGAATTTTACTTGGAAACAACTACGAGAAACTGTTATTTGTAGTTGAAATCTTGTCCAAGTCAAAAGAATGGCAGCAGCTTGAGAACATTAATTCTAAACCTTCCCTACCTGTTAGAGCCCTACTTTACTTACCGTATTTTCTGGACTATAAGACGCACTTTTTAGCAAGAAAAAATCTTGCTAAAAAGTCCCTGCGTCTTATAGTCCGGAGGTCAGGAGGATCCAGCATTGCCAGACCCTCCTGACCCCTGTAATGGAGATTGGGTGATGCCCTGATATAGAGCTTCACCCAATCTCCCAGAGAGGAGCCTCCAGACTGCTCTCACCTCTCCCCGATGTCCTACTGGTACAGGACCTGCAGTGATGTCAGAATCATGTGACTGATCACATGCTTCTTACATCGCCACAGGTCTCATACTGCCATGCTGCGCTGGGAATGGGGAAAGTATGTGTGTGTGTGTGTGTGTGTGTGTGTGTGTGGTTCTGTGTGTGTGTGTATAGCTGGGCTGAGTGTGTATAGCTGAGCTGAGTGTGTATGTTGATAGATGATGCCGAGATGAGTGTGTATGTGGATGGATGATGCAGTGCTGAGTGTGTATTTGGATGGATGATGCAGAGATGAGTGTATATGTGGATGGATGATGCAGAGATGAGTGTGTATGTGGATGGATGATGCAGAGATGAGTGTGTATGTGGATGGATGATGCAGAGCTGAGTGTGTATGTGGATGGATGATGCAGAGCTGAGTGTGTAAAGTCCAATGACTCTAAAGTGGAAAGAAAAAAAAATCCATATATTGCTGATGTCAATTGGTCCACAGTGGGGAAGAATTTCCTTCCCAACTCCAATTATGAAAGTCTGCATAAATCCCTGGACCCACCTCCCAACCTAAGAATCTAGTCCCTATCACACATGATAATTTTGCTATCAAGGAAGAGGGAGGAGGGAAGAGCTGAGGTAGCAGGGGGGAAGGTGAGACTGCGTAACAGCTTGTGAATCATAATAGCGTAACATCCCCACAGCCCTTCTGGCTCATTAGCATAGTTTTAAAAGTTTGTCATGCTTTTGATTGTAGATTTCCTTTAATAGCATGTCATTACACTTTAAACCATCCATTGCACTTATTGCCTTGGTTGCTCTCCTATTCAGTGACCATTACATTTCTTGTACAAAAAACAAGTATTTATTACCCATGAAGGGGTATACTCCTAAATTGCAAATCACTCCCACTGCAGCTTCTAAACTAGACCCAGACAAAATATCACTCTTCTCATTTTTACATCACATTAGATGATTTACTTTTTATAGGTTAGCAGACAAGATTTCACATGAAAGAGGACATTTTAGATAGGACATCAGAGGGTGTTGGTTGTATAATGATTTAAAGGAAACCTACCACTTGAAATGGTAGGTGTAAGCTGCAAATACCGAGCACCAGCTCAGGTTGAGCTGGTGCCGGAGTTTACTCTCGTTATTGTCCTAAACCGCTGTATCGTGGTTTAAACACTTTTTAATGTTTATTTGTGAAGCAGCTTCGGCGCTGCGTGCGACCGGTTGCACGCTTGGTGCGCCAAAGCTGCTTCAGATATAAAGATTAAAAAGTGTTTAAACCGCGATACAGCGGTTTAGGACAATAACAAAAATAAGCTCTGGCACCAGCTCACCCTGTAATATTCCAGAGTGTGGACGGGGACTCTAAGCAGAGATGTATGTATCTGTGTGTATATCTGTGAGATGCTGTGTGCTGGCAATGTGGTTAGATTATCAGAATCTAGGTTTATATACACTTTCATTTAGCTTCAGAACATTGTACTAGTATCTGACACATAGAAAGATAGATGAGACAAATCAGAGAGAAAGATGATGACATCCATGTGATACATATAACATGCAATTACATTCTCAGGGTAGGGTACCGATCCTGGATCTGAATTTCCAGCGGCACTTAATGCGCTGCCATTTGGGGGAGGGTCGTCACTCCTGATGACTTTGCCAGCTACATTTAAACCTTTATACCAATCACATTGTTCACAATGTTCACAAATTTTGTGGTTTGGGTTTGCTCAACACTACTCAGAGCTAAAATTACTTTTTTTCAAAAGTTGCTGGCACCTTGTCAGGAGACTCTGAGTCACAGGGGATGTGTTTACTCTTCATTACCCACTTCAACTCCCTCATCTCCCCCTCCCTCAGGGATGAGGGAGAGGGTGTTGAGAGTGATGCTGGTTGTAGAGAATTCCTGTGGTAGGGGTTAATGAGTTACACAGTGATTTTAGCTAGATCTGAGCTATGGATTTTATACAAAAAAGCATGAGGATGAGTAGTTCCCTTTAATAAGAAAGGATGGAGCAGAAGATTCACAGCAGGAGAATGAAATGAGTTTCTGCACTGGAGCCAATGTACGTAAAAATAACCAGAGAGTGCACTCAAGCTTTCGTTTTATTATCCCATTCCCTCCTTTGAGGACCTTTTTTTAATTCTTACTTTGGGTAAATGGTCATAGTTCTCTATGAATCGTAATATATGAGACAAACTTCTATTTACTTTTATGCCATTAAAGATGAAGGCTACCTTCTGTTACCCACCAGTCATTAGGCCATGTGACCACTCCGGTCTGCTGAATGGCTAAGAGCCATAAAGAAGGGCATTTGTAACAGCCCATTTTCTAATCTCTTATACTTCAGGGCTCCATTTTCCATTCTCTTATACTTCAGGGGTCCACTTAGTAACTCCAATCTCACCAAGTAATGCTATTATAGCATCTGTAAAATGTATTAATGGAAAGGCGTCTGTCCTTATACTGCAGACCATAAATGGAATTATATGACTTGAGATCTGCAGTTAAGCGCTTTATAATGTTCCTTCAGCCCACTCACTGCCCTGCAGCATTCCTCCTTCTATATTAATGTGACTTAACAATTAAACTATATAAAGTAGTTATGTATACTTTTGCATGAACATTACAATGGGATTTGTGATGTTCCACATTGTCCTGACAATCATCTATCCTTGATCTATTGTCTGCACAGCTATGATGACCTGTAACAGTAGATCCACATTATGCTCTAAGTATTATTGCAGATTCCATTTATATTGTATGAGTCACATAACTGATGTCTTAGTTAGTCTACTCTGAACATGCTGAAATATAATAGCAATGTCACTATGACTGAAATTGCTCTATGATTTCCCCGAGGCCAAATCTTTTTTAAGTGAAAATAGAAAGGCTATTGGAAATGTGCAGGAGGGTAGAGTATATGCAGGTAATTTGACTTGAAGAATTAGCATTGATTACGTAGTGAAAATTGGGGGCAGTCAGCATTTATGTAAATAGTAAATGACAATACACTGACAGTTGACAACTGACAATATAGATGTTCCATTATTGTGTAGTTGATAGGGAAAGAAGGGATCTCTGGAGACGACACTGGGATTTCCAACATATCTTTGTTATTTCTGTCTAATATGTCATTTCATAGTTTAATTTGTATGCTAATGAGGCATTCGGTGCACCAAGGTAATGTTGCCTCATGCTTTTCACGAGACAACTATATAGGCAACAAAGATAGGGTAGTGGTCCAGACAGGAATAACAGAGATCCATATTCTAAGGACATGACTTGAATACACCAATCCCCTTATTAGTATATGAAATGGAATATGTATTACTTGGAAATGGCATAATGCTCAGAAATAATAAAGGTTTTTTGGGATATCACAGTGCATTTCTCTACAACATGCTGTCTATATCAAATAGGGTCTCTTTAACCCATCATGCCATCAAGCCAGTGTAAGAAGAGCCTTATACAGAATATATACAATTGTAATTCAATAATGTTACATTGTTATCAAACCATCCAGTTTTATGACATAAGAGTAGCAATATTTATCTTTAAGTTCCTTTCTATTCAATAGGATATAAAATGTAACATTTTTGAAAGACACTATCCAAATGTGTTTAATTGGTTCTGCAATGAAAAATAATTCTTGATGACCCATCCTCCTTGGATTCCTGTAAGAAAGTCTCTGGTAGCCTCCAAATTGAGTTTTCTTCTGCTGGACTACTGCGGTCCATTACTGTCTTAGAGGTTGGGCCTACCACCAGAGATCCTTTTGGCCAGCTTGTATATAGGGGGCAGAAATTTTATCAAAAACCTTCCCAGTAAATAAAATTTCTGGCAGACAAGACATGTTAAAACCTGCATTTTCTACATTTTTTAAGGTTTTCCATCCCGCAGACCACTTTTTCCAAAAGTGACAGGAAGCCAGGTGATTGGTAGTCCGCCATATTTACTATAGCCTCCAATGGAAAACAGGTGGAAGCTAGAGCTGAAATCTGACTTAGCTTTCAGTCACACATACTCACGGCTGGATTAAACGACGTGCTGGTCTTTATAACCCCCCCCCGATGCCCTAAAAGAATACGTTATTTTCCTGAACATCCCTGTATTCGTTAGTTAGTGTTATCCGGCTTAGCACTTAAAAGGTTAAATGACAAGATCTTTAAAAATGAGTGTTTTTGTTTTCCAAAATTAGTAATATAATTAAATTCAGGGAGGAAGATATAATCACGTTTTAAGGGCGGAAAATGTATGTTTGTGAAAGAATACTGTTTTCTTATCAACTGGAGCACTGTAATTTTCTTATCAGACGCCTTTTGTCCACAATTATCAGCTGTTTTTTATAATAGCAGTTTTATAATTACTTTCCAAAGGGAAGAAAGAGAAGTAGAGGGAAATGACATTAGCGAAGAGAATGCTCCGAAAGGTTTAATTATGTCATTCAATTTCTCTACACCTCTCTACAGGAAAGCTTATAGTAAAATGGAAGGAAATCATATATATTAGAGGAATAACTAGCATTAGTACAGTGGTAGAGGGGCTGAGTGGGTCTAAAATTTATCCCAATTATTAGCCAGTTTGTATCATGGAGGACATTGAAATCTTAAGCATTTAACGGATGCTCACAGTGTACTGGCATAAAATTGTACAACTGATTTACAAAGGCGGATTTTAATGGTTTCTATATTCAGAAAAACTGGAATAATTCTGTAGGCCCTGAAATCCAGCTAATGTGTCAAGGACGTTGCTTGAAATGGTGTCCATCAAAAGTTTTGGCCATGTAAAACTGTAGACAGTGTAAGACAGCAGTCCTGAAGAGCCAAGTATGATGAGTAGGGGAGGCGGATTGTGTTGCAGCTTAATGCATAGAGCTAAGCGTACATGAGTGTGAGAACAGCCCTTAGAACACTTGGAGAAAATAATATCCCAAAAATATGAATTCATTTTTACCATATATGAATGGTCCACACAAAAAATATGGTGGAAAGTTGTTCCAGTTTAAATCAAATGAAAAGACAAGGGGGCACTGTCACCGTCTGGTGAAGACAAGGTACAATCACCAGAGGCGACAAGGTTTCTTTTTTCTTCATTCATTCTTCATTTCTTCATTTTCTATTGACATATTTAAAGGATGCATTTTGTTCACTTTGTTTTATTATTATATATTTATATTTTTTTTTTTTACATGGAACTGATCATTTTGGTTTGATAGACTGCAGCAAACATGAGCCAATAATTGGGCATCTTTACCTATTTAATATCACATCCCTATGCAGTGTAATCTGCTGTTAGAGTGAGGACTGTAGATTTACTTAGATCTACAGATTGAAGGAGGAAGAGAGATAAGAGACACTCCAGCAAAAATGTATTTGCTGACCCATTAATGAGGTACATGATAAAAAATTATAGTGAATTAAGCCCCTGGCGGAATTTGTGAATTATACAATACAATAAAGCTTTATTGATCCCTGAGGAAATCTGCTGTGTTCTGACTCCTCTGTGACTGACTCTATGACTCTCCCACCAATAAAACATCTCATTTGTGGACTGGAAGAATTTAAAAAGAGGCTGACATAGAAATAAGTAGAGGAACTGACTTCCTGTCCACACACAAGCTGCTGTGTCATTTAGAGTGTCCTCCTGGTCTCTACTACCTCAAACCCCAGTAAACGTGAGTTCACTGCCATGGACAACGATTGGTTGAATGGTCAGTTTCTGCAAGAGGAAGTGAAAACTATCATGGGATTCTGGAAGCGTAGATTTAGAAGTGATGGCAGATCAATGAGGGGAGTACTATATTTTTGTTTCCAACTCATTCTGAGTATGTATTTTCATTTTATAACAATATCTTTTTGTCTAGGATGGCACAGTCTTTGATGGTCGGCCGATAGAATCATTGTCTCTGATTGATGCCGTGATGCCAGATGTTGTGCAAACCAGACAACAAGCCTTCAGAGAGAAGCTGGCTCAACAGCAAGCTGCATCCACAGCATGTGCACCCAGCGCTGCACCCATCACCACTGCAGCAGCAGCTCCTGCACAGCAACAGAACACACCAAAGAATGGGGCAGCCACTGTGAATGGTGAAGAAAATGGGGCACATGCAATAAGTAAGTATCCTAAGGTTCCCATACATATTACATTAATTTCTGATTTCAGTATCATAGTAGATAGTTGGAAAAAGTTGGAATGTTGGAAAAAGGCACAGGTCCATGAAGTCCAACCTGGACCAACTATTTCATGTGTATAGAAAAGTCTCACTTGAAATATCATGTTGGGGAAAATAAGAATTTTTCAATGCTAGCCATTTTGTTTTAGGGGACATAAGAATCAGAGGTTTCTGGATTTATGGAGCCAGCATTTTCTGGATTTTGGAGCCAGCAGTTAGAGGGATGTCGCACAGAGTAGCCTGCAGTCACAGGGATCTCCCCCTGTGTACTCAGCCATCACAGGGATGCCCCCAGAGTAGCCAGCAGTCACAGAGATGCCCTCCAGAGTAACCACCAGTCACAGGGATGCCCCCAAAGTATTCAGAAGTCACAGGGATGCCCTCCGGAGTAGCCAGCCATCACAGGTATGCCCCACAGAGTAGCCCACAGTCACAGAGATGCCCCCCTGTGTAGCCAGCCATCACAGAGATGCCCGCCTGTGTAGCCAGCCATTAGAGAGATGCCCTCCAGAGAAGTCAGCAGTCACAGGGTTGCGCCCCAGAGTAGCCAGCTTTCACAATGATGTCTCACAGAGTAGCCAGCAGTCACAGACATGCCCCCATAACAGAGATGCCTCCCAGAGTAGCTAGCAGTCACATAGACGCCCTCCAGAGTAGCCAACCTTCACAGAGATTCCTCCCAGAGTAGCGTGCAGTCACATTAATAACCACCAGAGCAGTCAGCAATCACAGAGATACCCCCAGAGTAGCCAGCAGTCACAGAGATACTCCCCCCCCCAGAGTAGCCAGCAGTCACAGAGATACCCCCCCCCAGAGTAGCCAGCAGTCACAAGGATGACCCCCAAAGAAGCCAGCTGTCACATAGTTGCCCCCCGAGAGTTGCCAACAGTCACTGATATGCACTTAAGAATAGCTAGCAGTTACGTATATAACTCCCAGAGTAGCCAGCAGTCACAAGGATGACCCCCAAAGAAGCCAGATGTCACATAGGTGCCCTCCGAGAGTTGCCAACAGTCACTGATATGCACTTAAGAATAGCTAGCAGTCACATATATAACCCCCAGAGTAGCCAGCAGTCACAGAGATACCCCCCAAAGTAGGCAGCAGTCACAGAGATACCCCCCAAAGTAGGCAGCAGTCACAGACACATACACAAACTTCTCCCTACCTAGATCTAGCTGGCAGCAGGAGAGACCTTGTTGTGATGCAGAAATGCTAGGGAGAGGAGAGCAGCGGGAGGGCTCAGCGATACTCTCTAGGAGATTGAGTGAGTTTAACCCGATCTCCATTACTATGGTCCAGCCGTCAGAAAGGTACATGCCAGTGCCAGCAGCGCAACTGACAAAGCATGTCCTATGATCTTTATATGGGGCCTGAGTGAAGATCGCCTATATGAAGATCCGCCATAGCTCGTTGTATGGCATGTGTTTTCATATTGGCTAGATTTAGGGCTATATGTGCAACTAGGTGTTAAATTGTCCAATATGCCATAATTTAAAATACATCTTTGGCAAATTATTTTTCACAAAGAAAGATCATGATTACAATGTTCTCATGAATAATCAAATGGAGTTTTTGGGGGCCTTTTTATGATGATGCAAAAACGTTGTTTAAAAAATCAGCACAGATTTAATTTAATCCCTGTAGAATATAACATTGTGGGGATTTGTTACTTTCCCAAAAATATATATTTGTACATTTTCCTGGAAGATCCTTTTAAAGACTTCAGAATAGGAACACATTTCTAAATACTAGAATCTTAAGAACCTTGTTCCTTTTTCAAATTGGTTTATAAATATGATTACATTTCCAGATGTGATTATCCTAGAGGTTTTCAGAAAGTGTGTTAAATATAAAACATTGCCTATCATAGGACATTATCAGAATTTTCACATTTTCATTTACTTTTACTTCTTCCATTGAGTTATAAAAGATACAGAGCAAATTACTCTTCCATACCAGCAGCTGACAAAACCATTAAATAGCCTGTGAACATTCTCATGTATTTTGCAGATAACCATGTAGAACCAATGGAAATTGATGGTGATGTAGAGATTCCACCAAACAAAGCAACAGTCCTTCGTGGGCATGAATCAGAGGTATTCATATGTGCCTGGAATCCAGTCACTGATCTTCTAGCATCTGGGTAAGTTATATAGAGGAATTAGGAGTTTCATTTATAGTGGAAATTGTATAAATAGTGGAAAACAAAGGGAACAGTATCATTGATATTTAGTTTTACTGTAAAAGTGAATTTAGCTTTTTGATACAATGGGGAGCATTTACTAAGAAAGTCAGAAAATTCACTAAAAGTGCTCTTCCTGTGTATAATGCTGGCATCGCCAAATTCATTAAAGGGGTATTCTCGTCTGAGCATTTACATCCAGATTCATTAATCTTCCAAATATTAACATTTCTTCAATTAGCTGTCATTAAAAAAAATTTACCTGGGTGAAGATAATTTCCCATAAATGTAGTTATTTGGTCCCTTAGAAACAAGACTTTGTCCCTGGATACGGCCACCTCTGCTGGAGGGATTGCACAAAGAAACAAAAAGTTTATGTATATGTAATGTCCGGGAGTTACTGCAGGTCCCACAGCCATCCTGTGGTAATGATTGCTGAATCCTGGTGGTCAGGCAGAGCTCAATAGCGCATCTCTGGCTATTGCTGCCAAAATGTGAGGTGGTCGTATCCGAGGAAGCCACAACATGACTACATTTATGAGAAATTATCTTCACACAGGAACATTTTTCTTAATAACATCCTATTGAAGAAATGTTTACATATGGCAAATTAATTAAATCAAATCGAAATGTCCAGATGGTAATACCCCTTTAAGAATGTGCGGCAGAAATCATGAATCTGTTGCTTCCCTGCACTGGCCCGACAGAGTTCACCAACTTTTTTATGCTGCACCTTTAACATAGGGTGTATGACAGACTTTGCATGTTAAATATGGACCAAGCACCGGAAGGCCCCCTGATTTGTGCCACAAAAGGGTCGCGTGCGACTCAATAGTGCCGCAGACACTTCTTAAATACTTGTGTTGTGCAAGCCGTTTTCACCTAAAAGAACGTGCAAAGTCTGTCAGAAAACCGGCACAAAGCCCATATTAAATGTGCCCAAATGTTTATGATAATCATGATGGTAACAATATGATATCCTGTGCAAGGAAATGGGAGAAGGTTTTGGATTAAAGAAAGTTAAAGTTGTTTAAGGTTATTAGGAATGGAATAAGCGCATGTGGTCCTAAGTATTAGGGGGCTCAGCGCCCAGGCTAGTCAGCACAAAACATTAATGTGTTCAAATAGCAGACACCGCCTGGAAATGTTTACATGTTTTCTACTGCTAGCATTTAATCCCATCCACCCGATATCGCCCAAGAATATAAATGGTTAATAGAAGATCATTCACATTTAAACAGATCCTCTATAACCCCAATAGAAATAAACTTAGTGTGGCCTACTCTTATTTCCACATCTGTGTGTTGCAGATGATGGTTGCTTTAAATGGAAGGATAGAAGTTGGGGTTATCCATCCATAAGATGTCTTTTAGTACCCAGGGAGAGAACCAAAAGGGGAAAGGAAGGAAAGTATAAAGCACAATCTGTGATATAATACATCCAACTTCCCCATATAATAACATAAGTTTCACCCCCAAAACTGCCCAGAGTATTTCATGCTCTGTGAAAGGGTTGGTCATTTCAGATCATGTATCATTGTTACATTCTATTGATGCTGGCATTCTAGTATTATTCGACTTTGGGTTATTCCTAAGTGTTATCGAGTTTTCACTCTTTATCCCAAAGTTGGACTCTGCTGCGGGCAACCATAAGGTCCCTACATCTTGAAGCAATCAAAGTGTTTGTAAAGGCTAACCTAAGCAAGGCATGGCACTGAGGGAAAAGGTGGAGGCATGAGTCAAAGTTATAGGCCGAGGTCAAAGCAGACAGGACTCCTGTGTAACCAATGATTCAAGCAATAAAATAAAGACAGGTCAAGGGTCAAACAGAGATACACATATAGTTAATACCAGGGAAACATCTTCACAGGATCTAGCAAGCTATGAACCTTTGTTAAGACATCTTTCCATGGGATAAATTGTGTCAAGTAGCTACAGCTGCAAGGTTTAAAGGATATTTACCATCACCGGCTGGTCACAAGGCTAAAATTCAGACAGTGGGTGTGCACATATATAATTAGTGACGTAGGCCCGAGCGCCTCTGGCTCATTAGCATATTTTTATAAAGTCATTTTTAGACTTCTGATGCTGTTCAAGGATTCAATAAAAACATTCCTTGAAGTAGAAAATTGAACCACAAAGTATTCTGATGGTTTCTTAAAGGGACAAATTAACTCAAAGGTAAGGAGTGAATGGCAGAGAAAAAACATCAGCAAGCATGGCCAACTGGCACAAAAAAGTAAAAGAAAAAGTTCTCAAGACATATTTGTAGATTAATCCTAATTTAATATATATTTTATATACTTTTTAACTCATCTGACAAGGGTCATGGTTTGCTAGAAGAATTGCTCAGTTTACCAGAACATTGTGAATGACAACAAAATCTTGGTGCTGAATTCTGATGCAAATTAACTTAACTAATTTGAGGAATAATTTGGTTTATCATCCAGCATTATTTAGATTCTATTTTTTGTCTAAATCCTACATGGGATCAGCTAATCTGCCATTGCTGATAAAGCTTTTGTTATTGATTAAATTCACTTTTAGCAACATTGCCGCATCCTTCATTTCTGTGCCTATCATAATTGCAGCTTAAGCTATAAACATTCTGGTGCACATTTCTGAAGCATTTTACGCCAGAATTCTTGCATAGATTGTACATAAATACTTGTGTACACGGGTTGCACTTGCATTTATGAAGTGTCTGCGCTAGTATTGTGTCGTGCACTGATACTGTGCACAGAAAAGGGCGTTCCTGTGCGTATTCGCATCGTGCACCACATTTATGTCTGAAGTCCGTCAGTAATGTGGTGCACACCACTTAAACTGAGTGTACCAGAAAATAACTGGTGCACTCAGTTTATGCACCTCAGCCGCATGCAGCGTGCTTCGGTCTTCAAGAATGTGGCGCATGCTGCACATAATTATACATTTTGGCCTCTGTGTTTCATTGAGCGGAAGGATATTCCAAAATTAACTGAATGATTTATCATTAAATAAGGACATACTGTATATTGTAGTTTTGCTATACTCTGCAGTAAGTTGCGGTTGTCCTTACCTGATATAGGTATATATAGTTACTGGGGGGCTATGCCAGCTACTACTTGTATATTTAATAATATGGTGTTTAGATACTTTTTCACTCATTTCCTTGAGACTTCCTAAGCAGTCCATACGTTAGGTAGATGCTTAGAAGATTGATATATACAGTAACGTTGTGGGGAAAGATTTAGTAAAACTTCTAAGTTGTACAGTTTTTTTCCAACTTATTTTCTTTTGCATGGTCATGGAGGGGGTCCTATCGGTGATAGAAAGCCCTACTTATATCTGTGAATTCAGAGATAGCGCTCAATGCCCCCGTGGCTAGTTTACAAGGAACGTAGATATTAATGAAACTATTAACCGGCCTTCTCTTCCTTAAATCATTCAGTGTTCCTTCTAACCTTCTTTCAATGTGTATGTATTAAATCATTAAGTCGCTCAATTTTGTTGTGTTGTGACTAAATCGTGGGACCATTTGGCAAATCTATTAACACGGTTGGCCAGGAATTTATATAGGCCATAAATGGTGGGGGAGGTTGACCCCCATCGGCGCTCTGTTAACACACTGTACATGTTTTCTGATGAATGTATTTTCTGTTTTCATGCATCCATAAATCATTTATTATATGAAATGGAAAACAAAAAAGGATAATGTTACGTAAAATATTGAATAATATTTTAAAATAATATTTACCCTTTAAAGATCAGGAGACTCAACTGCAAGAATATGGAATTTGAATGAAAACAGTAGTAGCAACTCCACTCAGCTAGTTTTACGGCACTGTATACGAGAAGGGGGTCAAGATGTTCCAAGCAACAAAGATGTAACCTCATTGGACTGGAATGTAAGTTATTGTAATGCACATTATAAACTGGTAGCCACCAACTCAATCCTATACTGTACTGGATACATAGAAACTCTAACTGTAACAAGTATATGGCTAAAGCTATGCTCTTTTTTGGCTGAAACACTGCCTCTGGTGACTGATGGGAGCACAATTTTAACAGAAAATTTATGTAGGTGGACAGGATGTCAGCTGCAAGCTGTTGCTGTAATGTGTGTGCCACCTATCACAATTCTTTCTCTCGTTGATGTCAGTGTCAGGAAAACTTTTAGGCCTCTTGATCAAACAAGAATGTCACAATTCACTGTAAGCATGTAAGATCAATTTTAAATTAAATTAGTAAAATTAAGAAGTAACTTATATTCTATTAGTAGTAGACATCTTAAAGGAGTTTTCCCATAAAACAAGTCCTGTGGGAAGGGCCTAACTTGGTGATCAGTGGGGGGTGGGGAACATCTGTTGGGGTCCGATATACCCCCCCCCCTCCGGGACCTCTTGTTGCTCCCTGAGATGAGCAGAGCAGTATGGCCGGTCAGTGACGGGCTACCCTGTTCATTTCTATGGAGCTGACTCATGGGAAAATGTTGCAAAACTGGCTTCAAAATCTTTGAATGTTTCGGTTCACTGTCTATTGTGCATGGGCCTATGATTTTTGTATGGGGACTCACAGCGCTCTCCTAATTCTCCCAATAACACTTTGGGGAAGATAAGGATCAGACAAGTTGGAATTGGTAGCAGGAGTCGTGAGAAATACTTGTTGACTGAACTCTAATCTAATGTATATGAGGGTCTTTATAGAATGTTATCTCATGTACTGCTTTCACTTTTAATTTCCCTCATTTATCCATTATTTAAGGTGTCCATTCATATTAGTTTAATGTGTCCAGGTAGGAATTTTTGACTGTCTGAATTGTATGGGAATAAACTAGTAAAAAAAAAGAAAAGGAGGGGTTTCTGCCAATGGTGAATTTTTATGGTGTAACATCTGTCCTGAGATGGAAATATCCATGGATATTTGGTAGTAGCAGACATAACCCTGTGCATGCATAAACATATTCATCAGAATAGGGCAGAAAGAGTAGCCGCAGGTATTCTAGACCAAGCAATGTGCCCTACCATCCTAACAGTCCTCAGAAATTGGTAAATAGAATACTATCCATCTCCCTTACTTCAGAACATACGTGTATGTAAGCTGCAGAGTGGAGGAATAGATGTGGGTAAATGAATCTAAGATGCTAAGATTCTTGTACATGAAATGGTCTATTTCCAGAACTAAGCAAATTCCTTTTTACTACTGGAATGACAGAAGGCATAAAAAGTATTTATGCGGTAGTATTGTCTGGACTTTGGATTAATTGTAATCACAAGCTATGACTTTGCTTCTTCTCTTTCACTTAGTGGTTACGCATATAAAATTATAATATTGATATGCATATAAATTATCAATATTTTGGGATTTGAGATTGGGTTTGGGGATATTATGAGTATATATGAGTAAAGATGAGCTGAAAATTTAAAAACTTGAGCTTAACACTTTCTGAGTGCAGAAAAGAGCTGACACTCATTCAGCTGAATGTCTCATTGGGGGAGCTTCATTATGGCTGGTAGAGAAACCACATGAATCTCCCCGTCCCAGTCAGTTCCTGGCATTCTCCGACCCACACGCCACTATGAGCATGTTGGAACAGAGACTTGGTGCGGACTAGGGCGGACGGAGGGTTGGCCAGAGTGTGAATGCCCAGCCCGTCACATTTACTATAGTTTTCGCCTGAGACTTTAGCAAAAAACTCCACCAGTTCCAATCTGGTTCAGAACTGAAGGAGTTTGCAACCGTATTTACTAAGAGTCCGGAGACTCTTTTTAAGACTGGCATTATAAACACCATTCATAATGAATTCCCCCCATTGTCTTGAAAAAGAGGGACAGATGCCCTACAATGACCTGAGATACTTTACCAAATATAATTTCAAATAATTCGTTCCTGTAACATCTCAAGCTTTTTATTTTATTTCCAAATGAATCCTCTACATATCCATGACACGTCCAAGGGTTAAATTACAAAGTATGGCAGAAGAGTTTCTTGTAGCTTTAGCTGAAGTACCGGTACATTGAGTGTAGAACTGAAAGCCAGGGTCTTATGTGCTACTAGTAATAAATTGCTTTGACTACTTTTGTTTCCTGCAGGCGGACGGCACACTCTTAGCTACAGGTTCTTATGATGGCTTTGCAAGAATTTGGACACAAGATGGTAAATACATTTTATAGACGTATTTTGATCCTCTTTTGAGAGTTTTCTACTGGAAAAAAACAATTACCTTTCTGTATTCTGGAAGATTTAGCATGACATGGTGTCACATGAGCCAAATCCTTTGGTTAGCACCCCCATCTACTACCCAGAACTTTAGCATGGACAATAGCAGCAGAATGGCTCCATTATTAGCAGACATTTTTTTTCAAGTCTCTGTAACCCCTTTAAACCCCCTCAGAGAACACCAAGCTCTCAAGGCTGAGGTGAGAGCGGCATCTATCAGACATTTCTGGTCTAACCCATATATATTTCATTAATGTCTATCATGAGAACACTTCTTTAGTCCTTGCAGATATGCTAAATTACCATCCCAAAAATCCTTTATTTTCTCTAATAATGAACTTAGAATAAAAAGAAGAGCTAATCTAAAGGAATGTAGTTTAGGTGTAATTAAACCACAGCATAGTTAGCTATATATAAATATTATGCATAGACTGTACATTATAATAAAATGTGGGTTTTTATGACAACATATTAACACTCCAACTAGCTCATTTCAACACGTTCTGCTATTTCTAAAGAGTCCTGCTGTGTTAGTTATTAAGATGAATAATGGGAACAATGAAAACAGGGTTCTATTAATATTTATAGTGCAAAAATCCATGTCTCACAAATTATAAAGTAGAAAAGATCCCTTACAAATTATTATACCATGTTCATTCAACTTTCACATTATACATTACTATTCCAAAGTTTAGAGCTGTAAAAAATGTACTGTTGTAATAGATCATAACAGGGTTCATTTTACTATTGGCCCTCAAATTATTAAAAACATTAAAAAATTTGAAATGCTGAAATGTTTGTAGTTTAATAAGAGCTATTGTGTAATCTATTAATTATAAATATTTATTAAATTATTCAAACTAAAGCTCCTTAGGATAGGTCATTGAATATGGCTTCTTTTCAACTGTACTCTGTAATTATGTAGGTTGGTGCAAAGTTGTGGGCCTAAATCTCATGGCAGGTTGCCTTTAACTCTTAGGCCCAGTTCACACTCGGGAGTTTCTGTTACACTCCTGTTTTATGAGAGCATGACTAAAACAAATATCGGAAAGTGAACACTAAGGCCTAGATACAGTGGCGTAACTACCGCCGTAGCAGCCGTAGCAGCTGCTACGGGGCCCATGAGCTTCAGGGGCCCGGGGATGCATGGACCCTGTGTGCAGTGCTTTGCAAAGTGGTCCGGGAATGCACTACCGGGTGCCTGGTAGATCGCGTCCCCCGGGCCCCTCCCTCTGTCCCAGCTACCGCCCACCTCTCTCCTGGCGCACCCACCTCTCCTGGATCGTCCAGTTCCTGAACCCCCCCCCTCCACCTCGCTGACCGACCCGCCCGCCTGCCCGCCCACCAGCCACCTCCCACCTCCCTTACCAGTCCGCCGTCACAGGTGAGCGAGGCCCGCCTACCCCACTACACAGGACTGCACAGTTGACGACCACGCCCCCCGCCCTCCCGCCCAGCGAACACACCTCCCGCCCTCCCGCCCAGCGAACACACCTCCCGCCCTCCCGCCCAGCGAACACACCTCCCGCCCAGCGAACACACCTCCCGCCCAGCGAACACACCCCCCTCACCCTCCCGCCCGGCGAACGGATCACCCTACCCCCTCCCTCTCGGCCCGAGCGCACAACCCCCTCCCCCCGCCCGAACAACCAACAGCTCCAACCCCCCCCCTCCTGCCCGAACAACTACCGGAACACCCGCCTGACGCCACGGCCGCGTGGTTACCCAAACAGCCCCCAAGCATCCTAAAAGGTAAGTATATATTCATATGTATTTATCTGTGTGTATATACTGTGTATATGCTATGTATATACTGTGTATATATTGTGTATATACTGTTTTTATATGTATATATTGTATATATTGTGTATATACTGTTTATATATGTATATATTGTATATATTGTGTATATACTGTTTATATTGTGTATATTGTGTATGTACTGTGTATATTGTGTATATATTGTGTATATTTATATACTGTGTATATAGCATATATATGCATATACTGTGTGTATATATGAATATACTGTGTATATATGCATAGATGCAAATGTTGTATGTATTGTGTATATATATATATATATATATAATATGTGTGTGTGTATGTATGTGTTTTTGTATATGCTGTGCATATAGTATGTATGTATATGCTGTATATACTGAATGTGTGTATTTGCTGTATGTGTGTATATTCTGTATGTATATGCAGTATGTGTATATGGTCTTTTTATACTTCATGTATGTGTATATATGGTCAGTGTATACTGTATGTGTGTATATACTGTATGAGGCTACATTCACACTGCCGTGAGCCCGCCGCACCGTAGCACGGCGGGCTCACGGCAGCGAGGCGAGAGGAGGAGGTGAGCGCTGCTCACACCCGCCCCTCTCCATAGGAAGTTATGGTGCACGGCGCCGTATTACGGGAAAAGATAGGACAGGTTCTATCTTTTCCCGGGGTACGGAGGGGTACGGTGCCGCACGTGTGCTGCACCGTACCGCTCCCGTAGGGCGCCGTGAGCCCATAGAATTGTATGGGGAATGTATATCGGCCGCATATACGTCCCCCATACATGTGTGTGAATGTAGCCTGAGTTTGTATACACTCTGTATTAGTGTATAAATGTATATGAGTGCATAAATGTGTGTGTATACTTGTATGTATATGGGTGCGACAATACATGTGTAGAACTTTATGTGTATATAAGTATATAAAGGTGTGTATGTATCAGTGTATAAATGTGTGTAATTGTATAAATATGTCCGTGTAGGGGTGCATTCACAAGAACATATGGGGGATGTGTATATATGCATAGATGCAAATGTTGTATGTATTGTGTATATATATATATATATATATATATATAATATGTGTGTGTGTATGTATGTGTTTTTGTATATGCTGTGCATATAGTATGTATGTATATGCTGTATATACTGAATGTGTGTATTTGCTGTATGTGTGTATATTCTGTATGTATATGCAGTATGTGTATATGGTCTTTTTATACTTCATGTATGTGTATATATGGTCAGTGTATACTGTATGTGTGTATATACTGTATGAGGCTACATTCACACTGCCGTGAGCCCGCCGCACCGTAGCACGGCGGGCTCACGGCAGCGAGGCGAGAGGAGGAGGTGAGCGCTGCTCACACCCGCCCCTCTCCATAGGAAGTTATGGTGCACGGCGCCGTATTACGGGAAAAGATAGGACAGGTTCTATCTTTTCCCGGGGTACGGAGGGGTGCGGTGCCGCACGTGTGCTGCACCGTACCGCTCCCGTAGGGCGCCGTGAGCCCATAGAATTGTATGGGGAACGTATATCGGCCGCATATACGTCCCCCATACATGTGTGTGAATGTAGCCTGAGTTTGTATACACTCTGTATTAGTGTATAAATGTATATGAGTGCATAAATGTGTGTGTATACTTGTATGTATATGGGTGCGACAATACATGTGTAGAACTTTATGTGTATATAAGTATATAAAGGTGTGTATGTATCAGTGTATAAATGTGTGTAATTGTATAAATATGTCCGTGTAGGGGTGCATTCACAAGAACATATGGGGGATGTATATCTGGCTGCAAATTCGCTGACGGATATACATCCCTCATAGGCATCTATAGTGCCTGGGCTCGGTACAGTGAGCACAACAAGTACTTACTGTTCCTAGCCGTGGCCGCAACAGAGATAGAGCGTCCTCTATCTATGGCCATAAGAACGACCATGCGGCTCTATTCTCTATGGAGAGGGGAGGGGTGAGCCGTGATCGCCTCTCCAGCACGCCCGATGTGTGCCTGCCTGGCTATAGCCGGGCGGACACACGTTTATGTGAATGCAGCCTACGTATGTATATTTTTTTTAAGGGGAAGGGGGGTCCCATGCAGAAATCTGCTATGGGGCCCAGTCTCTCCTAGTTACGCCACTGCCTAGATATATCATTGTGTGTGCATCTAAAGGGGCGTTAGTGCTTAGGGGCGTTAAAGGTGCAACTGTGTGCACATCCTAAATCAGGCATCTCAAAAAAGAGCGTGTGCCACTATTGAATTATCTGGCGCAAACTGCACATTAGTGAGGCAAATTTTCATATATCTGGGCGTAAGTCTTCAGTTCAACTTTCACACTGAATAGACATTGTTGTATAGATAGTCACCGTCCATTAGGCTATTAATAACGGAAGTTCATAGCAGAACCTACCTAAGTGTGAACATAGCCTTAATGCCTGCAAAAATATTTTGCTCAAGTAGACCTTCTATTATCTACAGTATCTAAAATATTTTAAAATATTTTAAAGTAAATGATCTGTGTTTCTCCACAGGCAATCTGGCAAGCACTTTAGGTCAACATAAAGGTCCCATTTTTGCACTAAAGTGGAACAAGAAGGGGAATTATATACTGAGTGCAGGAGTTGATAAGGTAAGTTATGTACTTATAAATATATTAGGTTATTATAGTAAACTGTAGGTCATTATAAAATCATAATTGATAGTTTTTGATTGAAACATCCTAAAAATCACCTTTATTACATGTTGTTTATGGCTCCATTAAGAGCCACATTAAGAGTCAGACCGTGCACCACTCCAAGGGAATTATAAAAACCTATGGCACCACCTAGTTAAATATAGAATGTTCACATGGGCACAGCCACTTATTTTTAGTTTATCCTCTAGCTCAGTAGGGTTGTAGCATGTAAACATGTCTCATTAATATGTATCATTAAAGGTTTTGTTTCATCTGAGCCTTCATCACAAGTATGCCACAAGGCCATTAAGGGGGGTATGAAGAATACTCACGGCCTGAGCCCTATCCATACAAGCCGGGTGTTTGCTGCAAATACCCACTGGTAACACCTATAATAGGTACTGCTACCAATCTTGAGTGTTTACTCCTTAACTGCCAGCAGTGGCTTTGCTTGGGCACCACCATATTGGTTTGGATCGTCCCTCCCGTATCATCGGGGAGTATAAGACTTTGGGACCTGTTATTGCCTTACCACTTTGCACTTTCTGGTTCAACAATGACATCCTGACACAGCGACAATGACATTACTTCACTTCAATAATGAAGGAGCCACAGCAGATGTGACGGTTTCATTTACTCCTCTGCAATGGAATAAATGGTTAAACTGTAAAAGGATTAAGACAACTGAGCTACTGAAATGCCTGCAGAATGAGTAACCTGTAAAGAAATATTCCTCGCCAGTTTCACCAAAAGCTCATAAATATTCCAGATGAAAAAGCAATTATCCGGATAGCATTGTTGCACGGTGAGAATACTTAGGATGGGATTTCTGATTTTGCTAATAATACTTCTTCTGCATTTTTCTTTATAGACAACAATAATCTGGGACGCTCATACGGGAGAGGCCAAACAACAGTTTCCCTTCCATTCAGGTACCATATTTATACATGGAAATAATTGATCATTTCATATGTAATACAGTATACTAAGAGAGTCATCATTCATTGCTATGTGCATTCCCATCAGTTCAAAAGGTACTTTCCATTCAGTCCATCATAGACTTTCATGCAATATTTAAATCTTAAAGGAATGTTTTTATATGGATTTCTTTGCTTGGCTCCTTTCATGTGTAATATGCACAGGCTGTTGAGAGCTTATTCAGTGATTTTTCTCATGTGTAGCTTTTATTGTATATACCTTACTATATAGGTTAAGGCAATTCTATAAAACTATATAGAAGCAAAGATTTATTGGTAACCAACTATAATGTTTTGTGTCTGAAAAAAGGACATTCCAGGACATATTTTAGGCATATCCCATTACAGAAATCCTTGTAGCTGTGGCAATAGTGGTTAAACTGTTTAGGGTTTATGCAGAATTGGCTCATAGAGGTCTACGGGAGCCATATTATGGACTAGGGCAGGGGTGTACATGTATTTTTCGTTGAAGGCAAAACCTTTCTTAAAATTTCCTTTAATGAGACAATTGCAATGCTGCTATGTTGCCAGCAAGATCATTGTGGAGTCTAGAAGACGAGTACGAATGGCACATAAGATTTAGAGCCATTGTGGGGTCTGGAAATAGAGCTCTAAAAAAGATGAGCCTCTTATGGTTGTGTAACTTAATCTAGAAACCTGAATCAGATTCTTATTTGTAGTGAACCTTGAGGTGGAGGGCCGGATTTGTCATTTGTGAATTGTGCTTGACATGAGGGCGGTAGGGCAGATAAAGTCTCAAAAGAAAACCAGGGTAACCTACTGTACTCTGAACTATGCTTGTATAAAAGCTCACATTCTAAATTCTTTATCTTTGGACTGTGGGAGAACATGCAATATACATTCCATGTAGATGTTGCCCCTTGGTCACATACAAACCGTGGAACCTATTGATTCAAGGCAACAGTACTATCCATCAAGCCAACTTTAATAATAATAATAATAATTCTTTATTTATATAGTGCCTACAGATTACGCAGCGCTGCACAAAGCATGTCAAATTGGTCCTTGTCCCCATGGGGCTCACAATCTAAACAACCTAACAGTATGTTTTGGAGTGTGGGAGGAAACCGGAGGACCCGGAGGAAACCCACACAAACAAGTAGAGTAAATACAAAATCTATGCAGATGTTGATCAGGGTGGGAATTCTGCTGTTCTGCATTCAGATTTACCCCATTGCTTTTAGAATTAGAATTCTTCACCACTGCCCATCTATGCCACTATAAAGAAAAAAGTATTATATAATAAAGCATTACCGCAAATCACATTTTCTAACACACAAACATGGGTTCACCAAAGGTAAACCTACACTTTAACAAGCCTCATTGATTTATTGGCATTCCTTATCCCAAACAGTACAGGAAGTGATTTTATGTGTGGGGGACATAGTTGGCTCCATTATATTCTATTACATTTCTGTGCCAAGCTGTGGGAAGACCATATTTATGCCTTCAGATTCAGAATGAGAAGAAGTCAAGCCAGCTATTACATAAACTATAACAGAATGCATGTCTTATAAATGACAGGAGAATAATAAGCTCTTTCATCAGAAAATGGCAATTTAATCAACGTATAAAAGCTATATGAGATCCCATAGATAAGATCAGAACATTGACATCTTGTATTGTGCTGTCTCCATAGCTCCTGCTCTGGATGTGGACTGGCAGAATAATACCACCTTTGCCTCTTGTAGCACAGACATGTGTATTCATGTTTGCAGACTTGGTTGTGACCGCCCTGTCAAAACCTTCCAAGGACATACAGTAAGTATTTCATCATCCATATAATAAAGCAGAATACTGAATAATAGCCATGGAAATATATCTGAAGGGGCTAGACAATGAATAGCTAATGGACTAAACAAACTGCTCTTAAGTGAAGGCCATCCAAGAAAAGCAATTTCATAATATGTCATTATATATTAGAAATTCAATGCCTTCGCTGTAGACACTGGGATTCCTTAACATACAAAAGAGCCTTTGTTTAAGGTGCATTTGATGGGCAGATATATTCTAATCCAAAATGGGATAATGCAGCTAAGAAGAATTGGTCAATGGAATGTTACAAGAGTTTCTGCTCTTTGTATAAAGTATATTTACTAATAAGAAAATGTCCAAAAATCACATTGCAAAAAATATACATAAAGTATGTGGTATATTCATAGTAAATGTTTGTTGTACTACTAGATTACCTCAGACCATACAGTACTATAGGTAGTCACTGGTTATAGCGCTCCCCTAATGCACCCAAGCAGCAATGTCTGAGAAAAGACATAAATATCGGGGAATACCCATCATAGATGCTGATTTACAGGTTATTTTTGAGCTCATTATTGGACAGTCACAGTTTTTGGAGAAATTCATGAGTATTGTGGCCCCCATCATGCTCTAAACTGGACTAGAAGTGATGACACACCCATTATTCATATGAATCCTTTGCCTCAGTGGTCATCTTCAAATATCTGATGAGGCCAGTGATTGTATTATTATTTATTATATTAATATTTTCTTATGGCATAAAAACCCTTTAGCTCTTTTTGGCATTTGAGTGCAACTTCTCTACAAAAATGTAACGTTATTGAAGGAATAACCACTAAGAAGTGTGGTTTGTTGTGCAACATATCTGATTATATTCATAGTATCCAGGAGATGCCTCTGCTCGGCGGCATAACTATAGTGGTAGCAGCCATAGCAGCTGCTATGGGGTCTGTAGTGTAAGGGGGCCCTGGCATTCCACCTGACACACTTAAGAATGGAGGATGTGTACCATTATAAACATATTATGCTGTACATTCTACAGTATAATATGTATATGACAATGTACATCTTCCACAGTACACAGTATGAATTGGCAGCTCAGATAAGAAATGTCCAGGGAGAGGTAGAGGACAAGAGAAGGTCTAGAAATTTATATATCAGTGAATAAATGTGTGGATATATATATATATTTTTATTTTATTTTATTTTATTTTTTTTTGTTTTTTTTTTTGTTTTTTTTTTCTGAGCCAACCATGGAGCCAACTGATGCTCTATATATCTTCTGTGCCTGAAAGTGTGGAGGCTGAGTGTTAGATCCCCACAGTCAAACAAACTGTGCCATTCCATTGATCATCAGTTTACTGAAATCAATTCCCTCATTCATCCACTGCACCTTTAACGTTCCATTCATATCTACCCATTATTTTATTATTCTAGTTTTTTAAATTTTCTCATCCTTCCTTTATATGTCACCAACATTCTCCCATTGCTAAATCCCCGACTTGACTATATAAAACCCACAACTTTAATCTTCTTCAAGGATGTATTTTACACTTTTGGCTGAAAGATATTTTGTAATTTCCTTCAGTTAACAATTGCAACTCTTATATTAACCTTGGAAATTTACTGACAAGGTGCTGCCCACAAAGAGGAACAGGTTTGTGTAGATTTGTATGTGAACACTAAGCAGGAAACTGATTTCTGTATAATGTACTGTAAAGTGATGCGTGACTGCCCTCCACTGGATTCTAGCTAGTATAATCCCACTGTATTATAATGTCACCTTGTCTTCTCTTTTAGAATGAAGTTAATGCAATTAAATGGGACCCATCAGGGATGCTTCTCGCTTCATGTTCAGATGACATGACATTAAAGGTAAAGATGACAATTGGATTGTATTAGAGTTCATGCTTAAAATTTTGCTTTATTTTATAGCAACCAATTAAGGACACTCTATAAGAATAGTTAACAGTAAATTGTAATGTATAGATGTTTTTAATTAGGCAGACATTGATCTCCTCCCCGTCTATCATCCAAACTATCATTTACATTATATTAATGATAAAGTACTTTGTGCTCTGACTAATGGCTGATGTCACCACACACCGCTATCAAGACTTATAGTGGTAGTCTGTAGCAGGGTTTCCCTAATTTAACAGACAACTTGTTGTAAACTACACAACACACATGGGGGCACATTTACTAAGACTTTACTCTCTTATCAACACACTTTTTTCGGACTGTGCCTTATCTTTTTGTGGGGCAACTGCGCTGGCTTCCATGCAACACGATTTAGGAGCCGTGTCGTTGGACGATTCGATTCGGACTGAGCACGGGATTTAATTTTCAAATTGTGTCGCAAGCCCAAGCACTTACATACACCACTAAAAAGATGGTGAACTCTGTTGGAGATGAGTGGGGAAGCAACACTTTCATGATATCGGTGCACAATTTTAGTGAATCAAGGGACAGTGCATTGGAGTCAGATAATGCACTTTCTGTGAACTCCAGTGATGGGTTAAGTAAATGTGCCCCATTGTTTCAAATGCAGAAAAATTAATTCTTTCTCATATGTGTAAGTCACCCACAAAGTCGTTATGGACCTTACTCAGAAAATGGGGTACATTTATTATAACAAGGCATGAAAAAAGTAAGAATCACTGGTGCTCCATCAGGAATTGTGAATTTTTGTTGGTATTTTCACCCCATGTTACAGGGCAGGGAGAGGGGCAGACGGTGGCATGAACGTCCCCAGCTGCCGTACCTGGTATAGCCTTCGATGGAAGCTACAGCTGAGATCTGGTTCAGGAGCGCACTGCCAGATTTATTAGTAAATCTGGCGTGCAGCACGCTGTCGGAGGGAATTTTAAGATTGTCTCCTAGCATCGGGCACACTCTAATGTACAGTATTTGAGAAGGAGTGCTTAGCTTACATACATTAAAAAACTATATATCACATATGTGGATGAGGATCAAAGTTTCCTAAATTCCTTTTGAGATCAATCTATATATTAGAACTTCAGGGTGCACAATACCTTTTATGTCCTTACTAACCCCAATATCTCTGCACATACAGTACATATTTTATGGCATTCCGCAAAATCCAGTTGGATTCTGTTATGTTTATGAATAGAGGATGTGGTTTTCAAGACAGACAATCTCCATGTGATTTCACTTTGTGGTTTCCTCTAAATTATATAATTCATTCAGGCTTCTGTGTCCTCTCATGATCAGAAAATAGGTCAGATTTTCTTTAATTATAGTGCTGGACAGACTGTGCAGACTGAGCTAGATGGCATGCAGATAGTTAATGTGTAATTTTTCTGGGTTATTCTCCAAAAAACATATAACCTAAAGATGGCCATAAACCTTCAAAAGTTGTCAGATGAACACCCAACCTCTCATTAGACATGAGGAACCTTTTGGCAAAATTGGGGGTTGGCATTTCTTTGATGAGAACAAAATGTTTGGCCATATTAAAATCCAACATGTCCAATCCTTTTTAATAAGTGTATTAGCTGAACAAACATTAGCCTTATATCTAATAAGCATAGCTGTCTAGTACCACTAAAATCGATATTTTATCAATATAATTACTTTTAACTGATACCATTTTTGACCCATGTCCTCCATCAATGGGCTTAAGTGACACTGGGTGGGAATTAATTAGTATTGGTGTTTTAAATGGCAGTCTTAAAATTCCCCCCATTATCCCAGGTCTACAAAGAGGCTCAAGCCTCTTAGTCGATGCGGACTCATTCTCTGGCCGGTCTGACCTGTTGAGAGCAAGACTGACCTGGTGGAGATTTCAACTATAGTCTCTGCTGGCTTTCAGGCCCCCAACTGCCCCTTTCTCCGCCCAAAGTACCATACAGGGTAGAAAACACTCCAGATTATGGGATTTACATGCCAGAACACTGGTGAAGGCATAATAAATCTGCCCCACTGACTTCTCGAGAACTCCATTGCATTTTTCAGTAACTCTGTACAATGTAGTAAACATAAATTTACATGACTGTTGTCAGTCTGGGAAGTGATGATGGCACAGCTGTAATTGGGATCATCCATCTTCAATCATACAATTTTTTTTATGATTTTAATGATTTTTCCTTTTCCAATTAACACCATTTCTGGATTTTCTTTGTAGATTTGGAGTATGAAGCAAGATGTGTGTGTACATGATCTGCAGGCCCACAATAAAGAAATTTACACAATCAAGTGGAGTCCGACAGGTCCTGGAACCAGCAACCCAAACTCAAACATAATGTTAGCAAGGTGAGCCCCATGTACTATGCAGTACAGACACATGTGGCAAGTGAAGGGGCAATAAATATTGATTCTAGGTTATAATTTGCCTTTCTTAAAGGAAATCTATATGAATATGTTTTTATGCATTGTGAACCAAACATACTTTGAGAATGCTGTAGCTACACTGATGCAGAAACATATCTTGTTTAATCCCTGATCCGAGTGGTTTTGTTCATAAAACAATTATATAATTCAGGACTTTGGGAAAGCTGGGTGCAGACTGACTGCCGTTCATAAACACATTACATGAAGCTTCCTGAACTGTCCAGACAGGACTAATCAACCTGAACTGGGTGAATTATACACAGTAGCTGGGGGATGGTACAGTGATTTATTACTTCTGCCTGTCTGGGACAACACAGTGATTACATCATTCTCTGGAGAAGTACATAATGAAGATAAGAGGAGAAGCGCTAGGGCAGCCATAGAAGCAACAGAGCCTCATAATCATAATTTTATAATTGTTTTTTGAGCAAAACCATTCAGTTCAGGGATTAAACAAGATATGCTTCTGCATCAGTTTAGCTTCAGCATTCACAAGGTACGTTAGGTTCATAATGCATAAAAACAAATGGTAGATTTCCTTTTATGGACGTGTAAGTATGTTATAAAAATAAGTGCATAAAAATAAGAAATAAATGACAAACATTTTTTTTCCATCTTTATGCTGGTCTAGAAGAATCTAAATGTAAGGACTTGACACAGAAAGTCTACTGGAAAATTGAATAACTTTTCATCATAAAAATATGGGTCTACGAATTTAATGAATCTCAGAGGGAGATTATAATATATTATTATGATGTATACATTGTATATATTGTTCAACAAAATTTTTATCATTTGATTACAGTGCATCATTTGATTCAACAGTCCGACTTTGGGATGTTGAGAGAGGCGTCTGCATTCACACATTAACCAAACATCAAGAACCTGTCTATAGTGTAGCCTTTAGTCCTGATGGAAAGTATCTCGCTAGCGGCTCATTTGACAAATGTGTACATATATGGAATACTCAGGTATGTGTTTTATTGGTGTCACTTTTTTAAACCCCAACATGTACTACACTTGCCTTGGGTACCTTTACTATATTAGATAATTACTATAAAGCAGAAGCTAAGCTTCTGGGCACCAGAACAAAATCTCTAAGCGGACTCCCAGCTACTATGTGCTACTAATAAAACTAGTGTCTTCTTACGTGGCAGCATGATGTTTGGCACCAAAAATCCTGTACTTGAACCCCTTATAGATAATCGCCCATGTGGAAGTGAAAAAAGATTATAGTAACCTTGGAGTCTATCAGTAAATAATGGTGGCTTGTATGGTTCTTCAAAACAATTGCAAACATAGTTTAGATTCCACTTCTTAAAGCTCATTTCTTTATGCACTAATCGGAACAGTTTTAGTGCATATTTGCTGCTAAAATGACTTTGAAAAAATATGTTAATGAGCTGGAAGGACTGACATAGCTCGAGCGCTTCTTGGTATGGCCAGCCTTTAATGTGTGCAAGTCCCCTCCTCCCCTCCTCCCCCCCTCCGCTTTACCAGTAACTCCTGCTCCTGGCCGTTGATGTCAGAGGGATGGGGCGTGGAAACACTGGGGCTGTGCTCTCTTCTAACTCCCCAGCCAGAAAACAGGAGGTAGGATTACAGCAGGCATACATTAATGCATACATTAAAAACCAGCGATGCCAAGTGGTGCTCAGGCGACATCCACCTGAGCGCCTCTGGCTCATTTACATATTTTTTAAAGTTGTTTTAGCAGCAAATCTGCTATTTCTTTATGTACTAAAAACTGTTCCGATTAGTGCATAAAGAAACGAGCATGTAATGCTGGACATCTACCATTAGTCAAACTGATGGTAGCTGTCCTATAAATCTTGCATACATGTTGGGAGGGAGGAGAGCAGAAGCAATACGGGAGGCCATGGCAGTGAGAGACAGCATAGCATTGCTGGATTAGTGTATTTGCAAGAATGTAGCAGAGCAGTGACTTTATCTATGGGAAGGCAATGTAGATGTTTGTAAAGAGACAGTACTAGGTGATCGCTCGCAGAAAAATATAAAAACCGGTACATCCTTGGACATAGCTACCCTATATTACTCCAAAAGTCTTCTAAGCGTGTTTTTTAAAAGTAAATTTGACTGCAAAACAGATAGTTTAGATTCCACTCACCGATCTGATGTACATATAAAGTACAGTCACTTCCCACAAAACACACTTCTTCTGTATTCCCGTTCATATCAGAATCATTATAATAGTCCGTTAGGTGGAATGTGATTATTCATATACATGTGTTGTCTGATGTAATTGAAGCCCTAAATGTATCACTACAGTTTAAGATTCATGCCTTTTTATTTTTGACCTGCAGAGTGGCTCTCTGGTGCATAGCTACAGGGGGACAGGAGGAATATTTGAAGTTTGCTGGAATGCCAGAGGTGACAAAGTAGGCGCTAGTGCCTCTGATGGATCAGTGAGTATTACTGAATAATAGATTTATTTAAAAAAAAACTTTCATTATTGAACACATATTGTAAGACAAGAGCATTAAAAATACCGGCAATCAGTGATCATGGCTTGTGGCTTCAATCCCCAAGCACATAACTAGCAGCTAACATCATCACTGGACAATATGGTATCTACTGAAAATCTTCATATCACACCACAGCTGATGTGTATTTGTATGAAAAGTTTAATTAATGAGAACTTTGCATGTGAATTTAGGAACCAAAACCATCACCAACCTGTTATCCAGGACAATGATGGAGTCACAATGATACTTCTGTATTGCGGTTGATTGAGCATTACGCAGACATAGATCTTTCAAAGCTGTATAAACATATCACAGAGGCAGAGAAAAGTCATTCTAAGATGCCCCCTCCTGGCTTTGGTGACATACATAGTCCATGTACTTCCACAGAACTCTTGAAGGCAGCTGCTGAAGGAAAATTATGTGGACACTAATAAAAGCAGAAGGGCTTCCTACCACTTACAGTTATTTTTCGATGTAATGCCGAGTCACTTAGAATATAGGACTTCTTGGCCTGCTTAACAAGTTAGTGGGCCTAAATCCCCATGATGGGTTCTCTTTAATTATTAAAAGAAAATGCTCTATATATTTTATATTTAGACCATTTTAAGTTCCATTTTTGATGTGCTGGCTCCAAAGTACAGTCTATGACAGTGGTGGCGAACCCATGGCACGGGTGCCAGAGGCGGCACTCAGAGCCCTTTCCCCAGGTCTTCACCCCAGCACCAGCTGCCAGGACCACACAAGAAGGTGTGGATAAAGATGGAGTATCGTTGGAGCTCCTTCTCTGGATCCCCTGATTCTGCCCTGATCCCCTGATCCCCTCTTCACGGGACCCTGGAAGGAAGCTATAATTCAAATGTCTCCATCTTCTTTCTATTGTATTGGTGTCCTTAGGACGTCAATACGATTGAAACTTGTGAAACAGCTGGGATCAATAGGTTACTAACGAATTTGTCATATTGGCACTTTGCGGCATAAAAGTAGGTTTTGTTTGCAGGTTGGGCACTCTGTCTGTAAAAGGTTCGCCATCATTGGTCTATGATATGATGCTCCTTTCACATTATTCTTTCCACCCCTATCCAAAGAAATGAATTGCCCAGAATGCCCACTTTCCAAGTAATTTTCTGACAACTTACAGCCTCATTGAACTCCATTGGACTTGGCCAAGGTATGGTACATGCATCGAGCCATCATCAATCCAACTGCGACGCTGCAAATTATTGGGCAAGTCCTGTTCCTACCCGTCTTTGCAGTGTAGGCAATTATTTCCTAATTACATTGGCAGGCAGTCATTTTCTATTGACAACCCATGTTTGTGGTTCACAAAGAACACGCACATTTTTGTGCATAAGGTCTGAGTCCAATACGATGGAGAAAAATGCTTTTCATGAGCTCCATAGAAGACATCTCGGGCATTGGTCATTGCTTTATGGACCATGACATTTCTGTGATTTAAAAAAAAAATCTTTTATATTTTCTTCAAATATCCTACATGTTCATATACCTGTTCATTTTTTTTCCTTTCCAGGTGTGTGTTCTGGATCTTAGGAAGTGAAGCCAATAATCTAATAACAAAGTTCAAATGGACCAGCATCGAATGTGCACTGTCTAAAATCAGATTCCGGTTTTGTACAATCCTGACAAAGTCAAAACGTACATCATAACCGAACCTCCCTTAAAGTTGAACACTTAAGGATGTCCACAGTCTTCATGGACCCAATTTACTAGACATCCTTCAAGAGTTGATGGTGGTCCAGCCGGTCTTACTGTATTTCAGCCTCAGATTTAGCAGGCCAATTATTGGATTGACCGACATGTTTGGTTTGAGTAGCTTGTTATGGCAAAATCAGTGCCAAAAACTCTAATTACAGTGAAAGTCAAGATAAAATGAAAAGGAATAAGGCTGTGATGAACCAAAAGGGAAAACCAATTTATATTATAAAACTTAATTTGGACAGTATAGTTTTCCCAAAGGACCTACAAAGACCAGTTTTTACTAAACAATCTACATGACTTTGTATGACACTTTCTATTTTCTAGACTACTTTTTGTTGCTTTCGTTACCTGTTCAGTGGTTTTCTACCATCTCAAAGTAGTGGATGAGGGGAAGATCCGAGAGTTATGTATGGAAACAATGTTGCCATTGAATTAATTTTTTTTTTTGTCTGAAATCAATGTGACCTGCTGGTTAGTACCACACTTGAAGAAATAGTTAACTTTGCTCCTTGCAAAAATCTTTTTCTGGTCACTACCTTCTTATACGCTCTTGATAAGATCAGTGGAGTCTAGAGCACTGCTTTTTCATAGCAACGTCCTCTCCTGCACTGAGGAGTTTTCCCCTCCACAGCTTAGCTTTTAAGGGCACTTTTCATGACACGGTGTCACATGCTTTTTATAAGAATGCAACGCCGGGGAAGCTTTTTACAAAAAGAAAGATGAACTTTTAAAGAGAAAGAACCCACTGTATTTTTTGAAAATAAAACAAATATTTTTTATGTTAAAAATCTTAATTCTAAAAATGAGAAAAATACAAATGTTGGGATTGTCTAAGTCATGAGAAAAAAAAGTTAAAAAAATGCAAGGTATATTAAAGACTTGATAACCTCTTTGAGTTTTGTCTTTTCTTCTGTTTTGTCTCGTAATACAATTTCTGTGTCTCCTCAATAATAAGACATTTAGTCTCATTTTCCTGTAAAGGTCTTTTGTGCTGTATTTAAAGAGGAAGTGGAAAGCGGAATATTTTAAGGTGCCAAAGAGGAACAAATAAGAATTGTATTTCCATGGATAAAAGAATTTCCCTATTTACTTTATTATCAGTTCAGTCAAGTGTTTTCAAAAATTGGAGCTAACTATTCTGCATTGTATTCACTGGTAAGCTTTGAGACAAAGGAAGGGCAGAGGAGTTTTTACAGTTGGATCAGTTAAATAATACTTCATAAAAGCTTTAATGTCTATATTACAGTATGTCTGTATATTTACACCATTATTTGTTAAGTGTGAAATATGATGGCACTATATAAATATTCATTAAGAATCTTCAAAAGGCAAAAGCAAGTTTTCTACCTTATACTATGGAGCACATGTTATACAAACTGAGAAATTAAAGGGAACCTGTCACCAACTACCTCATTTTCACTAAAGACAGATTACAGAAGCCCACCACACCTGCAGTGCAAATATGTCTTCCTCTAAGCCTTTGCATTACAATATAATTGTGTGTTATAACTTACTTTGCACCCTGACAGAATCCTCTGTATAGTCCCAGGGGTTGGGTTTTGGTTTGGGTACATTTAAAAAAAACAACACGTGACTTGTCTGTGCTGCAGACTGATCATCTGTCAGCCCCCACCTTTGTGCTCCTGTACAGCTCCTACCTCCCCCACTGATGTCAGCTCCCAGGCTGTGAGCCATGTGAAGGAGCAGGGTACAGGTTTTATCTATACTTTTATTTTGCTAGTATGTTACACATAAAAAGAGAGATGAGACAGATCAGAGATAAGAGATAGATGATGAGTTCCATGAGATGCATATAACACAGATTGACACACTTCAGCTCTGCTACATCTGAGCTATAACAAACACTGTCAGCTCTGCTACATCTGAGCCATAATACACAAAGTGCCCTCCAAGACCTTATCTGTAGCTTGTTAAAGTAAGTCTGCGCACATACTGATTGCCCATGCTGATTTCTCATCTTGTAATGGTGGAGGCAGAGAGCACACTGCATCGAGCAGACATCTGAAGATTTATGGTTGGATCCTGGGGCAAATTGTAAATTTGTGTACACCAGGACTGATAGAGGCAGGTTGCATTTATATCTGTGAAATGCTGTATTTTTGTTTATAACAGTGAATTAGAGAATGTGTTATTTTGTTATGCTGAGTATATTTAAGAATCTTGTCTTTGTGGGAATAGCCCTTTTCCTGAACATGAGCTCTTTGTAAAATAGAAAATGCAAGTTATGACACAAGAACAACGTAGAACATGCAATACATTGATACAACTGTAGGTGGAAGCATATGACCAGTATGTAGACCACACACTCTATGAAAATGAGTTTTTTATACCAGTTTTAAATCTACCATATACAATTTTTGGGGGGAAACACTGACCACACAGAAGCTGGAATAGTTTGCTGTACTAGCACATGTTTTACATTAGAAAACCAATGAAAATGAATATTTATATTTGCCAGCTTTATTTAAATATTGCCATTTACTATAACATTGCTTTGTATAGAAAAAGAGAAATGTGAAGAATTTTTATGCACAAGAATTTGTAATCTTTTTCTTTTGCTCAGACGCAAAGGCATAAAATCAGTGCAGCAAAATGTATATGTGTCTTCATGGAGTGAGTGCTGTATGGCTATCCCTGTGCCATGCTCTGCCCCCATATCCCGCAGTAGGCAGAACAGATCTTGGATAGATGGTTGGTTTAGGGATACTTGGAAAAGTATTGCTTATTGCTTTGCTAACAAACCCATGGCGACTAAGCAAAGCATTACATTGGCAATTAGAGTCAATATCATCACTATAGGCATTGGTACCTGAATGTTGTGTGCTGCACTTCTCTAAAGGAAACCTACCATCAGGAATCTACCTATTAAGGGAGATCCGATGGTAGGTTCCCTGTAATAACCCCTAAATTATGCTTGCCTAACCCTACAATAATGTTTAACCTAATCTATAGTTTATCTATCCAATATACAAATCTTTCAGGCTACTTCAGTGGGGGGTAGGCTCTCCGTGGATCTGGAGCAAAGGCTACTCCAAACCCCATTAGCCTCTGCCGTTCCATGTGAGACTTTAACTTAATAGCATTGTTTTATTAATAACATGTTTTTCTTTACAGAATAAGAAGATAAATGACTAAAAATGTGAGAAATGTACATTTTTTTCTCCAGTCATTTTTCCTACTCATTTTCCCCAATAAAGTTTTTTTTAGTAAGTAGTAAAACTGAATGAACCTTTACCAAAATATGTTACAAACATACAGCATACAGCATAAATCTGTCACCCTTCCCCAGGGTTAGCTATAGGTGCAGAGTGTGCAAGTACTTGTGCAAACTCTCAGCTCTGTCTCTCTATGGCTCCTTCTCCATTCTGGTTCTTCTAAACCGTGACACATAGAAACACATAGAATCTACCTTTTAATATCCTACTGGGATTATGTTTCTAGGTGCCACAGAACCAGAGATATCCACTATTAAAGTTACAGTCGGGTGTGCAGTGTATAAAAATTACAAATCAATATTAAAAAGCGCACTCACATTCCCTTGGCCGGTCTGTGCATCGGGATTCTCCAGGTTAGTGCTGCAACGGCGTCTGGCATGCAGAGCGAATCCAAGGAAAAATGGAAATAGCCGGAGCACTTCTATATAAAATTCAAAATCGCTTTATTGGGTATCCATTAAAATAGCAAACATCATGTCCATAAACGGTGCAGGTTATAAAGGCAGAAACCTACGTGTTTCAGCTCACTGCGGAACCTTAATCATGGTATAATGTAACAAAGTTAAAAACAGCAGTTTAAACACTATGGTACACCTGAGCAATCAAAAGCTTCTAACGTCACATCCGGTTTTGTAAACGCAGTCAAATCCATTTTTTGTGTATATTTCTGAATACAAAATACAGAAAATAAAGCATATAGAAACATTTTATACATGTTAAACATCAATAAATGTACCCTAAATCATTTTTAGAGTTCATGCCGTGGGGATAACTGGAGTTAAGGGCAAGAATCCAGAAAGCCTCCCTTCTTAGGAGGTAGAACTCTTGGTAATATTTTATTACCCAGCGTATTCAATACCAGTGTCAATCCTCAAAGTTGGCTATCTGTGACAGGCTTTTACAAATGTGGAGGTAACAGATGCAATGTGTGCATATATGCAGCTAACAGAACGTTAGAATTTAAAACTGATACCAACATAAGCAGGAAGATAAAAACCTTCATTAATTGTGACACACAATATGTAGTGTATATTATTCAATGCACTTGTTGTTCTGTCATTTATGTTGGTTGCACAATACAGAAATTAAAAACAAGGATAGCTCAGCATCTTACGAGCATTAAAAATGGTGAATCCAATGCTTCAGGAGCCGCTAAACATTTTATAGACATGCATAATAAAAACCTTTCCAGCTTTCGTTTTTTTGGCATTGAACATGTTAATCAACCACTTAGAGGAGGAAACTGGAGGAAACTCCTCCTAAGAAGGGAGGCTTTCTGGATTCTTGCCCTTAACTCCAGGTATCCCCACGGCATGAACTCTAAAAATGATTTAGGGTACATTTATTGATGTTTAACATGTATAAAATGTTTCTATATGCTTTATTTTCTGTATTTTGTATTCAGAAATATGCACAAAGAATGGATTTGACTGCGTTTACAAAACCGGATTTGACGTTAGAAGCTTTTGATTGCTCAGGTGTACCATAGTGTTTAAAGTGCTGTTTTTAACTTTGTTACATTATACCATAATTAAGGCTCCGCAGTGAGATGAAACGCGTAGGTTTCTGCCTTTATAACCTGCACCGTTTATGCACATGATGTGTGCTATTTTAACCCTATAGCGCAATAAGACGTACCTGTACGTTTTATTGCGCATGGGGTAGTATGCAGAGGGTTCACGGGCTGAGCCCTCTTCATACACGCCGGGTGCTTGCTTCATTGCTAACACCCGCGATCGGTGCTTGTACGGTGCGGCGTGGGCGCCACCATCTTGGCTCCGATGTCATCGGGGAGTGGCAATCCGATGCCATGACAGCCTCAGTTTACACAATGATCCGAGGCTATCATGTTTTAGGCCATCTATTACAATGTGCGATCTGCACATTGTAATAGATGGTGTGCAAAATCCCCATATACTGCCATACTGTAGTATGGCAGTATATGGTAGGATCGATCAGACAACCTAGGGTTAAAGTACCCTAGGGAGTCTGAAAAATAGTAAAAAAATTAAAATAAAAAAAAATTTAAAATTCTATTTAAAAAAACTAAAAATTCAAATCACCCCCGTTTCCCTAGAACTGATATAAATATAAATAAACAGTAAAAATCATTAACACATTAGGTATCGCTGCGTCCGAAAATGCCCGATCTATCAAAATATAATAATGTTTTTTTTACTGCATTTAACCCTGTAACGGAAAATAGTGCACAAAGTCGCAAATGGCATTTTTTTGCTATTTTGAAAAATATAAAAAATTCAATAAAAAGTGATCAAAAGGTTGTACAATTCTAAAAATAAAAGCATTGAGAATGTCATCGAAAGTCGCAAAAAATTACACCACCCTCAGCTCCATACACAAAAGTATGAAAAAGTTATTAGCGCAACTAGACGGCAAAATGAAGAATTTTTTTTTTTGTACATGAGGTTTTAATTTTTGTAAATGTACGAAAAATTTGGTATCCACGTGATCGTATTGACCCAATAAATAAATTAGACATGTCATTTGGAGCGCACAGTGAAAGATGTAAAATCCACACCCACAAGAAAACGGTACAAATGCGTTTTTTCACCATTTTCACTGCATTCAGAATTTTTTTTCCTGCTTCCCAGTATATGGCATAGACAATTAAATGCCATCACTATGAAGTGCAATTTGTTACGCAGAAAACAAGCCATCACAGAGCTCTCTACATGGAAAAATAAAAGAGTTATAGATTTTTGAAGGTGGGGTGTGAAAAATAAAGACGCAATAACGAAAAAGGGCCTGGTCCTTAAGGGGTTAATGGATACCCAATAAAGCGATTTTGGATTTTATATACAAGTGCTCCGGCTATTTCCATCTTTCCTAAAAAAAATTAAATTTTTTACTGCTATTTTAACAATGGATATCTCCATCTCATGACACCTAGAAACACAATCCTTCAATATTAAAGGGGAGGTTCTCTTGACAAAAGAATTGTGTTTCCAGGTACGACAGATGAAAAGATATAGCTATCTGAAGCTATATAGCTAAATAGCCATTCACAGCCAAATGTTGTGAAGAGCGAGTAGCAATAATCAGTGTCATGGCTTCATTAATGAGAGAGACAATGATGAGCAAGTGAATCTAATGTAAAAAGGAGGGGGTGGTGTATTTATAGTTAAAAAGAATTACATTACCGCATTGTAGGGAAATATTCTGGTTTGCAGATCAATTTTGCTGCAAAGATTTTCCCATAATCCTTAAGCAAAACTCTGCATTTTTGCATACATATTTTGCTGCACATTTCCTATAAAATTTTGCTTTAAGAAGTTGCTTTTCTGACACCTTTAATGCTGTCTTTCTAGTGAGGTAAACCTCAGAACCCAAAGCTTGAGCACTCTTAACCCCAAAATCACCTAATAAATGCACCCTAATGTTTTTCTCCACCCTTAGGCAATCGGCACACAACCATAGTTAGTCTATCAGAAAAAGACATGACGGGACTCCGTGAATCATAGTGATTTATTATACAAGGAGTCCCTTCTTATCTGCTCTTACTATGATTACAGTTCAATGATTCTGTTTTGCAAAGAAGCAGGGATTCCTAGCATCATATAACACTATGATGCATGGAGTCTCATTCTTTGGACTGTGGTTGGTCCGTGAAATGAGACCAGTGCATAGCCCGTTTTACGGTCATTTGTAACCAGCCTTTATGTACAAGGTATCTGAACTACTTAATATGTCTTTTAACCAAAAAGCTTTATTTATAAGAGTCAAATATCAAGATATATCAATATGCATGACTCGCAATAACCTTTTGTGGAATATAAAATCCGATGCATAATCTTGAGAAAGTCCTGTGATATAATGGTTATATGACACGGTCTGCATCTGTAGGTTAGGTGTAAGTCATTTTACCACCTTTTTGATGTCATAGTTTTCCACTGATTCATCGTCAGCCTCTATGTCATGAAAATCTGGCACTTCATTGGATATGTGGATTTCAATTGTACTAGCTTCAGAACCTAGCAAAAACAAAAGAGACTGCTATTCAGGAAACCAATCACCGAATTATTAAAAAAGGTAAGTGTATGTCTACAGTATGACATAAGCCACTAACACGTCATCTATGGGGTTTTCCATTGTTACCCCAGGGTACCAAGGACGGGGAAAAAAATAACATCTGTTTACCTCCCTTCAGCTTCTGGTTTTGTGCTCTGTGCCACAACATAGGTTCCTTGTGGTTGTGAAACCCGCTCCATCCAATGAATGGCAACAGTGGACCAAGTTAAACACTGGAAGTGAAGTCCTTGGAAAAAGTATGTGATGTCCCAAGTAAGAGGAGATCACTTTTTTTAATGAGGTAAAACCAGACGTACCAGAGCAATGTAAGAACAAGAATCCAGAGCAGTGTATGGTATTTACAATCTATTAAAAAATGACTGGAGCTCTAAGTCTGGTTATAGTTTTTTCAGACAAATTATTTGGATAGATCCTTCTAAATGTTCCGAAATGAACAGGACTACAACTGCAGAATAGATTCCCATTCAGATAAACATGCCAGGCAATTCTTCTTTTCATCCTGTAGAGATACGTTTTATGTGCATAAAATTCCATTGATGTGTTGATGCTCATCCACGCCTGACCCTGGGTTCCACAATACATTTAATTATATGTGAGTATATAATAAAGGAGAAGGTGATATTATCAGTACAGGCTACGCTATGTTTGTGCATTATCTCCTACAGTGAAGACACAATCAGAAGACTTTATGAGAAGTGCTGCATGGTGTGTCTGTGGTCTGAAGGGGAACGTATTCCGCAGTTGGAGTCCTGGTGATTTTGGATCTTTTAGAAAGAACTATCCATATAATTCATCTGAAAAAGCTATTACCAGATACATAGAGCTCCAGTCGTTATTTATTGATTGTAGACTTATGGACTTTCTGGAACGGTTGTGAACTGAGTAGCTCTATGGTTGGAGATGGAGTATGGGTATGTGTGAACAAATACATGGATGTCTTTTATTTTTGCTTACCATGGCCCCTAAGGTTTTACAGCTTTTAGGAAAACCCCTTTAAGGTGAAAATATTTTTACATGGGACCTGTCCTTTTTTGTCCAGTCTAGTAGTAACCCACCCAAATTACCTCATTGATATCCAGTGACAGTACAGTACATCTATACAAAATTATGTAAATGTCTTCCATTTAGTGCCATGGTGAGTGAGCATCAAGTATTTCTCTGGAGATCAGCACTTTCAGAAGACTACAAATACAGGAAAACTAACCGTGCATGTTAGAAAATAAGAAAAAAGATTATTATTAATTGTTGGGAACAGGGTGCAACAAGAGGCAACTTAACAACTGGATATAAAACATCAATAAAGATCAACTGAAGAAGGATGTATTCTTGACTTGGGTATATTAACAGCTTCTAAACCAACCAAGCAGATTGTTTTAGTCACAATAGTAAAATATATATATGTATCATTCATAATTATTACAAGGGTTATTTATAAGATTCTGTGAATCTAAGGCTCTTTAAATGCTTCTTTTGTTTTTGACACAGTTTTTCATCAGGGTGGCAAAAACAAACAGTGGCAGATCAACTCGAACTGTCTATAGGTTAGAACGGGTTAAAGTAATAATAAACATTTTTATTATAGAGTTGCTGGATGATAAATCACATTACAGGGGGTCTCCTACTTAAGAACACACAATTGACAGATGACCCCTAGTTACAAACGGACTGGTAATTGGTCATTTACTGTACTTTATCCCTAGATTACAATAAACAGCTATATCAGTTACTAAAGGTGTCTGCAATTAAGCTTTATTGTTAAACCTGGTTCTTAAGATCATCCAAAATTTTTAAAATCCAATTGACACAGAGACCAAAAAAAATTTGTCTGGAGTTACAATGATAAAATATACAGTTCCGACTTACTTACAAAATCAACTTAAGAACAAACCTACAGAACCTATCCTGGAGGTAACCCGGGGACTGCCTGTGTTACACAGTCTAGTCTCATTTTATGCCTCTTATTAGTTGGCACGGTTTGCAACAAAAAAATAGCATTGGCCTAGTTTTTGATAACCAATGTTGTGACTCCAGCCATGTCCATTTTTGCAGCATCCCCCATGACGCCATGCCCTTGTTTTGTACAAGTCAATAAAATCTGCAAAATTGTCTAAAATATGTTTATAAATACAGCAAAAGGCAAATAATACTGTTTATTTAATATATAAGACTCCTTTCTGACAACAGATGTTAATCTATTATTAAGGGAAATCTATTGTCAGAATCATGCATGATAAACCAGGAACACTTACTTATACATCCAGGCACTATGCCTGTGGTAATCTTCTTAGAATTGTTATCCACGGCCTCCTGCCTTCTAAAATCAGCTTTTATAATTATACCAATGAGCCAGAATGGGTCTGGGTGGGATGGCGGGGAGCACTACCAGAGCCCCTCTGTGCTGCAGATTCACAGGCTGTTAAGAAGATTACTACAGTCACGGTGCCTGGACCTTTGAGTAAATGTTTCTGGCTCTTCATGCTTGATTTTGAAGTAGATTTCCTTTAATCAGTCATTTGAGAATAATAATGATTCCTTTACTTATATAGCGCACACAGATTATGCAGCGGTACACAGAGTTTGCCAATTCGGTCCCTGTCCCCAATGGGGCTCACAATATAATCAGCCATCTCAGTGCTCTTTTGCCAGTCTTGTAAGCAAGACAGAATTCAAGAAAATTTTCTAAGTGTAAAGCAGATTAGGAGGTAAAGTGAGAGGAGAATAAGAACCAAATTAGATAATTAGATATTAGATTTGATGAGATAGAAGACAACGTATTTACTTGGACTATTGATTTATGGTATAAAAATTACTGACCATTTTAAGTAGCTGTTTTTGCCAAATATCTAACTTAACAGGGTTGGCCACTTAACCCCAAGTTTTCTGCTTTCTTGATATGTAAAGTGAAGCCTCCTGTCTATTACCTCATCAGCCAGACATAAAATGGCCGCAGATCGGCGGTCATGTGATCTATATCTGTCCAAGAGCAATCACCCATGATAGCATTCATTAACATAAGTGTAATGTCCTGGCAGGGTAATTGCTCATGGACAGATATAGATCACATGACCCTCGATCTGCGGCCATTAGGTAAAAGACATGAGGCTTCACTTTACATATCAATAAATCAATAAAGGGCCAACCCCTTTAAAGTTTTTTTAGCAACCCTTTGCCCTACCAAATATCATGTGCCATTAATACATCCTTGTAAATCATGGCACACACTCTATTTCAATGAAAATGTAACTTTATTTACATCAATTTTTTTGTACAGGACAATACAATTATATCCTTCCACCATGTGGGATCACCAGGCGGAGTACAGATACACAATAGTTGCTATTCAGTCTCACATAGACCTTCATCAGGCTAAATCTGTAGGTGACATTAAAGTGTCATGTTAGGAAGAATACTGGTCTTTCTTTGGGGAATTCAGTACCTGCCTTGGGCTCCTTCACATTCTCAGTGAAACAGCACCATAGCTCCCCCATGCTGTGTCACATGGGCTAACCACATCTTGTCTCCTAGTAGAGACATAGCACATTCGGGAGGTTTATAGAAATATTGAGAAAAAAGTACTTTTTTTATATTTTTTTCTCAGTTTTAAATGAGAGGAATGAATCAGATTCTTACCTTCATTATTTTTGTGAATTTTTTTTACAAATTTACTAATCTTCCTTTGCCATTATATAATAACATTGTGTATTGTGGATTGTGCATCGACTACCATCCTTGGTAAATTGGAGAATTTCTGGTTATTCTCTGAGATATACTCCCATTACCTTCAGAAAGCATGCTTAGAGCTTCATCAGTTTGGTTGCTATTTCCCATTTCAGACTTGTTTGGGTCTTGGATGTAGCCAGGATAGTTCAGAAAGGAACCAATCATTCCATTGCGTGCTGACTCTACGGCCGAGGAGCTGGACACAGGTTCCCATGGGATTTCTTTTTGCTGAGATCTGAGTCTTATGCTCCAACCTGTCCATCCATAAAATGCCAGTGTAAACAGGAATCCCTGCATTGGATTCAGTATGCCCTAAAAATATATTTTATAGGATATTATATTTGTAGTACAGTGCACCTAAATACTGTCAAAAAACATGTGTCCCTAAAGGCTAAAAGTAAATGTTGCCATATGTAGTGGAACCTCTCTAAAAGATTAACCATTTTGGAAAGACCAAATACTTATCAATGCCAAATTTACTTTGTATGATATTTTGCTGTGTCAACCATAATACTTACTGAATTCTTCCATAGAACCCCCTAGAACAGGGGGGCACAAACCACGTGTTGCGACCTGCACCACGCTCATTGGTGAAGGAGGCTGGATAATGGTGAGTTCGAACATAGAACCAGAGCCAGCCCCAAGCATTGTCGCAGGAGAGGAAAGAGAGAGAAAGTCCAGAGTAGAGCAGGAAGGAGAAGAGGAGACAGGAGAAATGAGTATTTGTTTTTTATGTTTTTGTCAGGGGTCTCCTGTATTATATGTTTACTCTGCGGTTTCCACTATTATTAATTTGCTCTAGGTGTGTCCCGTATTATAGGTCTGGGATTCTCTAGTATTAGTCATCTGCTCTGGGGTCTCCAGCATGATCCGTTTGCTACCTGGGCTCCAGTATCATAGGTCTGCTCTGGGGGTAAAATTATTATAGTCTGCTCTGTGGGTCTCCTGTATTATAGGACTGGTGTTTCCAGTGTTATACATCTACTTTAGGGGAGGTCTTCAGTGTAATAGTCTGCTCTGGGGAGTCACCAATATTATAGTCTCTCCAGGGGTTTCCAGTATTTTACATCTGCACTGGGGTCTCCAGTATTATACTTCTGCTTTGTGGGGCTCTCCAGTATTATCATATGCTCTAAGGGAGTCTCCATCAATATTACTGGCTGGTTTGAGCAATTTGGTTGTTGTGGTTGCATTTGAGCTGTACTGTAGTTGTTGGTGCATCTTGGGTGCTAGTTACTGTTGCAGCCCCTTGAGCAGTATGACAATAAAGTTTATGCATCCCTGCACCCCTAGCCCCTGCACACCAGCTTCTAACCTACATCGATTTACAGTCACAAATCATAGCCACATGCTACACAATGGGTAGGTGAACTCCCCCGCAATTAGAATCTAATAGAAACAATTGAACTGCCCCAGATATTTTATTGCAGGTTAGTCATTGATGATTCCTATTAGGAACCCACAGTTAGTGTGTGTCCCTGATTTTTTTTGTAGCAAAATATGCCAGAATTTAGACCCATTTTGATCAGTAACTCTCCACCAAAAAGTCAGTTTTACTTTTTGATAATCTAGTTCCTCAAAAAATGACTAAATATAGAACAGTGACCTCCTCAGAAGACATGAGGAGCACAGAATAGAAGTAGAATGAATTCATGGGCGGCTTACCATGATGAACCATGTGATAAGTGCTGCATTCCTGACATTTTTCAGATGATCTTCATTTATGTTTGGCTGCATTTCCAGATAGAACAAAAGGCTTTCATTGATAATATTGGACAACCAACTGATAAAAAGATAAAAAAAAAACCATATATCAACTGTGGTGGAAAGGACACATTAGTTACTCTCTCCTGATCAGTAAAGACAAAGCATTTTTTTCAAAGTAACTTAATTATTAGCAGGTAACAATTAAATATTAACCCCTTAATTTCAGCATTTTACACAACTTTATGTATATCCTTACATTATTTAATTCTACATATGAGACAGATGAGCCCCTATTAACATATACATTTAGAGCTTCCTATCTACACTTAGGCCACATTCAGACGAATGCGTGCTCGTCCAGCCTTAATGCAGGGGAAGTCTTTGGGGAACGTATATATGGCCGCAAATTTGCGGTTGTATATACATCATTCTGGTAGTGTGAATGGGGCCTTACTCTGACTATTCCTCACTGCCATCAGCATTGATAGAGTAAATGACAGAACCTCCGAAAAGACACTGTTAAAAGTCAGTAGGTTCCGTTCTGTATCATCTGGATCCCTGGTACTATGAATCATGTGTCATAGCCATTAAATCTATGGTATGACTGCGTACTGTGTAGCTGCTTTCCAAAGGCTTAGGCAATACATGTAGGATTAGAAATGCCAGTGCCTGGGATCTCATCCATTAGTGACAGGTTGCGTACCCTGCACAACCTCATATCATGATGATCATGCCCTGTGATGGCATCATGTAGCATCCAACAGGCAAGTTAAACACATTTAATGCTTAATTTGTATTTGATTCTAAATCAAAGCCTCTAAGAAAGCTTTTTTTTCTTTGTTTTCTCACAATCTGAAAACAATTACCATATCATGAACACCAACATAATCTTGAAGAAGCGTATCTGAATTTCAGTTCCAAGGCGTCTCTCATTCTCTGTGTATATTCCTTGTCTTCCTTTCAATAATGTGGCAACTAGTGAAACATAAATAACATGTAAAAAGTAGACATATAAATATTGAATAAAGCCTCTGTCTCATTCCAGTGGGTTTTGAGGGGTCATGACTTTTCACTGAAAACACATTAGGGCACATTTACTTACAGGGTCACCGAAATTCACAGAAAGTGCATTGTCCAATTGTATTGCACCATGCGTCCATTCACTAAGATCATGCGTCTAATATCCTGCATGTGTCGCTTCCCCACTCAGGTCCAATAGAGTTCACCATCTTTTTAGTGGTGCATCTAAGTGCTAGGGCTTGCGTCACAATTTGAAAGTTAAACCTGTGCTTAGTCGCATTGTCCAACGGTACATCCCCAAATTGTGTCGCATGGAAGCGAGGGTTGCATGCACCACAATCCCAGTGCACTCACTTCTTAAATACCTGTGGAAGCCATTTTAGCACCAAAAACAGTGCAGTCCAACAAAAGTGTGCACAACCCTTAGTAAATGAGCCGCAGTAAAAGAGGGCTACATGGAAGCAAATTAACTCATACCACCAACATGGGAGTAGCTGGGAGTAGTATGAAATTCAAGATATTTGGCTTTGAGAATAATATAACAATTTTGTCCCTTGTGGGGAAAAAAACCCCAAGCCAGGCAAAGAAGGTCACAACCCTCTTAATAAAAATCTTAGTTATGAAACATTAAAACCTAATTACATTTAGTGGCCGATTTTGCGCCGATTTTCCCTTAATTGCCCTGGGTTTTTGGCACACGCGATCGGATTGTGGCGCATCGGCGCCTGCATGCACGCGATGGAAATCGGGGGCGTGGCCTAAGGAAAACACGCCGGATTCTGAAAAACCGCCGCATTTTTTTAAAAAAGTGTCTCTGGGCACGCGTTTACCTGCACCCAGCAACGGATCGTGAACTCCGGTGGACCTCGGCGGACTTCAGCGCTGGACACGTGCTTACCTGCAACCAGCAACGGATCGTGAACTCTGGTGGACCTCGGCGGACTTCAGCGCAGCACTTGATAAATCTGCCTCATTATATCTCTAAAGTAATCTTGTGTGTCATGCAGTATGGGGGCTATACACAAAAACCGTAATGTAATTAAATATATACTAAAATTGCTGTTTCTAGTAGGATCTCAGCATCAAGCAATTCAGTTTTCCCCAAATATTCCTTTGCAGAGGATAGGAGATAACATCAGTTTGGTGGGCGGCAGACATCCTGACACTCCTTTCGTTGTCTATTGGAATGGCGAAAATACCTGAGTACAACGCTCAGTCATGTCAAGCAGTGTCAGAGAGGATAATTCAGATTGCAGTAATAAGCTCAATGATGTGTTCGGCTATTTCTGCCAGTCACATATAGCATATTTTTATCAATCAGTGTTAACAGGACCCTTGTGCTTGTGATCGGTTGAAATCTCAGTCAGATCCCCATGAATCAGATTGTATCTTGGAACAACCAAGTGGTTTAAACAGGATCCCACAAATATAAGCTTCGTTAAATTTTTTGCTGAAAAATCCCTACTCGGCTTATACTCAAATATATACAGTATATATATGAAACCTAATATTTAACAGCGGCACTTAACCCCAGAGTCCTCTTCTCCTCACCTATCCCTTGTGGCTCTTGGTGTGTCTTTTTGGCAGTGCGGGCAGAGGCGTCTCTATGCCCTCTACCCACTCACTGCCATGTGACATCATAACATGTGTGCAGACAGAGCATATAGACACGCATCTACCCACACTACCAGAAAGACGCCAGGAGCCGCAAGTGATACAAAAGGAGAAGAGGACACTGGGGGTGAGCGCAGGGCATTTTATTACTTGTGTGGCTGCTTCTGCAGGGCATTTCATTACTGGGGGAGAGCTGCATGAGACATGTCATTACTGGGGGAGGGCTGCATGAGGCAAGTCAATACTGGGGGAGGGTTGCATGAGGCATGTCATTTCTGGGGGTGGGCTGCATGAGGCATGTCATTACTGCGGGTGGGCTGCATGAAGCATGTCATTACTGGGGAGGCTGCATGAGGCATGTCATTACAGGGGGAGAGCTGCATGAGGCATGCCATTACTGGGGGAGGGTTGCATGAGGCATGTCATTACTGGGGGAGGGCTGCATGAGCCATGTCATTATTGGGGGGGGGGGTTGCATGAGGCATATCATTACTGGGGAGGGCTGCATGGGGCATGTCATTACTGGGGAGGCTGCATGAACATGTCATTACTGGGGGGGGGGGGATTATTGGGCATTTTATTACTGGGGGAGAATGCATAGTGAATTCCATTCCTGGAGAGGGCTGCATGGGGCATATCTTTAGTGGGGGAAGAGCTTCATGGGGCATTTCATTACTGAAGGAGGGCTGCATGGGGCATTTCATTACTGAAGGAGGGCTGCATTGGGCATTTCATTACTGGAGGAGGGCTGCGTGGGGCATTTCATTACTGAGGAGGTTGCTGGGCTAAAACGGCTTGCACGGGTATTTAATTAGCGTGTGCGCTGGTATTGTGGCTCATGCAACCCTGTTTGTGGCGTAGCTGTTCTGGCTTCCATGTGACATATTAGGGGGCGTGCCGTCGGACGGTCTGACTGATTAGGACTGATTGTGGTATTTAATTTTTAAATTGTGTCGGACAATGCACTTTCAGGGAACTCCAGTGACCCTGTAAGTTAATGTGCCCCTTAGTGTGAATACCTCCAACACAATGGGGCTTATTTACTAAGAGCCTCGACCGCATTTCCGTCGGGTTTTCCGACATTTTCGTGGATCGTGCAAGGGATTGCAGCAAACGCGATCGGATTTTGACGCATCGGCGCCGTGTTTCACATGACACACATTGGGGGGCGGGCCGTCGGATTCGGACAACGTGTGGGATTTAACATTTAAATTGTATCGCAATACCAAGCACTTACATGCACCGGGAAGAAGAAGGTGAACTCCGGCGGATCTGAGCAGAGAAGTGACACATGCAGGATCTCGGGCGCACCATCTTTGTGAATCGCGGAAGCTGTGCAGGATCGTCGGACAGGGACGGGTACGTAAATGGGCCCCAATGTGCTGGTAAATCCCGAACTAAACACACAAAATACATAATGTGAATATTTCCCAACACAGTGGGGCACATTTACGTTCCGGTTCACTGAAAGTGCATTGTCCAATGATAATGCACTGTGCTGCGATTCACTAAGATCGCGAGCGCAATATCCTGCATGTGTTGCTTCCCCGCTCAGGTCCGACAGAGTTCACCTTCTTTTTCATGGAGCATGTAAGTGCTTTGGCTTCAAAAGTGACACAATTTGAAAGTTAAATCCCGCTCTCAGTCCGAATCACTCAGATAGTCCGATGGCCCGCCCCCTGAATTGTTTTGCATGGAATCCAGTGCAGCTGCTCCAAAAGTCGATCGTGTGTGCCAAAATCCCAGCACAGACACTTGCTAAATACCTGTACAAGCAGTGTAATCGCTGAAAAAGGTGCACAGTCCGACGAAAGTGCGCTCGGCGACCCTTGGTAAATGCATCTCAGTATGTTAATGAATCATAGGCTAAATACATTACCAAATGCAGTGTGTGATTACTGGGCCACATAAAGTGTTAGTAAATGGTGGGTACAACTTTTGGCAAACATTTAATGTGAATGTTGCATAAAAGAATGCACCTATTATTTCAACAGATAAAATGCATTGTTGTGCACATTTGTGAATACCTCCCAACACAACATGTGTTGAATGAATTGAACCCGCTTATGGACACAAGTGTAAACACTCTCCAACACAACATGCTACGGTAGTAGACAACATTGCTGGACAAATAGTAGCAAGTTAGGGCTTATTTACTAAGGGTCTGTGGCCACACTTTCGTTGGATTTTCCAACGTTTTCGGGATTTGTGCCTCTGTGACAGGTATTTATCAGGGGATTGTGTCATGCGCGATCAGATTGTAGCGGGGCTGCGCCGGCTTTCATGCGACAAAAATCAGGGGGCATGCAATCTGACTGATTCAAACTGAGCGCGGGATTTAACACTCAAATTGTGACGCAAGATCAAGCACTTACATACACGAAGAAGATAAACTCTGTCGGCCCTGGCCTGGGAAGCGACGCATGCAGGATATCAGGTGCACGAACTTAGTGAATCGCGGCAAGTGCATTCCGGTCGGACAATGCACTTTCGGTGAACTCCTCCGGACGGGTAAGTAAATGTGCCCCATTGTTGGACTAATAGTGTAAAACCCTCCAAACACAATGTGGCACATTTACTTACCTGCTCCCGGCGTGATTCCCGATCCGGACCGTCCAACGTGGATGAACTCTGCCACGATTCATGGAGATCGTGTGCCCGCTATCCTGCATGTGTCGCTTCCCCGATCAGGTCCGCTGGAGTTCTCCTTCTTCTTCCCGGTGCATGTAAGTGCATGGCTTGCGACACAATTTTTAAGTTGAATCCCTTGGTTTGTCCGAATCCGTCGGATCGTCTGATGGCCCGCCCCCCCATTTGAGTCGCATGAAAATCCGATTGTGTGCGCCAAAATCGCACATCCCATCAATTGGTAGATTTCCTTTAAAGTATATCTATCCATTATGTAAACTTGACGCTAAAGAGGCACAGGTTATTGTGAAAATACACACCATGGATTATTTGGCTGAGCCATTTGAGTAATTTGAGTATTTCAAAGCTGCTACATAGAATATTAAAGACTGGTGCACAATTTACCAGTCATAAATTCCCCCTTGTGACATTCTGCTCCCCATCTCCATAGAGCTTCTACACCTCTGACACATCAGGCAGCTTCTGCCTTTAAAACAGAATACAGGGGAAATTGTACAGTAGAAAGCAGAAGAATGCTCAAAATAAGGGGAGACAGGATCACTTTTGTCTTATTGCAAAATTATAACAAAGTATTACAGAGCACTATTGATGTGTACTTTTGTTCTATGATGTGTCATTTTGCTGAAAGCATTTACACAGATCTTGGTTTATGATAACCTACAATTTACAACATTTAAAAATACAGAACAAAATATATATCATGCCAAGCTTTCTTACCTGCTAAAACAGTTCTTCTAAACAGGATAGGATTGGCTATCATTACCAGCAGAAGAGGTGCATAAGTAGTGATATAATGGGGAACTGCATGTTCTAGACCTTCCTCACAACTAGAATACAAGACAGGACCATTGTATCATTTATTATTACACACAAGCAATGGTAAAGGGCCTATTCCCATCAACTATGTTCCAACTATACATTACATTAAAATCGGATATGCCCCTATAGTATGATTGGATGAGCATATGCCATCTATCTTTGCCACAACTTTACTAAAATTATTTGCAATACAAATAGATCCGGCAAAAAAACACTGCATAGGATGGCATAAGAGGCCTTGTGACCACCTAATACATGTATACAGGGCCGGCTCCAGGTTTTAGTGGGCCCCTGGGCGACAGAGCCTTAGTGGTCCCCTCCTTGGACCGCTCTCCAGTGGCCTGCGGACACACTGACCCTGGGGACACACTGATCCCCCCCCCACCCCCCCGGGGACACACTGATCCCCCCCACCCTGCGGACACACTGAACCCCCCCCCCTCCCCTGCGGACACACTGAACCCCCCCTCCCCTGCGGACACACTGAAACCCCCCCCCCTCCCCTGCGGACACACTGAACCCCCCCCCCCCCGCTCCCCTGCGGCCACACTGAACCCGGACACACTGAACCCCCCCTGCTGACACAATGACCCCCTCCAGACACATTGAACCCCCCCTCCCCCTGTGGGCACAATGACCCCCCCTGCTGACACACTAACACCCCCCCCTCTCCCCCTGTATACACACTGACCCCCCCTGACCCCGTCCCCCCCCCCCCGGCGGACACCCTGACTCCCCTCCGGAAAAGAAAAAATTCACCTTTCCTGGTTCCCCCGGAGCAGCGCCTGCAGCCGTCTTGGGCCTGGGCCTCCCGTACGTGCCGTCTCTGAAGCCGGCACACGTGATCCGATGACGTCATCATGTGCGCTGGCTCCAAAGCCGTCGCATACCCTGCGGAGCGCTGCATCGTGGGAACCGGGACAGGTGAGTTGTAGATTCTGCCTCTATGCTGCGCTCCCAACCAGCGCAGCATAGAGGCAGAAAAGCGATCGATCCGGATGGTGATCAATTGTACCAGTGTCTTATAGCGACACTGGTACAATTGATCCGGGGGCCCGAGTGGGCCCCTCCAGTACCCCGGCACTTGCCCGGGTTGGCCGGGTGCTGGTGCCGGGCCTGCATGTATACCCATGGTGGTACTCAGAGCCCTTTCCATGGACACCCAGGCCGTTACCACAGCACAGAGTTCACCGGTCAGGACTCAAGGCCTACTCCTGCAGTCCCAGGTAGTTATGGATATGCCAGGTTCGTTGCTATTCCATCTATACATCCTGAGCTGCCCGGGACTGCAGGAAGAGCAATGAAATATGGGAATAGCTGGTTTATCGTTGTAATTCTGTCTCTGGTCCCTATGATTCTTCTTGTTCAGTGGGACCATGAAGGGAAGCTATGATAATCTGAATTTCTTTTAATGTTATTGGTATCTGCAGATGCCAATACAATTGAAAGCTGTGGAAGAACAGAAAGCAATATGTAGTTGCTTAATTTCTTGTGTTGGCACTTCATAATAAGTGGGAATTGGTTGCAGTTTGGGCACTCAGTCTCTAAAAGGTTCCCCATCATCCACTGGTAGGAACTTTTGTCACAGACAACCCCTGTTGATGTTAAACAGAAGAATATAAATGTGTGATAAAGTTATTGTGAGACTCCTCTCTTGGCTCAATGTACTGTATACACTAGTGACATATGACATTGTAATACATCATGAAATGGCTGCAGCCCCGTTACATGATGGCTGTGAGTACAGTTTAACACTGAGGGAACAGATTCATTATTTGTGCCCATAAAATTATCTATACATGCTATGATAAGGCCATACCTGCCTTGGAACATGTACAGCACATTTAGAAATGACCTCCATTTGATCCTACAATGTAGTGAACATGAGGTAATATCAAATAATAGGGAGCATAAAGCTCTTCTAATGTAAAGGTAAGTTGCACAAATAAACACTAAGTGATGGCTGATTTTTCATTTTTGGCTGGAATGTTAATCTAATGGTGACTATCAATCAGAACAAAATACCTTCTTCTCAGTTTCCAGCCTGCTCCTAAATGCCACAGAAAGTGAGCCCACAATGGTTTCATTTGTAACAGCAATTTAGCCTTGAGGCATCTCCTATATTTATGAATAGATCGTGTTTACCTTTCAAGGGTAAGGTCAAGGGCCAAATAGACCTTGAACATAAGGTGGTTTGTACAAGAGACCTTCTAATAACAAAGAATGTTAATGGGGTCTGTGGGAATTAAAAATGAACTAAAGACTGACTAAAATGAGCAATAGCGTCAGGCATTCAAAGGAGATTCCTTCCAAACATCCATGGATTATAGGGAAAAAAAGCATTTTGCAATCTTAATACCAATAATATGCATATGCAACCAGATAAGGCACAATATTCAGGAAGTCCTGAACAAACTTAAATATAGTTTGTGAAATCCATCAAACACTTAAAGGGAATCTGTCACCACAAATGCAGGAGTCCTAATAGCTAACTGACACCCTTCTTTTGCCCACAAATAAACTTTATGCTTTATTACCTGGCATGAGAGGGGGGAATATTCTGCTCGGCCGGCCATTCCCATTTACTCCTCCCCATGTCCCATGTCTTCTCCCAGCATGGCATGTAACCTGTTGTGCAGCTGTGTGGAAAATTGAGAGAGAGCTCTGCTTTATCATTGAGCAATTCACGTTAACTGACCAGGGTGATGTCAGCGACGGTAAGATTTGCAATGTCTACCCCATGCATGTATCTGATCCCATTAAATCACAGCAGGAGGCATGCTGTGATTTCATGTGATCAGATAAATACTTGGGGAAGATGTTGCAAATCTTACAGGGTAAAAGACACTGGTCACGTGACTTGAAATGCTCAAAGATGTAAAGTAGCTTTCTCTCAATGTTCCACACAGTAGCAGTTTAGTGGTGTGGTTCAGTTTAGAAATACACAAAATTATGGCTACACGAAGCTTTACTGAAATGTCCCTAAAGCTTCATGCATATGACTGTCTTTGGGATATATATTCCACAAACAAATTGACTCCTCCCCATGCTTTAATGTTGCATTATAGTGAGGAATGTTTTTGCATAATTGAAAATAGATTGCCAAAACTAGAATTAGTCAGAGATTATCAACAATGGTTAAAGGAGTGTCCAATGTGAAAAAAACTGTTTATGACCTTTTCTTAAGATAGGTCATTAAAAGACTGTAAAAAATTACTGGAAACACAGAAAAACAGAAGAAGGTGCTTCCAGGTGAAATTATCCTTGGCTTCTCAGAGGCTAATCTGCAGGTGTAGGTCTTCTCATCTGATGAGGTTGTACAGTCAGGCACAACTCCTTTGAAGTTCTTCTTTACCATTGAAGCCATGCTGCCATGTCCTCACCCAACTGCCTTCTGTGGTAGGTCTTCTTAAGATACCTGTAGAGGTTTGGGACCCCCAGGGTGTACTTCTATACGCATGCCCAAGTTTACTACAGGCTCTGTGAGCATGCAGTGAGCTCCATTACTGGAGACTCCATTTGCTTCTGCCACCCCCACCAGTCACCGATTGATGGTCTATCAACCAGAAAACCCCTTTAAGATACAGGCAGTCCCCGGGTTACATACAAGATAGGGTCCGGAGGTTTGTTCTTAAGTTGAATTTGTATGTAAGTCGAAACTGTATATTTTATAATTGTAGATCTAGACAAAAAAAATTTTGGCCCCAGTGACAATTGGAGTATAAACATTTTTTGCTGTAATGGGACCAAGGATTATCAATAAAGCTTCATTACAGACACCTTACAGCTGATCAGTCTGGGACTAAAGTAAAGCATTCAGAGAGCTTCACCAGAGGTCAGAGGGGTCTGTCTGTAACTATGGGTTGTCTGTAAGTCGGGTGTCCTTAAGTAGGGGACTGCCTGTAGTTCAGTTGATCAAAGCAGAATTCAAGGTGATCAAGAAATGGTTTTCAAATGGTTCTCATCAAAGCATTGTAGATTTACTCACCCTGCTTTTAAAAAATATTTTTTTTTATATTAGATTGTGATCAAATTATTTCTATAATGTGTGCATCACATCAAAAAGGAATAGTGTATTTAATATTGTATAATAATGTATTTTCATGGTTAAATATAGTCCTGAATAATACATGCAGTATGATGATACTCACTTTGATACTGAAGGGTAGTAGAGCATTGCAACACCTTCTACACATAGTAGTATTGCCAAGCCCCAGGTCATCATGTGGTACAGAACAATCGTGCTGCAAAGATAATAAGATCTTGTTGTATTTTGTTAGAATACAAAACCAGTCATCTAAATATTTTATAGCAGTGAATTTTGATCCATTAGTCACAAGAGAGCCGTATATGAAGTCTCAAAGGTTCCTCATAAACATTGACTTACAAATATCTAAAAAATATCTGCTGCCAGGGTTAGACTTAGTTCTTGGGCACTGCATAGCTACCCACAATCCAACACCTAAAATGTGCATTGAAAGCTAGTATATTCAAGGTGGTGAGAGTGTATAATAATGGTCTCCTACATAATCTCCCACTTAAAGTGTACTTGACTGCACGCAGGACCCTGAGGCTACATTCACACGGACGTATGAAAACAACGTATCCGTACCGTACCGTACCGTTTTTTACGGATTACATACGGCCACATTCATTTCAATGGACAATACGTCTGACCATTTATATTGCCGTTGTTAACTCCGTTCCGTACCGTACCGTATACTAGCCATATAAAAATATAGAGCATGTCCTATTTTCTCCCGTATTTCAGTTCCGTATGCCCTAGAAGTCTATGGGGACGTATAAAATACGGGTTACATACATGCTGCATACGTATGAAAAACGTCACGTATATACGGCCCGTAAATGTGAATGTAGCCTTATTCCTATTGTCAGAGTGCTCCATAGTCTACCTTTTGCAATCTATCCAGCGTCTAGGCCACTGGTGGTATGCTACCATTGGCACCCATGCTACAGGTGGCACTCAGAGCCCTCTCTGTGGGAACCAGGGCAATCACTTCAGCACATAGACAGTCCACAAAGCATCATCCTGCAGTCCCACATTGGGATGTGCCATGCACTGACACATTGGCATTAAATATATTGCAGCTCCTGCTCTGGGCGCTGCAGTTCTTCGGATATGCAAATACTTTTTCCAGGATGGGACAAGGAAAACAATGCCTCCTTTTGCTGGCTTGAAAGGCGGCCGCTTTCACATCAAGCACGACTTTCAAAAGAGAGGCCAATGTCCTAGGGTCAGGAAGTAAGAGTTCTCTTTATGGAGATAATTATCCCCTCTTTTAATAGTATTGGTGTCCTCAGGAAGCCAATGCCACGGAAATCTGTGTCAGAGCAGGGACATAAAGCTACTACTTAAATTGTTCAATTACTTTGAGATAAATAAGTGAATTTTGGGTAGCAGTTTGAGTACTTGGTCTCTAAAAGGTTCAACGTCGCTGATCTAAGCTCATTGTTCTGTCTAGACACAATACCAATTCCTCTATCCTGTACCAGTCACTGTACTGACTGCCACTTCACTTAACATTTTATTCTACAAGGTCAATAACTTTTCATCAAACAGACAACCATCCTTCTCCCCTCCAGATTTGCTTTTCCCTGATTGGGGAGTTAGATCTCATAGAAGTTTCATGCTTATTCATGCTAAAGTCACAGCAGCTAGGCCTCATTCCACCAGCAGCAAATCTACAGACCGCAGAGAGACATGGTGCTGGGAAATGAAGATTACAAATCACAGAATGACCCCACTGGACTGCTCATAACTGAAGAGGTTGTTAATAGCTTAAATAGGCTTTTACTTCTCACTCCCACTCTCCTCCAATTGTTGTCTTTTTCGCTACCCAATGTCGAATAGGGAATTGAACTGGATGGGACTACATTTTGCCAGCCTTAGAAAATATGTTACTCATGTTACCCAGCAACTGAACTAAAGCTTAAACCCCACTATTATTAGAGATTTCCAAGACTTTTCACTAGCTGCACTAGTTTTCTGGAATGTGCTATTGCAATTGGGATCTTTCCCAAAGTCCAGACTTTCTACGGTAGTACACCCTCTCACATTCCCTGATCTCTCACTTTTCAGTTAAGCCTCCTTCTACCATTGCTACTATTCTACTGATTTGCTTGTATTAAACATTACACTTCGCAGCTTTTAATAACTTTTGTACTTTGCATTCTTATACACTTCACTTTAAATGGGTTGTCCGAGTGTTTAAAAATATATATAGGTGGTCTAGGGGGTAGGGAGGGGCTATAAAAATTTCTTTTTCTGGCGCTCCCATTGTCCCAAGCTACTGCCCTTTGGTGCAGTGACCCTGTCTTGTTACAGAGGCAGGCTTCACTCCCACAACTTCTGCCCACCCATCCCCTGGCCCAACACAGTTTCAGTGTGTATCAAGCGTGGCGGCTGGGGACAGGTAGGCGTGCTGTGAGGGCAGAAGTTGATGAAGCAGAACATGCCTGCTTCTGTAAACAATCAGGCAATGGACAACAGGAGCATCGGAAAAGGTAAGTATATGTTTATCTTTTTTTACAGCCTTTATTTTTTATTTTTTTCAACTTTCGGACAACCCCTTTAATGTTTATGTATTATAACAGTATTCATGTGACTCACATATGTACGTTAGGGGACTTAGATTGGTTTCATGCTCCAGTTTATGTCGGTCTACTAGATGTCCAATACTTTAAATTTTGCTTTTTGCTTTCTAATTAAACTTCAGCTCAGATCATGCCCTTATCAAACCTTTTCATATTTGTCTCTCAATCCCTCATGTGAAATACAGATGAGTTTTGTTTCGCCTATGGCTATCCATAGAAAGTAAGAACGACGTCTTTGTACCATGTGGATAATGTGTGAAGGAAAGCATGACTTCCCAAATTTCATTATTTTTCTAATGTAACCTTACTCCAAACTGTACTTCACTGAGTTATGGAAGAGCTTTTATATGGCTCATTAAGAATTTTGGTAACTATATTTTGGTCAAATAAACTGAAAGAAAGGGTTAAGGGGATGTTTTTTTCTGTAGAACTTAATATGAACTGTCAAAATACATCCAGACATGCAGACAAGGTCAGTGTTAGACTGGCCCACCAGAGTACCAGAGGATCCTCCGGTGGGCCCTCGCTCAACCCAATACTGAACCCTAGCGGTCCATCAGAAAACAATACAATTTGGAGGCTTCTAGAGTATATTTGTTGGGGGATAATGAAGAGAGGGCCCCCATATTGATTTTCTTTGGTGGGCCTAAGGAAAACCAGTCCTGTGCTGTGTGGTGAAAAGGAAATGTAAATCAGAAATATACAGTGGCACCTCTAAGCCAGCTAATCCCAATTGCATAGCAAGCTTGATAGAGTCACTGTCCTATAGGGGGTCTTTAGAGTCTACTATGATTAAAGGAGTTGTCTGAGAGCGTAAAAAACAATTGGTGGCTGGGAGGGGGCTGGTTAAAAAAATAAACATGTAGTCACCTCCGCGGTCCCTGCCTGTGTCCCACGCTTCCATCTCTCTGGTTGAGGAAGCTGGCCAGACGCTGAGCGCAGCGCGTCTTGTAAACAAACAGGGGCACGGACCGGAGAGAGGGCCAGGGGGACCGCGGAGTTAAGTAAATGTTTTTGTTTTTTTTAACTAGCCGGCCCCCGGCCACCAATGGGTTTTTTTGCGCTCTCGGACAACACCTTTAATAATACTAAAGGGAGTTTACCACAAGCCAAGCATTATAATCTACTAGCGGCATGTTGTAGAGAAACAGACTTTATTTTTTCCGTCTGTTTCTGTGAAATTCTTATTCTTATCTGTAAGCTAATGAGGCTGTTGGCGCATCCAGGGAGTGTTCTTACCACCAGAAGCACTTGATGTCCCCTCTGGACCACTACGCTCTCCATTAGAAAAGTAGATTTATCTAGTGAGGAGAATGGGGCAACAATGGGAGGAGAGAGATGTGGTTCAGGAGATAAGACTAGGCTAAAACTAAGACTTGTATTTGATTTCCATAAAATTGCTCCAACTGTGCTTCATGTTCATCTATTTGAGACGGTAATTTGTCCGAATAAGCCCCCATGTGAACAGGAGATACTGTGAAATACCTTATTCCAGCTGATCTTTTGATCACAAGGTAAGCATCCACTGCATAGCAGAACAGCCACCAGAAGCTTGCACTGTAGAACAGTTGTATCCACATCTGCAGGAGAAACACAACCATTGCCCTACTTCATGAAACAAGTGCTTAAAATGGTGAAAAATAACAAAATATTAACAGTTTACACAAAGTGATGCTGATACCTCCCTGGTCTCTATAGTAGCTGGAAACAAATTTTTTGTGTCATATTAAAGAAAGGAATTTTATCTTTCAGACCCCATCAAGTTAATGTGAGCTACAGAACTGGAGATGCAGACAGTGGAACTGTATCTGTATCTGCAGCTTCCATTTCCAACCATGTGTTTAGCTGCCAGTATCATAAGCCTGATGCGTTTTGTTTGGCGCACACTGGTAGTAAGAAAACAGAAGTGGATTATAATATGGCCCGTGGCCAGCCAAACCACCCACCAGTTTTTATACTGAGAAGGGCCTTCACTCATAAAAAAAACCCCATCCATCTGTGACAGCTCTCAATACACATGTGCACAAGAGCCATAACAGGACCTTTGAAGGTCCTAGAAAGGTACTGAAACCAAAGATTGAAAGCAGGCAGAAGGGACACATCCCCCATTCCCTAAGAAGCTTGATTCTAGTACCATATGTATGAGGCGAATTCCAGACTTGGGCCTCTGGCAGTCTTAATATGCCCCTGCCTTTTTACACCTAAATAACATTGATGGTTATGTTATATAGAATTGTTTCCCCTAAATCCCTTCCTCATCCAATCCTTTCCCTTCCTTGGTTGAACTTGATGGACAAATGTCTTTTTTCAACCATATAAACTATGAAACTATGCAATATTTATGGGTTTTTATTGGTGTCCCAATTTCACAGTGCATTTAAGGGTTACAAAATCCTTTTTAAGTGCAAGAGACATTCACACTCTCTTCATTCCTTCTGTGAAAGTCTAAATGTCCACATAAACACCGCAAATATTCGGTGATGGATTCTTGTAGGTGTAAGATTACTGCTTGATGTGTATGTGTCAAACACCAAACATCTATCTGTGGGTTACTATAGAACAGAAGGTAGGGGCTGTCAGAGGGGTTTCCCCATGAGAGAAAATTCCAATTCCAATCATGGAGTGATGTTAACACAGTAAAGATCATTTTTAACAATTTACTTTACAATTTTAGCTCCTATAACTCAGTCAGTGTAACATTCCAGAGTGTGAATGGGAACTCTCTAAGCAGACACATTATGAACCATCTAGTTCTGTGAGCTGGCAATGTGGTTAGATTATATGGGTACAAGGTTTATAAACATTTTAATTTAGCTTCCAAACATTCTACTAGTATCTGACACATAGAAAGAGAGATGAGACAGATCAGAGATGATAAGATCCATGAGATGCCTATTATGCACAACGACACAGTTAGTTCTCCTACATCTATGCTATACCACACCACACTACATCTGTTGCCCCTTTCTCTTCCTCCGCAGATAAAGAAGTCATCTGTCTGAAACAACTGCAATTGTGTACACCAGGACTGATAGAGACAGGTTGGACTTATATCTGTGAAATGCTGTAATTTTGTTAATAACAGCGAATTAGAGAATGTGTTACTTTGCTATCCTGAGTACATTTAAGAAACTTGTCTTCATGGGAATACCACTTTAAGTGACACTAACCTGCAACATTTAAACTTGATTCAAGAGAAGAGTCATATTTGCCTGACAGGAGATTTTTTTATAGGTAAAAGGGAGTTCTAGGTAGACATTTCATACACTAGTTGAGGGTGATAGTAGTTTAGTGGGGTAAAAACTTGTGACAGGTTCTCTTTAAGAAATAACACAATTATTAGTGCAGCATTTAGTGATGGCAGATAATGAGTTAGTTGTGCGAAATTATCTAAAATGCCAGCCAATTACTGACTGAGGTGATCCCCGCTCTGGTCAGTGATTATATGGACAATAATATTCTGTAGGAAGAAACAGAACTTGGTGACCTTGGTAATTCTGAGGACTTTACTGTTAATTTTATGGGCCTGGGAAACTGCTTTAATCAGCCGTGAACGACCAGCTTCAATGTGTTACTTACTGCACTTCCAACACAAAACGCAGTGGGCCAAACATCTGTGGTGTTCTCCAATGACATATTGCTTATAAGAGATGGTGAAGAAATCCATATTGTTGATCGGAGTATCACACCTGAAATGTATACAATAGGCTTGTAAAAAAAATAGAACAAAAAGGAAACAGAGCAGTTTTTAAAAAAATAAGAGTTACTTTTCCGAGTTTTAATTGTTTGGCTTATAATATGTTGGGTTTGGTTATGTTATGTATCACATAAAAAGAATCTCCAACACATTCCATTGCTGTACACTCTAACCGATTACTGTACCTATCTCACCATGTACATTTTGGGTCACTGCCATGCGGTGATGGGCCCCAAAGCCTATTAGCTCCACCCCTGCCACATGTTGACTCCGCCTCCCCCTGCTGTGTCAGAACTTAAAACGCTTTCTGTGTCCAAAGAGGGCACAGATAGAGCTAAATAACAGGATGGTGCATAGAGCTATTAGCTCTCTTCATCATCACTGTTCCCCTGTAGCTTTAATGCCAGCAGTGATGATTTCATTATCTGTCAGCATCACAACCACAAAGGAAGATAAGAAGAGGAGAGCTGCTGGGGAATGGCGACAGTTGAGTATGCAGTGTTTACTTTTTTTAAATTCATTTGAAACAAGGAAAAAAGGATGAGTGGGTGTCCCACACTATTTGGGGTGTAAGAGGGGATCCACAATATGGGGGGATATGAGAGGGGTCCCACAATATAAGAGGATATGAGAGGGGGTCTACACAAAGGGGGGATATGAGAGGGGGGCCACATTATGCGATGTCATAATGGAACTTTGCCATGTCCTGGTGGGTCATTGACATGTTACAATCTGGCATTCTGATTTTGCAGTGGGCTTTGTATTGGGGCACTGCCTGTGATGTTAAAATGGGTCAGCGTGATGTCATAATGGGCGTTGTAATGTTCTGATAGGGCTTGCAATGTTGTAATTAGAGGTTGTGATATCATAATTAGGACATTGCCATGTCGCAATGGGGCATTGTGATTCCATAAAGGGAGATATCGATGTTAAAATTGGACATAATGCCACTTTGTGCTGTTCCAATGTAGCTCTACTAGGCATGGCAGGTGCAGTATGACGAAGAGAACATCATGTGACATTTTGGGGGGAACCTTCCCCTTCCTCAGAGTACAGTGGTTACACCATTACGTGTTCTTTGAGATTGGAAAGGGCATTCATATATTTTTTTTTAATTTATCTGCTTATAGAATCAAATATGTTCTAATCTACAAATGTTTAAAATTTAGCTTCTCTAACTTACTTATATCAGTGGAGATGACTTACAAAATAGAAAAGTGTCAGCCATGGCACTTTACAGATCAGGTGACCCGTGGCATGACATGAGCAACAGGACCACATGACATAAATTTGCTGGGTCCGAGCATAGGAAACATCCAAGGGTTAACTCCATTTGACTTATGGTGAAAACTAATTTGTATTGTGGTTTTTGTGTATTTATACATGGAATTTCTCCAGGTAATGTGTGAAATCCATGTCTAGTTGCTATGCTATGCCTTTGCTTTATCTGTATTTTTCAGAATGGGATTAAATAGAAAATGGATATCATACACCTTTCATATTATATGCTTTTTATAATATTCATGCATCAAAGATTTTACTCATGCAACTTTATAATGTCAGTGAAGTAGCCTGACAATCATGTGACCCTCATAGCCATCACGTGACCTCATGTAACCAGTTTCTATCAATTTTCTTTTAAATACATTTCTGGGAAATAATATAATTATGATTTTTATTAATCCTTTTATTTATATAGTGCACACAGATTATGCAGTGCTGCACAGAGCTTGCCAAATCAGTCCCTGTCCCAAATGGGGTTCAGTATGTTTTGGAGTGTGAGAAGAAATCAGAGGACCCGGAGGAAACCCATGCAAACATGGAGAGAACATACAAACTCTTTGCAGATGTTGAGATTTGAACGCAGGTTCCAAGCGTTGCAAGGCTGTAATGCTAACCACTGAGCCACTGTGCTGATATTTTACAACACAACATAATCACCTAGAGACAGTCATGTTATAAATGACTTCTAGAGAAGGAGATATTAAACGCCTGAAAATTAGGGCTATTGGTTTGGCAGAAATCATTTGCAAATGGATTGAGAACTGGCTGGAGGATTGTATCCAGAGAGTTGTGGTCAATAATTCCTACTCTGAATGGTCACCAGTTATGAGTGGTGTACCCCAGGGTTTTGTGCCTGGCCTACTACTATTTAATATATTTATTAATGATATAGAGGTAGGAATTAATAGCACTGTGTCATTTTTTGCAGATGACACCAAGCTGTGTAGCGTAATACAGTCTATGGAGGATGTTCATAGGCTGCAGGGTGACTTGGACAAACAGAGTGTTTGGTCATCCACTTGGCAAATGAGGTTCAATGTGGATAAATGTAAGGTTATGCACCTGAGGTCTAATAATCCACAGGCAAAATATGTCCTTGGAGGAGTAAATCTGGGAGAGTCCCTTGTTGAGAAAGACCTGGGACTACTAGTAGATCATAAATTGAATAACAGCAAACAATGTCAATCAGCTGCCTCTAAAGCAAGTAGGAGTTTGTCATGTATCAAAAGTGGTATGGACTCTCGGGATAGGGATGTAATATTTTCATTGTACAAGGCATTGGTTCAGCCTCACCTGGAATATGCTGTTCAGTTCTGGGCACCGGTCCATAAAAAGGATGCCCTGGAGCTGGAGAGGGTTCAACGTAGAGCCACAAAAATGATAGGGGGTATGGAGGGTCTTAGATATGAGGAAAGATTAAAACAACTAGATTTATTTAGTCTGGAAAAGAGATGACTACGAGGGGACATGATTAATTTATTTAAATACATGAATGGTCCATACCAAAAATATGGTGGAATATAAGGCGCACCATCAATAAATGCCTGCTAAAACATCTAGATTTATATATAAGGCACACCGGATTATAAGGCGCACCTGATTATAAGGATGAATGACCAGCAGTTGGCAGACCTGTGCACAGTTCAAGGCAGCTGTTGTCTGTCAGGATGGTCCATATATAAGGCGCACTGGACTATAAGGCGCACCTTTGATTTCTGAGGAAATTATAGGCCTTATAGTCCTAAAAATACGGTAAATCAAATCAAAAGACGAGGGGACACTGTCTCCATTTGGGGAAAACAAGTGTTAATCACCAGAGGTGACAGGGCTTTTTTATTATGAGAACTATCAATCTGTGGAATAGCCTGCCTCAGGCGCTGGTCACAGCAGGGATAGCAGAGAACTTCAAGAAGGGTCTAGATGCCCTTTTACACCTAAATAACATTGATGGTTATGTTATATAGAATTGTTTTCCCTAAATCCCTTCCTCATCCAATCCCTTCCCTTCCTTGGTTGAACTTGAAGGACAAGTGTCGTTTTTCAACCGTATAAACTATGATAATTATATATTATTATATAATATTATATTGATACGTTTTCATCTTTAGTCCTATTATGTTGTTCCATGGATGTGTTGTGTATGCCAAATGATACTTCAATTGCTTACAATGGAAGTGGTGCAAAAGGACACCAATAAAATCAATTGATATTTTAAGGAATTTTAAACCATGCTGAGACTGAGGACTGCAATAGTCCAAAACGCTCCAGACCTATGTGACGCTATGTATGTGTTTTAAAGTATTTTTCTAAATAAAAGTAAGGACTTTTAATGTTTCTATTGTCTGGAATTCTGGAGTTATCTTCGTTGGAATTTCTTACTGGCACATTCGTGACTGATAACCACACAGCTCTCCGTGCATCAAGTCCATGGAATTAACACACTGGTCTCAAGGGAGGTGAGATGAACCTTACAAATTTATTTTTCATAGACTATTTTAGGGAATTTGTTAGACTTCTGTTACTATACAGGTCTTAGTTGAGACTTAGTTGTATTTGGTACTGATCAAAGACTGCACCATTCTACTTTGTAGATTGGGGTCAACTGCACTGATAACAAATGTGTTCGTATAGAATTAAAAATACATATACACTACAAGAAAATTGTTTTATTTCCAATTCTACAAACAAATATATGAGCAAATAGTTTGCAGTCTACATCAGATTTTAAAACATCTTCTGTCACATTATTGGGTCTGTATCTGTATGGTGGGTCTATACAGTTGTATATAAGCCTTATTATTTGAATGCTTATTTGGCTAAAAACTATTCCACCCAACCCAACCACATAAATGTACACCACTCACATGTCAGGCTAATCACCATGAGACTAGAAGCATCAAGTGACCCCCAGGAAAGCCAGGACACCGGTGGTTGGCTAGCTATCCGAAGGGGATTTTGTTAAGCCTTCTGCCAAATAATGCACAACTTTTGGTTTACATTCTAAGCTATGATTTATGATTTAACTTATAGTTATACAACACCAGAGGCTCACACCTTGGTCTTTTCTTCTGTTTGGAAAGGCCTTGGAAAATCTAACAAAATTATCCACACCTCCCCATGCACCCTGACCGTAATCCTTGTAAACAGTACTTTTTGGGAATATGCCAGCTTGGTATGAGCCAACATACAATGAAAATTAAATAGTTGTTCACTTATCTTCCTACTGAACCTCTGTATGACATTTATATAATATAAAGTTATACTTCCTAGATTCCTAGGAAAATGGGAACAAAATACCCTTTGACATTGTATTCCATATTAGACAGGTACTGCTTTAGTAGTTTTCCTTTTACACATCATGTAATAAAGAATAATAACAATGGTTCATTGTCTAATACCAACAGGAACTCAGCACACGTGTGGCCGAACAGGACAATCAAGATTATACAGTATGGGCAGTTTATTGCTCTAATAAAACCATGCAAAAGAAATATTGGTTTCCCTGTATGTAGGTATAATTATAGTTATGACTACAGTGTTTTTAGCCTGAGTATTTATAGGTTGTAAAGTACACCACAAATTGTAGCAATGTATTGTACAGCTGTGTCCATGTATCTCAGAGACTGCCCATAAAATACAAGGGTGGCTTGATACCACCAGAACAGGAGCTGTCTCTCTCTGCAGGCCTACTGTCTGACGTATATTGATGTCCTAAATGCAGCATCTAGACAGAGGATGTCTTCATTAGACATTTCTATGTGGATACTACTAGTACTACAGGGAACCACATGATTTGCCTAAAGGGTCCGTGTCAAAGACCTATAGCGTAGTTAGTACAAGACCTAAAGCTGGACATACACATTAGATGTATATTAGTTGAGCCCACAGCTTCAGCCAAATACTTGACTTGGCTGAATTGGTCAAGACTTCTTATGTTTATGGCTAGCTTCAGTTGTGCAGAGGTTAAAGGTTGAAAAATTGTATTTCAATAACCCATTTGTTGAAGAGAAAAAAGGGGTTTGTATAGTAGACGGGCTACACCATGGTTAAGTAAGATTATAAAGGTTTTATAACCTTGTTAACCCATTTGTGAACACTTTAAGTGTTCATGTACAACACTAGCTAAACTTTGCAAATGTTACAAAACAGTTCAAAGGTTGCAATAGCATATACCTGTATCAGTTTTAGGCATGTCTGTTGGTGAGAAAACCTTCTTTGTAACCTCCTTGCATGTAACTCATTTAGATAAACTCATTGCAGGTAATTGTTTTGAAGAGTCCCTGGAGCTTTCTGTAATCTCCCCTTATTAGTCTGATGTACGGAAGTCTTTACAACAAACTATAGCTCAGTGGCAGCTATAATGAATATTTGTTTTAGTCCAGATATATTCAATATAATCTAAAATATGCATTTTATTTTAAGTTACAATTCTGACTTTTTTTTTTAAGAAAATTTTTATTAATACAAATCACAAATACATAATCTCTTAACCATTATACATATTTAAATCCCATATAATACCAGATACATAAAAATTCCATATATCCAACAGATTAAAGTACAACCACAAACAATCCTATACTTTTTACCAAAACACGGAGTATTAAATTCCACCTCTTTCCTTGCACCAGTGTGGTTAACCGGAAGTAATATTATATTATATCTCCCAAATTACTTTAAACAGAATACATTAGTGTCTGGATTTCAATAAACCAACCTTTTAATTTATCACTAGTTTATTAAACTTCTCAAAACAAAAAAAACAACAACAAAAACAAAAAAAAAATTGGGATAAGATTTTAATAGTGAATAATAAATTACAACCTGTTAAAATCTTACAAAAAAATATTGTAGACAACACAAATACTAATAACACAAGACTATCAAACCAAAATTTCCTACCTAAGCATCCAAGAAGGTCACAGACAACAACTAGAAGAAGGATCCTTGATGAAGATGGCTTGGGCAACGTGGATCTGCCATGTTTTCTGTAACCTTGATTTGTCTTTGGTAGCAGTTGTATAATAGTTAGAATCAAACTAACCAGCCCACTCCCAATGCAGAGAGAGCCGAACACTGTAGGTTGATAATCTAATACTAGCTGAGTGGCAGGATCCCTGTTGGGACAGCAGAAGGTTTCCAGCCGGGGGGAAGCCATGGCTGGACTCCTCAAGACGTACAAACAGTCAGGAAAAGAGAAGAGAAATGTTAATGAAATTTCCTCTGACTTCTAGGCTTCATTCGTCAGTGCTGTTCATCACGGGTTTACTCTGATCATGTGCTCCACAATCCCTGCAGCTATGTCTCTGCTCTAGTTCATTCAATGAAAATCTTGGATTCTTTGCCAACATGATCTGTAGTAGGCATACTTGTGCTGCCCTACATAGAGTCAGGTTAAATCTGAGGGAAATTCTTATGTGATTAAATTAAATTTATGTAAACATTCATAGAAATGAAGTTATCACTACACATCAATAAATAAAAATCCATGTTTTTTTTAGCAATATATGAAAAAAAATCTTGAAAAAGATGTGACGTTGTAGTGCAACGTGATGTTGGTGGATGGAACGAGACATGATGTCCAGATGTGCTCAATCGGATTCAGGTCTTGGGAATGAGCGGGCCAGTCCACAACTTCAATGCCTTCATCTTGCAGGACCTGCTGACACACATGAGGTCTCGCATTGTCCTTCATTAGGAGGAACCCAGGGCCAACCGCAACAGCATATGGTCTCACAAGGGGTCTGAGGATCTTATCTGGGTACATAATGGCAGTACTACTTCTGGTGAGTAAATGAAGGGCTGTACGGCCCTCCAAAAAAATGCCACACCACACCATTATTGACCCACTGCCAAACTGGTCATGCTGAAGGATGTTGCAGGCAGAAGATCACTCTACATGCTACTTTTGATCAGTGATCTTTTTCCATTAATCTGATTTACATTTTATTTTGTATTTTAGAAGATATACAATTTATGAAAGAAGCTTAAAAAACAAGTATTTTTCTCCTGTTAGGAAATATTTACATATGACTTCATAATGACCTTGACACATAGGAAATAGTGTTGTTCTCCAGTTTTGATCTCCAGTGTATATAATTAAAGGAAACCTACTACTGCTGATGGTAGGTATTAGATGGTAGGTATTAGATGTAAACAGCTTACCTTTGCTAGTGTTTTAAACTGCAATATCGCGGTTTAAACACATTTAAACCGCGATATAGCGGTTTAAAACACTAGCAAAGCTAAGCTCCGGCACCAACTCACCCTGAGCTGGTGCCCGGTGTTTACATCTAATACCTACCATTAGCAGTGGTAGGTTTCCTTTAAAGAATTTTTAGATGTTGTTGGTTGACTTTTGACATTTTGTGTTTTCCTAAGTGACCATTAGAGGGAGACCAGCTGCAAGTAATTGCCAAAGACACCCATGTTTTCTCAACACGATTTTCGGCACTTTACTGCTACCTACCTGCAAAACCATTGACTCCATATTAACAGGCAGATTACAGCGTCACTTACAGTGCATTCACAAGTGGCAGTAACGCCTATGTTTGCAAACACATCAGCAGTAGCTGAGAAGAGGAGATTTGCCTGATTATATTTCTATTAACATCTTATTTACAAAATGCATTTTGCATTTGTTAACACTGCGTAACAGCATTGTAATCAGGCAAATCTCCTTTTCTCAGCTGGGTTTGAAAATGCATGCGTTAACATCACGTGTGAATGCATCTTGAAGGTAGACCTCCGCAAAATGTAAAAACACTTCTGTAATGGTTGCAACCATCCCATTGTTCTTCCCAACGAATGCCGTCAAAACAAATCCATGCATATGCAAAAAACTGTTTTTAACCCTTTAAGGACCAAGCTCATTTTCACCCGTAAGACACAGCCTGATTTTTCAAATCTTCCTGTGTCACGATAAGCAGGTATAACTTTGAAACGCTTTATCGTACCGAGTTTATTTTCGGAATGTTTTTTCGGAATGTTTTTTCGTACTTCACATTAATGGGTTATTCCCAGGAAGACAAGTTTCTTATATGTACTGAGAATAACAAAATAACACATTCTCTAATTCACTGTTATTAACAAAAATACAGCATTTCACAGATATAATTCCAATATGTCTCTATCAGTCCTGCTGTACACAATTTTAGTTTCCCCTAGACATGACCCTGTAACTTCTCTTAGGGTCGGGCGCCATCTTGGATGAGATCCTGGAGCTGAGCTTCTGTCTGTCTCTGCCCTGTGGCTGTAGCCACACCCCCTGCATGGAGCTCACAGATTATCACTGATTCTCATCCTGTCAGCACATAGTGAGCAGAGAGAAAGGCTGCAAACAACAAGCTACAAGGAGATAAGTCATCCGGGGGCAGGGGAATGCAGGCACATAGATGTGAGTAGCAGTGCCCAGAGTGTAACAGTGTAATGGTCTGTCAGCCTCTCTGTGTAATCATCTCATACATCTCTGATCTGTCTCATAGATCTATGTGTCAGTGTGTTAGTACAATGTCAGTAGCCAGATGAAAGTGTATATACATCTTGTACTCTGATAATCTAACCACATTGTCCCCACAAAACTAAATGGATAATACAGTAATGTGTCTGCTTAGAGAGGCCCTGCCCACAGCCTGGGATTTTACACAGAGCAGCATAGAGACTGATATGAGCTAAAACAGCAATAAAACTGAGTAAAATTGTAAAGTAAGGGGTTAAAATGATCTTTATTGTGTTAACATCACTTGGGAATTGAAATGTGTGAATTTTCTTTTGTGGGAAAACCCCTTTAATGCTATACTTTAGTTGAAATATATTGCATTTATATGTAAAAAAAAAAAAAAATGGAAATTTGGTGAAAATTTTATAAATGTTCCTATTTTTCTGATTTGTAAATGTTATACTTATCATACAGTTAGTCTTACCACCCAAAATGGTTGTTAACTAACATTAACCATATGTCTTCTTTATGCTGACATAATTTTTTATATATTAATTTATTTTATTAGGACATTAGGAGGCATACAGTTTGAACAGCAATTTTCAAAATTTTCAAGTAAATTTCAGATTCAATATTTTTAGAGGACATTTCATCTTCAAGTTCAAGTTCTATTTATTAGAAATTATTTGGAATTCTTACATTTTGACAATACAATTATTATTTAATCCTAAAATGTACACATTCACTCAGGATAAAATGAGAAAACGCATATCAGATTGTGTTGTGCATTTTCTTACGGCAATACCCCACATGTCAATGTAAACTATTTTAGGGGCTCACAGCAGAGCGCAGAACGGAAGGAGGCATTGAGCTTTTAGAGGGCAGATTTTGATGACATTGTTTTCAGGTGCCATCATATATTTGAAAAGTTCCTGCGCTACGAGATCAATGAACTCCCCCCACAAATGTTCCTATTTTGGAAACTACATCACCCAGAGAATTTATCAAGTTTTATATTGAGCTTTTTACCACCAACGATTTTCACGATTTTCATATTTGGGATGTGGGAGATTTATGGGACTTTTATTTTGTATTAAAAAAAAAAAATTTCGTCCCACATTTAGGACTTGAATACGTAAATTAATACACTGCCATATTGATGAGCACAAAATTAGAATCAGTAAATGCATAGATGACAGTTGTAGTAAGACAAGGCAGCCCTGGCATCTTTCATTGGACCCTGGGGCTGCCGAGGAGACGATCCCCGTGAGGAGAGGTGGGACACCCTTTTAGGTGCTGCGGTCATGTTTGACCGCTGCGCCTAAAGGGTTAAACAGCCAGAATTGCGATAGCTCGTGCAGAGACTTGGCTGTCACGTACAGCCGGCCATATGTACGGATTGCATAGGCAGGCTCTGTTGTGTGATATGACGTTTCCCAACAACAAGGTGGCTTAAGGGATTGAGTAAGAGACATAAACATAACAAATGTTTTGTGTGTGTACGTACTCTGATTTTATTGACTTACCAAACTTACATCTGCATTGAATTTGATTATGACTTGCAGATATCCAAGTGCTTTATCCAGATCATTAATAGAAAGTGACTTCTTAGGTCAGTGAATGTATGTGATGGTCAGTCACGTATCTGTGCTCTTAAAGGCCACTTTATCCCTTTAGTGACAACCGAAGAATCTTGATTCTATAGCAGTCATTAAAGGGGTATTCCCAAGAAGACAAGATTCTTAATTATACTCAGGATAAAAAATTACACATTATATAATTCACAGTCATTAACAAAAATACAGAATTTCACAGATATTTTTCCAACCTGTCTCAATTAGTCCTGGTGTTTACAATTTTGGTTGTCCCTGGATACGACCATAAATGGAAAATGGTCTGAGCGTTAACGTGGAAAACAAGTGCGGAGAAAAGCAGTTAAAATATCCACTGGTTTATCTAACTTCACATAAAATATACAGTTGAGCCGAAATCCCCCCGCCAAAATAAAGAACAAATTAAATCACCTTTACAGGTTTGGTTTCTTACAGGCTGTCCGGTCTCTGCAGTACACGGCCAATCACTACCCTCAGCAGCGAGTTGTACATTAGGATGTGGCTGACAATTCTCAACAGTGTCTTGCAGGCTAAGGCCAGGTTTACACATGTGTTTGGTAGGTTCCTACCTTCCATTATTGATGGCAAAAAAGTTTTTTCACTATAAAAAAGGATATGTAATGGAAGGTAACAGAAGACACACTGAAATCTACATGGAGAACAGAAGGTAAATAGAAGACTTTTCTTACTTTCCTTTCCTACTTTCTGTAACGTAGAGCCACCAATAGAAAAACATAAAAAAAACTTACCTTGGTCTAGAGTTTGCAGTGCCTACACGGTCATTCAGTGAAGTTCACTCCAGTTCCATTGCATATGTGTCTTACATTCAGTGCACACACAATAAAGTTGGAAGATAATGCGCCAGTCATTGGAAGAGGTGAATTGGTTGCACTTTATTTGTCTCACCTGTAAGTATAAATGTCTTTGTTTTTAATATAGAGGCCTCTTAAAGATACTATACAAGGCCATACAATCCATATGTACCCTTAGTTGGCTTAGTCTCTCAAATCGCCCTGACAGGTTCCCTTTATCTTAGCAATCTCCTTGGCTGAACAGTGTCGGGAACAAAGAGTTCTCCTTATGGAGGAGGCCGCCTTAAAAACCACACCTCTTTTAGCTGTGAGGCAGTTTTGGGTGAACTGCTTACTGTTTGGGTGAACTGCTAACTACTTAAGCTTACTGTTTAGGGAGGAGAGAGAAATTTGTAGTTTTTCAAAGAGAACAAAAGGATCACCCTTCAACCATCTAATGTGCTGCATTGTTTGATAATGGTTGCAATATCAATATAATATGCAAGACTCTTTATATTGTAAAACTGCTGTATGAAGCACATCTTGCTATAATTAAGGGATGTTATATCATCACTTTGTGCATCTAGCCCCATATGTGAGTTCCACATGATCCTCTCACTTCACAGGTAACACTTCATCACCATCACAAGGCAGATATCAATTAGCTATGAAAAAGGTTAAAGTTGTCACGCATGGAATCTAAAAGAATTTCAGGAGAATATACAAAACGGCTTGGAATTCACCAGCTGGGAAATATCTCCTGTCTCCTGATCCAGGCAGTAAAGTTCATGGGAACACAAAGAATAAAAATGACATTGTGTATTCCTGTGTCCCAGAAATTATGGAATTTATCTTGTGCATTTGCTTTCTTTCTGTAGTAGATTGTATTATGTAAATTCCCTGGACCGGAGAAGTCACTCAGATACTAAAGTGTGTATATCTGTTTTTACAGGATCCCATTAACTAAAAATGTAGTCTTTTTATGTCTTGGGTAAGATTTCAGCCAGGGCACCATGAACATTCTCCTTATGTTTCTTCTCTGTGCTCTGGTTTCCATCTCAGCTGATGAATCCAATAAACCCCTCATTATTGTGGCTCGTTGTACAGTGATGTGCACCATTATTGGCACCCTTCTACATAGACTGTACTATTTCTTAAGAAATAAATGGAAATGTACCAGAGTTATATCCTCAAGATTTTTTAATTAGTGATCCAAAGTACACAATAATAAAACATTGGGCACATTTACTTACCTGTCCGAGGAGTTCACCCGAAGTGCATTGTTCCGTCGATAGTGCACAAAGATCGTGCCCCCGATATACTGCATCTGTCGCTTCTCTGCTCAGGTGCGCCGGAGTTCACCTTCTTCTTCCCGATGCATGTCTTGTAACACAATTTTAAAGTTAAATCCCGTGCTCTGACCGACGGCCCGTCCCCCGATTTCTGTCGCATGAAAGCCAGCACAGCCACGCCACAATCCGATTGCGTGCGACACAATCCCCTTCTAAATACCTGTCCCAGCCATGCAATCCCCGAAAACGTTGGGAAGTCTGACAGAAATGTGACCCGCTGACCCTTATTAAATAAGCCTCATTGTTTTCAACTTTCAAAGAACAAACAGCATATGTAACAATAAAGGCCCCCCTTGGGTGCACAACTTTTGGCATTGATTATAGCCACCAAATGTTTCTTGAAGGCATCTATAAGATTCTGGCACTTCTCAGCTGGGATTTTCCCCACTCTTCATTTACAGTGTGTTTAAGCTAATGAATGTTTGTGGGTTCTTTTTCCCAGTGGCATATTTCAGCACAACCCAAAGATTTGGGGTCTGGATTCATTTCTAGCCATTTTTTCAACCATTCCTGTGTACTTTTAGATGAGTGCGTTGGGTTATTGTGCTGCTGGAGGACCCATGATCTTTGACTCAAAACACGTTTTCTTACACTGGGTAGGACATTTTACTCTAAAATCTCTTTATAATTCTTTGATTTTTATGATTTCTGTGATAAATTCAAGCCCTCAGTATGAGATGGATCCTTCACCATGCTTAACCCTTTCCCATTACTATTACGGCAGGCGTTGGGTGCCAGTGCATGGAGAGGGCTCATGGGCTGAGCCCTCTCCTTAGGTGGTAAGTCTTTGCTGCATATTGCTAGCACCGATCGCTGGTGTTATCTCGTTGATTGCCTGGCAAAGCGGCCAGCGGCTTGTAATGCACATTGTAATGTATGAGGATGAAAACCCCCATATACTGCCATACTACTGTATGGCAGTATATGGTAGGATTGATCAGACAACCTAGGATTAAAGTACCCTAGGGCAGTGATGGCAAATCTGTCCTGTCTGGTGAACTTCATTCTGGGGTGATGGCCTGGGTGCCCACACAGAGGGCTCCGAGTACCGCCTCTGGCACCAGTGCCATAGGTTCGCCACCACTGCCCCAGGGGGTCTGAAAAATAGTAAAAAGAAAAAAAGAGAAAAAAATTATAATAAAAAAACCTAAAAATTCAAATAACCCTGCCATAAACAAGTTAGGTATTGCCACATTTGAAAATGCCTGATCTACCAAAATATGATAAAGTTTTTTCACTGCGTTTAACCCAGTAACGGAAAATAGCACCCAAAGTCGAAAATGGCCCTATTTTATGATTTTGAAAAACATATAAAATTTAATAAAAAGTGAATAAAAGGTCATACAGTCCTAAAAGTAAAGTCCAAAAAATAAAGTAGACATGTCCTTTGGGGCTCACAGTGAAAGCCGTAAAATCTAAGCCTACAAGAAAATGGCGCAAATGCTTTTTTTTTACCATTTTCTTTGCATTTGAAATTTTTCCAGCTTTCCAGTACACGACATGGAAAATTAAATACCATAACTATGAAGTGCAATTTTTTACGCAGAAAACAAGCCCTCACAGAGCTAAGGTGGGGAGTTAAAAATGGAAATTAAAGGGGTTGTCTGAGAGTTATGAAAAAACAAAAGGTGGCAGGGAGGGGGCTGCATAAAAAAATAAAGATGTACTTACCTTCCGACGCCCTCCGGGTGTCCCGCACTGCTGTTGCTCTGGTCCGCGCGCCATGTAAATAAACATGGTTGCCGGAGCAGTGCTGGATTCGGCTTCCGGCCGGACCCGACAACCATCCGGCAGGCATACACAGTGCTGTGAATAGGGACGGGTAGGTGTGGCCGAGTCCAGCGCTGCTCCAGCGGCCATGTTTATTTTTATTAAGCAGCCACTTCTGGCCACCTTTTGTTTTTTTAATTAGCCTCGGACAACCCCTTTAAAAAAACAAAAAATGGCCAAGTTGTTAAGGGGTTAACTGTTGTTAGGATGTACTTTTCCTTATAAGCTTCTGCAGCACCCCTGCCAATGCATAGGCAGGCTGGTAGTTGTGAATAGCGCCCTCTCCAGGTCAGAAGCTGTTAGGGGGAGTCATGAACCTTCCAGGAAGTTTCTGGAATTAGGATATTGTGTAATTGCAGCTGTAGATACTGCCTGGCAAGGCAACAGTTAACTGGTGTATGTAATTATCCAATGATCTGTCTGTTATGAAAACTGGAAGGTGATTGGAGAGGTGCTACCACCTGACTAGGGGGAGTATAAAAACCCCTGCTGGGTGGAAGCACATGGTCTAAGGTTCAGTCTGTTCAGTCAGCAGGGAGAGCAGCACACCTTCAGTGATGCCACGGCAATCAATCCCAGGAAATTCTAGTGCCTCAGGCCTACTGCTTGGCACACGGGGCAAGTCTGGAGACTTTAGCCCAGAACTGAAGCTTCCACCACTTGGACTAAGTATAACCTGAACCAGCCCAGCTACTATTAGGCTGTGTGAGCCTTTCCTGCGGACCACTCTCCATGACCACTAAAGCATCAAAGAATCTGCTGTTAAGCATTTCTGGCCATTGCCTGCAGTTCAATAAAGTACAGTAAGTTGATTTGCACAACGTTACCTCAGTTTGATCCCTGGATACGGCTACTTACCACCACTGGCTTCCCCATCCATCACCCAGGGATTCATCCTACAGACACCTCAGGGGTTTCCCCAGGGAGAAACCACTGCATCAGCTTCTGATTCCATATTTCTTGCACACACTACCTACTGAAGACCTGCTAGGCTGTAGGTCAGCCCTCTAGTCCCCATACCAAGCATCGTGACCACAGCGTGGCCCAAGGCCGTACGAGTCAGCCACTCCAGTATTCTGGGCCCTGACTGCCTCCAGGCCACCAAGATAAGGCTAGGCCCCGATCGGGGATGTTCCACTTCATTTCTTCATCAACGGTTTATTTCTTAGGCCTTCAATATTTAAGGCCTGCTTGGTTTAGTATGTGTCGTATGGTACTTGTGGAAACCATGATCCCAGACAGTTCCAGGTTTGCCTTCGGGTCTTCTCATGTTTGATTTGATGTTTTTTTCCACCACTATACCAACCTTCAAAGACAACTCTTGTCAATTTTTATCTTTCCACAACGTCCAGGGAGGTTCTTGAAGGTTCCATGCTTGGCAAGCTTCTTTAAAGAAATCAAAATCAAGCATGGATAAACCATGGTTACATACTCATAGATCCAGTCACTATGACAACCTTTTTATATTTGTTATCCATGACCTTCTTCCTTCTAAAATGAACTTTTTAAATTATGCTAATGAGCCCGAAAGACCTTCTATGCTGTAGATTCACAGGCTGATGCACAGGAAGTTTCAGCACACGGTGGGAGGGGGAAGTGCTCCTTGACACTGTAACAGTCTGTGAACTATGCCACACGTATAAGGGGTTGACAGTTTATTTTAGAAAGAAAGGAGGCCATAGATAGAGATATAAGAATATTACCATAGTCACTGTGCCTTGATCTATGAGTATGTGTCCCTGGTTTATCATGCTTGATTTTGATGGTAGATTTCCTTTAATAACATTGCATCCTGTTGAAATTGGGATACCAAGACTTTGGAGATGGAATTATACCATTTTGAAGTTTTGTGTTTGTTGATAATAGCAGTTCTGATGTCTTTAGACAGCTTCTTCCATCGTGACAAAGGAACTATCATGGCCTATCATGTGCATTTTTAAAACATTAGATTCATCATTCATTGGCTAAATGGCAGCAACAATTACTCACAGATCATTTGTAAATTACTACTGCAGACTCAATGGGTTTTCATATTTGTAATGAACCCCCACTTTCCAGTTCAAACAAGGGGTACAGTTACACTAGGGAGTCCTCACAATTTATCCAATAAGATCCGCCCCCTATGCTTGATGTGTCTTTATGCTAAATCTACTCCCAAGCACTCAATACACAACACAATGCCACCACCCACGATTTTAGTTAAGCTAAGAATGCTGTAGGTACCATCCACACAGGGAGGGGCTGCCCAGCCTACCATGCAAGAATGCCTAGATGATCACGATGCAGTTCTTTTCTTACACTCTTTTGGGTTCAATTTTTAGGGCAGCTTAATAAAATTAGATTGTGTGGCCTCCCTGAGTCCATTGAGATACCACTGCTACATGGGGCGTTATGTGAAATCTTCAACTCCTTACTTGAGACCCCCCTTCCCCCCGGGAGCTTGATAGGGCCCATCGTTCCCTACAGGCCCGACTGTCCCCACATGACCCACGGAGGGATATGATATGCTCAGTTCAATGTTTTCAGCTAAAAGATGCTATAATGTCTAATGCCTGCTCAGCTAGGATATGGCCTGCTTAACCCTCCTTAAGCGCAAGGAATAGAAGCCCCTGCTGGACACACTGCACCAATTTGACATCAAATACAATTGGTTGTTTCCATTCCACCTGAAAATCCGCCATTAGAATTATCTTCCTGATTAGAATGTTTAAAAGTCTTTAAAACCACCATTAGGTTGGAAATTCGTTCTTTGTCAACCCGCAGAGGTCCTGGCGGTTGCTGCTGCCCTTGGCCTCCATGTCCCAGTGATTACAGAATGGCTGACTCTCCCTGTCCCTCCTGGTCCCACTGGATGTTCACCCCAAATAGGACCCCTTAGTTGCCAAGCCCGCCATGGAAGAGCATGTCAAAGGGAACTGTAAGGGGAGGAAGAGCAGCATCCAGGATAAAAGTCCTGGGCCTCCTGGGACTGGAACAGGTGCTCTAAACTCTCCCTGGTTCTTATGACTAAAGTAACTTAAAGGGGTTTTCCCACTAATCAAAGTTAGCCCCTATGCACAGGATAGGACCTAACTTGCTGATTGATGGGGGTCTCAGTCATGAGAACCCCATAGATCATGAAAATGAGGGCTCCGATGGGGTCCCAGTTACCTCAGTTGGACCCCATTATCGCTCCTATAGAGTAATAGAGCAGATGGACGCATATAACCATTGTGCTCCATACATCTCAATGGAGCTGACTGAGATCACCTGTTTAGTTGTTGTTCATATGTTTGGGTTGTAGAAGCCTTGTTGGCTGTTATAGACCTTCTTCAGACACAGTTTGTTGCCAATAATATCATTAGGGATTGCATATAGCGATGGCAGGAGCTGTGGCATAGCAGAATGGCCGCAGTACGCCGCTGTGGGGATGAGCGCATCTCCACAGTGGTGTACTGCTGCCATAAGGGAACAAGCTTATTAGCTGCTAGGCCCTTGCATACCACTGTTCTACAATGGTGCATTCCCCCTGGGGTAAACAGATGTGGCTGCCTTAGCTGGGACGCTGTGTCACACATTCGTATTGGTGGACTAATGGAAGGTGTTATCATCCCATTCCTCGAGTCATGGTGGGCTTCTCACCCTGACCTCACATTATTATGCCTAGAGTATAATCAATAGGCTTAATTTTTTTCAGATGACTCAGAGCAATTCGGGCCCAACCCGACTATTCTGGAAGACCAATCATCTTTGTATGATATCCTGCTAGAGACCGACAACCCTGGTAGACTCGGGTTTGCTGGAGTATGGTCATCTGAACTTTCCATAACAACCTCCAATGATGAATGGGAGAAAGCTTTACTCTTTTCTTATAAGATACAGCTGTTCTGGAATTCAGCTTTTGGGGTTCATCATCAGGTCACAGGTAAATCAATCACCGGATAGGGCCTAACGTTAAACCCCTTTAAAGTGAGACATCCAACAAAAAGTTATGGAATTACAGAAAAGTGGATATGTTAGAGTAAGCATCATTTAAAGGGGTACTTGAAGATACTCTCTGATTATGAGACCACTGCCACTTTATTCATCAATATGGTAGTTTTGGAAATTGAGAGAGCTCAGGTATATTATATATCATTTCCATTTACTGTCTTGATGAATACCAGAGATAATCAGTTGTGCGCATTTATTTCTTACACTCCCATACTATTGAATAGAGCAGTAGGATGCATGCCCTTCCTGATGCTCCAGCCAGTATTATGATTGGACCCACTCAGATCAGCTTGTCATCCTTTATCCACAGGGTCACATGCAAAATTTGTACAACCCCTAACATACATTAGAATGCTGGCAGCTACACTATCTGCCCCCCGTTCCCCATCCCAAACAGTTAGGTACGCTAAGCTTGGCCAACGCATGTGTGTCATTGTTGAAGAAAGGGAATGCCGTACAGTCACATATTTAAGAAAAACTTCTCCCAATGGATTTGTCATCAGTACCTGAAACCTGATAAAGCTCTTCCTGACAATAAGATTCCCCAGATGTTCAAGTAACAATGGACAATATTACTGATGCAATTCTCCAATGTTTCTCCAGGCCTTCTACTGCTTCCTTACAAGAACAGGAAACCCTACAACATCATGGAGTTATGCAGGATTTCCTCCAGCAGGGAGTTATGAGATCTCTCCTGCAGTATGACAAGAGATCCATTCGGTATTATATGACTGTCTGTACTCTGTAATGTAATATTATATTTGTATATGAGTACAGAATGGCGAGTACTCAGTTTATTTTTTTATATACCCAAGTAAAAGCTGAGTGGGGAATTTTCAGCACAAAAATTGTGCTGAAAAACTCGCCTTATACTCGAGTATATACAGTATATGTTTCCCACCCTAGGCCTATACTCGAGTCAATAGGTTTTCCTAGTTTTTGGTGGTAAAATTAGGTATCTCGGCTTATCTCGGGACAACTTATACTAGAATATATACGGTAAATAAAGATTATCATTATTCAAATTTAGCATTATTCTCCTAGCCAAAGCTAGCGTTTTCTTCACACAGACAAGAATTTTGTATGTTTGTTTAAATGGATCCATTTTGTTTTGTTCCCACATCCATTTTTTTCATATCGGTATGGCATCTATTTTTTTTAAATCACGTTTAACATTATCTTATTCTTATATCTTTTAATAGTATTAATAAAAAGGTTTTTTTTTATTTATTATATACTTTTTTCATTTAGATTAGGATGTACCGTATATACTCGATTATAAGCCGACCGAAGTATAAGCCGAGACCCCTATTTTTACCACAAAAACTGGGAAAACCTATTGACTCGAGTATAAGCCAAGGGTGTAGTATACAGCCAGCCAGCCCCCTGTAGTATACAGCCAGTCCCAAGTAGTAAACAGCCAGCTCCCATGTAGTAAACAGCCAGCTCCCATGTAGTATACAGCTAGCCCCCTTACTTAATACTCACCCCGGATCCTCGTCGCGGCTCGCAATCCCCAGCGGCTCTCTATGGCTTCTGTCTTCTTTCTTCTCTAGCCGGCAGAGTCGCGTCCATGCGACCTGCCGGCGGGTGCACACTATGATGCGGCGGTGAAGCCACTGATGACGTCATCAACGGCGACACTGCCACATCACAGCGTGCGTCCGCCGGCAGGTCGCAAGGACGCGACTCTGCCGGCTAGAGAAGAAGACAGATGACAGAAGAAAGAAGAGAGAAAAGGAGCCGCCGGGAACCGTGTATTTACATGGTACACGGTACATTTAGATAAATACATACTTTTAGTATTGTTGAGGGCATCAGATGAATTATCACTCAGGGAGTCTCCCTGAGTTACACAATGGATTTCAGCAATGTTTACAGTTACCGAACTCTATATAAGGAGTAGAGATGGGTGAATCGAATCTAATGAAGGGGAATTTGTTTAGAATTTCAGGAAAACTTAGTTTCAGCAGGAATCCAAGGTTTACGGTGATTTGTGGGAACAAATTTTTTTCCCCTCTTTATTAGCAAAATGGCTGCGAGCACAACATGTTACATGGGGCAGAGCACTCTGGGAAGAAGAAAGGAACACCCTCTATCACATGTGTAGAAATGTAAGCCAATCAGCAATTGGCAGGCTTATGTTATATCACAGCCTTATAAAAACAGAAGGAAATCCAGTCATTTCACACTGCATGTGCTGTCTCTAGCGTGTAGCTGCTTGTACTTAGTAGCTGATGGAGTGATTTTTGCTTAAAGTCCAAGGTATCTGTTTTGGGGTTCTGTATACCCGAAATTTCAATTATTCTTTTGTTGCCAAAGTAGATATCAAGAAATCTATGTCAAATCCACATAGTTGCTGCACATTGTGCCACTCTGTGGCCTACCATGTTGCTGCCACCTCCACTCCTACCATGTTGCTGCCACCACCAGAATGTGTCATTGTGCCACTCTCTGACCTTATTCTGCTGCCACCACCTCCACACTTTGTCATTGTTCCACTCTGTGGCCTACCATGTTGCTGCCACCTCCAGAATTTGTCATGCTACTCATCCTACTCATGCTGGTGCCAACTGACAACTATCTCCCTGGAACACTCCGTGATTTCCATAATGCTGTTTTCACCCTCCACCACCCATGACTTTGCCACTATGTTTGGTTTCCCCTTCATTTCATCTTTCAGAAGGAATGAAAAGCTTTAGGATTGATAGCCAAAAGCAGGAGTGGATACAGAACACAGAGGACATGCAAATTTTCCATTTATTAGCCATCTCTGTTTTGGATCAACTCCTGTTTGTTTTTGGCTTTAGCAATACTGATGGATTATTGACCAATTGAAAGCGGACACTGACGGATGAAAAGTAGGGCAAAATGATCAGTGACGTCAATGTAAAGTTACTGCCGACATCCTCTCCACTCTTTTGGGGGGTTTCTACATGTATCAGCGGTTAACAGAACAGGTTCTGTCGTAATCTATGGAATCATCTGATGTCAGTGTAAAAAAAGTGCACTCTGTGATGTTATAGTGGGATTTTGGCCCTCAACTCAGTCCTTTTGAGCTGGCACAGACGTTACCTTGTCAGGCTGCGTTCCCGCTTCGCTTATTTGGTGAAGTTGGCCTATGTAAGTGCACATGGAATTAAATAGTGAAGCGGTTCTAAGAGCGGCGACTGTCATGTGCGTGTCATACTAAAACACAGCATTGTTTGAAGACCAAACCAAGCTCTCTATGCATATTTGAGCATGGCACAACGTTCTACAACACCCTACAGGCTCTCTGCAGCCAGGAACTACCTGTTTTTTTCACGTGATGCGCCATGATTCGATTTGGGTCGAAGAAAACTTTGTCGAAAAATACAGCGAACTCGGCGAATTAAATTTTTTTAAATTTTGCCCAGCTCTAATAAGGAGGATTGTCATGGTGTGGCATATATACCTCTCATTCCAAACGAAGAAAACGGTGACATTTGTAGATTCGCAGTTCCTTTGGATGATTCGTAGATTCAGTGTACTCCAACGGAACTGTTTAGAGGGTTGCAGCCTCCGGTCGGGGCTGCTCCCCATTGTTGCTGTATTATTCAAAGGAAACCACCTGTAAGACCTCATCTATATGTCAATTTCTTGGATTCAGAAACCTCTTTGGATCAGTGCAATAACAGAAATTTGGACTGGATACAATTATCATCTGAGAGTCTTTAATTCCATCACAGGTACTACGTTAACTATCATTTAAAATACTAGGACAGCACAGGTCCAACTACACTCTAAATTGACTACTGAGTTTTTTTTTTTTGCACCATTTGAAATTGTATTGATTTCTCTACAAGTCTAACATTGCCTAGGTTGACTTTTTTTTTTTTTTATTATTTTTTTTTTACATACATTGTAAGGGCAGTTTGGGTGGACGTGTCTTCCACTGTACGCTTATACAATGGGATATGTCACCCAGTGGTTTCTCCTCCCCCTGAATGTAGGGTGAGGAGTTAAGAACAGAAGCAATTGTTGATTGGCTGCTACAGATGTTAGGGGTGTTTCCCTAGTGATGTCACTGTCCTTACATGTCCTTATATAGTGGCCACACCGGAGTCCTCCCTCCTGTTGAGCGATGTATCTGCTCAGCAGAGGCTTGGGGACATTGTATCCACTCCCCATAAGCTGCTGTTGCCACCGCCAAGAGTATTAGGTCGCTCAGCAGGAGGGACAAGGGAGCAAAGACTTATCTTGCTACGTCTTCCCATTCTGTCTCTTACACAGGATACAATGTATACTTACAGACGGAGGCAACAACTATGCTTCTGTCTGCCAGTATATGTCAATGGGTACACACAGCATATGTGTCAGGAGCTTTCCCAACATATACACTGAGCGTACACTAACAAGGAGGTGTAAACCAAGCCTTTGAAGGCATAACAGTGCACATCAGTTATTTTTGCAGACCAATAGACTTCTATTGTTGTCCGTGATTGGCAAATGTGAAAAATATAGGACAGGCTGTAAAATGTTTCCAATTGTCCATTTATCAGGTGAAAAAAATGAAATGTGAAACAATACTGTTACCTCCCTCCCCATAGGTTATTATGGCCTCCACTGAGCGTTTACGTCACTCCGAAGCAGGATATGATATATACTGGTCAGATAGAGGCAAAAAGGATGCCTCAGTCTGCCAGTATATGTCTTTAGATGCTCTTAGCTTTTATGTCGGGGGCTTTCCTGGCATATACACTGAGCATATGAAGAAAAAGCAATGTGAATGTGGCCTCAGAATGTTATCTGTGTATATCACGGACCGCATACTGTGAATAAGCCCCTAGAGTGGATCCTATTACACAAAAGACATACAAATCTATGAATAATAGCATTACCTACCTTGCCTGGTATTGGCCTAGAAATAATAACGTAAAACACAAACCTTTATAGGATCCTAAACTCATATATAAAATAATAACAAGTATACTTTTTCACTTAATATGATTGATCTTGGATAAATAATAGATAAAATACTTATCAACTATTGAAGGAACATTTTGTAGACCACAGATAGGAGCTTTTGTAACAACAGAAGTGTCAGTAATATGCAATTCTAGGACAAATCTTTCATCCTTAGTTTAGAATTGGAGAAGCTTCCAGCCGGCGCTCTCCATGTGGCCTTCCTGTCTTCAGGCTTAAGGGTCTCTGCAGGAGAAGAATCTGTGGTGGCTGGTTGTGGGGGGAGGGGGAAGGGAACACCAGAGGGGAGAAATTGAAAGAAAAATAGAAACAAAATGCCAACAAAAACAAAGAGTTTGAAATGCTAAAAAATGTGAACAGGAGGCCTAAAAGGATTACACATCTACTATGAAATGTAGTCTACAACCCAAGGAAGAACTTTATCTCGTAGGAACACACAAGGGGCCATATACCTTATATCTGCTAGATCAGACGGCTTCTTGCAGATTACTTATTTTATTACCTTGTATTGTATCACATTCCAGGGCCTGGTGCCTTGTTACCAGCAGTTACTATTGTGGTCTGTTATTGATATGGTGTTTTATACACCATTTATGATGTGCTGCTATTTATCAGAAGCCGTACACTGGTTATTTTCCTCATATGAATTGTAAAGGAGGAACACAGAGACTTTGTGGGACCTTGTTGTGTCTTTTAAACTGACTCTTTATGGCGTTATTGTGGATTAAATGGGTTGTCTGACGCAATGCTGCTTTAATGAAATGTTAGATAATATGCAACTACATTTAGCTCTGGTCTTCTAAACAAATGTGTTTTGGCTTATTATTCATAACCACATGTGCCCGTTCTGTAAAAGAACATTGATTTTGGATGCTTTTTTTCCCAGATGCATTTGCTGTGTGTTATACCATTGGCTCACAGCTAAACTGCACAGTAGAGATGAGCGTACCTGCCGTTCCTGTCCGGCCACCCGACCCAGACGTATTATTGGATTGGTGGCTGCAATGCCAATTCTGGAAATGAACAAGCCTACTAGCCATGGCTATAATTGGCATGGGGAACTTCTTAAAGGCGGCAGGGATACGGTAGAGCATGCTCTATCTTTCCTCGTGTTTCCAGCTCTGAGGCAGTGTTTCCTATGAAGAGGGGAGGGGTGAACAGTGCGCTGCCATATGCCAAGGTCGGACGAGCATTCGTGCTGCGTGAAACCAGGCTTATAATGATTTTTGAAAGTTGACATGTATTTTTGTATGATGTCCATATTTGATATCATAGATGAACCTACAGTTCCTTAAAAAAGCTGTGAATGTATATTTCTCTAGTCCCTAGTTTTGAGTTTGTTTTGTACGGTTTTGGGCTTACCTGATTTATCCTAGCGGTTGATAATCGAGGCATGTGAGTCTGTTAGTTTTTTGAGACTTTTGTCTGAAAAGTCATACAAAAGTCTTACATGTTTAAAGGAAAACTACCATTTGAAAAAAGTCCTTCTGACCCAAACATACCTTTACATAGTGGTAGGTAAGCTGATGCTGGAGCTTGTCTTGTTTAAGCAAAAAAATCTGCAGTTTCGTCCAAAATTCAATTACAGGCAGTCCCTGGGTTACATACAAGATAGGGTCTGTAGTTTTGTTCTTAAGTTGAGTTTGTATGTAAGTCGGAACTGTATATTTTATCATTGTAATCCCAGCCAGAACTTTTTTGGTCTCTGTGACAATTGGATTTTAAAAATGTTGGGTTGTCATAAGAATCAATATTAACACTAAAACTTCATTACAGACACCTGTGATAACTGTTACAGCTGATCATTGTAGCCTAGGAGTAAAGTACAATAAATTACCAATATCCAGAGGTCCGTTTGTAACTATGGGTCGTATGTAAGTCGAGTGTTCTTAAGTAGGGGACCGTCTGTAATGAAATATGCAAATGACCCTTTGGTGCTCCTCACACAGGGCACTCGGCACTTGGTCATTAGCATAACTAAGCGTGCTTCAAAGCATGCACTGGCGCATGCACACTGCATCTTCATTACGCGTAGCCGCCTTTTCTGCAAACTAACCGGCAAGTCTCGACATCTCGAGAGACTTCCACCAGGTGAACGCTGCAGTGCTTATTTATAATGGTTGCTATGCTGCTCCCACCGTCGTTCACCTGGAGGAAGTCTCGCAAGATTACGAGACTTCCAGGTTAGTTCGCACATCTGTACTGCAAAGCAGGTGGCTGCGCATAATGAAGATACAGCCATTGCTCCCGAGAGCTTGGTGACGTGACTGGCTCCCAAAGTGAGACAGGGAGGGTGGGGGGAGAACTATGAAGCCCCCTAGTGACATGCATAGTTATGCTAATGACCAGGTGCTGAGCACCCTGTGTGAGGAGCACAGGAGCGCCAAAGGGTCATTTGCATATTTTAAAAATCAAATTTATAAAATATGCTGCTGAATTCTGTGCCTCCACAAGACAACCTCCAGCATCAGCTTACCTACCGCTATGTAAAGGTATGTTTGGGTCAGAATGGTAGATTTCCTTTAAGCAACCCCTTGCCTACGCTCTGGACTGGAGTTTATTTGTGCAAAAAAAAAAAAAAAAAGGGACTTTTAGTGCAATTGCGCAAAAAAGTGCAAGTTTTTCAGACGCCCGCATTGAAGTTTGAAAGATAAATCAGGCGGAGCAGTGTAAAACTTTGTCACAGCAAACTTTGGAAAACAGATGTAAAAGTTTCAAGTTTTGCCGCAATTAGGATAATATGTCGCAAAAAAGGAAGAAAAAAAAAGTGTGATAAATAATCCCCGTAGAGCTGAACATATTGTCAAAGTGCACTGCCCAGCATACATTTACCTCATAAAATCATTAATGAATTGAGTAGTCGCCTCTGCAATCTTATATAGAGGGATCCAGTATAGTACATAGGTTGCCTACAGGTAACACATTCCCGCATATAGTAGTATATTATATACAAGTAATCCCCTCAATGTACAACATGACTGCACGGCCCCGCCATATTCCACCTCCAGTATGTGCTCTCCCTCCTGTGTATGCCGGCAGGTATCGGGCGCTGTACACACAGGGCAGGGGAGGGGGAGGGAGCGGCTCCTGCACGCCGGGTATTATGCGCCTGTCCAATCCCAGACCGGTGACTACACAACAGGAAAGAGCCGGACGGAGCAGCTCCAGTTCCTCTCCCGGGGATGAGCTCCTGCGCCGCGGGGAGGGACACCATGAGGAAATTGTCATCGGAGAGAACCCGGACAAGGTGAACGAGGGCCGATCCCGGCTGCAGGAACAGGTGGAGGGAGGCGCGGTGTCCCCGGACATGTGTTACCTGCTCCCCGAGCACGGAGGGCCATGGCGGCACTAGCGCGGCCCCTATAGAGCGGTGCCCGGGCGGACATTACAGCGGGACTGCGGGCAGCAGCGGGCATGTAGCTGAGCCTGGACACCGTGTCATCTGCTGCCCAGCACCATGGAGAACGTGGAGAGCAGAGCGGGGCAGCAGCCACCTGAGGGCCTGCTGATGGAGAGGAGGCTGCTGGAGGGGCACAGGATGGTGGACGTGCTCCTCACTGGGGGGGCTCCCTGGGGATTTACCTTGAAGGGCGGTAAAGAACATGGAGAACTCCTTATCATTACTAAGGTAAGGGAACTTTATACATTACTTTCTGCCAGTGATAGAACTTGTACCGAGTCTGCTGCTCTCCAGAATATTACATCTAACTTATGTGAGCACCTCCCTCGCCCCTGCTGTATCTACTCAGCGGTCACCCCCGCCCATCATATCCATCTCAAGGGTCACCCCCCCCCCCCCGCCCATCATATCCATCTCAAGGGTCACCCCCCCCCCCCGCCCATCATATCCATCTCAAGGGTCACCCCCCCCCCCGCCCATCATATCCATCTCATGGGTCACCCCCCCCCCGCCCATCATATCCATCTCAAGGGTCACCCCCCCCCCGCCCATCATATCCATCTCAAGGGTCGCCCCCCCCCTTCGTGTCCATCTCAAGGGTCGCCCCACCACCACCACCCGTCGTGTCCATCTCAAGGGTCGCCCCACCACCACCACCCGTCGTGTCCATCTCAAGGGTCGCCCCACCACCACCACCCGTCGTGTCCATCTCAAGGGTCGCCCCACCACCACCACCCGTCGTGTCCATCTCAAGGGTCGCCCCACCACCACCACCCGTCGTGTCCATTTCAAGGGTCGCCCCACCACCGCCACCCGTCGTGTCCATCTCAAGGGTCACCCCTCCAACAACCAGGATCTTGTGATGCGTCTATTAAGGTGACACTACATGTGGTTATCAGGCAGCCACAGTTATGATATGTGGGACACTGTAGTGGTATTGTATGTGCATCACAGACCTAGTCAGCATTGAGGTTATAGAAATGATAAGATATTGGTGCTTACTCTGCCCGATGTGTGTATACAGTATATATATATATATATATATATATATATATATATATATATATATATATATATATATATATATATATATATATATTAGTTGTGTCGTCTGATTGGTCGGCCTCTCATTAGTCATATCCTGCCCTGTACCATGTATTAATGATATATTACTACACCTTGAAGAGTATATAATCTATATGTAGCATGTGATATGTCACTAGTCAAGATCTGCATCCAGGAGAGGGACGTCGTGTCACATCACAGAAAGCGGGGACAAGGTACTGACATGATGATCACTTATCTGCCATATATGCAGAACGATTGACAAAACGAGTTATCATTAGGAGTAAATGCACCGAGACTGATCAGAAGTAGAATCAGAATTTAGAAACTTTAGACAAGTTGTGGCAGGAGATGAGAAGTTGTAGAAGTTCTGACGTCTTCTGATAGTAAAGTAGGTTCCTGTGTGATCCGATGTACATCTGTGACCTATCCGCGCCATATTACACAGTTGTGTACGGTTTTGGTGTGTGTATATATACATTTCTGGATGCTCACCATGCAGGGCCTCCTCTAATAGCTTGTTATCTCCTAAATTATTTAATGACCCTTTCCAGCGTCTGATCTCGGCTCTTCCCAGACATAATGATCACTTTCCACTGTTTCCCATCTTTGTCGCTATCTTCCCAGGCTTTTAGCATCAAAAAGAGGGACTGTCCTCAGGTTTATATTACATCAAAAGGCGAGTGTTGTCTCACAAGTGGCAGCTATGAAAGGGAATAATTATAGGGGTGGATAGGACTATCCATTTATAATAGCCTGTCAGCCCTACACCCTTCCTCTGCTGGGTGTCACTGAATAGACACGGCCTGCTATTATTTATCTTGTAGGAGGCTCAGTGGTGGAGAATAGGAGATGGTGGTGGCAGTCCTGGGTAGAGGACATGGCTTGTCATAGCTCTGTGATGATGGTGGCTTTGTCATGGCTGTCATGGCCCATAGTCACCATATACTGTACTGTATATAGACATTGTCAGAGCACATATATATCATAGTACTCCAAGGTTGAAATCCACAAATATGAGGTACTTTTCTTATCATTTTTCTAAATCAACATTTGTTGTGAATGGACATCTTCTCAAGCAAAAAAAACCAAATGCATATATACTATATAGTAGTGGCTAGTAGTGTGACCTCCGTTACATTCAATGCAACATACAATATGATTGCATATGACAGCATCACCTAAAGTAAACTCAAAAATATCCATCACATATATGATTACAATATAAGGTATATTTTTAAAATTGTGAATCATGTAAACCACGGGCATTCACATACTATCTGGTGCATAGTTATTACAACTAAACGATAACCACGCGGCCATATTTAAAGCTGGAAAACCACCTGGGCATAATATAATCATATGGAACAATTACCTCTGTCACTATCACCCCATATTAAGGTGAGCAACATTTATATACATATTTAATACTTTATTTCTATTTTTGCTGAAGCCTTCCCTATAGGAAAGGACATTGTAACAGTCTTGGGCTCTGCCCCTTCACACTTAGAACTGCAGGTCCTGTGACTTCCCGTGAGGTCCGTTCTCCTGCAGATTTCCGCTCGCATGTTTTGGGTTGGAGGGGTGTGTGGATCCTTGGCACACCACTCCATGATTACAGTTATAAGTACATGGCCGCTGACCCAGCAGAAGTCCACAGGCTCTGACTGTCAGAAGGGGAATGTTTACCAGAATAAATACAATAATGTTGGCCCTATTAGGGTATTGTATTTGCCAACCCCCCCCCCCCAAGCCTCTGTAAGTCTTAGGATATACTTCAGAATGTGCCATGGGTGAGCGGCTGTGTAAACGCTGCAGGTAACTTTACCGTTGTAACAAATTTGATAGTCAAATAAATCTTCCGTTCTGTTCCAAATTCTGTTATTAAAGTACATCTGCCACCAGGATGATAGAATGTGAGCCAAGCTTATTATGGCCTGTTTTGGAAAAAAAGTCAAGGACATAAGAAGCTTAACGAAGGGCAGATACTACCAGTTGGGGCACACACCAGTATGTCAGTGTGTTTGTTTTACAATCCTTTATGGTAGAACTTCTGTTTACTTTCTATGTTTCGTTTCCGTTGCACTCTCTTAAAAGGGAGAGTATAACAGCCCCTACGTAGGTGTGAACTGGGCCTTTCTATACAGGATGTATTTTATATATATATATTTTTTATAAATTACCAGGGTACATTTGGACTGCGGTTATTCATTTGGGGTTCAGCCATATTTAGCTTTTTAGGACCAGCTGTGTCTTCAGTGAAAGCCACAACCTTGTGTATGTTAGAATTGCGGCCAAACTAGTGGGTCATGCGTCTATTACTAACTAAACGTCTGAGCACTTGTGGTTTACGTGTTTATTTTACGATCACAAGAGGAGCTGATAGAGCGGCCCGGCTATCTATTCACAGGCTGAAGTATGTGAGGTTTGTTGCTGGTTTGTCAGCCATGAATTCTGAAAAGGTTCTTTTCACATATGTTGTTGTCAGCACGGCCGTAACTGAGGATCCGTGGAAAACTACCAGGCACTTTGCTTTATTGTTCTTGTGTTGTTGCTGGGAAACTCCAGGATAAAGTAGTGGAGAGCTCCCTGACGTGAATCCTAATTGTGCGAATAAGATCCCCTTCCCTCTCCCTTCTATAGGGAACATTATATAGGAACAAATAGCTGGTAAATGTGTCTTCAGATTAACAATTGTACAATATAAATTCACATTTTACCTGGTGTAGTTCACAATCACAATGAGACAATGCGGAAAAACAAATTGGAGTCATTGGATGTGTGATACAGGGTTTGTTTAGTCATCTCGGAAGTTTTAAGGGACCAAACTCCCTTGTGTATCACCATCCTTAAAGGAAATATACCACATGGGTGCAGTATTTCTTAACCACTTGCATACTGGTATGTGCCTCCTGAAACAGGATCCCTTCTTATTTTTGCATATTATAGCTTAGTTTTTGAGAAAAACATATTTTAACATTATGTAAATAAGCCTCAGAGGCTTCGGTCTGTAATGGATGGATCCTATTTCTGGAGGCGTTTGTCATCGGTGTGCGGTCTGCGTTAATGAAAGTAAAAAAGACAAACGTGGGTAAGAATAGGACCTGCTCTATATGTAGTTTGGGCAGTCGGCTCGTGCACGAGGCTGTGTAAATTACAGCCATGTGTATGAGCCCATATAGACACATGAGGCCATTGAAACAATAGCTAGCATGCGGCTCAAAGATTTGGTACGAATGAAAGGGAATGACCAAGATTTTATACTATTATCTGATAGCAGCCAACGCTTTGCCCTGGGTACGGTCAGAAGCTTTTGACTCCATGCTCAAGTGAGTGGCCAGGAGTTGTAACTGCACCTATACGCAAACCAGGCAAAAAAGTGTCTGGGAATAATGGAGGATGTTGTTTTTCAGAGCAGATTTGCGTCTGAAGTACAAGTGCTGCCCGACCACCACACCTGATACATCATACATATTACCTGCGCCCATTCATTCCCGAACAGGCGCAAGCTATAGGGAGAATGCCCTGCAAGTGCCCATACTGCAGCTTTATACCACACTTGGCGTAGAGGTGTTGTAAAGGGGGAAATGATCACAATTTCTGGTGGTCCGCAAGGAATTGTGATTATTTCAGGAGTTGTACTCCAGAAAACTGGCGTAAAAGTCCGGATAGATCTCCCCCAATGAGTGATCCATGAAAAAACAGTTCCGACTAGGACATGCTCTAATTCTTAATGGATCAGTCGCACAGTGTTGGTTCTGATCTGAACAACCATTATGTTTTATAGTAATACACAAAAAAAGTGAATACTTACCATGAAGTTAACCACAAATAAGAAGTACCAGAGCCGCTAGCAGAACCTGTGATGCGAATGTGAACATATACTAATATATTCCAATCTATTTTTACACCTTTTGTTATACTTATCTGAGCAGTATAGACTTTTCTCGGACACGTGGTGTAGTCATTTGTCAGGGAGCCGGAGTCCGTCTTGGACGTTACCTTTCACCCTCAGATCACATGAGCTCTTAGCTGAGCGGCCGCTGTATATTTTATGTTTGCCCTTTGTGGAGGGTTTTTCGTATCAGGTTACAGATAAAGCACACACTTGTGTTTGAGCGTTTTCAGACACTGGATACTTTCTTCACTCGGTTCCTTAAAGCTGATATATTTACTTATTTTGTAGAGACTTGGTAAAAGAATGTGAAATCGCTGCCTCCTTCTCTTATGACCTCCACATGAAGTTTGGGATTTTTAATAATTTAAGTCTCTAAAGAAGTTTTGCGTTTTTTTTTATAAACATTTTTGAGACTGTATTCACACAGGTTATGGCCAGATGCTGAATTTTGTGTTGTAAATCTGTTGAAGGACAAGACCTTTTGAAGCTGAACCTTGACCCGCTGATCCGCTTCCCGATCCAAGTCCTTTTTCCAAAAACCCATGTGATAAAAGTCCAAGCTATAGTCAGACATGTAACCAGATCTGCCCAAGTAGGAGCCTGTTTTTAACTGATCTAGTGTCCTCTGCCTTTTTATGAAGTTATCCAAATTGAAATATATGGAAAGGAGTTGACACAACGTTCAGGATAAGTCTGGGATACAACTGAAAAAGCCTGCAGATAACCAAATAATGAGCTGATAGAAACGTACAGAGCAGCCATGAAATGGCTTGTTAATAAAAGAAGCCAGTGCTTCTACAGGGCTGTCAGTTCAAATCTCTCACATTTCCACACTATTTGGTCATATCATTGGTAATATTTAAACTTGGGGGCTTTTCTGGGGCTGTAGTATTTAGGACCTTGGATCGAGACATTTAGGTTGGTGAGGGTCCAACTCCTAAAACTCCTGTCGTGCAGCTTATTTACCAGGCACAGCTTTGTTAATTTTTTTTAGCGGATCGTTATAGTATTGCAATTCGTTTTAATTTGCTTAAAAATATTTTACGGGTCCATAGAGGTTCAGGCCCCAGGTTCAGGCCCCTAACCTGGACACTGCTTTGAGTTAGTTTACGTCCAGGTTCAGCTCAACGACGCGCCTCACCTTAACAAAGCCACCAGGGGGTTTAAATTAATGTGACACACACATGTGCAAGCACTAACCTGCCAGCGCCGCAGGTCACCGCCATTTTTTGGAGGAGGGTGTCACATTAATTTAAATGCCCCAGGTGGCTTTGCTTGGAGCATTTAAAGAGAACACCCAAGAGCTAGCACCGATTGTGAGGGTCTACCTGCGGGGCTTCATGTCTGGTATTGAGAGGCAGAGTCGGACACCATTTTTAAATTCATCAGCTGAACACGCCCAAACCCGAATTTATTTGGGTCCACTCATCATTACCCTAAATCCCCCACCTTGGGACTTATATGTAGATGCCTCTAATGACAAACATTTCATTTAAGAGGGGCTCAGCTGCAGTACCAAAAACCCAAACTCCATAGGAGCTGTGACTTTAAGAGGAAGCAATAGGAGCCACATAGCGCGACCAGATCGTTATTAGGGTGTTTGAGAGTTGGACTTTCACCGGTAGAGTTCCAGGAAAACCCATAAAATTATTTTCTAGTCAAAAAATGTGGATATCTGCATTGCATGAACGACACCTTTTGTAGTGTGCCTACTTTGTTAATTTGTCGCTGCATTTCCATCAACAATAGGATTGCTGTAGATGATGATGACGCCATCATTACATCCGCTACTGACAATGGCTTATGTACACCTGCTATCTACATGGAGCAGGCATAGAGAAACCTCCCTAGAAAATTAAAAAAAAAAATAATAATAACTTTGGGTCCGAAAATAAAAACTGATTACAAAGTTATAGTTAAAAATAATTTTTGTGTCAAAATGGAAACTGACGGCACATATTTTCTTTAAGCAGACAGCTGTGTATGTAATGTTATGCCCACATCCGGGTACTATTGCCAATTGTGTTTTTGGCAATGGGGCGCCACTAGTCTACCTAAATGATTAGGTTATAACTGTTCTGGACAGTCCCTGTTGGTTTTGACCACCAGACAAGGGAGTTGTAATGGAGTCCAGGTAATGTAATGTTTGGAGTGGAGGTGATAGAGTTAATGGGTCAAGGTGAAAATTCAAAATACACAGAAAAATTATCTGTGCTGACAATCAAAACCATTGTAGCTGCTGTGTCGTGAGGATCCTGTATCTTTATTCTACGCTAATCGATTACCTGTGATCGTATGTGAGGGAGAGTTCAAGCAGCTGCTCCCGGACTCCCTTACCCCTCCTAGAGCTGTGTATGGTGTATATCCATCATAATAAGGGACCTAACCACATGTTTACCCCGTGGGTAACACTAATAAAATATTACACTGCCTTTACTGTATTTTAAAGAGAACCCGTCATGCAAAATAACCCCCCTAAACTAAATATATTTTCATAAACTGTCATTAGAGAGCATTGCCTCTATCCCTTCATTGTCCCTCTACATGCCTGTAAACCTAAGCAATGAGGTCCCAAAGCTGTATGCAAATGACCTGTGAAATGTCCAATGAAGCATTAGCATATTCAAGCTGTCCACTCTATTCATGAGTGGGAGGCACAGCCACACCCCCAGTGCATAACTGACAGCCTGTGTAATGATGTGAGGCTGTATAATGATGTGCTTCCTGGTTCTGGTGGCCACGCCCCCTGGAGCCTGTGTGTGCATGTGTGTGTGTATACTAGAGATACAGCAGCTCCAGGCAGCCATGTTACAGCAGAGCATGTCAGATTCATGTGTAGCTGATGTCTGTGTCTCTCACCTGTGTATTAGGAGGATGCAGCATGTCAGCAGATGCTGCACACACACTAGCCATGCTTTACTATACATTACACACAGACATGAGCAGGGGGAGGAGAGGGGAGGGATAACAGGGGTGACATTACTGCCTCTGACCATGTGACCAGCCTCATTTACATGATAAAAAATAGATGATTTTACAATGAATAACGTATGAAATAACTAGATAAAGGCTGGGATGGGATCCTTGTGAGCTGCTCCAACAGGTAGAGGTGACAGGACTAGTGGCAGAGACCTGATGACAGGTGTCCTTTAAGGAAGTTTTTCATTGAGTCAGATTGTGTGATAACCTAATCTAACATATTAGACTGACATAATCAGACTCTTTAAGTGTATGCTTTGGGCACGATGTCCCTGTGAAAGATGACCTATTATTATTGCAGACGGACTGACCTTTGGCAGACAGTGCTGTCCAGCCCTAGGCAGCAAAAATTCTCCTCTTGTGTTCTATCGCATGTCTTTTACGAGATTACGCAGAAAGTTTTTTGAGTCATTCAATGAAAATTCCACTGGGATTTATTTTATGACTATGTGCTTCCCTTTTTATTTGTAGCCATGGAAAAGTTATGCAAACTTAGGCTGGGTTCACATCACATTTTGTAAGGACACGTCTGCCAGTATATGTATGCTCAGGGTGTACGTGTGGAATCTGTTTGCGCTATATAAATAAAGAATTGTTATTATTATAAATCAATTTTATCGCATATTACCTGGCATCAGAGGGGGCGTGTCTTGGCCGGCCACTCACATCTACCTCCTTACTATTCAGCAATTCATGTGATGCCATCAAAGGTCCTGTACCCTTTACATTTTAAAAAATGTATACCATGTATTTCTGATGACATGAAATCACAGCAGCCTCCATTGATTTCTACTCTTCTCCATCCTCCATGGAGGCTGCTGTGATTTCATTAGATACATACAGTTCAATACAGGTACAGTTTCCTAATGTTAGGAGGCTAAAGGACCTGCGATGATGTCACTCAGGTCACATGACTTGAATGTAACACAAAGCAGAGCTGTCGGTCAAAATGAGGGGATCTGGCTCACTGGCAGCCCAGGAGAGAGAAGGGTCAAAGTCAGAAGACGTGAGTTAGAAAAGCTAATTTGCATATACTGGCAGCCTTCCTGGCAGCTTATTTTAGGTGATATGGGGAGTAATTGTGACCCTTTATCAGCAGGCATTGTTAGGGAAGTACAATTCTGGTGACTGGTCTTCTTTAAAGTACCCAGTAAATGAGAAATGGCTCCATGCAGTTACTACTTCCAGTGGGATCTCTGAGGGGGAAGTTAAGGTTTCCTGACCAAGTTCTCAAGGGACAAAATTTCAGAGATGGAGAGCAATGAATGGAAAAAGATTTGACTCCCTGGACCAAGAGATTGTAATGATAGTGAAAGGACAGGATGTACTTGGCTGAAAGTGATAAACGATGCCATTGTTTTCTTCAGTCTTGATTGTTGTGATTATGAGGAGCCGTATTTTAGGAGGAGACTAAATCTTGTATTGTAGCGAAGCAAAATGCCCCTGAAAATGCAAGAAACAAGTTGTACGAGTACCACACCACCCTAGATTGCTGAGGTTACAGCTGATGGAGGGACGGCTTCTTGTTTTACTCAGTCCATGTTTTAACCATACAATGGGCCACATTTATTAAGGGGTTTGCACTAGTTTTCTGTCTGACTTTGCACTAAAAATGTACAAACTTTGATACGTATGTATTTATAAAGTGTCTGCACGAAAAAAAAAAATGGTGCACCCTTCATGAGCAGTGCCGGGGGCACCAGATTAATGAAGAACATGCACCACTTGTGATGAATCGGGGCGCACCCTGCACACAGTATAGTTTGCACTAGTTATGATAAATGTGGGCCAGTGTGTTCGTCCTTTTCCATGACCTTCGACCTATAGATATCAATGCAGAAAAATGTTCTCCAGGAAGCTTCCCCTCCTCAGACTGTTTTACCGTTAGAGGATAACATATACTTTTTTTTTCGTAAACACATTCTTTTTTTAATTTTTGAAAATGTTTTAAAAAGCAATAAAACCTATATATATATATTTGGTATCCCGAACCAAGGAATAAAGTAGATCTATCATTTGGAGCACACAATGAAAGTCGTAAAAACTGGACCCACAAGAAAGTGACGCAAATGCGTGTTTTTTTTTTTTTTTTTTAAATTTCACCACTTTTGACACATTTTTTTTCCCAGTACATGGCATGGAATAATAAATAACGTCATACAGAAGTAAAGTTTGCAGAAAATAAGACCTTGCACAGTTCTGTACAGGGAAAAAGATTTTTGGCCTTAAGGGCACCTTACCGGCATATGAAGACTTAAAGCCATTGATGCACCACTAGAGGATTGAGAACTACTGAGAAGTGATCTCTACAGAACAGGAAGTCTATTGTAGTCTATTGGCCGGAGTGAAAACTGCTGGGTTTTGTAATTAGTGACATGGGAAATACAATAAAGCCAAATAGTCGTAATATAAACAACACATACACTACAATATAAACAAGACAGAACTAGGGAGGGAAAATATTATGGAAAAGTGTTGTTATATCATAATGTGCTGTATGTAGTGACAGAAATCCATGTGTATCTCCTGTGTTTATCCTTGGTGATTTGCATGGGCAGGGATTGGTATCTGTTGCAGATCAGATTTTTCTTAGGGAACACTTGCTCTTTTTGCTGGGAGTGTAAGGGAGTGGAAGAAATATTTGTGTGGGAGTATTAAAGTTCTGGATCACTTTTAATAGTTCCGCTACTGTCAGATATGTACATATTGGATTTTTTCACCCATTGCACAATCTTTGATGGGAATAAGCTCCAGTTATTCTGGTGAAGTTTCCATATACGGTAGAGATGTATTATTTCCATGCACTTTTCACTTATGGAAAGCTGGTCAGAAAGGAGCAATGTTTTTGTTAGATCCCTTATTTTTCTAATCCTGGTGAATTCCATGAAATTGTTATTCCATTTTATAGGCAAATAATCTGGGTCCTCTATTGATGAGCTGTTAGAAGAGATTGCAGCCTAATACAGCACTACACATTGTATAGTGGTGGTGCTTGGTATTGCAGCTCACCATTGTAACACGTGCGTTATATAGGTTTATCCAATGCAGAGCTCGTTCGACGTCTGTGTGTCATAATTGTAACTCATCCACGAAACCTTATTCTCCCTAAATCCCTAATTTGTTTGTCTCCTGTCGAAACAGCAGAGGCTGAGATCGCTGAGTAAAGGAGATTCCGCTTTTGAGTAATTTCATCACTTTCTTGTTTACTTAGTATCTCGCTTTCTTAATCTGTGAATGACACAGACATAGGTAGGACTATGAGCTCACCTGCCCGGGGTAGGACTACAGACGTGAGTCACAGGAGTGTTCACTACATTGTATTGCATAAACAGATACTCATCTATGTCATTGTCTGAGATTAGTTACAGTGCCGCCCCTCTTCATAGGCTGTAGCTGGTATCACATCTCAGCCTTGCTGTAGTATTGTTTTAGTTTTATGAATCGTGTTTAAAATTCATCTGCCATCAGTTTAGTAAGAAGTTCCTGAGAAAAATTGTTCTCCAGGACTTTGCTAATTAGAACTCTATATCCTGCCGAAATATAGTGGGAGTGCCCCAGGATTATTTGCATATATGCAGGATATGGCATTATGATTAAAGAAGTCCTGGGAATTGATGTTACTCAGAAACTTCTTACTAGGACACATCTATCAGTAAAAGGATGATAGATGTCCTTTAAAGGGAACCTGTCACCAGGAGACCCATTTTGAGCACTCCCCCAGTCCCCACAGAGCATAGTACATACACTGCCAAAGTGTTTTTGTATTAAAAATTGGTTTTACAGAAAAAAAGATATGTTATATTGTACCTTTCATTAGCATCTGCTGTGTGACTAGGCAGTTGCCAAATGGGAGGGGCTGGAAAGGAGCAGTTCCCCCCCCCCACCCTCGGGGAACAGCTCCTCCATGTGACCTTTTCAAATATATGAAAACACCCATCACTTGGCTTAGCGACGCCCCCTGCTCCTCTACAGCCAATCCTGAGTGAGGGGAGTTATTCATATATTTGAAAAGGTCACATGTTTCCCAAGGGTGGGCGGGAACTGCTCCTTTCCAGCCCCTCCCAATTGGCAACTGCCTAGTCACACAGCAGATGCTAATGAAAGGTACAAGATAACATATCTTTTTTTCTGTAAAATCAATTTTTTATACAAAAACACTTTGGCAGTGTATGTAGTATGCTCTGTGGGGACTGGGGGAGTCTCCTGGTGACAGGTTCCCTTTAAATAGATTGTCACAGATTTCTGATTTGATTTTATTAGTTGTGTAATAAAGATCTTTCAAAAAATTTTATAATATATATATATGAAATCCGGAACACTGTCACTGTGGTAATCTTATATTTGTTATCCATGGCCTCCTTCATTCTAAAATCAGCTTCTAAAATTGTGCTATAGAGCTAGATGGGCTGTTATAGTGTCTCCTGCTCCCCCCTTTTCCCTGGACAAGGAGGGGGGGTGTAATAGCCTGTGTAGCTACATCATGAAGGGGCTTTGGTAACATCCCCACAGCGCCCTTTTGTCTCATTAGCATATTTTTAAAAGTTGATTTTAGTAGGAGACCATGAATAACCAATATAAAGAATTTTACCACAGTCACAGTGCCTGGGACTATGAGTAAGTGTCCCTGGTTTATCCTGCTTGATTTTAAAGGTAGATTTCCTTTAAGAATGGGGTCTCACACACCTGGCTTTGTAACTGCGGTGAGTATAGAGGTTGTACGTTTAGGATCCTTGATGCAAGGCGGATCTTCTAGATATGCCACAGATGTCTTAAAGGGTAAAACCCCTTTTAAATTTAAGATTTTCTATTACTTTAAGTTCCATTCTCATTCACCTTGAAAAAGACTTTTTTCCTCAAGAAAAGCCTATGTTCTCTGAGGGAAGATGGGAGATTGTGTGTCTTGAGGTTGAGGATAGGCATCTTACAGGATAAGGTTGGCACACGACCATGAATTGCAGACTGATCGCAGTGCAGGGGAGGGGACTCCTTGTATCATATAATACAGGCAGATAGGGTCCATAGGTTTGTTCTTAAGTTGAATTTGTATGTAAGTCCAAACCGTATATTTTATAATTGTAGGTCCAGACAAAAACATTTTTTGCCATAGTGACAATTGGAGTATCAAAATCTTTTGCTGTAATTGGACTAAGGATTATCAATAAAGCTTCATTGAAAGACGCTTTACAGCGCATCATTGTTGTCTGGGACTATAGTAACATCCAGAGAGCTTCACCAGAGGTCACAGTGGGCAGAGGGGTCAGTCTGTAACCAGGGGTTGTCTGTAAGTCGGGTGTCCTTAAGTAAGGGGCCGCCTGTATATCATATTGTATATCACTATGATGTCTGGAGTCCCATCCTCTGCACTGTGTTTGGTACATGTTATCCAGCCAGAGCGCGTTACATATATATATATTTTTTTTGCACTGTTCTTTCTATAGAAGCAATTCTGATACATATGATTTGGCAGTGTATTTCTTGTAAATTTTCTCATCTTTTTTCGTTGTTCTTCCAGGCTTGTTGCATTTCCTTGTGCTCATTGTCTGTGCCCCCGTCTGTCATGTGTGGTCCCTTCCTAGCAGCCAGTGTGATTCCCTCCACATTCCTATGGCGGTGGATGAGCCGGGTGTCACGCTGGGCAGATGGCTTGGTCACATTGTCTACCATCACAATTAAATACTCTGTCACAAGCGCTGCCTGCACAAATCCACCGAGTATTGTGGTAACAGATGGCAATTACAGAAGATTTTTTTTTGTGTGTCTTGAGTAGTAGGAAATGTGCTAAGAAAAATGTGCAGGTATAATAGTAAGTACGATATTGAGGATTGTATTCTAATCACACTTTGCAGGGGGTAAGAGTCAGTCATCCATTTTTAAAGCAGTCGAATGTAGAAAAATAAAGGAGTTGAAAGTTTGTCTTAACAAATCCACAGCTCTGGTTTCCTGCAGATAATCAAGGCATGAAAAATGTGTTTTTCACTGATAGTTTTGCACCAGTTTGCCAAGCTTTTTTAGTGGATTCTAGCGAACTAAAGTCTGAGTTATTCGGGAAAAACAGTTATTCATTGATGCAGTAGATTTCTTAAGATTAGTAATAGTTAGTTAGTAACAAGAAAACGCCATGGGGGAGATTCATCAGGACTTGCGCCGCCAGTGGCAGAGTGGGCTGAACAGTCGCCAGTTAATGGCGCAAATCTACGCCGGCCTGGCCACGAGAGACATCAGAAGGCTGGAGCCACTTGATGTATCCAGAAGGACATGACCTTCATCATACATTAATGCATGATCGCCAGAGTATGATAACTGTTCCCTGTGTCTGGCTCTCATTGAATTAAAAGACATCTACCACCAGGATGAAGAATTGTAAACCAAGCACACTTACGTACTTGCTGTGTGCACCCTCTGGCTGAATCCGCTATTCTTTAAGCTGCTTATGCCTTATGTATTTCAGAAAAAAAGCTTTAAAAATTATGCAAAAGAGTCTGAGGTGCTCCAGGCTTCATTAACACCTATGGAGCCTAGCGCCTCGGCATAAATTTTTTAAACCTTGTTTTGTAAAAGCGAGAGCATACAAATCCAAAAGAAGAGCAGGTCCTGCCACGGGGCGGGGGGGGGGGGGGGCAGACCAGGATGTCAGTGTAATTGGTTTACAATCCTTGATCCTGGTGGAAGATGTCCTTTAAAGGGGTTGTCCAGGGAGCTAAAATAGCATTCTTCCTGTCTGGCACTCGCTGTGTTTAGAACCACAACTCCCACCTGGTTCTGACATTGGGGTCACGTCTCTGCATTAAGACTGTTACTCTCCACTTCTTGTTCCATTGTCTGTACATCTGCTACTGCTGCCTCCTGAAATGTGGTGGTTCTGGTACTAATGTACTGATGTTATCAATTCTTTTATTTTGTAAAACCCCTTTAAGGGCTTACCTCAAGATGGGCAGTTATGAACTATCCAGCAGATACAGCTCCCTGTACATGAGTTATGCACAGGATTTCTATCCGTCACTTACATGGAGCATTGTCTGCACGGCCACAACAGTGCCGGATGTGTGTGTATCAAGCTCTAGCTGCAATGCCAATATAATATCGGGCAGCTAGGGCAATCGCTAAATAAGTGTTGTATGTCTAAGTGTATCCTGGTATGCCTCTGACGCATTGATCGGTAGGGTCGATGCAGAAACGCGTCAGACAGGGACATAATTGAGACAGACCTATTATATACAACCACTGATAATAGGTGTTACAGCAGGAAGCGAACCTGTGCTCCTGTGATTGCGCCTACTTGTTTCTTGGTGCGGGTTATCGGACTTCGGTGGGCACATATGTGTTTGGATTGCCAACCTGAAGGTGTACCTTGAAAAGTCTGAAAACTTATGGCTATTTCTAGCAGACTTTTAATGATATTTTGAATAAAGATATTAAAGACTTTTAAACGTTCTAATCGGACAGATAATTTTTGCACATCCGCATTGCTGCTCTGTATAAATTATATGGCATTTATGATATCGGCAAAGTGTAGCTCCCAGCCATCTTCACCATTTCCAAAAACCTTTGAGGAACTGCTGTTTCATTATAATGTGGTGACAATTGGCATACTCTGTGGCAACTACTCACAAGAAATGTCCTCAAATGATCCAATAACAGCCATGGAATAGATATGATCCACTGCTGAGTAACTTTAGTAACCCTCATAGACTTCATAGGAAAGAAGTGCATGGCCTCCTCTCCATTGGAGGAGTGTAGAAAGCTTAGAGTCAGCTGATCTGGACCATAAGTAGCGTCATTACCTTGTCCTTTACAAAGGTGACTTGAAGGTCAGTTACTTATATCAAGTAACCTGCCAAACTTCTAAACTGATCATTTCTATTGGGAAGTAACCTCCTAATTACAACGAGTGCCCACATTTTTTTTTCTGAGGTTTGGCCTCATAACAAATCAGTAACTGCTCCATACATGGCACACTTACCGGATTTACTTGAATATAAACTGAGGTACTTAATTTTGACACAAAAACTGGGAAAACGTATTGACTCGAGCGTATAGCCTGCCAGCTCATGCGCCCACTATAAAGCCAGAAGCACCTTGACCCCAATATATAGACAGCCAACTCATGCCCCCAGTATATAGCCTGCAGCCCCGGAGGGGCACTTCTGCCTCATCTACATATTTATAAACCATGATGGAATTGGGGTTCTCAGATGGACACATAAGTGACACTGGTTAACCTTGACAAATCTTAATGATGGCTTGCTACTAATGGGGGGCTTTGTATAACCCCACTCTAGTCTCAGGTCTTGTATTCCTCTGATGGAGGCTTAATAATAAGGGCGCACTTGCCCCATATGATTACAGTTGTGAAACAAGTGCGCTGTTCTGTAGTCCCTGTACATTCTTCAGCAGGCTCATACTGGAAAGTCGCTTCATTAACAATTTAATGTAATCCTGTAGGTGATTGAAACCAGTTTTACAAGTCAGTAAAATGAAAACGTGTGTGGAATGAAATAAGCGATGTGAGTGTCAAGGGAACAGAAGCCACTGGCGGCCGGTGCGGGGCAGAGTCACGCCGGCGGCTCGTGGAGATATAGAGGGGCCATCTGGTTTAGATACCAACTTGATTAAATGTACATTGTCTGGTTTAACTGCGCAGCTGCTATGGAAATGGTAAGAGATGAATATGTAATACAGTGTAAGACGCTTTGTGTCTCCTGGTCATCTGCTAGGCAGGAGACAGTGGATTTCTCTTCTAGCTATCTCTCTCTGTTATCATTTCACATGCATTTGTTGTAAGTAGATAAGGTCTCTTAAATCTGACACTTGTGATATCTACACATAGGGGCATATTTATCAGGACCTCTGCGCACCGCCAGTGGTGCAGAGGCCCTGAAATAATCGCAAAGGCTAGCTTTTGCGATTATTTTCCCCAATCCGCCACCCTCACGCCAGTGGGGCGTGAAGGGGGGGCGCGGCCGGACGGGAGTGGGCTGGCGCGTAGCGTTACTGTCCGTTTTTTTCTACGCTGCGCTGCTGGCACGCAGCCCGATACTGGCAGCTGGCTGCTGGCAGCCCGATACATCAAGAGGCAGAAGCCTCTTGATGTATCGGGCTGCAAATTTGCAGCGGCGGGGCGATCATACGCTGGCGCACGAGCGCCAGCGTATGATAAATATCCCCCATAGTGTATATCCTCACAATAAGTCCATGGCCGTGGCAAAGCCCTGCACTCACTTTCATTAATGTTTCACGTTCTGCTTACTAAGAAGTTACTGTTCATTATGTTCTTAAAAAAAATTCACTCACAATGACATTAATAAAAAAAAATAAATCTCCTGCAGTGAAAGGGATATTCTCATCTGGGCAATCATATTTCCCATATACAAACATTTCTTCAATTGGGTGTTAGTTAAAAAAAATTACCTTTTGTGAAGATAATTTCCCATAGTTGTAGTCCTTGGATACGACCACTGCTGCTGAAGTGATTGCACAAAGAAGCAAATAGTTTTCGCATATGAAATGTGCGACAGTTACTGCATGTCCCACAGCTGCCCTGTGCTAATGAACGCAGATACCAGGTGGTCATGAAGGGCTCAATAGGCCATGTGTGGTCACCACTGGAAGAGTGCGGGGTGGTCGTGTCCAGGGACAACTATCTTGTTTTTTAGGGGCAACTTGGCTGCATTTAAGCAAATTATCTTGAAAGAGATTTTTTTTAGAACATCCAATTGAAGAAATACATGTATGGCAGCTGAACTAAATTAAATGTGAATGCCGAGATGAGAATATCCCTTTAATTTCTTAATCCTGTTTTGTCTTGCATTTTACAGCTATAACTGAGAAACGTACACTGAGCTACCATAAAATTAAAATATTGTGTGAGTTGCTTTGACGCACAGGAAAGGGATAACAAGTGGATCCATGATGGTACAACTGCTGTGACCCCCACTGATCAGGAGAAAGGATCTACAGAGAATGGGTACCCCTTCTCACTAATGGGTGGAGGGCCAGGTCTAGCATGCGTCCTACCGTTCCATTCATAATGGAGTGTTAGTCTTGTGTTGTGCTCGGAAATTTCTATCTCCAGCTCATAGTCATTGGGAGTTCTGGAGATGGAGGAAGGGAGTACGGTTTCCGTTCTGGTCATCGGTCCTTGTATTTGGACTCTAAACAATCTGTTACCCACAGGATAGTGAATAACTTAAAAACATGGTGGAACACCTTTAAGAAGGATTTCTTTAAAGGGCATCTACCACCAGGATGAAGCATTGTAAACCAAGCACACTGGCTGGTGCGTGCCCCCTCTGGCAGGTTCTGCTCTTCTTTTAGCTCAGGCTTTAAAACATATGCAATTGAGCCTGATAATCTCTGGGCTCCATAGGTGATAATGGAGCCAGGCCAATTTGCATAATTTCTAAAGCTTTTTTTCTTAAAAACAAGGGTATAAGAAGCTTAAAAATAGCTGATCCTGCCAGAGGGGGGACACACCAGCATGCCAGTGTGCTTGGTTTACAATCCTTCATCCTGGTGTTAGATTTCCTTTGTCCTATACAGAGCATAGGTGTCTGATCTCTTGCATATGACCTCTAAGACTCCTGATCATGAGATTTGGGGTATTCATGTTTTCCATGTATAACCAGCATATTCATTTTTTTTGGACTGTGGGATAAGGCTTTTGTGGAAACTCGAGCACCCAATGCTAGCTACCAATCATGTGAGCACTGAATGTTGGCACCTAGCGATATCACACTTATCCTGTGGAATGGGGATTAGGGCAGTCCTCAATATATTGGGTTTTCTTTTTTTTCTTTTTTTTTTTTTTGGATTGAGATTACTACACGCATTTACGTGATTGGTAATTTGTTCACGAGCGACATGGAAGACACACGTGTGACAAGTGCAGTGTCACTGATAAGGCTGGGTCCATTTTCTTCTCTGCTTATAGTTGTTTCCATGGGCTGTATACCTCTTATACCTCTTGTTGTTTCAGTGGTAGACATATTCCAGTTCCGCCTCTGTAAGCAGCGGATGAATGAACATTGTCCGCTGCTGATGTTCAGTGTGCCCCCATACATGGACATCAATGGGACACACTAATAATGCACATTCAGACGAGGCCTGAGATGGATGCCATACAGTGGCTTGGGTCCTCCCAAAGGCTATTATGACTTTCGGTGAACATATGCTTTTTATAGCAGCCGAGGGGAAAAGTGCAGTTACCCCCAGTTTTGCCCCATTTGATGCAGTTGGGCCACCACATGTGACCAGCTGGTATCGTGGACATAAACTTCAGGATTACTTGAAAGTGCACTATGTGGGGTGGAGTTATCAGGACTCCCACTGTCTCGTATAGGAGTCCTGCAAGGAGTTACACTAGAATTGTAGTGTATTTATTGTAATTTTATAGCTTTGTAGTGTCTGAAACCATTCTCTACATGTGTCATTATTGATTATAAGCTGTAACATGTTCTGCATAGATTCTGTTTCCTGATCATGTTGATTAACTGAAGAATTCTTATTGTATGACCACAGACAAAGCTGGAGCTGTTTTTCTTAATTCCCCCAGAACCTTAATAAGTGGCACATGGACGCATCTGGTTATCATATTGCTGCATGCATGATAGTGATGTAAACATGGCAGCGCACCAGTAATGTATGTTTAGCTTGTCTCACTCGGCATTGTAGTCTTTCCGAGAATGTCTGTTTATTTACCAAAATGGGTTTATTGAATTTATGAAAATTACATCTTGGTCTCCTGCCAAGGTTTCATTTTAAGCATATCTTGTAAAGTTCGCCAAGAGTTGAACATATTTGTTGTGTCATCCTACGAAGCCCACCATTGGGTATATTAATATTTACCCTCATAACGTGGCTATATAGCGTTGGTCCACACTCTCTCCACCCACAGAAAATGTTGGTGAACCATAGATTCAGCAATTTTAGACATCTTTCATTTGTACGTGTTTGTGGAAATTATGTTAGTTGTGTTTTTTTTTTTTTCTACCAGCATAACTTTTTATGTTGTTTAATGGGTTCCCCAGGCCCACCTAAAAGCCAACTATTTGAGAAGGAATACGGTACTTGGATCACAATCTAATGACATGGGACCTCAGAACGTATGTTTGTGGCATTCGTATTGCAATCCTTCTCGTGCAAGAGGCCTTGGACTGCAATCACAACATGCACTTATGTTATGTGCATGAGGAGACTCTCTTTACTTTTGTTGTCTAAATGCAAGACATCGGGTGCTTGTTACCGACACATGCATTTCCCTATAAACCGGTATGCGATCCGCCGTGGCACGCTCCCATGCGCTTTGATTCAGTTTCTAAACTGAATCAAAGCGCTACATGACCGAAACCCATGAGGCCTGAGATGGATTCTTCTCACCGCCCTTCTGGGCCAAGAAGAGAAGATCAGTTCACCCTGGATAACCAAACTCCTTTTTTGTCTGGGTTTTCTAGGCCACACGACAGCGATGTGATTCAGCGATCCGGAAGTTTGATTTTATATGATGCGTGTGTTTTTATAGCCCATTTATGAGGACAATAAAAGATACTCTTATTTGGATTGTACGGTCTGCAGTGTTGTGCTGATTCCTTATGTCGAGATGCCAGACGGCACAGAGGAGTTTGGTTATACATTACACAGGACAGAGGCGGTTTTTGTAAGAAGACGCACAGTGTGAACTGACCCTGATTTTTCATCTTCTATTCTTGGCCCAGAAGGATGGGGAGAAGAATCCATCTTGTGTTGTTTTTCTGCCTTGACTTTGATTTATAGGAGTTTGAGTTTGCACAGGTCGTCGTTCTTCTACGTACTTCACCGCTAAGGAATTTTTGGAGGACGTCTTCCTAGATGGGTAGGTGGCGCCTCAACAGTGCTTTGGAATGAGATCATTTCTCTTCTAATGTACAAAAAAGTTCTCCAGATGTTTGTCTTACAATCTGGGATTTAAAAAAAACCTCTCCTACCGTACAAGTGGTGTTTTACTGCAGTGGATTCAATATGCTTGTGCAGATTTTATAGCTTTTTACAGTCATAATGTCATTACATTACTGTGCACCTTTGCAACTATAATCCAGACATTTCTTTTAGTTTTGTGTTTCTTTGAACATCTTGTACAAGTTATGGCACTTCATGGGACCACACAAAAACCTAATAGCGTAACATATGTGTTTCCCTTAGTTTTTCAGGTGCAGTTTTTGATGTCCAGACCAATCGTGGAGTAATAAAAAGAGGAGTAGCACCTTCCGTGATATGTTCTCACCCATTATAATCCACACCTGCTTTCGGCATCAGAAAAAAAAACGGCATCAGAAAAACAAAACGTGGGAACGCACCTTCTGTGTGGTCCATATCTTCCCATGTAGTGTAATCAATCCCTTGGCTTCAGCTTGGAAAAGAATGTATTAAAGATCACATTATTGAAGGTGGCATACATTCCCAGGCTTGGTGGAGTGCCAACCTATATAGTGGTGCTATGCGGAGAATGGGCAGATGCAAAATTCAGAAAAGGAGGGTAAATGCAGCATGTAACTCACTATACGATTGTGTCCGGGCTGGTATATGGGATGCGGGATCATGTGGGATTCAGCATCTGACTTGCTGTATGATCAAGGGGGCTTCCTTATGGGATGTGGGATTATATCGGGATGCCGCATGTAACTCACTGTATGATCATGCAGGCTGGTTAGCAGCAAATTCCTGCCTGAAATCTATAATGAATGCAGATGTATTACATACAGATTCCACACTGATTTCAGCCTGGATTTACCCACCGGTCAGCTGTATAGGGAACATGTGTACTCATATGTTTTCTTCTTAAAAATGCATTTTTGTTTTTAGTTTAGATCTTTACAAATGTGAGCTATTTATTTGACATTCTTCACCCATAACATTAAGAATAGTGTGTTGTGATCAGATCATTGCTCTGCAGCAGATCTCGCTTGTTGAGCCTCTGTATAAGAGTCTATGTGATTTGGCAATGCACTTAATTAAAGTTTCAGGTGACCTGGTTGCTTAGTTAGGTTTGTTGCATACACAACCTCTATTGAATTCTCATTAAAAAAAAGGCTTGGGAGCAATTGCTACTGAATAATAAACACATGATGCAATTTGATAGTTTGCATGAGAATTTGTGCTTTTGCAAAGTGGATAAGCCTCATTTGATAAGCAAGAGTCCTAAATGAAATTAAAGGGATTGTACCAATCTGTTGGGTGAGGGTCTGACTGCTGGGACCACCACCAATCACAATAATGAGAGCCCCAGCCATCCGGAGTGGAGAGGCAGGATGAGCATGTGTCCTATTTCTATTCAGTAGTATGCGAGGGGAGGCATTGCTGAGCTCTGTGCAGGAGCGGGACACAGTGGCATGTGGGCGGGGCCAGGGGCAGCCTTGGAATGGGATTTGACCTTTGATATTTGATATATAAAGTTGGTTAATATGAAATTAATCATGGATTACCTGTATGGTAGTTCCACCTTCATCTAATGATTAATTGTCTTTAAAGCGTCCATTAATCTAGAGCTGGCGTTACTACATACAATGGAATTATAATTTGTCAGGCCCCTTACACAACCAAATAAAAGCAGTTTATAGTGTGTGTGTATATATTATTATTTAAGTGGTAGAAGTGCATAAGAATCCATGCCTGCAAAATAACTACATACAAACAACTGGCAAGAACATTACTTAAAAAATATTCTGAATATGTGGAGTATTTTAGGGAGTATGCCTTTACCTCGATCCAAAAAAACAAGTTTACTGGCAATGAGAGCACATTTACTTTGTTGTGTCTTTCCAGGGATTCAGTACGTAATTAAATAGCTCAGTATGGGGCTATTGATCCCGTAACCTTGTGTGTCACGGGGGATTGTGAAATCTGGACGCTGAGGAATGACATTCTGGAGCTTTGGAGTTTGCTCAGTGGAGCGAAACACGTCTAATAAGATTTTTTTAGTCACCACAGACTTTTCTTCGTTAACATATAGTGGACAAATGTCTTTGTAACATGCTAAGAATCTTACTTGGTGCCCTCTAATACAGTACATTACATTGCCCAGCAAGGGGTGGATCATATTCATACAATCAACAAGATTCATATAAGATTGTTCATGTGGGTTTTGGGAGAAATTTGAAATAACTGTCATTCCAAATATTTTTTGCAACGGAATAGTCCAGTTCAATCTATAAAACGTATAAACATATTTCTTCATATTACATTGTCCTGTTATAAGCCTTTTCCTGACTACTAAACTGCTTATTTGCTGAGATTCCTTGTCGGTGACAGTATTACGATACTATAAAGCTTGTAAATCTGTTAAATATTCACTGATGCTGCATTTGTCTGTGTCTATATCTCTCCTACTCGGCTCCACTTCCATTTCCTACTCCCTGTGAGCAGTGAAGTCCTTTCAAGCAGTTTAGCAGGCAGGAGAGGGCCAGAAGATCCAGGCATTTTCCTCCGATACAATAGGATTTTTAGCACCGCGGCCGCGCCAACCATCAGATTCATCAAGAGGTTTAGACCTCTTGGTGTATACAGCTGGACATGGGGGAGCACTATGATAGGCTGGCGTATGATAAATACCCCCCCCCATTGAACCCCATTTAAGAAGTGTTTTAAACAGTTCTACGACGCTCTTATGACTGGTACAAATGAGGTGTGGCTCCACCATAATGTGGGTGTGTCCTGAGGTGGGGGACAAACATGCCTGCGAGACAAAATGTTGTCTCATTGTTAAGTAAAAGACAGCTCTGCCATCTCTGGCCATAACCAATCACTGGCTGAGTAGGATTTCCGATGTAGGGCCCTTTTTAATACCCTCCTAAGCCTCTGGTAAAGCATTGATACCCATTAGAAAACTTAAATGGATCCCCTTTATTTAGTGCGCTCTGTCTTGCACCAAATCCTCAGTCTGTCAGCAGTGTCTGTGTGGTAAATCCTGTCATTTCTGCTGCAGATGCGCAGACCACATAATAAAGAATCCTTGTGTCATTTGGTGAATCAGCGCATGGAAATGGTAAAGTCTGGGGGGTGATCTACCTTCTAAATACAGATTGATATGTTTTACCATTTCCTGCACCAAAAGGTTTATGATTTTTTTTTTTCTATTCCTTTCATCAATGGAAAGTTGCTGCAGGCCCTCAACAGGGCCGAATATACTCCTTGCCGTGATTGCACAGTATCATCTTACTCACATATGTTAACCATTGAAATTTCACTCACTTGATTTGATACTTTAGATGATTTTAGATTTTTTATATGCAACTTTTTTTTTTCCTGTTGACAGACCCAAGACCTCCCGTTGCTCACTTTTTTAGTTGTCTTGCTATATTGATGGGTTAAGGGATCAGATGAACTTCAAGCCAGAATTGGGTCAGAATACTGGGATATTGAAGAGGGTAATATGACCGTGAGAGAAGGAGAGACAATTGTGCAGGATTGTTTTTTCTTAAAACCTCACAACTAGGCACGACATAACTAAGAACAAGCCATACGAAGGTACTTAAAGCGGTGGTCTGATCCCCGGTGTATTAAAACAAGCTAATAAACTGTACTCCCCTTTTAGGTCTAGTTCACACCTGTGTCTGAGCTTTCTGTTATATTCTCCTTTTCAGGAGAACGTAACAGAAGCTGAAAACAGAAGACTATCCGTTCCCATGGACTTTAAATGAACACATGGTATTAATATCGGGAATAAAAAGACTTGGCTGCTACACTGTTAATAACGGATTGTGAAACGGAACCTGCAAAACGCAGTGTGAACTGAGCCTTCTCTTTCCCTAGTGACCCAGCACTGCAGCTCCAGCAGGACCCCTGGTGTCTTTAATGTGGTGGGCAGCATGTGACCTCGCTCAATGCACTGCTGAGGGATCATCTGCCATAGCTATTGGTTTGAGGGCTTTGTGAAGCCAGAGAGTACGACATGAGATCAGCCCCTGATTGGCCAAAGTGGTCAAATGAGTGAGAGATCATGAGCTGCAGTACCTAGATAACATTTTTCACACTTGTATCCCTTAATGGAAATCATTTTCATATATTTTTTTATGCATGGCCTTCTTCCTTGTTAAATATACTCAGAAAATTATGCTAATGAGCCAGAAGTGCAGTGGGGAGTTACCTAAGGACCTCTGGCTTTAGAGACTGTTACACTGTGCAGGAGCACGTCCCCCTCTCCCACTGTCTCAATGTGAAGCTACATCACATTGGGACTCTTCTGGCATCATTTTAACAGTTGATAGATGTTAGAAGGAAGGAGGCCATGGATAAGAAATATAAATGATTACCACAGTGGCTGAATCTACGAGTAAGCATTCCTGGTTTATGATTCTTGATTTTGATGGTAGATTTCCTTTAAATATCAGAAATCATCTTGATTTTTCCATCTCATTGTCTTATTTTTCTCATGATTCCATAGCATTGCATCACATGAGAAGCTAGAGATTGTATCACCCTGACCTCCTGGAGAGAGGAGTCCTTGTGCTTATCCTTCTCTCTCCATAACTTTCTAAAGAGAAAATGAAGGCAGGTTTGACAGAGGTGTGTCTAATATCCGTGAGTTTTAACCACAATTGCCGGAATTGCACGCCAGGCAGCCACGAGTATGAAAGGTAGCCCTCTCCAGGTCCAACACTACCCCTGATAAAGCCTACTTGATTGCATTGGGTGTTCTTGTGCTATGGACACGGACTGGTAAATGTGTTGACTATTTAGCAATTACCAATCACCTGGCGGTATAATACCTCTCCACTTTCTTATATCTTATGCAATTTATACCCAAGCTCTATGATTCAGGGTAATATTTGTAACTCGGTTATCATGTATTTATTTATTGTGCAGCCTGGTTCATTTGTATAAAACCACTTGTTGTCACTCTTTTTATCTGTGTTTGTATTTGTAGACCCCTTAGTGGGTTTTTTAAATGTTTTTTATGAGTTTGATGATGCTCAATAAAGTTTGTCTTTTCATTTGATATACACATCCCAATATAGTTGACCCTACACACAATGGGGCACATTTACTTACCCGGCCGACGGAGTTTACCTGAAGTGCATTGCCCAAGGACCGTGCACTGTGCCGCGGTTCACAAAGATTGTGCTCCCGATTTCCTGCATCTGTCGCTTCTCCGTTCAGGTCCGCCAGAGTTCACCATCTTCTGCCCGGGGTATGTTAGTACACTGGTTGCGACACAATTTGAATATTAAATCCCGCGCTCAGTCCGAATCAGTCAAATCGTCCGACAGACCGCCCCCCGATTTCTGTTGCATGAAAGCCGGCATCGCTCGCCAAAATCGGATCGCGGGGAACACAATCCCCTTCTAAATAGCTGTCACATCGACGCAAATTGCTAACATTTTCAAAATCAGTTCAGCGAACCCTTAGTAAATGAGCCCCAATATGTCTAATATTCGTGCGTTATTATGATAGGAATATGTCTTTCCCTCTTATAGACTCGGGTGATGCCCAAGACAACCTAAAACTAAGGTAATTCATGGGTGGCAACATGATATCATGTGACCTAACGTAAGAGGAGGTCTTCAGGAAAAAAAACACAAAAAAACCCATCATTCAGGTTGATTTATACATTAGGGGTATAGGGTCATAATTAGCAAAATGACAAATGTCACGATTGCTTCTCATACACGCATTTGATGCTCAAAATGTATAAGGAATAGTTTTGCTATACAATATACGCTATTTGTACATAACACAGATGTGTTTTAGGCATAACTTGTTGTGGAGCCCAGTGATATGTCATCCTCGTCCTCTCCCCCTCCATGCAGACTACACATCATAATTAAAGTGGTAGAATCGCACCGTCTGTAGTTTTGACATTGTTAAAATAAACAGGATGAGTAATCTTAACATTCCACAGCCAGCGCAAACATTATATAACATGATCTCTCCCAAAAGAAATAAACCCGTCCTCATTCCAGTCATGTTGGCTTTGTGGGCCCAGGCAAGAATTGGACCTCAGCATTGAGTGATCGTAGTAGTAGTAAGGACAGAAATCTTTTGATAAACATTCTTTTACTAATTCTAACCATTTAGTCAAACATATCTATTTTTTTTTAATGTTTTGAGTTTTTTTTTATTTTTTATTAATCGTGTTCCTGGTTATAATGGTCGCCTTCTTGAGGTGCTGCTATAGCATAATAAAGAATAATAATTCCTTTATATAGCGCACACAGATTATGCATTGCCTCACAGAGCTTGCCAAATCGGTCCCTGTCCCAATAGGGCTCACAATCTTATTAACCTACCAGTATGTTTTTGGAGTGTGGGAGGGAAACAGAGGACCCAGAGGAAACCCACACAAACACGGAGAGAACATACAAATTCTTTGCAGATGTTGAGCCCTGCAAGGCTGTAATGCTAACCACTAAGCCACCGTGCCGCATTTAGAGATGTTTCACAGCAGCCTGTTGGACCTTGCACACGTTATTTGGAAGATGTTGAAATATGGGACAGTTTTCTAGGGATATTTAATAAGTGCAGGAATTGGATGTTGTGAGTGGTGGCGCGTACCATAAAGGTGTTTTATTGTAATCCTGTCTAAGATGATAATGAAATGACTGCTAATCAACTATTATACGGCAAAGTGGCTAGCCGGAATCTGGCTATTTAGGACTTTCTAAAGTAATAAAATAAAAATCACCAAAAAAAAATGCTGCAGTTCAGATGTACAACAACTTCTTCAGTACAGCTTCTCCCCTGCTTAATAAAAAGTGATATCATGGTTTCTAGGTTTTGCTGCTTAGTTTCCCACTTTGCTATCACTTCCATAATGCCTCAGCATAGCATCACATGACCATTTAGAGGCAGGACTACTTTTTCTAGCTGGTAGTGCACACTATAATTATACAGTGAGGGAGGCTGAGCTCTGTATTTTTAGGCTTTGATTTGTTTCGCCACAGCCTGTGTTGTTTAGTCCGTCCTACAGGAATATCTGAGATCTTGAGGGTTATTTATCATACGCCGGCGGTGCTCTTGCACAGCCCGAAACATCAAGAGGGTTCTGCGCAGCCTCTATCTCTACACCAGGCCCTGTCTGGCGCAGAAATAAACGCAGCCGGCAGGTAAGTTTCACATGTAAAACTTCGCTGGCCACTGATGGCACTGATAAATATCCCCCACAGACTCAATTATATTAAGTGGTTCACTAGAGGCAGATTCACACTGCTGCTGACCAACTAGCCCAATTTGATATTAAGAGATAGAAACGTCTCGATAAAGAACTGGTCACAGACCAATGGAATACCTATAGCTGAGCACATGTGAGATTTATTCGCTTTTAGGTGGAGTGTCCCTTTAAGGATTCTCTTTCAGGGGAATCATTCAATTCACAGTTTGCTGAAAGTGGAGACTGTTGGCAGCCTGCATTCTGCTGATAGGTTTCTACGAGAACGTCCAAGAGTTTTCTGCAGCCCTACAAGGTCACTAATGGAGCCATGCTGGTTAAAAATAATCTATTGAGTATCTGCAGATTATGTAAATGTTTAATATATTTGGCTCGTAGCAGGAACTTAATTTGCATTGGATTACAATGTAGGGAAAGAAAAATAAATGACACTATAGGATTAGATAACTTCCTTGTGAAAAGTTTCTTGAAGGGACATGTCACATAACTTAAACCTTGTGATTCAAGCAGCTTACAGGGGTCTTAAAGGGGGAAAAAATTCTAAGTAAAACCTGTTCCCACAAGTGAGTTTGATCTGACAAACCCGCTGTGTGTGCAGTACACTTGTGGGATTTACTGGACTGAACCTTGAGTTGCTGAAATGAAAGAACTTGTTGAGTTCAGTTCACTGGTTCTACTTTCGGTCCTATAAAGACAGAACTCCATTCTTGTGGCATTCGGCAGGTTTCTGTTGACTGGACACGTACTACTGGTTGATGCCCCTTTTATTGTCTGGGTCAATATTCATCAGCATGATAAAACCCAGTCCACTACCCCACAGACAGTTCCCTGCTCTTCATTATTTTGCATTTAAGGCATTGGCCACTTATAATAAACTTTAACGGGGCAAGTATGAGACCCTTATAGGCTTACCCATATTATTCTTGTCCTGTAAAGATTTACTGGGAGCGGCGGTTCACCTGGTCCCTGGGCAGCAGGACTCTGGACAACCTGTGATATCCCATGTTCTGAATTATTTACAGATGTCTTTGGAACGCCCCTCTAACCACTGAAAAGGGGACGGTGATCACAAAAGGGGGGTTCATACAGCAATGACTGCACAGCCTGTCCATCAAGCAGAAGCCCGCAGGACATGTGACGCCACTTACCCTGTTAAGTTTACTGTAAGCTAGGGGTCATGTAACCCCCAGGCAGCAAGACTCAGGACTTCCTGGGATGCCATGTGTTCTGCTGGCTTCTAGTGGATGCAGTCATTACTATACACATGCAGCAGGACATGGGATGTCACTGAAAGTCTTAAGTTCTGTTGTCTAGACATCACATAATCCTGACCCCCCGGTAAGAAGCATTCCTCAGAGATTTTGGTCCATATTGACATGAAGGCATCACACAGTTGCCGCAGATTTGTCGGCTGCACATCCATTATGTGAATCTCCCGTTCCACCACATCCCAAAGATGCTCTATTGGATTGAGATCTGGTGACTGTGGAGGCCATTTGAGTACAGTGACCTCATTGTCATGTTCAAGAAACCAGTCTGAGATGATTCCAGCTTTATGACATGGCGCATTATCCTGCTGAAAGTAGCCATCAGATGTTGGGTACATTGTGGTCATAAAGGGATGGACATGGTCAGCAACAATACTCAGGTAGGCTGTGGCGTTACAACGATGCTCAATTGGTACCAAGGGGCCCAAAGAGTGCCAAGAAAATATTCCCCACACCATGACACCACCACCACCAGCCTGAACCGTTGATACAAGGCAGGATGGATCCATGCTTTTATGTTGTTGACGCCAAATTCTGACCCTACCATCCGAATGTCGCAGCAGAAATCGAGACTCATCAGACCAGGCAACGTTTTTCCAATCTTCTACTGTCCAATTTCGATGAGCTTGTGCAAATTGTAGCCTCAGTTTCCTGTTCTTAGCTGAAAGGAGTGGCACCCGGTGTGGTCTTCTGCTGCTGTAGCCCATCTGCCTCAAAGTTTGACGTACTGTGCGTTCAGAGATGCTCTTCTGCCTACCTTGGTTGTAACAGGTGGCGATTTGAGTCACTGTTGCCTTTCTATCAGCTCGAACCAGTCTGCCCATTCTCCTCTGGCATCAACAAGGCATTTCCGCCCACAGAACTGCCGCTCACTGGATGTTTTTTCTTTTTCGGACCATTCTCTGTAAACCCTAGAGATGGTTGTGCGTGAAAATCCCAGTAGATCATCAGTTTCTGAAATACTCAGACCAGCCCTTCTGGCACCAACAACCATGCCACGTTCAAAGGCACTCAAATCACCTTTCTTCCCCATACTGATGCTCGGTTTGAACTGCTGGAGATTGTCTTGACCATGTCTACATGCCTAAATGCACTGAGTTGCCGCCATGTGATTGGCTGATTAGAAATTAAGTGTTAACAAGCAGTTGGACAGGTGTACCTAATAAAGTGGCCGGTGAGTGTAAGTCGCCTTAGTTTCTGTTCAGACTTTAGTCAGCATGGCTATAAGTACTGCCACAGTCTGGGGCTAGGGTTACCCATTACTGCAGTACTTTTTATTTCGTATCACAGCATTTGAGCAATGTGTATTTTTTTTTTTTTTTAAACATAAAATGTTTCTACGGCAAGTCTCCACTATATTATAGATCCCTTCCGGCTGTAAGTGAATGAATAGATTTATGTCCTATAGGAAGATATAGTGTCATACTAAACTCCTGTCATAGCACTTACGGTAGCTCAAAAAAATATGTGGGCTGATAGTGAGAATTAAATACATTACTGTATAGGAAAGGGATTAAGAACTCATAAGTTGACCATTGAAAAATAGAGCTTGTCTGGCAAAAAAAAAATGTGTTATATATATATATAAAAAAACAAATGTATGGCTTTTATAAAAGCTCTTTTTTTTTTTTTTTTTTAAAAAGGCAGAAATAAATTTTATACTCAAGGGATTTCAATTGTATGATATTAGGAGCTGAAGACGTCCATATAGTTTGTGTCTTGTACATAAACTTGGGTGCCATATGATGGATCACTGTTGTAAACACTCTTCTTAGTATCAAGTTTAATGCTTTCCAGGAATAAAAACCCTAATTCCATTTAGGTGATCTCATAGCTTTTCGTGACCTGAATATTTGCTTACATTCTTGATCTTATAGGTAATTGGGGATCATAACATTTTGTTTCATTTACTCTACATTTAATTCCTTCCTATTAAATGAATTGGGAATGGTGACAAAAATCTAGTTTAGTTTTATAGCATAAAATTTACAGTATTTTTTGGACTATAAGGCGCACCGGAGTATAAGGCGCACCATCAATAAATACTTGCTAAAATGTCTAGTTTCATATATAAGGCGCACCTAATATTAAGGATGAATGACCAGCAGGCGGCAGACCTGTGCACAGTTCAAGACAGTTGTTTTCTGTAAGTACGGTTCATATATAAGCAGAGGTCGCATTAACGCCTCACCACGCGTCATAGACGCGTGATGAGGCGCCATTACCCCCCAAAATAATTGCCATGCGTAAAGTTACGCTTGGCAGTTATTCCCTGTAGCGCGCAGGCTACTGATCCCTCATTTCCCTCATTTGCAGTGCGCGCTGAACCGCTCAGCCTGCGCGCTACAGAGAGACCTGGAGTGAGAGCACCAGCCCCGGGGGAGACACTTGGGCCGCGAAGTTGCTGCTCCCCGTCCTGCTCCAACTCTCCCTGCCCACAGCTGCGTACGTTTGTGATCGACGCAGTGCCGGGTGAGTGTATGCAGTGTTCTGTGTGAGTGTAGTGTGTTCAGTGTTGTGTGTGCTGTGTGAGTGTTGTGTGTTCAGTGTTGTGTGTGCTGTGCAAGTGTTGTGTGTGCAGTGTGAGTGGTGAGTGTGTGCAGTGTTCTGTGAGTGGTGAGTGTGTGCAGTGTTCTGTGAGTGGTGAGTGTGTGCAGTGTTCTGTGTGAGTGAGTGAGTGAGTGAGTGTGTGCAGTGTTCTGTGTGAGTGTAGTGTGTTCAGTGTTGTGTGTGCTGTGCGAGTGTTGTGTGTGCAGTGTGAGTGGTGAGTGTGTGCGCTGTGTTCTGTGAGTGGTGAGTGTGTGCAGTGTTCTGTGTGAGCGTGTGCTGTGTGGCGAGCGAGCGTGTGCTGTGCTGTGTGTGCGGTGTATAACCAAAATTTTCATACTCCTCCTCGGGTAAAAATACTCCTCAAAAATGGTGAGAGGAGTATTTTTACCCTTCTGGAAAAATGTTAGTGCGACCTCGGTATATAAGGCGCACTGAGCTATAAGGCGCACCTTTGATTTCTGAGAAAATCAAAGGATTATGTGTTCTGGGGTCTCCCAGTATTATTGTCTTCTCCGTGGGTCTCCTGTATTAGTATTTTTCTCTTATAGGGTCTCCAGTATTATTATCTGCTTTGGGGGTCTCCAGTATTGGTAGTTTTATGATTTATGGGTCTTCAGTATTTATTTGTCTTTTCTCGGGGAGGGTCTCTCCATTATTGTTGACTGCTCTGAGGCCTCCGGTGCTATTAATATCTGCTCTTGGGTCTGCACTATTGTTTTCTCTGAAAGCAGCATTTGGTTGGTAATTATTGCTGTACTGTGGTATTTCTAATTTCCTGGGTGGCATTTTGTGCCCTATTGTGGTTGTTGGTGCATCCAGAGTGCTAGTTACTGATGTGTCCCCTTAAAGTTGAGCAGTATGACAATATGGCCCTTGTGTCTTTTTATCCTTTAGGTATGATTAGATTTATTCTCTATATGGGAATACTATCATTTTAACGGGTTTCACTTTTCCCCATACAAATATACATGTTTACTATGAGGAAGTTTCGGTGACACACCTATGACCTGTACGGGTGGGTCTGCAGTGCCCCAACATGTAACATTTTTTCCCAGAGTCAGTATTAATTCTTGGATTCCTGGAATAAAACATGATTAAGAGAAAAAGTAATATAAAGAGTTTAGTTATAAGCTGACACTTCCATCATTCCCACACTTGGACGGATTTATGGGCCTATAAAAACTTTTAGTCTGTTCTGAGCATTTGTGCCAGGCATAAACACTTGGTTTGAGTTTCCACCAGATTTACCTAGCTGAACTGACTTTAGTTGAATAGAAATGCCATCTAAACTGAATCTTTGGGCTGTGGATGTAGTTTTTGAGCCCCCCAAACCAACCTTAGACTGAGAAAAGGAAAAGTAACCACTGCCATTCATACATTTTCCTCACTTCATGGTCAAAACCTAATTCTGTATTCAAAAACTGCTGTCCTAGATCTGGGATCCTGAGAACATCCACAACTAAGCTAAATTAAAGGAATGTATCGTGGCTTATACTCCAGTGTTCTGGGCGGGGAGTGTGGGGAGACCAGTTCCTGGTGCAATTCAACACTAGGCTGCACCTAACGTAGGATGAATCTGCCCGGGACCTCTTGGTATATTGGGCACAGCAGGTGCCCAGCACAGGTTGTATCACAATGATTTGCTCAGTTGTGATAAATACCCCCTATATGTTTGTCTACTTTGTCTTTTCCATAGAATGGAAAGGGATCGGAGGATGCCCTTTTTACAGATAGGGATGAGACCTACATCTATCATGTGTTTATGACCTACTGCGGATATATGATAGATATGGAAAATGAGAAAAACCCTTTGAAGTAAGAAATTGGCTGTGGTCATAATCCCACGCTCTTTCCATGCATTTTTATTTTCACTTCATAGTTTGGGAAGTTTTAGTCAATAGTTGGAAGCTTTCAGTATTTTTTTTTTAGCTATTTACTTTATCATGACTGGATTCTGGGGCCTTGTCTGTGCATTTGTTGAGGTAACCGTATAAGAAACTGTAATCTGCTTGTCTATACTTTATTAACAGCCATGTTTCTTCTAATTGTTCATTCTACAGTCCCCTTGATCCTTCAAGTCTTGAAAGCTGTGTACTAAACAAGAGATAAGTGCGCAAGGCTGATGCACTAGAACCGCTGGCCTAAACTGACAGGCCATACAAGCAGCAAAGCGGCCCATGGCCCATCTGTGTTTCTAAATACCAAAAATATCAATAAAATACATTTACGTTTGTGACTGTAGCATTTCAAAATGGTGAAAAAAATCATGGTGTGGACTGGATGGGGGGGGGGGGGGTTGGCTCTGGGGCGTTATCCATGGTGAGAGGAGGATTATTACCCTTCTGGAAAAATGGTAGTGCGACCTCTGAACTCGGTGTATATAAAACATATTGTTAAGGGTGTTCTGTATGAATGTCTGCATTATTCATCACAGACTGACACTGGGTCATGTTGTGGTCCTCTCCTTTCCATAACAGATGAGATGGCAATACCAAAAACCTGAACCAAAAAGCAAGGAAGTGTTTATTTTCCTTTTATGCTGCAAGAGGTGAGATAAACACTTCTTGATTCATTTTCTCCAAGTTTTGGCTATCTCCTTTTTGTTTACCTCTGCAGTGGTAGTTCCAGGATAGCACTGAATAGGATGTAAGGGTGCTGCCACATCGCATTCTTTGGACTCTTTTAAAGCGTGCGTTCTCAGTCCGTTTTTAAAACGCATGCATTTCTGAATGTTTACCATGTGTTTGGCTCCTTTGAACCTGTTTATCTTTATTTCTAAAAGTTTACAAATAGTTTAAGCTCACAAAAGCGCATCTGCTTAAAGAGAACCCGTCATGCAAAATAACCCCCCTAAACTAAATATATTTTCATAAGCTGCCATTAGAGAGCATTGCCTCTATCCCTTCATTGTCCCTCTACATGCCTGTAAACTTAAGCAATGAGGTCCTAAAGCTGTATGCAAATGACCTGTGAAATGTCCAATGAAGCATTAGCATATTCAAGCTGTCCACTCTATTCATGAGTGGGAGGCACAGCCACACCCCCAGTGCTTGACTGACAGCCTGTATAATGATGTGAGCCTGTATAATGATGTGCTTCCTGGTGCTGGTGGCCACGCCCCCTGCAGCCTGTGTGTGCATGTGTGTGTGTTTAGGAGAGATACAGCAGCTCCAGGCAGCCATGTTACAGCAGAACATGTCAGATTCATGTGTAGCTGATGTCTGTGTCTCTCACCTGTATATTAGGAGGATGCAGCATGTCAGCAGATGCAGCACACACACTAGCAATGCTTTACTATACATTACACACAGACATGAGCAGGGGGAGGAGAGGGGAGGGGTAACAGGGGTGACATCACTGCCTCTGACCATGTGACCAGCCTCATTTACATAATAAAGAATAGATGATTTTACAATGATTAATGTATGAAATAACTAGATAAAGGCTGGGGTGGGATCCTTGTGAGCTGCTCCAACAGGTAGTAGTGACAGGACTAGTGACACAGACCTGATGACAGGTGTCCTTTAAAAACAATTCAAGAACGCGATATGTGGCAGCACCTTAACTGTTCTGCAGTTTGTTTGTTTTTTGTAATAAGAATATCCAGAAAAACAAGGTGTGGGACAGCATTCAGATTTACCCATTCTAGCCCTGCTTACAGAATGGTGGGTGCCCGCAGCAGAAAGATCCCAATTGCCCAGCAGCATTGTTATCCAGTGTTATTCATCAGAAATACATGGAAACTAGGTCTTTGTCAAGACCTATTCCAATAAGTATGGTTATTTGCAACCCTTCCCTGCACAGCGCTTGCCAACTCTCCTATGGACCTCCGTAAGTTAGAGGTAACACAAATGGGCGTGGTCAGTCTATGAATGACAGATGATGCCATGTCCTGTTCTATGGACCGACCACAGTGCCAGGACTTGATGATATATGATGCACGCAGTCCCTTCTTCCTAACATCATGTATTGTCCCATCCCTGGCAATGTGCTTGTTGCGTGGAACAGGACACGGCGTGGTCTGTGACTCGCTCATCATGGCTTAGTGTTTTAGCACTTTGCTCCGTACAGTTGAGAACAGCTGATTGCTGGGGGTACCGCCTGTCAGAACCACTGCAATCTGAATTTGATGACTTTTGGTAAAGATAGGCAAGTTCACCACTAACTGGATGTCCACAAAAAAGCTGATGTTTGTATATAACAGTGGTGGCGAACCTATGGCACGGGTGCCAGATGTGGCACTCGGGGTCCTCTCTGTGGGCACTCAGGCCATTGCCCCAATTTCACCAAACAGGACCAAAACCACCAAATCTTCCTTAAAAGATGCTGCTCAGCGCTATTTTAAAGTGACACTTCATTGTCTGTTTAGAACTGCAGGAAAAGTGAGAAGGTGTTGACAGACCTGCATTATCTTGGAGGTCATCCTGCTGGACCCACCATTCTTCCTGGAGAGAAGCTACAATGATGGTCTGAATTTGTCCACCTTCTTTCAACTGTATTGGTGGCCTCAGGGGGGCCAATACAATTGAATGATGTTGAAGAACAGGTAGCAACAAGTTACTACTTGAAATGCCATGCTGGCACTTCATGGTAAATAAGTGGATTCTGGTTGTAGTTTGGGCACTCGGTCTGCAAAAGGTTCGCCATCACTGGTATATAAGATGACGGCTGATGGCTGGTTTAAAGTCCAAGGTTAATAGGACTGCTGAGAAGCCTGTAGCTTGGTACCACACACAGCTTAAAGTATTCAAATCGTGAACGTTTATCACCCATCACTGCTGTTTCCACACCTCCATACAGTTGGACCCCATTGTTCTAATATTTAGTATCTCTCTTGTGCTTGAAGATAAATATACACAGCTGTAATTCCCCTTTAAGACATCGGCTTTACTATCACTACACATAAAGATTTTTATATTTGCTTGTGGCATGTATAACTATATAATGTGCATATTAAGAGCCATTTTCAAGGTGTCGCCACCCTTCCCGTGTTTGCCCTTGGAGTATTTGCTTCCTCTTCGCCAACAGCCGGGCAGGACATGTGCATTGTGGATTGTGCAAGCTTCCTTATTGATGGGAGTCGCCTAGATTTCTATGATTATATTTACATTGTATATAAAACTGGCCACCAGATGAATAATGAAATGGAATTGTAGTCGTAAGATATTTTTACAGTCTCTCCAAACTTTCCTAAGAAACCCAGCATTGGTTAACGTGTGATGAATGTGTACAAGTCCCCGGCGGCTGCCCTGACCCCCCATTATGCAGCAGATTTTCTAGTTAATAAGTCACTGGGCTGCAGGGGTGATTTCTGCTGATACACATGTGGGCCGAGCTTCTGCTGACAAGCTCGCTCATGTTATGTGTGCACATATCCTGCTCCCTAATCACGGGGTCACAATGGAATTTGCCTCGGTGTCTAATACATTATACATCTAGTTTTTCTCTGATTTCTACTTTACATTGTTTGCCCCTGGGGCAGTTTTCACAGTTGTGCAATATTTAGGAGTTTTCTGTGTTGTATGTATGTATGGTCATTGTTTGATGGTTTAAGCATATTTTTAAATAATTTGGGAATTTTTTGCAAAATTTTCGCGTTCTTTCTGAATGGCAAGAATAGTAGCACTGAGTTATTGAATAGTTGAATAGCTCTATAAGGGGATTTATCAGAACTGATGTGCGTGTTTTCATGCCAAAAAATTAGGCTAATTACGGACACACAACTTTTTTGGCACACAGACCTGTCGGAGATCTGATAAATCTCCCCATTGTGTAATTAAACCTTTTGGAGCATTTTTTGCTTTTATTTTAGAAATGAATAGAGCAGATGATAATGGTAAACTTTGTAATGTACTCCATCATTAAGGACAACATTTTGCGTGTTCCCTTTTTTAGATGTTTTACTCTTGTAGACTATGGGGGAGATTTATCATCAAGTATCTGAGGTAAAACTGTTCTAGTTGCCCATAGAAACCAATCAGAGCTCAGCTTTAATTTTATAAACAGCTGTGGGAAAATGTAAGCTGAGCTCTGATTGGTTGCCATGGGCAACTAGAGCCGCTCTGCTCTAAGACTTATGATAAATCTCCCCCTATAAGAGTTCCCTCTATTTCAGATAGATTAGGAGCCTGAAGATTAACTCCTTCTATACCTAGAAAGTATTTCAGCTCTCTGAGGTGGTTAGACAATGCAGTGACTGTCTGTAATGAATTGTGTAATTACACACTTTATCAGGCTTCATTATGTCTGAGCTGTCAGTGGTGGATAGGGAGCTCATTTACAGAAACTGCTTTAGGGGGATGACCACGAAGTTTTGTCATTTGACCCCTGGGCAGCACACTTCCAGTTAGCTTCCCGTCAGAACGAAGTGTAATTTCAGACCTTTAGTATTTTTTTTAAATTTTTTATTTTTTGTCCTGTGACAATAGGATTTTTATAATTTTGGGTTGTCATAGGAACAAATTAGAAGCAGGTGTGACCTGACCTCCTGTGTTCAATAGTAAAAGAACGGTCTTGCCACGGGTAGGAGCAGGAGAATAAGATCAGGTTTGTAGTGCCAAGGGAGCGTCCCTTTGCTTACCCTGACATTGTTCTGGTACCCATGTTCCCCATTTAGTTAGCTTCTGCCCTTACAAGGACAGTACCCAGAAAACTGACCATTGCAGAAGCTAAAATATCCCCAAATATTAGAGCAAAAACAGCTCCCTACGCGTTTCGTCACTCCTTTATTACTCAGGGGAGACTATAGTACAGGGGTAATGCAGTAACTGTACAGAGGTACCAAACTGCAAATGTGGCATACCCCATTTAATGCCTTATGGATCCCACCACTATTCCCTGTGCTCTGGGCCAAAGTACTGATAATGACTAGGTGAATATTATTTATATTATGTGTATGTATTGTCTGTATGGGCATGGAAGAACCTGTACACCTGAAGCCCTCTACCTTCTCAGTAAAATTTGTTACAGTTCAGTCACTTTCATGGAAAACGTGGACTCGTGGATATATTCACAGATTGATGGTTATGTACTAACAGAAAGATCATTGCCTCCATGGTAGAATGGTCTATTGTAATCTATGTGTATTGTAATCTAGTCCTGCTATTCCACTGTATATCTCCAAACTCCAAAAACTCCAATAACTAAGCAATTTTTCGGGGTGCTAAAAATATATTAGACCGGTCACTATTTTGGCTTTTGAACATAAAGATTCTTTTCGTTCTTCGTTACAGGTTGAAGAAGGGAGTAAAGCTGCCGAAATATTAATGGCTGGAGATGAAATAGTGAATATAAATGATATTCCACTCTCTGGTTACAGACAGGAGGCCATCTGTCTGGTGAAAGGATCTCACAAAACATTGAAGATGGTTGTGAAACGGTAAGAATCTCTCAGATTTTTTTTCTGTCCCCCCCCCCCCCCAATAATTTAAGTGGTAAATCTTATGGATAAACTACCAATAAACCTTACTTACCAGGACTTGTACAGCAGTTTTGTGGCGTACCAGCCTTGAAATAATTCCTGGCACAACGGCATTGTATAATATTTATTTCCTTATGCCTCCTCCATGTCAAGTAGGTGTGAAGGAGGGGCGGGCCTAGCGATGGAGTCGGCCAGGGTGGGGATGGTTAGATAGCATGATAGCCTGGGCCCGTTCAGGTTGCGCAGCAGGGGTAAGAGGGGGTGCATCATACGCTGGCGCAGCAGGGGTGGGGAGGTACATCTTACGCTGGTGCACCTTTCACAAATTTTGATAAATAAGTCCCTATGACTTTGAGCAATGTAGAATCCAGGTGTTTTGGTGTGTAGCGCACCCAACTAATCATGGACTGGAGAAAAGCCTTTTCTCATTAGGAGTAACACTTTCCTGGTCTCTGTTCACACTCTGGTTGTGCATTTGATTCATCACAGAGATATACCAGATCTTTTTTCAGTTACCTAGCAGTGAACCCTTCAGATCGCATTGATTTTAATAGGCTCCATGGGGATTCCACAGTTGTTACGATAAAATACAGTACAATACAACTTTATGGATCCCCTGGGGGGAAATTATTTTAATGGCAACTATGAAGTTGCAGATGGCTCTAGTTTTTAAGTTATTCGTAGAAACAGAACCAGGAAATAATCGTCTCGATGATCATTGACACCAATTTTCAGTTTCAAACATTGACCCATATGTCAAATGTTTTCACCAATGAGAACCGATAAAACGGTTATTTGTTGGCAAAGGAAAATCTTTTTATGCATTTTTAAACGATCATTTAACAGTAATGGAAACCTGTCATGTACAAATAGTCATACAGAAATTTAAAGGAAACATATGTCATTGTATTAGTGTATAGAGCTTGCTGAGGGTGAATTATCTGCTCTTACGAAACAGCGTTTGTTGATATTTCCATCCCAAGGGTTTTCTGTAAATAGCAGTGACAGGTTGTGTTTAGAATTGAGGACTGTTTTCTGTAAAAAAAATAAAAAAAAGTAGTTGTCTTCATTTCCTGAAATGTGAGCGTCACCATTATCTCCCTTCACCAGTCTTTCCGTCAGCGTTTATGTATAATATGTATCTCGATAAGCAAGTAGCATTATATACCTAATGGTGAAAAGCTCTCCCATAAGCTGTTGGGACAAGCACCTACCTCTTAGTCTTTCCACTGATATCAGCCATTGATATCACTTCCAATCTACTTTTATACTGTGTTATCCCCCCTCCTAATAAACATCGCCCTAGACTCCATGAACACGGGACATGTCAAGAGAAGATATACTATTGTATGTAATCTGAAGTGATGCTCTTGCAGACTTGCAGGCTTCCTGTGACGACTAATAGAATTCTTTTTTGGGAAGCCTGAGCGCAGCTTCCTTCTGATAAGATAGCGGCACAAGGCAAAAGGAAAACCAGAATCCTTTCTAATGCTTTACAGCTGCAAATAGTAGTGTTTTCCTTCTACAAAGGGGTACATTAATGTTATTTGAAAAACCCATCTTTTGATGGGTGCCAATGCTCTGATACTGGTACAGATGGAAGTATTCCTGTAGCCCTATCAGCTCTCGGATAGGTGGTGCAGGTTTTCTTGTCCACCCAGGACTCCCCAGTAGTTTTAGTAAGTGGATGGTCCTGGGGTGAAGCAGTCAACCTTGTACCGGTAGAGCTGAAAATATCGCCATGCCCCAACACTGCTGTGCCAGATTGGTTGGCAAAGGTGGTGAAGGGACTTCTAAAATACTTACTTGTCTTACTTGTGCACCTTCTATTTTACGACTTGGCTTGAGCCACAAAAATGTGTCAAAATTTTTTGGAAAGTTTTTTTGGACACATTGAAAAGTTTTGGTTACGGAAATTCCATTGGGGGGAGAGGCTGTTGGCCTTTCCCTCACCTCCCGTTGCATCCATACATTACCTTCATACGAGACTATTGACAAACGCCATGGATGACCAAAACTTCCAAATGAAGTCTACTATTGAAGTTAACCGATATAATTTGATGTTCTACGCACAAGTAAAGGAATCTCTTGAGATAGTTACATTTTTCTGCTGTGTGCTGTGGGAAACAACGACATACACAAGGCACAACCTTCCACCGCCCAGCACCAACGTCACTGCGGAGTGCAGCCCATATTACAGATGGATAAACATGTTTTTTGGATGTGTCAATTTTTGAGTATTTGGTGTTTTTTTAAGCTTTTAATTTTGCTTTCTTAAAATAGCATTCTCTTGGTATGGGTTTTTATTAACTGAAACTTGAAGTGGTCGAAAATTACATATGTTGTATGTATTTTTTTATACTTACCGTATATACTGGAGTATCAGTCAAGTTTTTCAGCACAAAAAATGTGCTGAATAACGTTACCTCGGCTCCTACTCGAATCAAGAAAGAAAACGAACCATGTACTCGCCTTCCGCACCCCCGGCAGTTCATCTTCTATACAGCGATGCTCCGGCATTGGCTCCATGTCCCAGTGCGGGACGTTCTAATGTGTGCCCTGCATCTGCAAACGCTATGATGTCAGCAAGGGGCTGACGTCACGATCACTGCAACAGACTGAGCGGGGACAGGGAGCCAATGCCGGAGCCTCGCTGTATAGAAGAGGACCTCCCGGGAAGGGAGCGGGGGGTTGGTGGGCGTCAGAAGGTAAGTGCCCTGTTTGTTATTTTTTTTTTCCTACACGCATTATATTCGGGGCAGGGGCTGCATGCTTATATTCTAGGGGGCTATATATATATTACAGGGTGCTGGCAGGCTATATACATTACTGGGGGCTGGCAGGCTATATACATTACTGGGGGCTGGTAGGCTATATATATTACAGGGGGCTGGCAGGCTGGATACTACACGGGGGGGCTGGCAGGCTATATGCTGGGGAGGCTGTGAGCCAATGCATTTCCCACCCTCTGCTTATACTCGAGTTAATAGGTTTTTTCAGTTTTTTTGTGTTAAAATTAGAGGTCTTGGCTTATACTCGGGTCGGCTTATACTTGAGTATATACAGTAATTATTTTTTACTCTATTTTCTGATGATGGGAGCTCCTCCTCTTCTAACAGCATTCTGTAATATTCTTTACTGCAGCATAATGATCTCTATAGACAAGGGGGTTTGTGGGAGACCTCCATAGACATGTTCTATGCAGGAAAGGTTTTAGATAAGCTCTGACATCAGAGCGGATGCAAAGATTGTGTTTTTTTGTTGAGACGCTATCTACTACTGTAATCCTGTGTGTCTTGTATTTCTATCACCTTTATGTAAATGAGGTAACTGCTGTAAAAATAACCCCCACAGAATTAGCAATTGGCAAGCTACACAATAGTTTGGCAAGAGTGAAAGTTAGATAATTAGCAATAAGAAAACACTTACAACATTGTAACATCCTCAAAAAAAATCAGCTTTGAAGTTATATGCACATGATATCTATGAAGTCACATATGTTCATTGCTGAAGTTCTTATTCTTCCATGGCTTTATATAATTAATTTGAATATTGCTTTAAAGGAAATCTACCATTTGATTCTATGCATTATGAACCAAACATACTTTGAGAATGCTGTAGCTACACTGATGTAGTAATATATCTTGTTTAATCCCTATATGTAGATTTGCTGAAAATAATTATGATAATGAGGCTCTGTCGCTGCTTTGGATGTCCACGGCGCTTTCCCCTTACTGTAATCATGCACTGCACCAGCCTTGTCCTGTCCAGCATAAGCCGATAAAACATGATCACTGTGTTGTCCTTGACAGGCAGAAGTAATCAATTGCTGCATCATCTCGCAGCTGCTGGGTATGAGTCATTCTGAAACTCAGCAGCCAGTCTGCACCCAGCTTTCCCCAGGTACTGGATTTTATAATTGTATTTTTAGCAGAACCACTCGGTTCAGGTATTAATCAAGATATGTTTCTGCATTAGTGTCACTACAGAATTCTCATGGTGTGTTTGGTTCACAATGCATAAGGACAAATGGTAGATTTTCTTTAAAGTTGATTTTCTTCATTGGTTCATGATGAAATGTGTTTGATAACATACTGGTAGTGGTTTATTATGCTGCCATCAAAATCAAGCATGGTTAAACCAGTGGCACTTGTTCATAGATCCAGGCACTGTAACTGTGGAAATGTTCTTATATTTGTTACACTCTTTACCCTCTACTTCTAAAATCAATTTTTAAATTATGCGAATGAGCCTCAGGGGCTCTGGAGGGTATTTCCAGGGCTCTTTAGTGATGTATTTTCACTGGTTGTTACAATGAGTAGAAAATGTCTTCCCTTACAACCTGCTCTCCATGCTAACAATCATGAAGGTCTCTGAGGCTAATACCAGAGCTGCTCCATGCTGTAGCTTCACAGGCTGTTACACTGCAGGTGCACTTCTCCCCCTCCCACTGTGTGAGATTACTGTGTGAAGTGCTGGGAGAGCAGGGGGAGGAGCAGAGGGCTTAGAAACATGCTGTGGCTCTGGCATAGCCCTAGAGCCCTTCTGGCTCATTATAATAATGTTACAAGTTAATTTTAGAAGGAAGGAGGCCATGGATAACAAATATAAGAAGATTACCACAGTCACGGTGCCTGAATCTATTAGTAGGTGTCCCTGGTTTATCATGCTTGATTTTGATGGTAGATTTTCTTCAGCCGTACACAGGCCCGTTACTTTGTTCCCAATAATAGACTGATGACAATGTTTTACATTTTGTATCACTTTTGATTTGCATATTTTAAGGAGATATTTGTTATAATGCCTTACTGGCTTGGCTTATTTTATGGCAGTGGCAGAACCTGACCCTATCTCTGCATTCCATCACTTTATTGCTGATAGGACCAGAATCCTGTATTCAGCGGGTGGGGGCCTGGCGTGTTCCTGCTCACTGGGCCCTTTGTGTACAGGTTAAAGACACCAATAAATACCCTGCATTCCTGCGCTACTGCGCCATGATAACCTTGGGACAGCAGAGTCGGCAGGTCTGCCCCTTCATCCTCCATGTCTGGGCTGTGTGAGACCTGGGGATTAGACTGCTACAATTTCTAGTCACTGACTCCCAGAACAGATGCACACATGTACGGAGAGCGAATGGATAATGTCAGGATAATGGAATAAGCTCCTGACTTTCAGTTACCAGCCTGTATCAGGGCATGTCCAATGCTGAATTTGTGCAAGTTTTTAAACTTGTATGAGGGCTTTTTTTTCTGCATAACAAATTTTCAAGAAACTGTATTTTATATTATGTGTCATGTACTGAGAAGCTCGAAAAAAAATGTGATGCAATTGTAGAAAAAAATGTTTTTGCACCATTTTGTTGTGAACACTGTTTTTACGGTTTTCACCGTCCATTCCAAATTACATCTTGCCCTTATTCTTAGCACGATCACAGGGATTCTAAAATGTACATAGTGTTTAATAGATTATTAAAACCTCAATTAAAACCTTTTGTACAAATAACCTGTGTAAGACATAATTTTTTGTAGGGCAAGTTGATGTTTTCAGTCCTACCATTAGGCAAAGAATGGCAATTCTTCCATTTGGGCACTATTTTCTGTCACAAGATTGGGACACTGTGATAGCTGCTGTTTTTATGTGAAATTATTGGCTTTGAACACAGCAATAGGTTAACTGCCATGACTGTTTCCAGCAGCAATGTGCTCACTCCTCAGCTCTCAGCCCCCACATTTGTGCTCCTGTACAGCTACTCCCTCTGCCACTGATGTCAGATCACCAGGCTGTGACCTCTGTGAAGGAGCAGGAGACAGGAGCTGTACAGCAGCACAAAGGTGGGGGCTGAGAGCTGAGGAGTGAGCAGCACAGACAAGTCACGTGTTGGTTTTTGAAAGGCATCCAAACCAAAGCCCAACCTCAGGGACTAAACAAAGGATTCTGTCAGGGTACAATATATGTTAAAACACACAGTTATAACCTAATGCAAATGCTTAGAGAAGGCACAAAGGCATATTGTAGGTGTGATGGGCTTCTGCAACCTGTCTTTAGTGAAAATAAGGTCCTTGGTAATAGTTATTTTTGTCTGCTTTTTAGTATTTATTCCAAGAAAATACAGATTCCTGTACCACATCTTTTCCATCCTGGCAGATTGTAATTGGCAGGTAACATAAGATCACTCACCCTTCTGCACTGTTTTTATTTTGATTGTCCCTTACTTGTACAGTGGCACATGTATGTGAAGAGGCGCACATCACCTAATAGAGTCCCAGATCCACAGTCCCTTTCATTCCCAATTAGCACATCAGTAATAGTTCACATGAAGTTGTCAATGTCTTTAGAGTCTTCTCTGTTAGGAGTTCTGTTTTTGTTATAGTCATTTCCAGATTTTGTGTAAAATATGCATTTGTTGTACTCCCCCTTGTGGCATGATGGAGGCTTTTCATCACATTATTTATGCTACAAGTATTTCTTGGGTTACATACAAGATATGTTCTTTTAGTTTGTTCTTAAGTTAAATTTATATGCAGGTCATAGCAGGTATATTTTATAAGTGTGGCTTTTTTCTTTCCCTGTGATATATTGATTTTTAAAATTTTGTGCTGTCATGGGAACAATGATTATCAATAAAACTTGATAACAGACACCTTACAGCTGATCATTGCAGGCTGGCATAAAAGTAAATCATCCAGAGAGCTTCACCAGGGGTCAGAGCGGGCAGAGAAGTACATTTATTTTCACTTTTTTTCACTTTTTTTTTTTAATCTCGATACCAAAAAACTACAGTACCTGAATGAAAACAAAAAAATTTGTACCCTGGCTATATTGCCGAGCTAATCATGTCTCGTCCCTCGGGCCTAAATTCAGAGTATCATTGTCATCTGTGATAATGATATCCCCTTCTGTATTCATCCCATCAGAATAGGTCAGTACTGCCTTAATGATGCAAGGATTCCCAGCATCATAGATAACCATGACACTGTGTGTGCAGGTCTCCTGGGTAATATTGAGCCTGTTCCTCATCTTTCTTACCAAATGGAGAAATGAACAGGATTCACATATCTATCCTCCAGGTTCTTGTGCAGTGTAATTGGCGACACCATAGGTTTGCCCAATTACAGGTGGAAACAGCCCTTACAGAAACTACAGTCATTTTTAGATCCGATCTGGCATCCGACGATCAAAATATTCAATGCTGTAATCTAACAGTTATCATATGAGCCCTGAAAAAGAAGCCCTATAATCTAGGGATCCCATGATGGGGGTTTTCATTGTTATGTTATCAGCCAGATATTCTGTAACGTCAGAAGTGCAAATTAAAATGCTGAAAAAAATGTGTGCGATTGGGGCCTGAGGGAGTACTCACACCCATTAGTGGTAGTTTACTTGCATTTTGCTAAGGGAGTTGTTTGTGGTTGTGTTTTTAGAAGGTAAAGAATATTTATTTAACATTTTTCACTGTAAAAGCTGCAATCACATTGCATAGAAAAGTGCAGCAATAATGCGTGGGAATTTTGTAATGCAGGATGTGCTCCGTGTGATCTTAGGTTATGGCAGCTGCACATTGCGGGATGGCAATGGTCAATTGCAGAAGCCACAATTGGCCGTTTTTTCTTTTTTTTTTGATGCATGTAATGCACGATTTTGGCATGGCCATGGGGTGGGGGGTGGGGGGAAAGATTGATTGGCGCACCGCCTTCTGCCTCACTTATTCTCTGAGGATGAAGAATCTGCAGGGGATAGATGTTACCCCTGACGTTACTACTGTATTACGCTGCAGATTTGCCTTGTGGCATATTTGCAGGTAATACGTTAAAAGAATGACTGTAAGAGGCTGCCCATATAAAAGAGGCTTCTCTTGTTTGTATGCATTGCCGTTGTGTGCTGTCCCCAGACATGACATGGCACTTCTGTAGCTGAGAGTAACCATGGAAAATAACCCTGGTAATGTTTAGTCTGGATGTAGTCAGCGTAACCTCTCAGAGGGCACAGGAAACATTTTCACTCTTGGCATTTGTTCTGCCTCTTTTACTCTTGGCAAAATAATAACACATAATGGATACATAATGGGAACACGGCTTACAATGGCTTCCTTCAGAACATTAGTGTATAGAGATGAGGTTACCCAGATCCCTGTGTGTATACAGCTGGCCGTATACATTACATATGTACTGGGAGACCATCTAATGTGTATAGGACATCATGATCCTGGCCCAAGAGCGGAGAGAGACCCTCTACAGGACACCGTATGGCTCTAAACTACACATACACCAGGTAGCTTTTTTATGTTGTTTATAATTCATAGGAGATGTTGTTGTTATTGTTATAACATAGAACAATGATGATTGCAAAACAAGACAACAATTGTGAAGTGCTAAGCAGTATAAAAGAATAGTTATTGTTATCATAACCTGGGACCATGATGGATGATGATTGTAGAACAAGACCAAAAAGTGTTAGATAAATGAAGTCCATGTGTGAGCCCCTGCCACTGTGGATTGCTCTCAGGTACAGTCGCTCTGCTTTGTTAGGCTAATTATATCCTCTAAGCTTAGACAATGGTCCGGATTAGCAGGGAGGAGGGGGCTCCCGTGAGTTCACGCACCAGCAGGGGGTGTGCTTTGTCATCCTTTGCTTTTAGCAGCTTCATTAGGATAAACAATGATGGGTCACTTTTTGGAGCAACAGTTGTCACAGGGCCACAAATGGAGCTGCATTGCTATGCACTAAAGTAGTTTCACTGCTCTTAAAATTCTTTGTTCACATGGGGAATTCACAGGTCCTTGTCCGGCCCCCCCTTCCCATCTGGAGAAGGTGAATGGAATGTTCCATTGTCAAAGTAGGAGCAGAGCTGCTCTCTGGGGCCGGGAGTTTCATAACTAGTCCCATGCTGTAAGCAGCAGTAAGTGTGTAGCATCCTCCGGGCTTCTTACACAGTGAATAATGGAGGCGTCACAGTGCCCTTGTCTGGTGATCGCGAGGACTGAGGCGCTTTATGTTTGACTTTTGGGTGTATACGGTATGTATGTTCTTATTTGTTGTATTCTGCTTTATGCCACGTGGTGCTGGGATGGTCTGTATGTTTTCAGCAATTGTATCATTTGGTGCAAATTTCTAGAATGGGAAAACCTATTTTCATAGCAGCCCTCAGTGTTTGGCTACCTGCACTGAAATGTCCCGTTCTTGGGCTGTAAACAATTCATCCTTGGTCCTTAGGTCACTAGTATGTGAACCGCTGCTGACCTGTATGTCTGCAAAAAGTAGTTAGTAGTTTATAGTATTAGTTGTAAGAATTATGTAATTACTGTAAAAATATATAGATGTGAACATCATTCAGGTGCCACAACTGTCAATCCCATGATGTATCCTGCAGAGTTGGTTGTTAGTGTCTCATCGCTGTGGGTTGGGCCCATAGGCCTGTCACCTGAATGGCCGGTCAGTGTTTTCCTCAGTCACTCTCTATTAAGCCGACAAAGATGGCGTCAGACTCAACCTCAATTAAATGGCATAAAAAGAACTCCTGTGCCAATGAAGGTGCTGTCACACGGTGCTTCCTTGGGGTGTTCTTGGTCCGTTCTTGATGCATTTTTCAAACACACTGAAAACAACATGTATTTGTGCACGTTTACCGTGCGTTTAGCTGGTTTTAAACATGTTTTCTTAATTTCTGGAATTGTAAGCAGCTGTGAAAAGGTTAATACAGCTGCTTACATGGTAGACCTGCCAAAACGCACACGTTTTCAGTGTGGATACTTTTGATTTGTTCTGTTTTTCTTTTTTTGTTTATCGCTTTTTGCATCTATGCACTTTGTGTCACAAAAAGTGACAAAATAGGGTACAAACTGTGCCACATAGCCTAAATATACTGTTAGATGCTGCCCTCTAATTGTACTTTGATCCTCTGATTGTGAGGGTCCAACACTCGCCCCGCACTGCATTCAGTCTGAAGCTACAACTTGTTCTCCGCATGGAGCTGAAAGCAGAAGGTTCTGTCCAGATTACACAACATAATACATGAAGAAAATGGAGGGAAAACCTATCCATCTGGTGCTACATTTTTATTTTTACATATCATAGAGAATAATACAACAGATGAATGTCACCAATTTTTCAGTGAATGATTATAGAAAGACACGGGGAACTTAATGCTGAGTGTTGTCAGTATTTCACATTTCCTAGGTGATTGGCGCCTGACAATAGGGCACATGTTATGTGCCCATCTGGAGGCTGTGAATGACTTTGTGTGCAGTAAATGCCCAGCTGCACATTCCTCTGTGTTGGTGTTGGCACAGGCTGGTAGTACAAACACCAAGCTCACCTGGTAGCTGCTGGGAGGCTCCACTCTCTGTTTAACCCCTTAAGGACGCAGCCATTTTACAGCTTAAGGCTCAGCCCGATTTTTTGGATTCTGACTTGCTTCGCTTTATATGGTTATAACTTTTGAACACTGTTACTTATCAAAACGATTCTGAGATTGTTTTTTCCCCACATGTTGTACTTCATTTTAGTGGTAAATTTTGGCAGATAAGTTTTGCGTTTATTTACAAAAAAAAGAAAATATGATAAATTTTTTGAAAAATTTGCCATTTTCGAAATTCTAAATCATTGCGTTTTCAGGCAGATAGATTTACCACCTAAATAAGTTGCTGAATAACATTTCCCATTTGTCTACTTTACATTTTCATAATTTCTGAAATGTCTGGATAATTTATTTTGATGTCACGCGGCTTACAAATAGAATAGCGATTTTCCGGATTTCCAGAATTGACTATTTTGGGGATAAATACAGTTTTGAATGAAATTTTACATATTTAGCATCAAAACCCCCCTATATAATCTACCCATTTTCAAATCTGCACCCCTCAAGCTATCAGAAACAGCTTTTACGAAGATTGTTAACCCCTTGAGATCTTCATAGTAATTGAATCAAAATGGAGGTGAAATTTAGAATGGTCATACTGTTCCCTTATACGTTCATTTAGCACTAAAATTTACACATTTCCAAAATATAAAAAGAGAAAACCCACCATACAATTTGTTCTGCAATTTCTCCTGAGTACAAAGACCCCCCACATGTGGACATTACTTGTGTTATGGGGGCACAGCGAGACGCAGAAGGGAAGGAGGGCGCTGCAGCTGCCAGGATTTTAGTTTCCTCATTGGCCCCTTTTGAAGGCTATAAAATTTTCGCTTTTTCGTTATTGGGGCCATGTGACGGCATTTTTTTTGCGGGATGAGATGCTTTTTCCATTGTTTTTGGGGTTGGTATCACCTATTGTTGAAAATTTAGGAACTTTTTTTGAGGGCAGGAGTAGAAAAGCATCAATTCTGTACTGGATTTTTGACTTTTTTTTTTTTTGGTGTTCACCGTATAGACTAATAATCATGTTAGCTTTATTCTATGGGTTGATACGATTACGGGGATACCAGACATGAATATATTTTCTTACGTTTTACTAAATTTGTCAAACAAAACCCTAATGTGGGGAAAAATCTATAATTTTTGTATTGCCATCTTCCAAGTGGCATAACTTTGTTACGTTTTTGGCTACGGAGCTGGTTGATGGCTTGTTTTTTGCGGGACATGTTGTACTTTGCACCAGTATCATGTCGGAGTACATATGGTTTTTTGGTCGCATTTTATAGCATTTTTTGTGGGATTGAAAAGGTAAAAATCATAATTTTTGGAGGGTTTATAACAGTTTTTTTTTACGGCGTTTATCGTGGGGGTTCAATAATGATTTACTTTTATTCTACGGGTTGTTACGGACGCGGTGATACTATATATGTGGGGTTTGTGTTATGATTTAGACTTTTTTTTTGAGTTATATGTCTCTTTATATGTTTTGGGGGTTTGGGGCATTTTTAGTGATTTATGACTTTATTTTTTTATTGAATAACTTTTTTTTTTACTTTTTTACTTTTATACCATGGGATATGAACAAGCAATCCTCTGATTGCTTGTTCATGATAATATTCTGCAATACTCATGTATTGCAGAGTATTATCAGTGTCAGCCTATGCACTTGCATAGGCTGGCACTTTGCCAGTAAGATGACGTCACAGACGCCATCTTACTGGCAATTCTTGCTAGTAACTCTGGGGTCCAGATCGGACCCCAGAGTTACTATAGCAACGATCGGCGCCCCCCGAAAACGGTTCGGGGGGGCCGATCGTGGGGGAAAGACACCCCAGATGCTTGTTAGATGCCGCGGTCGCGCTGACCGCGGCATCTAAAGGGTTAAGCACCCGCGATCGGAGACAACTCCGATCGCGGGTGTTACACTGGGGTGCCGGCTATTAGTTACAGCCGGCACCCCGTGTTTCCCGATGCCGGTTCGGCTCTGATCCAGAGCCGAGCCGGCATAGGCGCCGTGGCGGATATATCCGCCACTGAGCGCTAAGTCACTGCGCTCCGTGGCGGATATATCCGCCGCGGAGCGTGAAGGGGTTAACATATGCTTATATATGGTTTTCTATATTAGCTTTTTTTTTTTTTTTTTATTCACTATGAATTTAACACAGGTTTACACATTCTGTGTTTCACATCAGCATTTCATACAATTTACAGTAAATGTGGCTGGTTGCAATTAAAGGGGTTGTCCGAGTTAAAAAAAAAAAAAATGTATGTGGCCGGGAGCGGGCTGCCTAAAACAATAAAGCTGTACTTACCTTCCGGTGCCCTCCGGTATCCAGCGCTGCTGTCGCTCCGGTCCGGGCGCCATGTAAACAAACATGGCCGCTGGAGCAGAGCTGCATTCAGCTTCCGGCCGGCCGTGGCCGGGTACGCCTATCCGTCCCTATACGCAGTATTGTGTATGGGAGCCGAAAGGTTTTTGGGTCCGGCCAGAAGCTGAATCCAGCGCTTACCTTAAGGGCACCGGAAGGTAAGTACAGCTTTATTGTTTTAGGCAGCCCGCTCCCGGCCACATATAATTTTTTTTCAAAACTCGGACAACCCCTTTAAGGAATTATAGCAAAATGTTAAAGGGGTTGTCCACTTTTACAAATATATCAATTATTTGCTGAAAGGAAAAGTTACGCAAATTTCCAATACAGGTGGTCCCCTACTCCAGATGACCCCTAGTTACAAACGACCTCTGGATCTTGGTAATTTGCTGTACTTTAGCCCTAGGCTACAATGATCAGCCATATCAGTTATCAGGTGTCTGTAATGAAGCTTTATTGTTAACAGAGACCAAAAAAAAATTTGGCTGGGGTTACAATTATAAAATATACAGTTCCGACTTGCATACAAATTCAACTTAAAAACAAACCTACAGAACCTATCATGTATGTAACCCGGGGACTGCCTGTATGCAGAACTTTCTGTATTAATTCCTCATTGTTTTCTAAATCTCTCCTTGTCTTTCTGTACAAAACTTCTATGTTTACTTCCAGTGGATAGAAATCTGTCCAGGTCATGTGATGTCACACAGGTGCACGCATCTTTATAATCATCATCGTTACGGCTCTGATTACGTTCTGTGATAACGTGTCCATCACAACAACATGGAGAGATCTCTATCCATTGGAAGCAACATGAACCTTCCTAAAGAATGACAGCAAGCAGAGATCTTGACAGTGGTGAGGAATGGATACAGAAAGTATAATGGAAAATTGAATAACTTTTCCTTATACAAACAATATTGAATATTTGCTGAAAGTGAACAAACCCTTTAAGTGTAAAAAAAAAACCCCTTTTAGTTTTCAGGGAGTTGTCTGCTGGCAATGTGTGAAATGCTGTGTGGTTTCAAACCATTCCTTTATTATTTCTATCTAGTTTGCCATATCCAAGATATTCCTAGTTGTAACTGCCTGATTAACATGCAGAATAATGTCCTTGGCACTCTGAGCACTGATGTTCCACCCTAAATTATTTCCCTCTCCTTCCAGTGTCACCCCATGTTGCCCTGTGCTTTTCACAAAATTTGATGGAAAGGGTAATGGTCCAGGCAGAAAGTGTTATGGCCTTTAAGGACATGACGTTAATGCACCTGCCTTATTAACATATGGATTAAAATGAGGATTTCTCAGAGAATGTATAATGAAAGTGATGAGGATGTTTTTGGAACCCACAGTGTTGGGGAAGTTTGTAGACTCCTCTTAGTGTCCATTGTTTGCGGCTCATCTGTCATCTTTGGGTGTGTGCTTCTCGCACACTAATGACAATAGAAAACTACTGTCTGAGATGCAAAATCTGCCAACAATAGGTCCCGGGGACATGTGCTAGCTGCTGGAAAAATGGCAAGCTCACGTCCCCATTTCACAATAGTCTGCATGAGGCATTAGTCAGAGCTTTGGGTTTTGTCCTCATATGCATTGATCCCATTTCTATTTGAGTTCCAGAGTTTTTGTTTACAAGAATATTATACACTTCAGCATCACTGAGGTCAGGATTTGTTAGTTTTGTTCTCGGTGCCAAGACGGAGCCTTTTTCTGCCTAGAGGATCTTAACAAACCACAGGCTCCATTTGGATTTTCTAAAACAAAGTGTGATTCCATGTGAAAAACCTCATGCAACCGTACCTTAAAGGGATTGTTCCAAAAACAGTGCAACAATTGACCATGGTTTTAGCTCCATTCATCTCTATGCAGCTGATTCGCAACAGCGCCAGAATTCTCAGATGTGGCACTGTTTTTGGAAGAAAGCAGCCATGGTTTTTAACTTCTTCCTTCTAACTGCACAAGTGTTGGGGTAGGCTGAAACCGTGTAACAGCCTGTAAAGCCAGATAACAGAGTGGCTAGGGTAGTAGGTCATGGATAACAAATTAAAAAATATTACCACAGCCACAGTGCCTGGATCCGGTTTAGGATTCTTGATTTTGGTGGTATTTTCCTTTAAGGGGCAGTTTCACACTATCCGTCATCTGCCTGTGATCATGAACCGAGCAGAGTGTCCCTGGGCCGACTACACTGCAGGGGAGGGAATCCTTGTAGTATATTGATGTATAATGCAAGGAGCCTCTGCTTCTCCGCTGAACATTGTACAGGCTGTCCCCGAGCTACATAAAGGATTGGTTCTATGTGTTTGAACTATGTTTGAATATTGGTTCTATGTGTTTGTACTTAAGTTGAATTTGTATGCAGGTCAGAACTGGAATTTTTTGTAAATATTATTCCAGAAAAATAAAATTTTAGTTCACCAGGGATTACTTTACGATGTTTGACCAGGGGATCACTTAATAATAATAATAGTATAATTATTCTTTATTTATATAGCGCACACAGATTACGCAGCGCTGCACAAAACATGCGGTCCCTACCAGTATGTTTTGGAGTGTGGGAGTAAACCGAAGTACCCGGAGGAAACCCACGCAAACACGGAGAGAACATACAAACTCTTTGCAGATGTTGACCTGGGTGGGATTAGAACCCAGGACTCCAGTGCTGCAAGGCAGAAGTGCTACTCAGCCACCGTGCCGCCCTATAATACAGTCGATCGTTGCAGCCTTGGATTAAAATTCTGTAAATAATCGGCATCCAGAGAGCATCACCAGGGGGCAAAAAGGTCCATCAGTAACTAGTGGTCTGATGTCCTTAAAGAAAACCTACCATTTGATTTGATGCATTATGAATCATATTTTGTTTAATCCCTGTGCTGAGTGGTTTTGCTGAAAAAAATCATTATAAAATTCAGTACCTTGGGAAAGCTGGATCCACAGTACACACATTACACATGGACGGAGCATTCTGAACAGCCAAGCCGGGACTAATCAATCTGAGCTGTATCACTCATAAACAGCAGCTGGGAGGATGGTTCAGAGATTGATTATTCTGCCTGGCAGGAAGAACGGTGATTATATCATCCTCTGAGCAGTGCATAACTAATATGAAAGGAGAAGCCCAGGCACAGGAGCGAGACAGCTTCATTATCATAATTTTATTTATTTTTTTTAAGCAAAACCACTCAGCACAGGGATTAAACAAGATATGATCCTGCATCAGTGTAGCTACAGCATTCTCAAGGTAGGTTTGCTTCATAATGCATCAAATCAAATGGTAAATTACTGTTAAGTTACAATTCTGCACTGCTGTAGCTGCAGGTGAAGCAGGGACTCCTTGCATCATAGATGGATATGATGCAGGGTATCCCGTCCCCAGGAGTGTGGTCAGCCCACACAGTACTCTGCACACTTTGTGATCGTAGGCTGATGGCGGATAGTGTGAGACCCCTCATACCAAATTTACAATTTGTTTTGTGTAACGTCAATAAAACTTTTTTTTGCTCTATCAAATATTCTGATAAATGTTCACCAGTATCACATACTTTAAGTGGTAACGTGTGCCTGGGACCAGTGTAACCGAAACGTATCTGGTCTGAGGGATAAGTGTCTTGTATTTACACTGGATGTCCGCTCAGGAGCAGCTGAATACACAGCAGGGATTCTCTCTTTGTATAACATGACAGATGGCAATACAATAGTTTAGGGTAAGGCAATATACAACTTCAAACATAGTCACTAGTCATGAAGTGATGGGGTAGTTAGTGGTGTACATTTGTTGACCTCACTTATCACCACTACTTACCATATGTAGAGTTTGTTACCTAATCTTAACCTATGCAGGTATCTTAAGTGACATGGGAAACATCCTGAAATGTTATCTCCTCAGGTAATGTTCAGGTAATAAGGCCCACATTGGAGCATGTCCTTTGTTATAGGAATGGTACTGATGTAATCTGTAACCCATATGGTATCATTCTGATATACGTCCATCCTGTCTGATGTTCATCTCACAGTGGGGACAACAAGTATATGATAAACATGCCCATTATACAAGCCCCCCATACAGAGAATGGAGAGGTCTGTCATTTATTGTAGGTCACTTCAACAGTCAGAGGCTGAATCTAAAGAAAATCCATTAAATCACATAATTAATTTGCAATAAATAGGTATTTGATCACCTACCAATCACAAAGAATTTGGGCAAGTTCTAACATCTGACATTCTATGTGTCAAAAAAAGATTTTTTTCACAAAATTTTCAGATTACATTGCCATGGATCCATGCACTCAGTAGCCTCATGCATAAGACCTGCTATATCATAAGAGAGCCCATATGGCTACCATTGTGTTGTGCTGTATAGGTACTTATTATCGCTTATATGGGATGCTGGCTCCTTATAAAGAGGCCTTTCAGAACATTTCTGCTTTAAAGTGGTATGGAGTCCTTAAAGGGTTCACCTGCACAGCTTGTTTAAAAGGAAGATAAAAGTTGTACCTGCCACCCACTCGCTTTTTGCTCCAGTTCTCTCCCATCTTTGTTGCTATACAGAGGATCAGCGGTTACACCCATCCACAGTGGGCTGCGGCTCTGAGTGTACGCTGTTGATTTGATGTGACATACGAGCCTTTATATACCAACAGAAAATTGTGTTTACCGATTGAGCCGGGCTCGACAGCAGCGCCAGAGAGGGAGTTAGGCTGCATTTACACGAACGTATGCCCGCCTGGTCGTAGAGGATGGGCATACGTCCAGCGCGCTGCAGAGTAGGAGGGGCGACCTCTCTCCATAGAGATGCACGGCTGAGCACACGAAGATAGATATGACATGTCCTATCTTTTCCCCATTTACTGAGCGATACGGCGCCACCGTGTGTGCCACTGTATTGCTCCCTGCACCCATTGCTGACTATAGTGGACGTCTGTACGGCTGTACATACGTCACCCATGTGTTAGCATAAATGCAGCCTTGGGTATAAAATCTTTCTGATTTTTACATAAAAAATGTAAGCATTTGCTTGGACAATCCCTTTAAGGCCATGCATGATCCACTGACCTTTTTTGGCAGAGAATTTGCAAATCTGTTTTTTATAATGGGAAAAGAAATGGTCTGCCTCCAGTGCAACCTTAAATAACCACCGATTTACATCTATGGCACTTCCAGTGCGTTATATACAGCAGCCAACTGAATGTAAATGGACGCTGGGATCAACATATGTATCTGTTTCAGCAACGTCCAGACACTTATCTTCTATCTTGTGGTAGATGGAACAAAAAAAAACTTTAGCCATAAACTATTGCAGCTTCGCCTCATTCCCCATAAATAGTGATGAGCCACAGATCAGATCTGTATTCAGACTGTCAGTATGTGCTGGAATTGTAGTATTACGAGGTCTGATAAGCCCCCGGTTAGGGATTACTAGTCTAATGCAATAAATGAAGCGGCTTCTCGGCCATCTGCTGGCGTTTAGGTCACATTTCGAATAGCTCTGAAATATTTCAGATTGTGTTTTCCTTGGCAGGACTGAAGAAGCCCTTAGTTTTTCTTGTCTTCAGCAGGAATGTTCTCCATGTTACATTCCTGGCCCTTTGATTGTACAGTTATCAATGTGTTCTCTTTCCACTCGGCTGCCAATGTGTAACCCACATTATAATTCATTGAAACAAAGCAAGAAAAGGCCGGATTAACACTTTGTCCCCGGGGAGAATTTACACAAGATAAAGTCCGTGGAGGGCACATGATCTGACCAGGTACAATAACATTTTTGGAATAGTTTCTTGAGTGGAGTAGATTCTTGTGTTAGTAGCTCTGTTCCCCGAAATATTGCTTCTTCCAGCTTTGTCTTAGGACAGTGTTCTATAGACTCATCTTGGTTATACATTTACTCAAGTTACTTTGGCTCTGGTTAGAAAACAATTGTGATGTGTGGACTATATGTTATGGCGGCCATAAATCAGGATTCCTCTGGTCTAGGTATAAGCAGATGGGACAGCTGCTTTGGCTTTAACACCTTTAACACCTTAAGTAACCAATATCTTTGATTTTTCCCTGCAGATTTGTAAATTCTTAACAATCGCCTTTTTTAACCTTTCAAGACCATAAGGGTATCTTCACACCCTGTATATTATGTGTGGATTTTCTATACCGCATTCCTGCTGTCAATCAACAGTCAAAAACTTTTTTTTTTTGATGGTGAGATTTAAATGGAAGCTCCACGAATAACTGGGAGAACTTCCAGCTCTTCCACTGCAACTCTAAGGCCTCGGGGAATGAGATGGAAAATGGTGATTTGGGTGTAGCTGGATATTTATAGCATCAGGTTTATTATGAAGCAATTTAAGTGACGCCAGATATTTACAGTAATATATTTCTGTTTCCTTTCCCTCCCTCAGAGTGATGGATGTATATATAGTGATTGACGGCACTCTGTTTGGATGTATGTAGACCAGCTAACTTTTAGCCCTCATGCAGAGTAGCACATATACAAATGCATTTCATTTGCACATATATGGCAATGATTTAGACATCCACATGCACGAGCCTAGTGTTTGTGACTCGGGCAGGCTTTATTGCTTACACAATAATCACAAACGGGTCACAAAAATGGAACCACAGATCTGTTGACAGTGACTGTAATAATCTATTTATATTTGTTATCCATACCCTCTTTTCTTCTAAAAATAGCTTTTATGTTCTAATAAAACTGAAGGGAGTTTCCAGCACCCCTCAGTGCTGCAGCTTCACGTGCTGTTACAATGAGCAAGTCCTACCTCCCCCTGCACTTCCTGCTGCTGCTAGATTATACATGCAAAAGGAGCAAGAGCAGGGGGACGGTGAAATGTGTTTTGCTCATTGTAACAACATGAGCAGCTATAGGACTGACAGGCTCTGGTAACGCCCTCAGAGCCCTTGCAGGCTCATTAGCGAGTATAAAAGTATTAGTATAAAAGTTTTATTATAGAAGGAAGGAGGCCATGTATAACAAACATAAGAAGATTAGCATTGTCACAGTGCCTGGATCTATGAGTAAGCGTCTGGTTTATCATGATGGATTTTTGATGGTAGATTTTTATATCAAAAATATAAAATTGTGATACATTTTGTTACCTGTTTTGATAATTGGCAATACATCCTTTTGTCTGGGTTTCCATTTATCCATGATCATTCTGTGATCACAGGCATGAGAAGTGCTTTCTGGCTGGTGAGACCCCAGTGAAAACCTTCAAACTTCAATACATTATGGAAAATCTGTGATTATAAGTCATGATTTGTCCTGCAGAGAAAATGAGCTAATAAAAGAGAAGTCCTCCAAAACGGTTTTCATAGACTAGTATTTCAAGTATAGGGTTGTTGTGTTTTTTTTTTATCTTAAACAAAATGGCTTTATAGGGTTTTCTCAGACTTAATAAAATGAGCAAACACAAGCATAGTATCAGCAGGATTGTGTGTTATAGAAGACTTTGCAATAAATCTTAAGTCATATGTACACATAAATACATAAATTTCCATAGTGGCTTTATGGAAATCTGTTCGGATTGAGTTTAACTAGATGTTATAAGTTTTATTTTCTTATCATAGTACATGTGCAGCCAGATCCTAGTACATGCCAAGTGGCTGCTATTTTAAATGCCATAGTGGCTGCTTAACTTATTCTAAATCTTCCTATGAGTGTTCAGATGCTACCCTGGTTGGTCCTCTGGGTGCACTCACCCCGGCCCCAGGCACCTGTGAATACACCACACATGTTGGTGATACTTCATGGCCTTTGACTTGTTTCTCTACACACTTTCTATAAAAATTGCATTAAGAATGTTTTGTAATTCTCACCGTAGACCACAAGGTGGCAGCGTTTTATTGGAGAACACATACAAGAACAAATTGGTGTGCAGACCTTTCCACCTACCTCAGGGCAGAGAAAGAGGAAGCAATTATAAAGGGCTGCTCACTACAGTTACACCACAACTTTCTGTAAGGTCTTGTGGACCCCAAGACAATAGCTCTATTGTTTGTTTCTTCTGTTACTTAGCCAGCACTTTCTGTTCTTCAGTATTGCATCAAGTCACTGGTTTTTGGAGTATATTGCCCTTTATTCACATTCTTGCTCATCAGTAGTAGAATAACTATTCCCAGCATGCCTCATGACCTCTGGCAGCTGAAGGATGTGAGTAAATGCACCATCACTAGTTATACTATACCTTTATCTAGCCACCCAATGCTGATACAGATCTTACAGGTATTACCACATCTGTTCAGTATTAGACATGGTCACATGGAGGTGTAGGGTCCAAGCGCACGTTTCACAGGTTTTTAATTTCTTCTTCACGCGTTATAGGTGAAATAACCCAAAGTATCCTGCCACCATGATATTAATAAGAGGTTTCTGGTGTTAGCACCTCCATAGTCCTTTTGGTTTGATGATGAAACGGGTCCCAGAACTTGGACCATCACCAGATAAACATTGATGGTTAGGAAACCGGGGCTTCTATTGGGCAGTGTTCACACGTTCCATCTGGGTTACGTTTCAAAACTCAATCCAGACAGATGGGGTGGGGCTCAGCACGACCACTTATGTGTTTGGTTACAAGTGAACGCTGCCTCAGAGTGGCTGAGCACCGGTGTGGATGAGTTCACATTGGATCCACAGGCTATATTCACATTGGAGTTTTCATTGTGTTTTGAAACTAAATATAACATCTGAGGAGAGGAGATTTGCCTAAAAATAAAAAAAAAAAACATCCTCTCCTTTACTTGCTCTCTTTCTCCTTCTGTAGCACACTGCAGCTTCTTCTCTCCTCCATTCGCTGCTCCTCTGTGTGTCCTGCGCTGATTGTATTTGCCAACATCAGGACCCAGAGCAGAACTGTGCCAGGAGCAGGAGAGGACCCAGGAGCAGTGCAGTACAGCTGACAAGTACTTACCACTCCTGTGGTCCAGGAATCAGGACACAGAGCGGAGCAGCAGGAAAGGAGCAGTGAGTACTTCTCCGCTACATCCAACCCACCAATGAACGTTTCCATCAGTTATGGAAGCACTCTTTGGACTGTCTGCAGTGTGCGGGCTGCAAATTGAGGCTCGACATGTTGGCTTGGGGTTGTGCATCCTCTTCTAGGCTTTTAGTTTAGATGAAATTGTGCTGCACTTTATGTACATGCTTAGTTGTGAAGATCAGAGGAACAAGGCACTAGGAGGGAATGACTGCTCTCATCTTACAACTGTGAACATCCTACACAGAAAACAGCCAGACTTCAACAACCACTTTTTTTTCCATTAAAAAGCATCAAAATTTTTATTATGTTAAAAAAATACAATACAGATAATTGTTGGGACAAATACACTGTACTGGAGGGACACACAACAACATCAGGGAGGGCTGGCAGGAAAACAGGCATTTACACTCACAGAATCGAATACCTCACTACCTCTTTAACAACTTGTCAATAACAACTTGTCAATAAGGTCTCTTGCTAGTAATTAATATAATAAAGTGCTCAGTGCATATCCTCTATTGCTATATCCTCTATTGCTGTATCATCCCATATCTTTAAAGTGCCAAAAAATATGTTACTCAGGTAGAGAGGGAAAGACAGTCTACCCCTTTCTATATGTGCAATCTACAAGACCATAAAGGAGCACTTAGTGCATATTACCTGCACACCGCAAACCTTGTCTCTGCCAGGATGACTAACACCCCACCGAGAGTTTCGGAACACTGCCTTCATCTGGGGTAGTGTCATCATGGCAGACATGGGGTTAAAACAACCAATGGCTGTTAATTTCATTAAGGTCATAATCGCCTGATAATAACCTGGACATCAGGCGCATGTGGTGGGCTCGGGCTCCCCTGATATCCTTCCTGCTAGAGTGACCAGGAAATCAGGACTGTGGAGTCAGGCAAAGGAATCACTTACAGTAGTATATGTGGAATCTCTTTATACAAGATGGTATATAACCTTTACTATGTCCAGTTTCGGATACTTCATTTCATTTGTCTGAATGGTTCCACATCTCAAACTGGCTTGTCCCCTTTATTGCTTGGCTGCACAGGAAGAGGCACGTAATGGTGAATATTATAACAAGGAACATGCCATCAGATAAAGATCTTCTTATGGCCAGGAGTTTTCTCATGAACATCTTGAGAAGTTCCATGAGGTACAGTATTGATGTCCTCTGTAGTGTACCTGTTGTGCCACCATGGTTTACTAGTGTTTTCATAGTGATACCTCATAGACTTGTGGCCACCCATCCCCAACCTCTGTCTGTGCTTTGTTTTATACATTTTAGATGTATCTTTTAGATTATACCTGATCAATCTAGATAGTGACCGTGTATGTGATGCTTACAGCAGTCTATAGTGCTAGATTTCTATGCAGAATGTAACATGTTATCATTTTCATCTTTCACTGGATTCTTTTGATGAAGTCTTTCTAAAACTGGTTTGTATGAGGGTCAGACACAGAATGGATATACATTGACCTTAAAACATTAAAATACGTTATGTAAGATTCAGCTTGTGCCCACTTACCTTTCTGTTCTCTCTTGCCTTTCCAAAAAAAGAAAATTTATTCTAAAAGAAAATTGAGTTGCAAATGAAGGTCTTCCCTTCTGTGATCCAAAATCAATTTTAAAAAAATCAGAATTTTTGGTGCAGTGCAAGAGCTCTTCAATTTATTATACTGTCAGTATCGGAGACAAATGGCTTCTATAGCCTCTTCATTCATAGTAGGGTTATAGGCTTCTTTAAGGTTTGAACTTACTAACCATATCAGCAACTAGTCAGTCAATGCACCAGAGATCACTCTGCTCGTGAATACACTGGACTCAGAGAATTTTGGTTATCCTGGTAAAATGTCCTGGAAGAATAGTTACCAATTTATGAAGATTTGCACCAACATTTAAGGAAATCTACCACACTGATTCAGTATCTTGTTTCAAGCACATTTACACGCCGGTGTGTGCCTCCTAAAACGGGATCTGTTCTTTCTATATCTTCTAATAGCCTAGTTTTGGAGAAAATCCTCTTTTTAAATTATGCAAATTTGGTGCAATTTAAAATGCTTTATTTGAGTGTGAGACCCTGTTCCCACCCAAGTATGCTCCATTTACTTTTATACAAAAGAGTCAGCGGTATGAAAATGCACAACTATTTTACACAAACAAAAACACAAAGCTGCAAGCCTCATTTACAACATTTTAGGCCAGAAAACCAATGTGTAGAACCTGACATATCCTTCCTATGTTTGCGGTGTTTTCTTTTGGCGCAACTAGTAGTATGGAGCTGTTGAATTACTCTGGTGGTACTGTGTCACCTAAATCACTATCTAGCTAAAGGAGATGCATCACCAAGGCAAAATCTATGAAACAAATAAAATAGAATCATGGAGAATTCTACTTCCAAGGGTATGGATTCATATGGAATCTTATATTGTGACTTGTTAGATTTGTTATTGTTTCGTTATTGTTTTAATAAACTACTAGTGTTCTCCTGAACATTGACATAAAATGGGTAAAGCAACAAAAATGGACTCCTAGGGAAGTGTAAATACCTTTTTAGACTATGGAAATTTTGTTCGTTCAGAAATAAGTAGTCATTAACCTTCCTAAAAAGATCCTGAAAATACTCTCATACTTTAGTAACAGCTCAAGAGTCCACAACATTGCTTCAAATGTAATCCATCACCATGATTTATGTACCCAAACTGTTATGTTACATAGGACTATGCTCAGAGTCTCAGACATGCCACTAATACCTTTTTTTTTTTTTTGTTTTCCAGCTGTTCCTTTCATGGCAACAGTTTAAATTGAGAAATATGCATATTAGTGCTTTGGAGGAATTAGCAGAGCACCTTAGGGTGATGCCACACTTGGACCGTTTTAAATCATTTAAAAATTGTTTACAAATGCAGTAAAAAACAGATGCATTTTAAAAACGCATGCTATAAAACGATTAAGATAAAGATAAAAAGGTTCAAAGCAGCCAAACACATGGTAAACAGCCAAAAACGGATGTGTTTTACTCATAGATCCAGGCACAGTGACTGTGGAAATTATAATTTATGTATGTAGTTAAAGGGTTTTATCCAGGCAATACAGATAGCTGTAAATGGGTCCTTCATAGAACGTTACTACCCTCTAATATATGACCCAACTCCCCAGTCGATGCTTCCTCTGACCCTGCTGCTTGAGACCCTGCTCTCGACACCTAGGAAATACTCTGAGATCCAGGCCACACAAAGCGTTTCACTGTATTTCCATTAATGAGGATTCGGGAGAGCAGACTAGCATTTTGTTCTGCAATTAAAGGGAACCTACCACCACGATTCTACCTATATAGGCTACTCCACGCCCCAGTAACCACGTTACTCCTCCTACCCTGTCGTCAGACACGCATGCGCAGGGTAGGAGGAGTAATGTGGCTACTGGGGCGTGGAGTAGCCGCGCCGTGTAGCCTCGTGCTCGGCTACTCCACGCCCGAGTAGCCGCATAACTAAATGTACATATTAGGGGAATAAAGTTTACCAAAAGTTAGCGGGGACGTGAGGATTAGCTCTAAAAAGAGCTATCCTCCCCTATCATACATCCACCTACCACCCGTTCTACCTTTATAGGTAGAATCGTGGTGGTAGGTTCCCTTTAAGTTTTTATTTCTATGAGATTGTATGATGTAAATATTATTATATTACTAAGATCTTTCTGTCTGATTTTTTTTTTTCCTTCAGAAAAAATGACATTGCTTATAGACCTCATTCCTGGCACTCGACAAAATTTATAGAAAACCCAATGGAGACTGCACAGTTTGCAAATACAAGTTTTAACCCTACCTGGGGTAACAGGTATCATTCCAGGTAACCTTTTTATCGTAATATATACAATGTCATGATTTCTTAAAATAGCATACAGTAAATATTCTGTAGATCTAAAATGTGTAAACATTAGTACATTGCACAAGAGTTAGCTGTGTATGCACATATAAATAGCAGTCTGTCAATCACTGCAGATAGTTGGCCCAAAATTCTGTAGATGGATCAGCATCCCGTAGTCTACACCTAATAGAAAGTTACTGATTAAAGGGATATACCCATGAAGACAAGATTCTTAAATGTACTCAGGTTAACAAAATAACACATTCTATAATTCAATGTTATGAACAAAAATACAGTCCTGGTCTACACAAATTGTTGCCCTGAGGCATGACCCTGCAACTTCTGACTTTAGGGTCGTCAGACAGACTGTTCTCCTGTCTGATGCTGCACCGAGCCGTTCTCTGCCTCTACCCCCACCCTTGCATTCCAGGACGAGCTCACACACACACTCTCACACACACAGACTTGATGAGAGTAAAGCCACAAGCTACAGACAGAGAAGTTCAGTATCCAGGGGAGGGAGAAGGAGGCATATAGCAGAGCTGATAGTGTATGGTCATGGCTGTTATAGCAAAAACTATAAACCTATAAATAGTAAAAACTATAAACTGGGACTGATAATCTAACCATATTTTCATCACACAGCATCTCATAGCACTACAGGGATCATGAAGTAAAATTATCTTTATTGTGTAAAAATCACCAGGGGAATTTGAGAATTTTCTTTCATGGGTAAACCCCTTTAAGGGTAAATTATCCTCCATGTTTCACCTACACAGTGGATCCATTCAGGGCAGCTTATTGTCCCCTTTTTATTTGCAAAGGCCGTTGAGGCCCTGGCCATGAGGCTTATAATATTTCCTTCAGGAATAGTGAGAACTAGGTGAGATCATATGCCGATCATGTGATCCATTACCCATCCCAGACAACTACCTTGATACCAAGTGCAATTGCGCTTCTCATTAATTGTGGACAATGCCTGGCCCTGGCCCGGTGAATTGCAGACTATTCTGTGTGGCTTGCTGGCTCTATTTGCAAGGCAGGAACGTGCATAATAACAGACACCATAAACGACCATGCAACCTTTACTGAAAAGTCGTACAGCTGTGCATTTTGCTTAAAAAGTTGCACAACAGTGGAATTCAGCTTAAAAGGCGCAAAAAGGCAGCCAGCATGTGAGACGTAATAGTAATATATCCTCCAGATTCGGAAGAGTAGAAACAGGTGACATTTACAAGTTCCTAGGCATAGACAGAGCTTTATGAATTTGTACTTATAAAAACATCACCAATAGAGAGGAAATGTGGAAGAGCTAAAGTGCATAGGCAATGACTTTTTCCCAAACTATGGCGCAAGAGGTTGCAAACAACCAGTCCTATCTTTTGCAGTGTGGTGATGCTTGATGACTCACAGTACATGCACCACACCATTAAAGTTGTGGACCACCCCTTTAAGAGGGTTTTTCAGGTTCACTGAAAACCCTCTTAGAGGACCTAGCCCAGGAATATTTCCAGTTACTCTTTTCTAAGGTGGTCCCCAAACCTAATGAGTGTTGGGGAAATGGAAGAAAATGTTATACTCACTCCACCAGAGAACGTCCTAGGCATCTGTGACCTCAACAGTCAGGACTGGGTCCATGAACTGGCCCTGACGTCATGTGTGCAATCAACATCCTGAGAAAAAGCATGAGAGAATGGAGTGTTTCCAGGGACCCTCTGTGAAGGGGTTCAGTATAACCTTTTCCCTATTTTCTATAAAATGCTGCCCCTTCACTAGTTGTCTGCAAAGCTTTATTAAGTAGTTATGTACATCAGATTTAAGCTTTATTAAACTAATCAGTTATTTGCAAAATTAGATCATTAATTGGCTTTAAAATCTAATATCATCTTGGTGATTTAAAGTGTACTGTTAAATTAAGCCTAATTTAGGGCCAAGCATGCGTTGTAATATATTGCGTCAATGAAACAAACACTGACTGACTGGCCATAGCATTTATCAGATCTACAAGGTGGATATATGTTAATTCATAAAACCTATTAGTAAGACCGTAAATAATTATATATTTTTTGTTTTCTCCATAGCTCATCATCTCATGACTTAACAAATTCTTGGGACCAAACCAGCTTGCATAGAACTTCTGGACATTTTAGTTCAGTGGGGAGCATGGACAGTATTGACCAAACCTACCATTTTGGCAGGATATCATCTGCCAAATCTAATAACAGCATAGAAAATATAGGTAACCACTGTAAGAGAGATTCCGCATATGGCTCTTTCTCTACTAGCTTTATCACTCCAGAACATGCTCTTTCTAAAAGTGGATCAGCTTCAACCGAAAATATATTGTATAAAATTAATGAATGGGACAGTACAAATCAAGGACCTGGAAAGCCTGGTCAACTCGAAACCAAGGGAACAGAAGATAAACAGGAATATCAGTCTCCCTCTACATTCTACGAGACAAACAAGGCTCAAAGAGTGGATGATAATGGAGATACAAAACATTCTGTACGATCAAGTTTTGGACCAGTTTGGCATGTTCCTGATAAGAAAAGAACACCGTCATCACCTCCTCCTCCTCCACCCCCACTCCGCAGTGATAGTTATGCCATTGCAAAAACCCATGATAAACCTCTTCATACACATTCAGAATTACCAGGCACACAGCACTTTAATGTTGCAAACAAGTCTTATCCAAGACTTGAATGGAATTCAGATCTTCCTGACTACCAGCAAAGACATAACCGAGGAACAGATAGGAACAATGCAGATGTCAGAAGAATTAGCAATTCTTCTTATCAGTCCGAAATCAATTTGGATCAAATTGCAAACTATCCTGACAAATATCAAAGCAATACACCTCATTCCAGTCGATCGCAGCTCTCTCAGTCCACCACGGATGTTAGGTTTGCACAGCCGTCTTACAGTTACCATCACCAGCGTCAGTACAGTGACGAAAGCACTTTTTTTCAAAACCCAAGAGCTCCGGCCTCCATTAAAGCACAACCTCAACAAGTGACCTTTTATTCTCCAACTCATGAGTCGGTGGTGGATCCAACTCATGCTTACAGTTCACATCAGTCAAGAATTCCCAGTTCTTCTGAAAGCAATTTTGGGTTTAAAGTAAAAGGAGACAATACGGGGCAGAGCCGTGTGAGTAGCATTGGCCCTAAACTGCCACCTCAGGGAAGCATCACATACAGAGAAGAATATGGGAAAGTAGATGTATTGGAAAGAAGGTCTAGCTCGCAAGACAATACTGCCTTAAAGACCAATTATTGTCTACCTCAGCACAACAACCAGCCTTCACTAGAAAACTGTGAGAAATATAGTCCTAAAATGTCAGGGAAAATAGAAAATCTTTCAAGTGGTAATGAAAAGATGAAATCGAAAAAAAATAGTGAATACTATGAAGGACAATATGATGGCCATAATTTTCCACAACATGACCTTACAAACAGGGCCACCTCTAGCGGTAAGTACAGATCACATCTGAAAGATTATTCATGGAGTGAAGAAGAAGAGAGCAAGATAACACCTCAGATTACACCTATGTTACACTCTCTAGCTCAGGAAGGAAGAAATCGATCTGTGAGCTCCCCCGATACAAATGAAAAACAACCATTTACAGATTCAGGCAAACAGTCACGTAGAAGTGACCGCTTTGCAACAACTTTGAGAAACGAAATTCAACAGAGGCGAGCCCGTTTGCAGAAGAGCAAAAGTACAGCAACATTGACAGAATCAAATGATGGTGAGAATGCTGAAAACTGGAACAATGATTCTCTCGAAAGCGTAACACCTTCTTCTGAAGGTAATTTTTCAAACACATACAAGAACCATTTAAAGGAAGCCCAGGCCAGAGTTTTAAGGGCTACTTCTTTCAAACGTCGAGATTTAGAACCTAGTCTTGTTGATCCTTCACTCTCTCCAGAACGGAGAAGCCAAGGTTATAGCATTTCAAAGCCTGGCATGCCTCCTGATGGCAGTTCTTACCCCTCTGATAATATTCAACCAAAGCTAAGTACAGCAACAAGCAACTCTCAAAACATATCCCGCATTGGTGGCCGAAAAAGATTTACAGCACAACAAAAGCTTAAGTCCTATTCTGAGCCTGAGAAAATGAATGAAGTTGGCATTTATGAAGAGAATTCTCATTTTCAAAACCAAGTTGTCCCTCAAGGAGCTGCTGGTTCTTTTGCAGATCGATGGAAGTTTTTTGAAGAGACAAGCAAAAGCACACACCCTCAAGTTGCTCCAAAACCATCACCTATCACCGTGACCGAAGAAAAAATCAACATCCAGTACGAGCCGCATAATGTAAAAGATTATGTAAAAGATCCTGCACAATCATGGTATGAGAAGAGGTCTCGGGCGGCATCTCTGGGATATGAACAGTTATCTGATAAAGATAGAAATGAAAGAGATGAATATCATGCGGTTAGTTATACATCCACTGAGGATATTGCGTCACAACAGCCTCCGAGGTTGGGCACGTTTGCAGAATACCAAGCATCTTGGAAAGAGCAAAAGAAACCACTAGAAAGAAAGAATTCTGGCCGCTGCCACTCAGCTGATAACATTCTCGATGCTGATTTCGACCAGTCTCAAAAATCACAGTACATGCATGAGAGGTCAAGGTCATCTCCTACAACTGACTTCTATACACAGGTAAAGATTTTTATCAATCTTTATCGACTGCATTTTATTAAAGGAAACCTACCACTTCCGATGGAGGGTATAAGCTGCAAATGCCGTGCACGAGTTCAGGGTGAGCTGGTGCCGGCGCTTATTTTCGTTATGGTATGAAATGGATATAAAGCGTTTAAACGCTTAATTAATACTTATATACAAATAGCTTCACCACACCATGGTTCGCACTCGGCACACCGTGAGCGCGACCGCTTTGTGCGCCTGAATAGGAAGTGGTTGCGCGCTTGGTGCGCCGAGTGCGAATCATGGTGTGGTGAAGCTACTTGTAAATAAAGATTAATTAAGTGTTTAAACGCTTTACATCTATTTAATAACATAACGAAAATAAGCGCCGGCACCAGCTTAGAAGCACCATGTGAAGTGGTAGGTTTCCTTTAAGGATTGTAAATTACATTTAATTATCCTATCCCTTTTAAAACCTAATTTATATATGGAAAAGTTGTGTATTCGCTTTTTAATATATAACTTAAGATGATCTGTTTTATACCTATGAAGGCCAAAACATTAACATTGGCGTTTTTGTTAACACAATGTTAACGTGTGCGTTAACTTTTGTATTTTGTTAGCGCACATGTAATTCATTTAATTAGGCAAATCTCCTCAGCTGTCTTAATGTTTTCTAATACACAATGTACACACGACCAGAGCGCAATGTGTTAATGCGGCCTTAAGGCGCTCAACAGGAGCAGCTCCATGTTATATGTTCCTTATGTACAGCCGGATGTGAGCCCTCTGGATTTTATGCACTTGCCCATTATATAACTATAACTTGCATATGTTTCAGTAAACTGGTAAAAACAACTTTTTTTGGCAGTGTCAAAATATTTATGGACCTATCTGTAAAAATAAGACTTTGTGAAATTCACCAGGGTTGTTTTGCTTGGATTGTTTGAAAACTGTTGCCAGTAACTATTTTTTTTAATTTTTTTTTTGCATCTCTGTACATGTGCTGGTTAAATTTATTAAAATTTGTGGTGATAATTCAGTCATGAGAATTGAAACCATAATTGTAGACAGGCACCACCTAAGCCACTATTACACACATCTATTATGCTCTTTGTGGTCCTAAAGGGCACACCCCAATCGCCACAAAAATAGAGCTTCCAAATTAAACAATGTCAGTGATTTGATTCATGTTCTTATTTCCTGATTTCTTTGCTGCTCATTAATTGCCAGTGAAAATCAGAATGAAAATTCTGTTACAGAAAAAAAAAATTAAACTTTGTTTTGCTATGGAGCCGTGTGGCCATTCAGAGAAAACATAGATTAAAAGGAAATTTACCATTAAAATCAAGAATAATAAACCAGGGACACTTGCTCATAGATCCGGGCACCGTGACTGTAGTAATCTTATTCTAAAATAAACTCAGGAACCTGTTAGTAGTATACTTATAGGCCTCCTCAGGAACTTGTCAGTGGTATACTTATAGGCTTCCTCAGGAACCTGTCAGTGGTATACTTATAGGCCTACTCAGGAACCTGTCATTGGTATTTTTATATTTTGCTACTGACAGGTTCCTGAGGAAGCCTATGAGTATACTACTGACAGGTTCCTGAGGAAGCCTATAAGTATACCACTGACAGGTTCCTGAGGAAGCCTATAAGTATACCACTGACAGGTTCCTGAGGAAGCCTATAAGTATACCACTGACAGGTTCCTGAGGAAGCCTATAAGTATACCACTGACAGGTTCCTGAGGAAGCCTATAAGTATACCACTGACAGGTTCCTGAGGAAGCCTATAAGTATACCACTGACAGGTTCCTGAGGAAGCCTATAAGTATACCACTGACAGGTTCCTGAGGAAGCCTATAAATATACTACTGACTGGTTCCTGAGGAAGCCTATAAGTATACCACTGACGGGTTCCTGAGGAAGCCTATAAACATACTACTGACTGGTTCCTGAGGAAGCCTATAAGTATACCACTGACAGGTTCGTGAGGAGACCTATAAGTATACCACTGACAGGTTCCTGAGGAAGCCTATAAGTATACCACTGACGGGTTCCTGAGGAAGCCTATAAGTATACCACTGACGGGTTCCTGAGGAAGCCTATAAGTATACCACTGACGGGTTCCTGAGGAAGCCTATAAGTATACCACTGACGGGTTCCTGAGGAAGCCTATAAGTATACCACTGACGGGTTCCTGAGGAAGCCTATAAGTATACCACTGACAGGTTCCTGAGGAAGCCTATAAGTATACCACTGACGGGTTCCTGAGGAAGCCTATAAGTATACCACTGACGGGTTCCTGAGGAAGCCTATAAGTATACCACTGACAGGTTCCTGAGGAAGCCTATAAGTATACCACTGACAGGTTCCTGAGGAAGCCTATAAGTATACCACTGACAGGTTCCTGAGGAAGCCTATAAGTATACCACTGACAGGTTCGTGAGGAAGCCTATAAGTATACCACTGACAGGTTCGTGAGGAGACCTATAAGTATACCACTGACAGGTTCCTGAGGAAGCCTATAAGTATACCACTGACGGGTTCCTGAGGAAGCCTATAAGTATACCACTGACGGGTTCCTGAGGAAGCCTATAAGTATACCACTGACGGGTTCCTGAGGAAGCCTATAAGTATACCACTGACGGGTTCCTGAGGAAGCCTATAAGTATACCACTGACGGGTTCCTGAGGAAGCCTATAAGTATACCACTGACGGGTTCCTGAGGAAGCCTATAAGTATACCACTGACGGGTTCCTGAGGAAGCCTATAAGTATACCACTGACGGGTTCCTGAGGAAGCCTATAAGTATACCACTGACAGGTTCCTGAGGAAGCCTATAAGTATACCACTGACAGGTTCCTGAGGAAGCCTATAAGTATACCACTGACAGGTTCCTGAGGAAGCCTATAAGTATACCACTGACAGGTTCCTGAGGAAGCCTATAAGTATACCACTGACAGGTTCCTGAGGAGGCCTATAAGTATACCACTGACAGGTTCCTGAGGAAGCCTATAAGTATACCACTGACAGGTTCCTGAGGAAGCCTATAAGTATACCACTGACGGGTTCCTGAGGAAGCCTATAAGTATACCACTGACAGGTTCCTGAGGAAGCCTATAAGTATACCACTGACAGGTTCCTGAGGAAGCCTATAAGTATACCACTGACAGGTTCCTGAGGAAGCCTATAAGTATACCACTGACAGGTTCCTGAGGAAGCCTATAAGTATACCACTGACGGGTTCCTGAGGAAGCCTATAAGTATACCACTGACAGGTTCCTGAGGAAGCCTATAAGTATACCACTGACAGGTTCCTGAGGAGGCCTATAAGTATACCACTGACAGGTTCCTGAGGAGGCCTATAAGTATACCACTGACAGGTTCCTAAGGAAACCTCTAAATATAGCACTGTCAGGTTCCCTTCAGCATATGGATCAGTATTTTGGCATGCTCCATGGTTTTCACAAAATTTCTGATAAATTCCCTGGATAATGAAAATTTCCTGTGATAATTGTTTTGTGTTTTAACATATAAAATGGATTTTCCATTGAAAAGGTTTATATAAAGGTCTCTGGGAAGCATCTGTTGGCTATGAAGAAAGGTCATTGCAAATCTAACATGTACTTTGTGGGTACAAGTTCAACTTTCCAGAGAGCACAGCTAAAGTTTATCTTCAAGTTCAACATAATGTTTACCTATAATTACACAGAGAGTATAAAAAAGACGTTCATTCAGTTTAACCAATTTTTGCACAAATTTGTTGATCTACAGAAAGAATATACAATATTTCCTGGCACAGTGGATAGTTTTTAAAGGACATCTACTGTGAAAATCTTGTGTGATAAACCAGGGACACCTACTCATAGATCCAAGTACAGGGCCGTGGTAATTTTCTTATATGTGTTATCCAATCTCACTGCAGCATAGGAAATTTCATGAGTCCTTCATGCTCATTAGCATAATTTTAGAGTTGATATTAGAGGGAAGGAAGCCATGGATAACAAATATATAATGATTACCACAGTCATGGTGCCTGTTCAAATTTGATTGATTTCCTTTAAAGAAATAGCTGGGATGGGATTTTTATCTGTAGTTTTCATTTACAATGACCTAGTTCAACTACATCACAGAAACACAAGTGACATAATCACGAAGATGATATGTTCATCCTAATTATGAAACCAAAATCCTGTTTCTAGGTACTAGAGTACCGTAACTAGGGACATCTGAAATGACTCTGCCCCTGCAGCCTCTAAAAGTGACTCGTCTCACGGAACAGATAACTCTTTTCCGCTCATTGCAGATTTCACATGACTTCGGAGGTGATATAGGTAAAAGGGTGAGATTTCACTTAAAAAGGAATTCTAGGAAGGATTTTATAGCTTACTTAGTAAGATAGTAGTTTATTGGGTTAAAATCTGGTGACAGGTTCCCTTTAAACCAAGAAGGATCTTAAATCTTTCCATTTTTCAAGTTTATGGCTTTTCATTTATGTAATGCTTTGTAAAACAAGTGACTGCAAGAGCCTGAAGTTTTCTTGGCTCTAGATCTTGTGCTGTTTACACGTTTCTTCAAGATAAGAGCACAATGAATAAAGGCAAAGTCACAGCAGATCTGTTAGGGGAGAGTCATGTGGTACAGCGCTCTGCTTCCAGCCCAGCCAGCATGATAAGACAGCATACTATTGGCTTCATGTACTCCGGAGCAGACCAAACCCACAAATACAGGCTTCCATAATCCCAGATTTTCTGCATCCTGAAACTTGATGAGCGGGTGTCTGACTGTGCGCTTTGAAATCCTTTCTGCAGGGAGCAGTTGTAGATGCAGCGAAGCAGACGACCAGCGAGAGGGAGAAAGCCGAGGACACTCATCTGACACACTGCAGCAGAGGCAGAGATGGCTCGTCTGTGAGGTAAGCTGCTGTTACCAGGGCAGAGGAGGATGCCGGCTACCCACTCACCGCATACTCTGCTATCCAATAGCCTCCCTCCTACACGTCTATACTGCATCTGATGTACAATGTTACCTATAGCTTCCCTCCTACATGTCTATACTGCATCTGATGTACAATGTTACCTATAGCTTTCATCCTACATGTCTATACTGCATCTGATGTACAATGTTACCTATAGCTTTCCTCCTACATGTCTATACTGCATCTGATGTACAATGTTACCTATAGCTTCCCTCCTACATGTCTATACTGCATCTGATGTACAATGTAGCCTATAGCTTCCCTCCTACATGTCTATACTGAATCTGATGTACAATGTAGCCTATAGCTTCCCTCCTACATGGCTATACTGCATCTGATGTACAATGTAACCTATAGCTTCCCTCCTACATGGCTATACTGCATCTGATGTACAATGTAACCTATAGCTTCCCTCCTACATGTCTATACTGCATCTGATGTACAATGTAACCTATAGCTTCCCTCCTACATGTCTATACTGCATCTGATGTACAATGTAACCTATAGCCTCTCTCCTTCATGTCTATACTGCATCTGATGTACAATGTAACCTATAGCTTCCCTCCTACATGTCTATACTGCATCTGATGTACAATGTAACCTATAGCTTCCCTCTTACATGTCTATAATGTATGTGAGAAGATTAAAATGATTATCTGAGGGAAATCCCTAAATAATCCCCCATTATGATGATGCCAGAACTGTAATTTTTACATGCTCTTTGCTTCAGAAGGGATTCCCATAATCAGACTGTGATAGAATTTCTTATATTCTCCATAGTATCCATTTATTGTTAGATGTGATGTTGTTTCTAGCTGCCTATGATATGTGATAGCCTCTCTATAGTGATGGATTCATGTATCCTTGATATGGTTGGCAGGGTTTAATATTGGATTGAATTTCCTATAGACTGAATCATAGAGGCAAAAAAGCATAAATTCTTTTCTGAGAACATCCTGTGTGTCTTGCACAATCGGCCCTTGTTCTGAACAGAACCCTATTGCTGCGACATGTATAGATGTATTCTCCATACTGGATCAGTGTAGGAGGCATAAATCACTGTCTAAAATAACCATGCACAGAGTTGTTTGCTGCCTTAGAAGCCGTGTCTGACATGTGTGATCCACCCACAGAGTGTGCTAGCTATGGGGAGACATGTCGACCGCTGCCGCGAATGTCAAAGACATGAATTTGTATTTTTATGAAGGATTTATGGAATGTCGTGTTATAAAGAGATTGCAAAATACAAGCCTGGGTGTAAGGGGCTATTTACATAGCCAATAGTGCATGTACAGTATATATATATATTTATATATATATATATATATATAATATATATATATATATATATATATATATGTGTATGTATTGTATTTGTATAGTGGTTTATGAAAAATGTAAATAAGATGTGGTGTAATTTCCACATGAGGACCTGTAGCCACTTCTTCTTCATCCTTATATTAGTGGATGTCTGGGTTTTAGTATCTTTTCTTATAACATGCTGCATCTCCCCTCTACTATTCCTCCTGGACAACAGGATATAACCATTCCTCATCAAAGGGATGTGTCCGTATCCATATTGTCAGTGATGAGTGTGCTCTAATATGCCACCGAATATTTAGGAAAAATCTAAGATTAATTAGAGTGTAAAAGCCACCAAAGATCATAGAGGTCCGGTGGTCCCAGATTATAGAAAACCTCTTTTACATTGATCCACTTTTTCACTCAAAAACATATGTATTCTATAGCATTCATAACAGCCCCAGTGCAGATGAGAGAGGTCAAGCTTTGGATTACCATGGAAATTCTTGCAGATCCAACCCAGGACTGTTTTGTCACATGTCGGATTAGCAGAATTCCTGGAGCCTGAGGTGCCGGATTATTAGGATGAATTGGTGCGATCATCACTTTACACGGCATATTCTATATGACTTCCGCTTAATATCCGGTCAGTGTATATGTATTATGCTGAAGGAATGGTAATTGCAGTCCTGCAAGATCATTATCAGAGTCATATCTGCGTGTAAAATAAGCAGCTCCTATAGTTGTGGTATATCAGGTCATCAGATCTATAGGTCACTGATAAGAAGCATAATCTGTAGGGGCTTTCATGAAAATGCTACAGAGCATTGCCTTCACATATATAAAGAATTTGGACATCTGAATGAAAGAGAAAAACAGAAACTTGTGTGATGGACATTGTGGGCAGTTTTGGCTAAATAATGAATCAAGCTAATAGAAGATAAAATATTACTAATAAGGTTTGTGCTGAGAGTCTCCATCCACTGATCTTATAACAACAAACTGGTTGTCCTCGAAGACTTACAAATATTGATATGTATGTACAGTCGGACAACCTCAAGGGGTTGTCCACTTTAAGCACATTACAGCAGATAATTGGTATTGTTTGTTTAATGAAAAATGATTACATTTTCCAATAAACATTCTGTATCAGTTCCTCACTGTTTTCTAGATCTCTGCTTGCTGTCTTTCTAAAGGAAGTTTCTATGTTTACTTCCTGTAGATAAACACCGGTCCATAGTCATGTGATCTCATACAGGTGTAAGGCTCAGTAGCATCACACAGCTTTGATTACACTGTGTGTTATAACGAGATGTGCACTTGTGTGAAATCACATGACCATGGACCATTGTTTATCTACAGGAAGTAAACATAGAAGCTTCCTGTTGCATTACAGCAACCAGACAACAAGCAGAGATCGTGAAAACGGTGAGGAATTGATAAAGAAAAGTATATTAGAAAGACTTAAAACTTTTCATTACACAAACACTATCAATTATTTGCTGGATTGTGCTTAAAGTGGACAACCCCTTTTATGGACACCCAATTTACAGACGACCCCCTAGACCAGTGGTGGCGAACCTATGGCACAGTGCCAGAGGTGGCACTCAGAGCCTTCTCTGTTGGCACCAAAACCATTTACCCAACACAGAGATCATCCAAACAAACTCAAAGAATCCTCCTGCAGTCCCAGGAGACTTAAGCTGCTCTCAGCACTACACATAATTGTCTACTTGGGACAGCAGGAATAGTGAGAGTTGTTTAAAGGGCTGCATTATTTTTGGTGGTCCTCGTGCTGGCCCCACATTTCTTCTTTGTACAGTGGGACCTTGAAGAGAAGCTACAATGATAGTCCAAATATGCCTTTCTTCTTTCAACTGTATTGGTGTCGTTAAGAGGCCGAAACGATTGAATGTTTTGGCAGAACAGTTAATAATAACTTACTACTCAACCTACTTTTATGGCACTTTGTGATAAATAATTGGGTTTTGGTTGAAATTTGGGAACTAGGTCTCTAAAAGGTTCGCCATCACTGTCCTAGACGGACCTCTCTGCCCACTGTGACTTCTGGTAAAGCTCTCTGGATGCTCTATTTGACAGGCTGCAATGATCAGGTGTCTGTAATTAAGTTTTATTGATAATCCTTGTACCCATGAAAACACAAAATTTAAAAATCTTATTGTCACTGGGACAAAAAAAATATGTTTGTTCTGGAGTTACAATTGTAAAATATACCAGTTCCAACTTGCATACAAATGCAACGTAAGAAAGAAACTAAAGAACATATCATGTATGTAACCTGCTGCGTATAAGGTTCTATAGCTTTTTTCTTAAAGGGGTTTTCCCATCAAACAAGTTAGGCCCTATCCATAGGATCAGGCTTAAAGGGGTTATACGGGTGTAAAAATTTATTTAGGGCTGGGCTATTTATAAATATTAAACGTGTACTTGCCTCGTCCGGCGGTACTGATGTCCTGCGCCGCGGTCCGTCTTATCTGTGTGCCGGTTTGTTTATAAGGGTGCACAGGGAGCTTCCTGCTGGCTCGAAGCTCCCATCTGTCACCATCTCCCAGCGCTTACACCGCTGAGAAATAGGGACGGATGAGAGGAGCCGGCCACCTCGCTAGCCGGAAGCTCCCTGCATGCGGCTTCTGTGCCCCTGTAAACAAACAGGGGCACGGATCAAACGGACCGCGGCGCGGGACATCGGCGGCGCCGGAGGAGGTAAGTACGCGTTTATTATTTTTAAATAACCCGTCCCCAGTCAGGCCATAATTACATTTTTATAACCGGATAACCCCTCTAACTTCCTGATTAGTTGGGATCTTAGTGATGATTCGGCTGCAGAATATCTTGTAAATCACAGATATTCTACAATGGAGATTACTGGCACAGCTGGGCAAGGACCACTAGATGCACATTATAGAAAACATGTAATTTTATCAACACCATTTGTGACTAGACTCGGTAATACATGGTACCAGAGCAGATTTCAGAGGTAGAAATGGAAACTGGTGTTTGCACAGATTAAATAATCACAAGATGAAATAACTACTAGTCTATAAGTAAACCCAAGCAGACATTGGGACCTGCTCTATAATTTGCTTCACAGGCAGTTAGCTCCCACATGCGCTGTGGAAACAAAGGCCATGTGTATGAGCACATAGAAATACATGAGGATGTGTGCAACACAACAGCTCCACCAGATATTGTGAAATCTTACACCGCAGCGACTTCTATTAGTCTTGCTAGCAAGTAGGAATTCAGAGAGTGATGGGATGTGGAAGGATGATAAGAGACAGAGTGGAAACAGAGCCACTCTTCACTTCTGGTGGGGAAAAGGTTGATCATTCAATTTGAATAAAAAAGGGGGTTCACAAAAATTACAACACCTATAGTGAGGGCAGTATAAAACACCTTCCCAACGTGCGCTGTACTATTTCGGCACGCTTCAGGAAAGGTTGGACAGAAAGGGCTTACAGATAGAGCAATCGGTTGCTATGACAGTGGGGGGGAGGGGAGTCTTTGCAGTATGGCAGGCTATGGTAGAAGCCATCATACACCCAAGGGTTGAAGTACCCTTGGGTTTTAAAAAAAGATAAAAAAAATTATATCTTATATTAAATCACCACCACCCCCCCTTTCCCTACAACAAATAAATTAAGCAAAGCTCAACTACGTTGGTATCCCTGTATCCCAAAATGCCTGACCGATCAAAATATAAAAACTGTAATTCCCGGTGTTGGAGACATTTTATTCATATTTTTCTTAACAATTCTAGTATGGACCCTTGGACAGATTATGCATCACTAAGTCATTCCAGACCAGTGTCCTCAACGTCCACACATTCAGTCTCATGCATTCTGGTCCTCATTCACAATATTACAGCTCCACAAAGGGATGACAGTGCATTTTTCCCTGTTGGGGATGAATTTTAAAGAAGTTTAGTTAAAGGGGTATTCCCATTTTAGCAAACTAATGGGATTGTTTGTTTGATGAAAATATATACAATTTTTGTAATATACTTTCTGTATTAATTCCTCGTGGTTTTCTTCATCTCTTCTTGCTGTCCTTCTATAGAAAGTTTCTATGTTTATTTCCAGTGGACCAACATCTGACCTAGGTCACACAGGTGCACAGCTCGTTAGAAGACACATCACTGATTACTCTGTGATACTAACGAGCCGTGCACCTGTGTGACCACGCTCAGATTTCTGCCCACTGGATGTAGACATAGAAGCTTCCTATAGAATGACAGCAAGCAGAGATCTAGAAAACCGTGAGAAAATTATACATTTTCACCAGGCCAACAAAATTACATTTTGGGAATACCCCATTAAGTTTGAAATATTTTAATACAATTTTGGATGCTGGACCTTATAGACCAGGGAGGAACAGTCTTCTGATTATACAAGCAGTCTCCGGGTTACATACAAGATAGGTTCCATAGGTTTGTTCTTAAGTTGAATTTGTATGCAAGTCGGAACAGTATATTTTATAATTGTAGCTCCAGACAAATGTATGTTTGTTTGTTTGTTTGTTTTGCCCCATTGACAATTAGAATTTCAAAATTTTTTGCTTTAATGGGACCAAGAATTATGACTAAAACTTCATTACCAAGACTTTACAGCTGATCATTGCAGCCTGGGACTGTGTTAAGCTCTCTGGAAGCTTTACTAGAGGTCACAGGGGGCAGTGGGGTCCGTCTGTAACTAGGGGTCGTCTGTAAGTAGGGTATCCTTAAGTAGGGGATCGCCTGTACATGGGATGTAACACAGCTGCCTCACTGAACCTCAGGACTGCATTTGGAAGAAAACATGAGCAACTTGGATAGTTTGTGTCCCGTGGAGATCCCAGTGATGTATAAAATTAGCTCGGGAATATGATTACTGCCTATGTTACAAGCCATTGTGTGTAGGAGTGAATCGCACCCAGTGTCCTCCGCTGTAAAGTGGGGCTTGTAATAGGAGGGGTGGTGTTTAGTTTGACAGGGGCGGCAAACATCTTAGAATATATGTTTTTTATGCATAGGCCACATGTTTTCTTTCGGCATACCAATGTGCAGAGTCAGATTTATCTTGCTATTTTAACTTTTTAATTGTGTTTTAATTAAAAGTAAAGGTTTGTATTTCTTTTAGCTGACATCGTTATTACAGTGCCTGAGAACGCTGAGCGTTTATCAGAAAACATGTAATGCAAAAAGACCAAGGAAATCTCTAAAGCTATTTTATTTTTCCTCATAGTTTTTAGGTTTTATAAGAGCTGTCACCAAAGCCAAATGCATGAAGTCAGAGCACATTTCATTGCTTCAGATCAATTTATTTAATTTTTGATTTTTTGGGGGGCATTTTAAATCCATCCACCTGTTTGTAAGTTGCAGTCCCGGAAGTTTAACCTTTGTGGTTTACTTTCATTTTCCCCACTGGTACTGGTATATCGCTTTATGAAAATTTATTTTTTAATGGATTGGCAGATTTAGTAAAAGTGGATTGAAATGTTGTAAACCTTTTACGTTTACTTAACGTAAGTAAGTCAGGCAATTAGGACTCTTTTGTACACATTTTCATGTAAGAGGAGTCTAGGTTTGTGGTCGCAGGGGTAGTTTCCAGATTATTTACCTCAAAAGACAAGGGGGGACTGTCTCCCTCTGAAGAAAAAAAGGTTTACTCTCCATAGGCAACGGGGCTTCTTTACTGTAAGAACTGTAAATCTGTGGAATAGCCTGCCTCAGGTGCTGTTATGAGCAGGGGCAGCAGAGAGCTTCAAGAAGGGTCTAGATGCCTTTTTACATAAAAAAGATGGTTATATAATATAAAATGATGATCCCTTACATCCTTTCCTCGTCCAGTTCCTTACTTTTCCTTGATTGACGTTTTTTTTTTTTTTTTTCAACATTTTTAATTATGTGTCAATTAAGAAGCCACATGCTTTTTGTGTCGTATTAAAGATCAGAATTTTATCTTTCAGATCCCATCCATTTAAGCTTACGATCAGGCTGTGTGCCTGATGTGATCTGAAAGATGAGATCTTTATCCTTAATATGATCAAAAACTTTCTACATACTATAGATCGGGACTTCTGAAGTGACATCCCTGCATCCTGCAACCACAAAACTTGACTAATTTCATGTGAAAATGGGGTGAGAATAGTCATATTTTTCTGGTAGAGACAGTCACTTGTAAAATAGTGACAACCTGTGAAGCTGAGCTCCTTGATTTGCCCACAATAATATAGTAAAAAATACAGTAACAAATCCATTTATATGCCACCAATGTTAATCCCTTTTATAAGTGGCAGTCTGTGTGTTTTTTGTCCCTTTAGGAACTACTTTACTCCTGTCCATGAATATGTCTTGGGAATAATAAAAATGTCCTATTCTCCACATTTCTGGAAATGACTTTTGTGAGCTGTGACCTGGATTTGTAGATGCATTTAACGATCATGAAAACTTGTTTAACCTGTTGGGAAACTGTGTATTTCCTGGAATCCTTCCACAATCTGTACATGTCCGGAGCGCTCGCTCTTATGTTTGAGGCTCATTTTATTTGAGGTTTTATACTCCTTATTTGACAATCCACATTGCCTTCAGCTTTACAAGTCTCGTATGAAACATTTCAGACGGAGTTGTCTGTACACGCTCACCGATTACTAGGCTGAAGGGGCATCTCAAAGTTCATAAGGGGAAGGATTACATATGTGAAAAAAGTTGTACTACGTATAATCTATATAGTATGGTCCCCCGTAACCGGGTATGGTCAGGATTTTACTAACTCCATAAGTTTGTGTTCAGTATAAAGGAATACATTACAATCTAGAATCAATCTCCATTTTATGAGTGGATTATGTGGATGTTAATGTAATTAGAGGAACCCTTAAAGAATTGTTTATTTGTCCATCTAAGGAGACTTTGTATCAGAAGATGAGATATAGTGCAGCTTGGTCTTCTTGTGGTTATAGCTCCTAGACAAAACATCTGGTTGCAGATTATTTGTGAACACAGCAATCGCCTAGACGTGAACATGCTTCTAAGTCTAATGACTCAGCCTAGCTTTTTATTCTTCTTTTGTGTTGGTCAGGGAGATGTATAATATATAACATGTGTGATTTATGCTGACATTGTCCATTCTATGAAGGTTCCTAAAGTTTTGACAGTTTCTTAAACCCAAAAATCTGAAAGTAATAAATCAAATTTGATGTTTTTTACTGTATTATCATTCAGTGGTTATTGTACATGTAGGGGATGCTAACTAGCTTTTTATTGTCCTTAAATAATTTGACTTTTCTGCTTTGTAGCTTGGTTAGAGCTTTGCTGTGAGAAAACAGTGAGGCGCAGCTCTAGTCTAGTCATTGGTTCACACTCTTCCCCCTGTAGTTATGCCTCCTCAGTAAAACAATAGTCTGGCTCACCAAGAAATCATAAAACCACTAGTGGAAACCTAAAAGTAATACAAAATATACTATTTCTGCTACACATTCCTAACACAAAATACAAACTTCTGTGGAGCTCAAAGAAGATGGTATTATAATAATAATCTTTAGATGTAGAGGGGAAGCCAAGCTTTGGCCAGGGGATAGAAGTGCTGCTATGGTCCTTTTCTGGGTATTTTTTATTGTGCATATGGATAGTTCACAACGCGTTCCAGCTAAGCACCTAAGCCAGTGATGGCTAACCTATGGCACTGGTGCCAGAGGTGGCACTCAGAGACCTTTCTGTGGGCACTCAGGCCATCACCAGAGATGACTCCAGGTATCTTCCTGCAGTCCCAGACAGCCCAGGACTTGCTGTGCACAGAGCTATTTTAAAGTGACAGCTCTACCTGGGACTATTTTCTGCTTTATTTGTGTCCTCAGGGTGCTGGTATCAATGAAAACTGTGACAGAGAAGGGAGTATAAATCACACATTACATTTCTGTGTTGGCACTTTGCAATAAATAAGTGGGACTTGGTTGTAGTTTCGGCACTCGGCCTCTAAAAGGTTTGCCATCACTGACCTAAGCCTTCTTCAGCCTTCTGACTGATACAAAACTATTTTACTGCACTGATGGCTTGATTTGACTTCATGGTAGTGAGAATCTTCATGGGTATGTTCCGCCATACCAACAGAACCTAAAATTTGGAGGAAACCCATGGATCCATAAAATGAATGTAACCATATATTTTAATGCACTTTTCTAAACAGTGCTAGTTGTGACCGTGCAGAAGGATGTGACACAACTCTAGTCAAGTGTATAGGGCTGAACGTTAGTCTTGTGGAGACATGAAATGGTTATGCACATGATGTAAATGTCTGCATGTAATCCTGGTGTGTAGCACACTGGAGATGACCGTGCTGGATGTGGGTTCATGAAATATCACAGGGCTGAAGTCATTATAGTGGAAAAAAAGAAGAACGGAATGTAATACTTAAGCCAGATTTGTGGTATTTAGTTTTATCTCACAATCAACTTTTATAGATTCCGAATTTCATTATTTGTCTTTTAGAATTGAAGTAGGCCGGTATTAAAAAATGGCTGCACTAGGCTGAGCATTGACATTGCCTCCTCTGGACTCGGAACTAGCATGGATATTCCGTCTTCTATACAGTCATTGAGGGGAATTTATCATTGCAGTTGCATACAAACATCTCACAATTGTCTCAACCGCTGATTTGTGCAAAACTTTTAGACTTTTTCTGCAGCATTTTTCATCCTACTCCAGTGCTTACGTTAACCTTCTTAAAGCCAAATTTACCAAGTGAATTGTGGCATATGAAATTCTTAAGAAACTGTTGCGCTAAAAATGTGAGACTTTTTACCAAAAAGTTTCAAATATAATACAGAGATTAACCGCTAATAAGCCACAGTGACAAATCTAATGTACAAATAACTTGTAAGACAGTCTAGAAAATGGTGCAAGAAGCCTCTGCTTAATGATAAATCCCCTTCCACTGATTTTTACTTCACTTTTATTCCTAATTTAAATGTATGGCATCTTTTCAATTTCTTCAAGGGTAAAAGGTGTATCACATTGAAGCATTTACTGACATACAAGTAGGGAGCTGATCATATTCATTCAAAGTCATGACTTTTTAATGTAACTCTGCTTTGGGTTAGAAATAAAACTTGCAACGGTAGAATTTATAGTAGAATTTAATACCTGTTAATATGGTGTAGCTGCTCGGAGGCAGCGCTTGTGAAATGTTATATTTCTCCATAATGGAAAGGTTAGATATGTTCGGTGGTATCTTTACTGGAATGACTGGTGACGCTGAGAGGGCACATTCCTTAATGATCAGACCTTTTATAAAGTGGTTTAATTTAGGGATCAAGACTACTCACTGTTATGCATAATTGAAATAAACAAGGTTCAATATTTATTAAGACCGTTGTCTTCCATTGAAAGGCACCCATTATCATCTGACTGTGCTTCCAATCGCGATACAAATTGTAGACCACTTTACATTTAAAAAATCGTAGAGAGAATCTTATTCTTTATTTACATCTCCTTGTCCCTTATTCATAGGATATGGGATCTATCCATTTGTGTGGTTTAGGACGTCTGTGCCCCTGTTGACTACTTGAGCAGGGGCCCTGCATACAATGGGACTCCTGTGACAGCTCTCTCCTCTGGCCCATAAATAGGAATGCAGTACTGTACATTCATTTATGATGATAAACCCCTTATAAAAGTACAATAGTCATTTTTTTGGGGTTAACCCCAAGATGAGGGATAACAAGCTGCTCGCTGACAGTCTGAATGTCGGAACACTCACTAAGGACCAACAGTAGTCTGAAGAATGATGGTCCCTTTCTCACTAATGGGGGGAGATGCTGGTCGCGCTCAATTCAATAGCATCGTAGTGTTGTAAATTGCTGGACACAGCTTGCGAGAACTGAGAGGGTACATTTTTGTGATCAGTGGGGGTCCCAGCAGTCCGACCTGCAAAGATCCCCTTTATCATAGGATAGAGTATAACGTGCAAACTTGATACCTTTTTAAGAACAGAAACTTCATGATCAGTGTATTACATGGTAACTTTCAGATTATTGCTGTGACTATAAGGATTACCTGAGACCATAAAGGTGTCCTTATCACATGATATCAGTAAAGTACCCCACATCCCCATTTGCTGTGCAGTTTACCATATTCAATAGTTCTCTGTTAGCAGCCGTGGCAGACTTGGATTATGTAGGCTTTATTTTTCTTCCATTGGAATAATGCCAAATAAATGCCTACCCCCATCACCAGCATGCTATCCCCATATCTCTATAAGTGAGAAGCTACAGTGGTATCTCCATACATATGTGTGAAGAATACCAGCAGCTTTCAGCTTTCCATAGTATTCCAGTGAATCTCTGTTTCCTGTGTAGATCTGTGTCATTCACATGGCAGTGGGCGGTCAGTGCTGATGAAGTGGCACAGTGTGCAGCAGGGTTAAAGTTGACAGCGCTTGCACGGAGCGACACCGAGGAGGCAGCTGCTATGAAGAAGCATGTGTTGTGTTATAGTAAATGAGATGCAGAGCCTGCTGCTGGAAAACACTGGGCGGAGATCGGCAAAATCCAAAGTCTGAAGAGGACGGATAAGTAAGTGTGTTACATGTAGCCTCTCTAATGTGACTGAACCGCACAGGGTACTCGGTGCCAAGGGCTTGCCTTGAAGTGCTTCAATAGTGCCAAGAAGGTGGATGTTGTAATCCGTTCAGTGTCTTTTGTTGCAACAAATCTTGTTTAAACATAAACCCAACTCGCCCAGCCCTATCCAGGAGGCAACAGTAGCCGTTCTCAAATAACACGACGTGGAGGGATTTGTAAGTGTCTTTTCATAGAATCCCTGTATTTTCTTTTCCGAGACCTGAGCAGACGGAAGGAATGAATGTTACCGCGTGATCTTTCCTTCTTCTACAGGAGGAAAGGTATAAGACTTGTAGTAAGTATAAGGACAGCGTCGCAGAAATCCATTAGGTTTATATACTGGGTTGTCCTTACATGCTTTGTGTACCTTTCTACAGGGACGTCATGTCTGATCGGACAGGACCTGCTCAGGGAATGTGATAAAATGACATGTGACATAAGATCATCAAGATCTTAACAGGACCAGCAGATCCTTACCTGGTGGTTGTCAGTGTGGGGGGGGGGGGGTGTCAATATATTTGTTTATTTCTTCCATTATGTTATATGTGGGGTTTTTTTTTTTATAAGATCTAAGACGATAAATGCCATTTTGGACTATAAACATGCATCACATAATGTGTACATCTTTGATACTACTACAACTACTACTATGCCGGCTGTAACTAGTTACTGTGTCTGTCCAATACAACAAGATACATCCCATCCTGATTTTGTACCAAATATTATCTAGCATCTTTCAGGACCCTCAATATGATATAGACCCCCGTCATACTGACCAGAGGATAGCCAGATGTCCCTGTGACCCCCAGGGTCGCAGGGGCATTGTTCTGATATGTATAATGGATGATAATACATTGTTGCAGTTTTGTGCAGAAAGACAACATTCTGCCTAGCAACAGGGAGGTGCCCATATCTCCGACACAGACGACTGTACATATTTAGAGGTTGCTAAGCAACCGGCTTTTAACGACGAGATCCAAATGTGTGAATTTCTGTTTTTGCTTTTATTCTTCAATGATCTGTTTTGGATATGTATGTTAAGGTATACATGTGCTATGTTATACATTATACATATATAATGTATAGTAGTCCTTACACACATGGATGTGTACTGGCCTATGGGTCATTTGTATCTTTCTCATACTGCCATGTATAATTCTATAAGGACTTAGTATTTCTAGTTGCTGTCTGACATGTTATCCTTCTTACTTTGAGTTATCTCGCTCATGTAGACCTTTATAATTTTTCCTGTTCATATTTTATTTTTATTATTTTGCCTTCAGTAGATGCTTTTTATTGTGCGATAATTCCAGCTAGCAATCACTTTAAGTGCTACTTCTTACTTGAGAATATCTGTGTATTTACCTCGGTAATCATTGTGACTCACTACTACAATATTTGTCTTCAGACACGTGCACTATAAACAGCGGCTTCTTGTAGATGTTCATAATGGGTTCATGGATATGGATCGCTGGATATTTTTCATAAAGGAGTTGTAGACTCTCTAAACTTTCTTGGTCCCAAAAGAAATTTTTTCAAAGGTAAAGAGTAAATAATTGGTGAGGTATTGGCACTGGTATTACGTTATCTAGAAAACAAAATAAGCTTGTTTGATGGCCCATACAGTAGGATTCCCGCACATATCCCTTCCTGAAATCCATATGCCTCCACCTCCTACCGATAACACCTGCGGTCAGTGCCTGCACACCGCTATTTTTGCAAGGATTATCACTTCCCTATGTTGTCACTGGACCAATGTGTAGGGTGCAAGCAGCGCTTGCATGCAAATGCTGCCATTGGCATTTAGGGTAACGCCTGTGCTTGGTATCAGTGAGGGTGAGAGATCACAACCCAAACTAAACTTTCAGCATCCGTTTGGCAGAAATAGGCAAACCTGAAAGGGTTCGCTCATCCCTTGTTTTTACTTATAGTATTTAAAAAAAAAAAAAAAAAAAAAAGAAATAAACATTACTGAATAAAATTAATTGAAAAAAAAATTAGCACATTAGCCACAGTGTGATATGTTTATTTCCAACAAATGGTCAGGATGAGTCTGAGTGTCATCCTAGAATGTGGGTCATACTAATTCTAAATTTACCATCACTGCCAGATATTGATATTACAATGAGACCTCATGCACACAAAATTAGTTTCTAGCACAAGGCCTTGTGTATTTGCATATGCTCATACACATAGTCGTGGTTTCCGAAGCCCTGTGTATAAAATATTTTGCTGGTAATGTGCTTGCCTCCCATGCTTGGGGTAAGGGGTTAAATCCCATCAGGCCAAATTTAGATAATTTGATTGCAAGTTGCCTTGGGTCAGAGTGAACCCTCCCCTAGTCTGGGGATGAGATTCTCCCAGTGACCTATGCTTACTTTTGTTTACTGTTCCCCAACATCTCACATCTACTGAGTAGTGCAGGAACCACAACCCCCCAAGATAAGGTATAAGAGGGGTGACAGCAGGCCCTGGAACAACCTAGTCAACCTCAGTATGTATCCTAGCATTCGGAGCTTTCAAGTATTAAAATCGTATCAAAGTTTTGATGCATTGCACAACTCTAAATTAAATTTCAACAATGTTTAGACTGTAATCTGATGGGCTTTGGCCGTGCCTCCTGCATGTGGATTTTTTCAGGTAACTATGCGATCATCTTTTGTCCCAAATATATTTTGTCTAAATTGTGTTCCTTTTAAAATATTGTATATCATAATATAATAGTACCGGAGCTGTGTCACAGACTGAACATGGCCTCGGATACGATATATGACAAATAGAGAGATCACGCAGGCGCAGCTTCTTGTCGGGTTCAAAGGTTAGCTTGGATTTTCCTTTCAGTGTCCATGATTAGTATAGTAACACAAGAAAAATGTAAATTATATGACAGGAAGCCACAGTATTCTCAAGTGATCAGTTCTTGGAGAGTGCGAAGTGGAAAAGAAATTCTGGGACATTATTCGTAATGTCAAATAAAAACATGCGCTCTTTCACTTCCCAGAAACTCTAATTCAAAGCAGGTTTTTGGAATGTGCCCTTAAACGTAATCTCTCAATGTGGAGACATTCGAATGAATGGAACAGATTTAGCTGTGAACTAAGATAAGTAGACAATCTGTAGCGAAGTAGGATAACATGTCTGAGACATATCCAACAGATGTATCTGATATCTGATCTCAAATTTTGGGCCAAAGATTTAAAATTTTAATAGTTGTGATTCATTATTTAGAAAAGTTGCAATTCTCTGTCTCGTGTCTAGAAAAGTTCGGGAAAATTTTTTGACTATGACTTGTATCTATCACTGAACTCATAAAGTAGGCTCCTATATTATATTAAGGATCTGCGATTAATAACACATTATGGGGCATAATAATTGTGAAAACCCCATGTAACCCCTCCCAACCCTGGTTCTTGCACAATGACGTCATAGGAATAAGATGCCAGTAACCGGCATGTAGAACCCATGATTTGGTACATAATTCCTAAACTTTAGTAGCAGGATCAAACTGGATCATGGGCAGTATTATAACCGGTCCCATCAGACCCAGCATAGTTAGATATTTGACATTTCTATTTTGCCTACACGAGATGCCAATTTAATTCAATTATATTAAAAGTCTTTGGGTTATCTACTTTCTAAAGTTGGAAATCTGTAGGCTGCCAACACACACTGGTATTTGAAATGTGAGGCTATTTGGAACCTAGATGCGGTATCATCATCCCAACATAATTTAATGATATCTTTACAAATATCGAGTCTCATGTGCCCTCTATTAAATTGGACAAAATCAACGTTTTTCTGCTGGACGTTGCTGACTCTACACAGTGTTTATTTACAATGGCTTTGCATATTTTCGGGAAATGCTGAGAAGCGAAGCTGTAGATATTATTTTTAGATGTTCTCCATGACTTTGAGAGAAGGGTAAGCAATAACTATCAGTTAGCAGCTTGTCACCTTGGACAATACTTGCAGAGGTTCAGAAGTCTCTTCCACTGGCTGCATGTATTATGGACACTTGGGCAAATATGAAAATAGGAGCAAGCGCAGGGTTTTTTAATAGGAAATGGATGTACACAAACTTACTTTCAGATCAGGAATGACTGCATTGGATGCAGACATACACTAACAAACTCCAGTACATGTGATCGACTGGAAAATCAGGCCAATGGGAACAGATTGTTTACCAGTGGAGGGGAGTAGAAGTGATTGTAGTGAAAACCGACATTCTGAGACTTTTGAAAATTTTAGTTTCCTATTCTCAAGTTTTTTAATGTTTACACCAGAGCCAGTGAATTTTGTTAATCTTATTAACACAAGACAACTGCATAGGGGAAGCCCAAACATTATCTCCCAGGAAAAAAATTAAAGATATTCATAGTATGTTAGATTACATTAGTTGTATCTGTTCTATTTACCTGTTAATGTGGTTAGGTCATTGACAGGGAGTGTCACCCCTTGGATTATTAATAGACAGTAGTACAAACAATGGGTGGAACTGCCAACTCTTTATTTACCCACTGGTGGAGTTAAAGGAACCCAATGAAGAGTAGCAGTAAAATATCCACAAAAGGGGACAATTCATAGAAATAAAACCATATATACTTGAGTATATATTGACTCGAATATAAGCCGAGGGTGGGAAATGCATTAGTGACAGACCCCCAGTATATAGCCAGCCCCTGTAGCCAGTATATAGCTAGACAGCCCCCTGTAGTATATAGGCTGCCAGCCCCCTGTAGTATATAGGCTGCCAGCCCCCTGTAGTATATAGGCTGCCAGCCCCCTGTAGTATATAGGATGCCAGCCCCCTCTAGTATATAGGATGCCAGCCCCCTCTAGTTTATAGGCTGCCAGCCCCCCCAATATATATGTCCTTCCAGCCCCCTCTAGTATATAGCCTGCCAGCCCCTGCCCCCAATATAATACCCCTAAGAGAAAAAAAGGTGTACTTGCCTTCCCCATCGGTCCTCAGAACAAAACAGAAACCTGTCATCTATTTTTGTTTGACATTTGTCATAAGTTCAAGCAAAAAATTATCTTTTTGCTTGAAAAGAAGTATAAATCCAAACTTGGTATTGTTGTGAGCAAGACAACCCGTACAATGCGTCACATAATTCAATACGTCAGTACATATATTTGCGTAGTAAATGTTGTACATGGGCCCACAGAAATCTAAAGCCGGCTTTATTATAGTAGGATATTTTGGTTTTTTGTTTCAGTTTATTAATGTAACCATGAAGAATATGACGCCTGCTATAAAATATTTTCATCACGTGTCTGATTTTTATGCTCGGTCATTTGCATACTTGTAGGGATACTTTATATCCTGAGCTTTCCTTCTTCCTGAAGAGTAAGATGGAATCTTTTTAGTGGTGTCTTGTTTTGCATGAGACCCCTTCCAGACAATAATTTATTATGGTACGGTGCCTTCCCATGTTACTATGGAGGCCTTTCTTTCCTCGTTCCTATGTTAAACATATCTATGACTATTCCCTGATGAGCCTGCTGCGTTCTTCGCATATAGGGGCACATTCAGTGGCTGTATCCCATGAGATTTTTAATGTGATCATTTCATTCCTGTATGCTAGAATCACCAGTATTATGAATACCTTTTTCATTTTGTGATGTATAATATTGTTGTACAGTCTCTTAGGAGATTTCAATGTTTGCATAAGGTCAATATGATTTCCTGTACTACATAGATCATGAAACTAAACTGAGTACAACTCTTAAATGGGCATTTTCCTACCGAAACTTGCGCAGCTGGTATTTTTCCACCATGTATAAGCAATCAATGGCAATATTTTCAGCTCATGCATAACAGGTCAGGGGTCCTAGGTTGCCTGTTCCAGCTCAGGACCCCTGTCCTCTCACATTATAGAGCCTAATGAGCATAGTTTCAGTGTAACTCCATTCCCCACTATTGTAACTAGGCTCTACACTGTTCAATAGGTGGCCTTAGGCAGGAGAAGGCAGTCTGGCAGCACCCATTTAACTGTGTAAAAATAATGGTCCTTATCTAACAAAACAGTCTGCATTATGTCTTTCAATAACGCTTTGTGTTTTAGCAAAGCATATTGTCACACGTTGCGTTTTGTTTGCTTAACACATGCGTTTTCTAACAGAGGAGAGGAGATTTGCCTAATTACATTGTTGTCAACAATGTAATTAGGCAAATCTCCTCTTCAGCTGCTTAAAAACGCATGCGTTTAATGCAAACAAGACCGCAGCCTCAGTCTTCAGTGCATCTCCCTTTGTCTTCCGTTACGCATCCATTACTTTTCATTCTTTTTGAAATAGGAATGAAAACTCTAGAACACCGGCATGAACATCGGTGTCCATGGCCGGGTCAGTGTCCACATACTTGGGGTTAGGTTTTGTGCAACTATTCACAGCTCTAGAGCTCAAATTGCTGTTTTGCAAGCAAGATACAAACCGTACCAACTAAAGGAACAATAATGAACACCAATGCATATTAGGTTTTAGTGTTTTGCGATAAAACAAGTAAACCAAAAATGGCAATGTTAATGATTTTATTGTGCAATAGTTTTCATGGTAAAAATTTTAATTGGGGTACGTGTATAACATGAGACATTTTACTTTTGTACTTTCAGCTTGTTTAGATGATCATGTGACCTGTCCTGTATGTAATTGTGATTTTACTATTTCCTCCAATATCTCATCCAAGTCCTGCCTCTGAACTGATGGGTACATCCCCAGTGTTGCAGGGAAATTATGGTGGTGGGGGGAGGGGGGTGGCTGACAGTCAGGGAGACAAACACAGAGGTGAAGAAAGTAATTTGGGGAGGAGAGATGTGCTGCACTGTACTCAGACTGGTGGCACTGCCAGAATTCTTTATTGACCTGACTGTACTGCAGGAGGGAGGAGGAGTTTGCTGCACACCATGTGCAAGGCCTCATGGGAAGTGTAGTCTCTGCATGTAAATTAAAACTACATAATATAAACATTTTGTGTTTTGATCTTGTACTAACTCCTTTGTTGAAATCCAGCAGCTCAGCTAAATTTGAGACTAACGTGGGCCGACGGTTCTACACGATTTCTGCAGTTGTCATAGAAATGTCTATGTTGATTTTCAAAATTGAAAGGTTCATTGGCAATTGCAAGTCAGATTGTGACTCTCTGCTGTCACTACTGATGTAGTAATTGTCATCTCAGTTGTTCTATTCAGGAACATACGGTATAATCTACATACATAACATTTTACAGGGGTGAGATTTGTAGCAATTGGTCAATCACAGGTTTATACCCTCCTCCTCCTCTTCCTCAGAATACAAAGTAAATTCCATCTGTTTGCTGATAATCTGGTGCCAGTGGTCTATAATCCATAGGAATTGCACAGGGATATACCAGAATTAATACTAGCTCACCAAATGGCCTGAGAGCCTTATGAATTTGTTCTTTACTGCTGAGCAAATAAAATTATTTTAAGTCCCCGCACAAAGCCTTTGTGTAAATAGGATGTTCCCAGAAATAATCAGAAGTGCACATATCTAAATGCGGAGAAATGTCTTCCAATGGAAGGATTGGTCTCCTACTATTTCTATGGATCAGTACACCTATAAATTACCACAACTAGATCCATTACAGTACCATATGTCCATTTTAAGATTTATTGGGAGGTGTAGTGCCGAAAACTAAATTATTTTGCCTGTTCTTTAGGTTGTATAAACGTCTTCTGTATTGTTTGCAATGTATCATAGGATAATCATAGTAGATGCTTAAGTCTTAAGTATTCATTTTGTAACTTTTTTTTTTTGTTGCTGGTCTGTTTCCACAGATTAGATAATATGTTAATGAAGTACTCTATCTACTTTCAGCTTCTCTGAGCATACGGTGTCTTTCCAGTCTCCTGCTTTAGAACATCTCTGCGATCTTTCTGAACCTCTAAGGTACTTTATGTTCCTTTCTCATCCGCTCCTCCTGTTCTTTGCACTTTGTTGAGTAAACTGCTTCATCCATATTGCATTCTTCACTGCACTGCTAAAGCCAGGAGATCTTCACTTTTTTTCTCTTTTACCTCAAGATAGCCCAAGAGATCATCTTCTCAGTGGCTTTTAGTAGCCATTAAGTGTGACTGCTGACTTGGCTACCATTGAAGTATATGGTAGCTATGCCTGCAGTACCTCAGGGCAGCCACTTGTGCTTGGACAGCAAAGTATTGAGGCAGGTCTATTCTTGTGTTTGAAAAACAAAAGACCATTGGGGACATGTGCTTATACTCTGCTGTATGATAAAGTCTCCAGCACTGCCAGACACTTCAATAGCACTAGGCCCCCTTATGTATTCAGCAGGGGGGCTGCGCTGGCGTACAATTCTACAATGTTTCCTGCCTGGTTTAGAATTGCTCCGCATTCTGCAAACTTTCCCTCATGAAAGTATGCAGGCTGTAGTGACTGCATATTCTGAGTAGGGATGGCCTCGACCCCCTTCTCATCCCTTTTAAACCCCCTTTGGCCCCCTAGGCCAGAAAACTGGTGTGCAAGCTCTGATAAATCCTCCCCCCATGTGATGTAATAGTATTAGTTGCCATTGTAGTGTCAAAGGGCAAGTTAAATCCCTGATAGCATGTACCTAGTATTTTGTTGTTTATTTCCTGTTGATTTTACAACCATGGCATCTTAAAGGGGTTTGCCAAGCACTAAAAAGATATTTACTGTCTTTACTGTATGTACACTATATTATTCTCTGATCACATTTATCATTGCTTTTTAGGATTGTAGAGACAGAAGATAGAGCGGATCCAGTGTCAGCAGATGAGATTATTGCATATGAGAACAAAAGGCCCGATGAAACATCTGAAGTACCAGATACACTAAATGAGCCTCAACGCAGCAGGGAAAGGTCTGGAACATTGCCGAGTGACTATAGATTTGTGAATGAAAATGTGAGGATAAGGAGCAAGGATATTGGCTACTCAGCTGCCCCTATTTCAGAATCTCCTCCTGGCACTAGGATTTCTTTGGAAGAAGAATATCGAAGGGAAGACCCAGTGCCCATAAATAAAAAACGTGGGCCAGCTCCTCAAAGGCCACCACCACCAAAACTAGACAAATACTGGAGGCAGAATGGTTCCACATCATCTCTAGCTACATCTACAGAATCTTTACTGACACCATCTCATGGAAAAAGTGCATCTTATTCCCCAGGAAGTGCAGATGTTGTAAAACCTCAAGCAACACTTGACCACAGTCCTGGGGCGCCTTCGGATAAACACTTAAATTTCCTTTTGCACAACCCTAGACTTTCTGGGTCATCTGAGAATGTCAGCCATCATCTAGACAAAAAGCACAACAGCTCTGAGACTGAAGTGTCCTCAAAACCCTGTTATCTTCAGAAACCTGGGATGGAGCCATCACGATCACCATCTCCTCAATTTGCTCCTCAGAAGCTTACAGATAAGCCTCCACTTTTAGTTCAAGATGAAAGCTTGGCCAGGTAATGGCTTGCCAAGAAAGGCAGCTACCTATATATAACTATTATAACTATTACTAATATCTGTGATTCTACATGCTCTCCCTTCATTCTCCAATCCTTCACACCAAAAGTCAATAGTACAGGTACAGTCAATAGTACATTTTGCTATATACTTAAATTAAGGAGAACCTCTTCTCTGCCCCATTTTTCATACTTCGCGATTCTTTCATTTGATAATTCAAATGTTATTAACAAAAATACAGCATTTCACATTTATAATTCCAACCTGTCTCTATCAGTCCTGGTGTACACAATTTTGGTTGCCCCTAGACCCGACCCTATATCTTCTGAGTTTAGGGCTGGCAGCCATATTGCTCTTCTGTCTGGCGCTGCACTGAGCTGCTCCAACCCCCTTGCATTCCAGGACATGCTCACACAGATACTGACTTCCTGCTAGGCAAGCAACACATCACATTGTGTGGAGAATAAATGGCTAAAATATTTTCTAAAAAGGTGTGCCGCCCCAATCAGTCAAAGTATGAGATGCTGTAAGTGTCAGATCGCTGGGTGTCTGACCGCTGTGACTCCTAGCAATCGGGAGAACTGAAAGTGCACATGTACTTAGCACTCCTTTCATTTCATATATTGCTGTTGGAGTTCTCCTCGTGATTGGGGGATCCAGTGGTCAGGCCTCAGCAATCTGATGCTTATGCCATATCCACAGCACAGTGTCTCTGGTGGGACAACCCTGTTGTGCTTTTATCCTTTAGATCTAAAACAATATTTGCAAAGTGCTCATTAATTGACAAAGCCAGAAACTGTGGATGATGGTAGCCACAAAAAAATGTTTCCATGCAAATGTAGCTTCTGTGAGACAGGATAGACTTTCTTCACTGTAATATATCAGAGCTAAAGGTTAGATCACGCACTTCCCCAAGGTATCCATGTGAAAAGTACAGTGACTCAGGAGGCCTCGTGTTACAAACTGCTGGAATATTTAGTCATGAAAAAATTGATTCTTTTTCCATCTGCTGGTATTAACCAATCCGGCTTTTCTGCTTTCTCGTTGGCATTGAGCGTCTGTTTTATTTCTTTTTCCAGCTTGCACTAAAAATGAAATAAGGGAGAAAATGATTATCCTCGGAAAGGTCATTTAAAGATCACATATGGTGCTAGATCTATAAAAAGTAGGTCTTCTGAGTGCACATGACCAGCCCCTGCTGTCCAGTGGATTGCTGGGTGTTGCACACACAATTATAGTCACTGTCAAGATCTCCGAGCAGAATTCTTGCTTAGAACAGTGCTTTGTCTGGCCACCTTTAGGCTGTAAATATTGGATTTACTGAAAACGGACATTTGCAAGGATTCAGCTGAAGGTCCTGATGCTAAAAGCAGAATACGCCTCTGTGTCTCATTGGGGTCACATGTAGAACGTATAATGTGCAAGTTACATTGAGACATTGGCACACAAAGAGAATTTCCTGCTCGGTGTAGCATCGAAGTTCACTGGCCTTGGCTTTATCTTACTGATTGCAATTGGGCCACACTCACATAATCTGGCCTGCACATGTGTAACATATAGGGGGATATTTATCATCAAGTTTCTGAGTTAAAATTCTTCTACATGCCCTTAGAAACCAATCAGAGCTCAGCTTTAATTTTATAAGCTGCTGTGGAAAAATGAAAGCTGAGCTCTGATTGGTTGCCATGGGTAACTAGAACAGTTCTGCTCAATAAGACTTTTGATCTCCCCAATAATGTATATGCTATACAATGTGGAAATTATTTAGAATGAGCTCAGAAAGTTGTCTTTAAACAGTCTCTTCATGGCTCCCGTCCTGTAGCGATGCCTTCCTGTACAACCTTCATGTGATCACCGCAGCCAATCACTGTGCTCAGTGATCACGCATGTACAGCACGTAAGGCTGAGGCCAGTGATTGGCTGCAGTGGTCACATGAATGCTGGACAGGAGGTCATCACTACAGGACATTTGGGTTGTATATTAGCAATTATTTCCTTTTCCATTGTAACATTTTTTTCTCTTTGGTTGTCTGTATCCGTTTAGCCTTACTTTGACCCCCAGTTTTTTCTCAAGCTAACAATTTTAGGGAATGTATTTTTGTGCAGAAATAAGAAATCTTGAATTATTTTCATGTTGCTTGTGGTTTCTGTTACCCTGCCGTGTAATTTCATAGAACACAAAATCATAGCATTTAGGTTGTAGAACATCTAATCTATATTTTAGCGAAGCCTGTGTCACATTTTCCTGACAGTACTTGTTTTGTTTTGTCTACTTTTTCTTTTTGCTTGGGGTTTTTCTTCAACAAATTTGATTATGGTAAAAATTAGAAACAAAACACAATGTGCATCTTTTTTTTTTTTTTTAATTCAGAATTGAAAGGGTGATTGACAACACCAAAGTGAAGATGGTTCCCATTAAGATTGTCCACTCTGAAAGCCACGCGGAGAAGGAAAGCAGGAACAACTTGCTGAGTGCCATTGAGCCCCCTGCCTTACCCACTGGTCTCACCAAGGACCAAATCAAAACCCTTAGCACATCTGAACAGTCCTATTCCCGCTTTTGTGCATATACAAGACACGATCATGAGCCAGAAGACCAGTCCAGAGCTACCAACTTTCACTCAACACAGGAATTTGTTGAGAACGCAAGTCCTGACCCATCTCTAAGTGCTGGTAACTCGAAGGGCAAAGATCTGATCTATGCTGATTTGAAGTCTGAGGAGCTGGTTAGAGAAATTGTTGGAAAAGATAAGTCACTTGCAGACATTTTAGATCCTAATGCCAAAATGATGACCACAATGGACCTTATGGAAGGAATATTTAGAAAGGATGAACATCTTCTTGAAGAAGCTCAGCAACGTAGGAAGATTCATCCCAAGGTTCCATCTCCGAGGCCCACAGAAGAAAAGTACGTAATATGTATCATTTCTAAATGTACATTTTATGGTCTTTCCCACAAACCAACACTGATTTTTCATCACTCTGTAGTCACAACCTGTCTTCTGGTTGTAGAAGCATCTGGTAGGTTTGGAGCAGTGTTTTCAAAGGGCTAGCACGCTCTTGTTGAGTTGTCTGCTACGATATTATAATGTTCACTTACTTCTACATATTCCCACCTTCAAAGCCAATTGGAATAATCTTGTTGCATTCATAAACAGTCTTGTGAATCGTTACCTGACCTTTCACTTATTAGAATCACATATAGAGAAATGGTAAATCTGCTGCAATGTTGTAGAACCTAAGAACCATCCACAGTAAAGGATATGTGTACAGGAGAAATTCTGTATACGTTAATAGGAGTCATCTATCACATGAGATGGATATTGCTGGCAGGAATCCATCAGATCCCAGCACATGTGTATCTGTGTAATATTATTTATGATCACATTGTTGTACTTTAAAGGTTGTTATCTCCGTAAAAACATGAGTTCTATCCTATAGGAAAGAAGATCCAACTAAAGCTGGAGCTATATCTCTAACAACCAGCTCTACCTACTACAGCACATCCGCACCTAAAGCCGAGCTCCTTATTAAAATGAAGGACATGCAGGAACATCAGCACATTGAGGAAAGCTCTGAGGACGAGATGGACCACAATCTGTATGAGAAAAAGGTAAGACCCCAGTGAACATGCGAAGGTCAACGTTGCCACCTTTGGATCCTATGGGGGTTGTCCATGAAACTTGGCAAAATTTTTGACCAGAAAATAAATTATGCTAAATAAAGGGAGCCTTTCAGGTCAATTACACTGTCTGGCAAACATGACACCTCCAGTATATAGTGTATAGTATATAATGAGATGAGATGAGACAAGTTACATCAGAGCCATCGTAAAGTGTCTCCTCCCCCATATAATTGTGTTGTTAATGATAAAAGATAATGGTGACAAAACCATAGCATTTAGGTTGTAGAACATCTAATCTATATTTTAGCAAATGTGTCACATGTTCCTGACATCTTTAAATTCCTTTTTATCAGTGTGGGTATTTAGATCAGTTGTGTATTATACAAAACCCATTTACTAAATTTGAGTTGCTGAGCCCTCACCTTCCGACTGAACACATTGGGGGTCATTTATCTTAGGATTTTTTCATCTCTTTGCAAACTTTGTTTGACACATTTGTATATGTGCGCCTAAATTTACCCCTTTTCACTCGCCTAGCAAAGTTAGCAGCACAAGAATTTTTCAGTGTATCTTTAAAATCCATAGGAAACATGAAAAAGTTGCAAATCATGGTTAAAAAGTTGTAAATAAACTCCAGTCCTGATCAGGCGTAAGAAAAACCTTAGAATTGCAGAAGAGGTTCCGACTTTTTAATAAATAGTCGCAAAAACCCCACAGACTCGGCTGTATATCAACCACTAACATAAATCAACAAAGTGCAAAACCTGGAAAAATCAAGAATGTCCTAACTTAAGTTAAATTACCTTTTATTTTGTTGAATTGTCATAACAAGAAAGTGTCAGCTTAAATAAGGCCTCGTTCATAGTTATGTGTGAGGGCCCTGTCTAGCTGCACAGTTTGCGGGCGAATATTGGTTCCTATAAAAGCTTATGGAGCCGGCTACAGTGCGGTGACCACACATGTCACTGTACCATCCATGGGAAAAAGACATTTCCTGTATGTAAGGCTGGGCGCCATGCCTCGCTATAGAAAGGAGGTGTGTGCAGCGCTACGGCCCGGGCCAGCATAGGTTTGTGTGAAAGAGGCCTTAAAGCACAAACTTTTATGAGACAGGCTTGTAAGCGATTGTTCAGTACATGGATTTTCCTCTACAGATTATTCATGCTTCTGATATACAAGTGATTGTTTCTGGGCAGCAGCACAAGCCAGGGCAGCTCATCTCCTAGAAGACGTATTATGCTATCAGCAAGTAGCTGCAGAATCCATTTGTACCCTAAAAGCCATATCACTGTATAAACAATAAAGAGATGATCTAAAGGGAAAGTTTCTTCCCAAAATGAGTTTATATGAGGATGCACCAGTAATGTGACGTTAAAGGGGTTGCCAGGGATTGAGGATAACAAACAACCTATTCCTTGATCAACCTTGTACTGACCTGTTGTACTGAGAGCTGGGGCTCTTCAGGGAATCCCCAGGATAGGTATATTTATCCTGCTGCTGGGGATTCCCTAAGTGGTACATGATCCTGCTGCACATATGGTCATTATAAGCCCTAGAAGGTATCCCATCACCCGATGCATACAGTCTGGATCCACATCGTGTGTTAGTAGGGGGCAGGAGCATTACCAGTGCTCCATGGGTTCAACTGTGGTCTATGGGAGGATTCAACCGGGTTATGCCTTATGCACTGTATGTAGAAATGTCTGTTAGTACACAATATGCATTCGTCTACTGTATAGGTTAATATTGTTAAACCACTTTTTCTTTCCTCTTTACCCCACAGCAAGAACTAATTGACAGCATCAGTAAGAAGCTACAAGTTCTACGCGAGGCTCGGGAAACCCTCTTAGAGGATATCCAGTGTAACAACGCTTTAGGGGAGGAAGTGGAGATCATAGTGAAAGAAGTCTGCAAACCAAATGAATTTGACAAGTTTCGGATGTTTATTGGTGATTTGGAGAAAATAGTAAATCTGCTGTTGTCACTCTCTGGAAGGCTCGCTCGGGTGGAAAATGCCCTCAATAACCTGGATGAGAATGCCTCCCCAGAAGAAAGGGTATGTACACTCATAAATGTTACAAGCCGCCTTGTGAGCCATGAAATAGAGCGACAAATGTAACATTTGGTGCGAGCCCATACTTCATGCTGGAATTTACATTGAGGCTGTAAATGTCTCTGGATAATGTTGAGATTCCCAATGATGCACCTCACAGAATGAATGCTTCCTGCATGTTTTATCTCTGTAAGGTGATCATATAGTAGATAAATATAATGCAAATCTGATGATCTAAGGGAAATCAACAATCTAAGGTGTATGCTGGTGTCTTAAAGGGAACCTGTTATCTGCTTTTACCCCACTAAATTAGCAGCGCCATCAGGTAGGGTATGATATTTATATTCTAGAATTCCCTTTTTTATGTGAAATCTCACCCATTTGCCTAAAAAATATGACTTCCAAAGTCGTGTGAAAATGAGCAGAAAACGGTAATCTTTTGCCAGAGATGATTCAGGCTCAGAGTCTGGAGGGTGAACATTAACTTAGTCATCTATATCTTGGGCTCTACAGAAGCCAGAACCATGGTTGTAGTATTGATGAAGAGAATTCCAACAAGTTTATGGTTCTGTGAGCTCTTCCCATATCTCTGTAACCAGACATATGGGCAGGTAAAGTTCCAGTGTGGAATCCAAGCTACCTGTATGGTTTTGTAGCTCACAGAAGCACTTATGTAATGTGGTTTGTAAGATGAGATTCTCTATAATTTACTAAATACTAGCAAGCCCAATATATGGATATCTGAAATTCAACCACCCTACAGCCTCTCAGCCTGTCTCCTCTCCAGCAAGAAGCTTCGTTCTTGTATATATCGTATGGAAGATGATAATCCTAGATACAGGAAAAGGTGGGAATTGGATATTTATCTGCAACAAGCATTCCCAACTTTGCCTTTATCTATATATAAATACATCTCTGGCTCATCTCTGGAAAGGATGACCATTTTCTGCACTTTTTCACATGACTTTGGAGGAGATTGTTTATAGATAAACGAGCAAGATTTCACATAAAAGAGGGAATTCTAGAAAGGATATTTCATTCCCTACCTGAGGGGGCTGCTAGTTTAGTGGGGTAAAAGCTGGTGACAGGTTTCTCTTAGATCTCCTAAGAAGGGTCAGGCATGTTGGATCTCAATTTACCCTTTTATTTTGCTCTCAAGATAAACCCCTACTAGAATCATCGGGCAATAGTTATTTCCAGCCAAGTATGTATGTGAATGGGGAAATGGGGAATAGCTGGCAATGGAGCATACACTCAGCCGAAAAACATGAAAGTATATGACCTGACTTCCTGTATGCAGTCTCATTGTTGAGGACACTCCTGGACTTAAAGTCCCTTTTCCACGCTGATCACTTGTCCTTCTCCTTTCAGCGAACGTTGGTTGAGAAGAGGAAGTTGCTGACACGACAGCATGAAGACGCAAAGGAACTGAAAGAGAACCTGGACCGGCGTGAGCGCACTGTCTACGACATTTTGGCGAGTTACCTTAATGAAGAAAACCTTGCAGACTATGAGCACTTTGTGAAGATGAAATCTGCACTCATCCTTGAGCAGCGGGAACTGGAAGACAAGATCAAACTAGGTGAAGAGCAGCTGAAATGCCTCACCGACAGCCTCCCCCCAGATCGTAGCAAGTAGAGAACGGTGGCGCCAAAGCTGGACTTGTGGCCGGCCTTCCCTGCACGTTTCTGAATCTCCACCTGGCAAAATTACAAGAATCATTTTGATGGATGTTACATAACATAAGGAAAAACACTTCACACTAGCAATAATGTTTTTTTTGTTTGTTTGATTGGAACTCTATATATTTAATTTTTTATTTTATGATGGACTCCATATTTTAGATCCATAGGGGTTTTGTTAGAAATGGAAATGTAACTTGTACAATTTGAAATCCTCCGTATAGTGAATTCTGTTCCATGATACTGCATGTAGCCACGTTCTCTCCTGTTCTATGTATAACATAATGACCGCAAGTCTGATCTCATTGAAACGTGCTGTATAGAACGATTGCAGTTAGAATAGTTAGGCCAATATTTTTCCTGTGTCTCATTTTTCTTGTCTGATCTCATTCTACCACAGTTATGCAGAGGTTTTATTTATCAGCCTGAAAATCTACTGTTGTCTGATTTTCTCCTGGAGAAAGATAATAAATGATGAAAAAGAAATGGCGTTGCTATGTAAATGTAAAATGTGGCCACTTTCCATAGGAAGTTTTTCAGAGACATTAAAGAAGCACTCCAGTGACATTTTTATTCTTCCAAAATATATATATATTTCAGCCTGTATTTTGTCATTCATTTGTTTCTGTCTGTAACGTCTTTCTATCTCCGGGGTCATGTTATCTCATGGCAACAGCTGTGATTCACAATACCTTTGTTTTGGCCCAGTGGGGGGATGGTCATCACCTTAGGCATCAGGTTATCTAGATGAATGCATGAGCAGTACTACACAGACTTTCCACAGAGGGGAGTCCATTCTCCTATTGTAGTGCCCTATGATGATAGACACACTTATGATGCCGAAGGTGACAGTGTTTGGTGTTAGTTGTCTCTTAGATCTTTAGGAGGATATAGAGAGAAGTATAAGCACAGCACAACAGGCAGAGATTGTATGGACCTTAGCTGCCCATGTGATGGAGTGCTAAGGAATCAAAGGCAGAAATCTGACAATCCAGAGTAAAGTATTGAGATATTTCACGTCTCGTACTATTATTCATCATTGCAATCAGGTAAAGTGTTCACAGATGAAAGGCACAATTTTGCTAAAGAGAATATTTTTGCTGGAGTTAACCTGTCATGTTGAATGCATAATACATTGTACAGTGTGTTGCAGTCAGCAGGTTATAGAGCAGGAGGAGCTGATTACAATGATTTATAGTTTGTAAGTAAATATTTACTAATAATAATAATTCTTTATATAGCGCCCACAGATTACACAGTGCTGCACAGAACTTACCAAATCGGTCTACCTTCTAATGCATTGACATTGCTGCTTTTTTGTGCTTTAGGTCTTTTGCCCCCAAATGATTTTCCTGTTTTCAGAGTCAAAATTGGACAGAGCTCTGAGACATTGATAGTCTATAGTACTATGCACACATCAGATGTTTTGTCACGACCCGTGGATCCGAACCTAATCGAGAAAATTGCAGCATACACTTCATGCGTGAAACTCATTGGGTGCATGTAAAACAAAAGGAAGGCGCCCACATGCCACCAAGTGCGGACAGATTCTTATGAGTTTAAAGGAAGTTGCTCAGAACTGTATAGATAAGATGTAAAAATCTGACAGGACAAAAACGAATGGTCACATAGCACTAGGACAGATGACCAAACTCGGATCAAATTCAGATAATTTTTACTGACTGTGTGAGAGGTTTGCTCACTCAATGCTGATGGGCGAAAAGGCTGCAATTGCAGTCACCAGGCAATATTTGTGTTCTTGTGCACAGTACTAGCACCATCTTGGATGAGCCATTCCGGGAAATATGGGGGTCGGCGCAGATAAAAGTGGTCCCCCCAAATTACATGCAGCCTTGGGTGCTCGCTCATCTTCAAGTCAAGTATAGAAGCTTGTGGAGTGGGACTAAGAACAGGTTTACATCTGCACTAAAGGCAAAAGAGGACACGCTGCAATATTTTGTCCGCCAGACCCTATTATAGTAAATGAGTCCCCTTGATGCAGTTCAGGCCCTGAATAAAACTACTGTAGGTGCTTTAATGCTAAATTACAATTAAAGTATAACTAACTGTAAAGGTTTTTTCCCCACAAATCAATAGCTCTTGGGATGTAAAACAACTTTGCCTATTATCTTTGTTACCTATATGCATCAGTTTTCTTGCTATCCCTCTCAGATTACCTCAGCAGCTGCTTCCTATGCCTGTGCTGATAAGCCCTGGAATCCATAGTTTATCTGTCTATTTTATGGGACGGGCTGCTGCTTCCTGCTCACAAAGGAGGAGGTCATGTGACAGGGGTCTCTCTGTGTATGTAGCAGAGCTGGATGTGTACAGAACAGTGGATACAGATATCTCCTGCACAGAATAGGGAGGTACTAGATCTCCCCTGTTACCTATCAGTCCTTTCAACCCAGTCTGTGGTTCTACAGAATCTTTCTCTGTCTTTTTCCGCACCTCATGCTGTTCCCCTCCCCCATTTTGTCATCTGCATTATCAGCTCTGTGCAGATATTAACCCTTATTGCTCAGACTGCACAGGCTATAGACTTCCAGTAACAGGCTTACTTCTGCTTTCTTTCGCTTATTCCATGTTCCATGCTCCTCCATGTGATGGAAGCTTCCAGGTTATTCGCCATATACATCCTGTATGTACAGTTTTCACTGGATTTACTTGTGGAAAACTAAATGGATTTAATGGTAAATTACTTTGAGAGAGAACACAAGGCATCATGGGATATGTGAGCAAGCTAACTGGCCTCAGCTTTAGGGCATAGGCTGACAGATATTTCGACTCCCTCCACTTCACCCCTGGTGAGAAAGATTTTTGTCAGACACTTTTGGAACATAAAATGCCATAACTTTAGAAAGTAAGGACGAGCAGCACAAAGTAGGCATCGTTCTGCTTGTTTTCGAAGGGGGAATCACATAATAATTTGGTAAAATCATTATAACTTTACAGTTACGCTTGAATGTCTTTTTTTCTGGGCTATGTCTACTGGAATCCATAAATCTGGTGCATTTAGGCAGGAAACCTGGGTGTGTAACCAGGTTTTCTGGAAATCGCTATGTTTTTGGTAAAAAATGTTTCAATATATAAATTGGCCCCTACCCTCATCTTTAGACATTTGCTGGACAATTACCCCTAGTCCACATGATAAAAGGATATAATAGAACAAAAAAATCTGTGGGGAGTGATACAACAAACATAAAATTTACTGAAAGGGTCCACAAGATAATAGATGGTGTAGAAAAAGTGGAATGATGAGCGCAGCGTCTATCTTAACTATGTAAATATCAGCAGCTGTCCTTCATCTACACAGTATCTGCAGTGATTAAGTGAAAATTATCTTGTCGTTAATATAATGCAATACCTACTTTCCAGCACCAGAGGTCACCCCTACAGTTGCGAACAACAGATCATTTCCTAAAACGCATATATTTGTTGTATCCAGATTGTCTTTTTCACATTAAATCCCATTAGTCACTCAAAGGAGCACTGTCCCAGGACTACACCAAGATATACCAAAAACTGTGGTTATTGAGTTTTAGACCAAAAGTTTTATAAAAATACAAACAAAGTATCTTTTATTGGATGCTTACAAGAAATCATAAGTTGAGTATGGAAAGAAAAAAGGAGGGTTTTCACACACAAATTAAAAACAAAAAAGCCCTATGGATAGCGCGGGTATTTTTCATAACTCTTCTATATTTGTGTATTTCTTTTCTATAAATCACTGAATAATTTTTTTGTAAATTAGCTATAATAAATATATTGCACCAGTCCCTACTATTCTTATTGCACTATCGCTTTAAGTTTATAGCCTAAAGATGTCACCTTGGACTTTATCTATAGGGGTACTTACTGATCGGGGAAGAGAAAATAGGACTGTCTAGAGACAAGGACCCGGAATCCACTGGACTCACTTGATGCGCGTTTCGCCGTTAGCTTTGTCAGGGGGAGTGGCATATATTTGTGGACCTTTTAATTATTGTACACCAAAAGCACAATTATGTTGAAGCTAGAAGAAATTCCAAAAATGACTTAATTCCAACCACCAGCTAACTTTGGACGTCAGCGGGTGCAGGTCCTGAGTCTGCAGCGATGTCTTTAGACCCGGTTGAAGGGAGAATGGAGATGCAGTTCGTTACCGCTTCTCCGCTCCTCACAGCATCGCTCTGAATGAGCGCGATGCATAGAGGAGTGCAGCCGCCGCCAGCTACAAAGACTCAGCGGTCATGTGACCGCTCAAAATGACCAAAACAAAATAGGGAATTCATTAATAATGTTCATTCTGAGTTAATTTAAAGTACAATACATAACGAAAAAAAGCCTTTTTTCACTTTTAACCCAAAATAAAAATTTTAAAAAATGTTTCAACTTTTATTAACTAGCTCTATGTGTCCCAAAAAACAGCACAAAAAAAAATTTAAGGTAGCATGCGAAAAAATACCCAAAAATTTGCTAAAAATGCCCGGGCACTAGAGCCTTTTCAGGCCGTGTCACTAAATAGATAAAAAGATTCCATGCACTGACTAGCTCCTGCTTCTTTCCTGAGTGTCAGACTTCTTGTACTGTTTTTTTATTGACCCCAGCACCTGGTAGCGGCAGCAGGTCAGTGCTGGAATCCCACTAATCGGATACTGATTTGACTGCAAAGTCAAACATAAAACTGGCGCAAACACTTTAATAAATGTGGCTCATTATTTTCAATACCCAAAATTTTTATTCTATTTTTTCAATAGACTCAATGCCACATATGTGTCCCCCTGAAGTTCTTAAATCAACCACTTATAGTGACATTCCAAATGTGATACTTATTAACCAGTTAAGGACCGTGCCAGTTTTGACTTTGGACGCGATTTTCCGTTACAGGGTTAAACGCAGTAAAAAAACGTTATTATATTTTGATAGATCAGGCATTTCCGGATCTGGCGATACCTAATGTGTTTATGATTTTTACTGTTTATTTATATTTATATCAGTTCTAGGGAAAGGGGGGTGATTTGAATTTTTAGGTTTTTTTATTATAATTTTTTTTTTTAACTTTTTTTTTATTTTTACTATTTTTCAGACTCCCTAGGGTACTCTAACCCTAGGTTGTCTGATCGATCCTACCATATACTGCCATACTACAGTATGGCAGTATATGGGGATTTTACTCCTCATACATTACAATGTGCTGATAGCACATTGTAATGAATGGGTTAACCCGAAGTAGCTTCGGGTCTTCGTGAGACCCCAAGCTACCATGGCAACGGATTGCCGCTCCCCGATGACGTCACGGGGAGCGGCGATCCTCGGAAAGATGACGCTTCCATGAGATTCATGCTAATGTGTTTGACTTGTACTTACAGCTGGTCAAAGTCCATCTCAGTTCAATAATTTGACTCATTATTTCATCATTTGTAAATATTTGAAATGATAGTTTACAAAGTAAGATTTATTTCATTATCTCAATCAATATTGTATCAAACATTAGACCACAAATAGTCTGGTGGTGTATTTATAGGTGAATTGTCGTTCATTTCCTCGTCTGATAAACGTTTAAGTGCACTCCTGTCCTGGTTCTCATTTCTTCTACTACTGTTCCTGGTTTAACTCCTGGTTGAGCATGTGCTTTGATTGGTTGCTAAATTAGCTCCTGTCCCATCCTGCCTACCCATAGTTATGTACTCCTGAGACTGACCACTGGCAATGGTACTCAATGGACCTCCATCTTATGGCTTGTACATAGCTGTTCCATAGGACACTGTATGGGTTAGTGTATGTGCAGTCAGAATCAAATAACTGTTAGTTGAGTGACAATTTGTATCCTAGGTTAACATAAATACGAGCATGAGTTAGACCTTTCATTTATAAAGGATTAATATAGCAACAATTCAGAAACGTGCAAGAACATAATACATCTATTCAGGGCTGGATTAATTGTGGTGGAGGCCCCTGGAAGCAAATTCTGGTGGGGCCCCCACTGAATGTATCCCAGACAGTGGTACACATTACTAGCCTGGTTTCTGGACCTAGCTGGTACATTGGCAGTAGCACTAACAACTAGTCCTAGTCACCATGCCAGTCCCATGCGTCACTGCTTCCCTGAGAGTTCTATCTCCTCCTCTCCCAGATCGGGCCAAGTGATCGGAGAGGAAGCAAACCTAACACTGATTGGCTAGGACTTGGCTGGTAACCAGTTCAGCTGGTTAAATACTATAGGGGAGGTTAAGGTGTCACTCTGCATGCAGCGCAGCTCCTGAAAAGCATGCTACATACACAATGCCGTTAAGTACAGGTGGTCATGGTGTCACTTATAGAACCAGTAAGTCACTATCACAGCTTGGAGTCAAACGCACATGTGGAGTAGTGGCACCGCTGCTGCACATCACTCCCAGAGGCAGTCCGCTCACAGTACAGTAAAGTCATGGGTAGCCCAGGGCATGTGCCCCTGGAGTCCTATCTATAATCTGACCCTACATCCATTCATTATGTAATAGTAGTGGTTGCGCTGTTTGTTGCTGTGTTCTGTCAGCTACTAACCTCCCAGAAGTAAGCAATGTGACACATAACACCTTTCTTATCTTGGAGAAATTCTCCTGTGGGTAACAAGAAAATATATATACATTGCCTTGAGAAAGTATTTCACCCCCTTGAACCTTTCTACCTTTTTCTACCTTTCAGGCTTCAAACATAAACAAATAAAATTGTGATTGTCTTGGCGAAGAATCAACAAGTGGGACGCAATTGTGAAGTGGAATGAAATTTATTGGATATTTTAAATTTTTGTCAAAAATAAACTGAAAAGTGGGGCGTGCAATATTATTCAGCTCTTTTACTTTCAGTGCAGCATACTCACTCCAGAAGTTCAGCGAGGATCTCTGGATGATCAAATGTTATCCTAAATGATTGATTAAAATAAATATAATCCCCCAGTGTGTAATCAAGTCTCCATATAAATACACCTGCTCTGTGATAGTCTCAGGGTTCTGCATCATGAAGACCAAGGAACACACCAGGAAGGTCCGTGATATTGTTGTGGAGAAGTTTAAAGCCGGATTTGGATACAAAAAGATTTCACAAACTGTAAGCATCCCAATGAGCACTGTGCAAGTGATCATATTGAAATGGAAGGAGTATCAGACCGCTGCAAATCTACCAAGACCCGACCGCCCCTCTAAACTTTCATCTCAAACAAGGAGAAGACTGATCAGAGATGCTGCCAGAAGGCCCATGATCACTCTGGATTATCTACAGCTGAGGTGAGAGAGTCTGGCCATGGGACAACAATCAGTTACACACTGCCCAAATCTGGCCTTTATGGAAGAGAGGCAAGAAAAAAGGCATATTTCAGAAATATCCATAAAAAGTCTTGTTTAAAGTTTGCCTCAAGCCAAACACCAAACATGTAGAAGAAGGTGCTCTGGTGAGATGAAACCCTACAGTAATCTAACTTTCTGGCAACAATGCCAAACGATATGTTTGGCCTACAAGCAACACAGCTCATCACCCTGAACACACCATCCGCACTATCACACATGGTGGTCGCAACATCATGGTTTAGCACTGCTTTTCTTCAGCAGGGATACGGAAGATGGATAAAAATCATGGGAAGATGGATTGTACTAACTACAGGACCATTTTGGAAGAAAACCTGTTTAGACTGTAAAAGACTGGGACGGAGATTTATCTTGCAACAAGACAATGATCCTAAACATAAAGCAAAATCTACAATGGAAGGGTTCACAAATAAACGTATCCAGGTGTAAGAATGGCCAAGTCACAGTTCTGAATCCTAAATCCAATCAAGAATCTGTGGGAAGAGCTAAAAACGGCTATTCACAAATGCTCTAAATCCAACCTAAAGGAGCTCAAGCTGTTTTTCAAAGAAGAAAGGGCAAGAATTTCAGTCTCTCCATGTGTAAAACTGATAAAGACCTAATACACCAAGCTACTCGCAAAGTATTCACTTTAATGGAACCTGTCACCAGGAGACCCATTTTTAGCACTCCCCCAGTCCCCACAGAGCATAGTACATACACTGCCAAAGAGTTTTTGTTTAAAAAATAGGTTTTACAGAAAAAAAGATATGTTATATAGTACCTTTTAATACCATGTGCTGTGTGACTAAGCGCTTGTCACCTGGGAGTGGCTGGAAAGGAGCACCCCCTACCCTTAGGAAACTGCTCGTCCATGTGTCCTTTTCAAATATATGAATAACACTCCTCACTTGGGATTGGCTGTAGAGGAGCAGGGGGCGTCATTAAGCCAAGTAATGGGTGTTTTCATATATTTGAAAAGGACACATGGAGGAGCAGTTTCGCAAGGGTGGGGGGAAACTGCTCCCCTATAGCCACTCCCAGGTGACGAGTGCCTAGTCACACAGCACATGGTACTGAAAGGAGCAATATAACGTATCTTTTTTCTGTAAAAAAAAAGTATTAACTTGGCGTGATTTTTTTGGGGGAAAGTCTATGCATCAAACATTAAGCCAATGCCACAGTTTTCTGTGGTAAACTAGACCAATTTATAGACATTGCATAGTACGATTAGACGATTAGTCTTCTACTACGCCAGATTTATCATCCAGAATCTGACACATTGATAAATTTGGTGCAGTATAAGACTTTCTTGTCTTACTTTTAGACACTTTCGATAAATATTCTCCAATGTACAGTAATCCACAATACAGGATCCTGTAACTTTACAGTTTTATAAACAAATGTCATATATGGTACAGGATCCTGTATTGTGTATAACTGTACATTGGAGAATATTTATCGAAAGTGTCTAAAAGTAATTTTATTTAGGTCTACACTTTGCCTAAAACCATCCATGAGAAGGGGAGGGAGGGATCCTGTGTAATGGAGACCAGGGCCCAATCACTCAATAAGGAATTAATGAAGTGACAAAGGGGAAAAAAATGACCTCCCTTTTTTTTTTCAACACAGATCCACTGTATTTTTACAGTTGCAGTACCAGATGAGGCCAGTAGATGGCAGCTAAGAGGAGGACATATCACATTAAAGGTAAAATACTCCTTAACGTCATGGTCCTTTTTAATTTTTGAGTTTTTATTTTTCACTCCCCACCTTCAAAAATCTAACTTTTTTATTTTGCCATGGAAAGATCTGTGTGAGAGCTTGGTTTCTGCATAACAAATGGTGCAAAACAGGTAAACCGAAGCACGGGATACCTACCCAGCAGAGCAAAATAGCATGCACAAGGCTTATGTACACTAGCATAGTGGGAGTGAAAACTTGGGTAACAGGCAAACTTATAAGTCATAAGAAAGTTATAGAAATTTACACGCCATGCAATTCCAGATACATAATCTTACATAGGTAACTCAAAACACAATGGGGCAGATTTACTTACCCGGTCCATTCGCGATCCAGCGGCGCCTTCTCTGCGCTGGATTCGGGTCCGGCCGGGATTTATGATGGTAGTTCCTCCGCCGTCCACTGGGTGGCGCTGCTGCGCTGAAGTCCGCTGGAATGCGTCGAAATACACCGGCCTATCCTGGATGAAGGTGAGTGAAATTTCCGCAACACATTTTTTTTTTAAATGCGGCGGTATTTCCGAATCCGTCGGGTTTTCGCTCGGCCACGCCCCCCGATTTCCGTCGCGTGCATGCCCGCGCCGATGCGCCACAATCCGATCGCGTGCGCCAAAATCCAGGGGCAATTCAGGTACAATCGGCGCAAATCGGAAATATTCGGGTAACACGTAGGGAAAACGCGAATCGGGCCCTTAGTAAATGACCCCCAATAACATGAAGGTTGCTCTAGGCTAGGATATTGGCAGGATATAATCGTGTAGAATTATGAGAGCAGCAATTTTTTAAATAATTTTTTAAACTTTTTTAAAAATTATTTTATTATCTTTTACAATGTGTAAATCGCACATGAAGCAATGATGTCATCACTTGGCATCTACCAATCTCATAACTCTGTATGCGTCCAGACAATGCAGATAGTGTTGAGATTTCAGGACATACTCCCCAATGACTAGTGATATTTTATAGACAGAGCAATGTTGGTGTCATTCCTTCTACTTGGATAAGTACAATTGCAGATCACTGACACCTAGAAGCCTTACCGCACTAGTCATAACTTATTGCCAGGAAATGACATAAATATCTGCTACTATTGCGTAGAACATCATGACACTGCAAAGAAAAGGTGACACTATTTCCATAAGTAACTTATTCAAGATTTTAGTACAATGTAGTCTGGTTAAAAATTGTAGAGAAATTATATATTCTGAGCCACAGAAAAGTTTGATAGTGTAGACAGAATAAATCTGAGCATAATATAGTTATACATAGTTATATTTTTTAAATGAATAATACAGACAGATAAAATAAGACCGGTATTTTGACACTCTCCACTCAATGCCCATCGGTCAGTCATACAGTCAGTGCTAAGTAACTAGTAGTTAGTTGTACTACACTAAGTAGCTAGTAGTATATTTAGCAATGTAGTTACCTGTAGTCAGAGGGTCAAATGACACTGGCTAAAGTGATGACAATACATAGTAGGTACTTCATATCACAACAAGTGTTAAGTGGACCTGAACAGCAAAGTTTGGGTCCATGCTGAACATTGCAGTTTGGATCCCCAAACCTAAACTTTATTCAGAAGTTTGGGTTTGGCTTGCTCAAATCCCCCCTTCCTCATTCCTGCTGTCCTGGCACCAATTGTGGGTGTTAACTCTTCAAACACTGCTGGAGAGCAATTATTCACCCCAAAATGAGCTCATGCACCTCTGGGATTTAAATACTGCCTGTGGCATTTAATGGGTTAACACCGGCAATCGGTACTGGGTGCTGGGTCTTAGCTGTATTTATCGAACAGGTTCCGATCATCTCATGCTCAAGGAACATAAAATGATATTAGTATTATAAATAACAAATTATTAATTATTATTATTGATAGCGAGTAAAAATAGTGCATCAGCATAAGGGATGAGTATCAGAAGGTCCATTAAAGAACAGAAAGTTAGAAGAATTATTAATAAGACCTTTCACTCAGCTTTCATTGTTAGTTGACCTTACGCTGTCCTAAAACTAAAAGCCAAGACGCAGGTGTGAACTGGGCCTTACAGAGTTCCCATTGCAGCCCTAACCTTCTATACATGGATCTGTAAGTTCTGTGCCAGCTGCAATTCTGGTGTCTTGTATATTGGATCCTTCAATGTTAAATGTATAATATACTCAAATCACTAGTAATTACACATTCCAGCATTTCCTGAAATAGAACGTAAAAAATGACACCTATCTCTTGTTAATTATTAAACTTTATTTCATCTATATTGACTTTGTGGGGGAGAGACAAGGATTGGTGCATACGTCTATCCTGTACTTTTCACATTTCTGTCATTTGCTGTAGTAAAACTACTCAAGATAAGATGTCAAGTGCCTTTAACAGACTGTAACGTAAGTGATCAGTATTCCTATCTACCTTATTTGTCATTTGTTTTCTCTGTGTTTGCATTTTTGTTCTTTTACATGAGAACATAGATGTGAAGGAAGACAAGTATTGTAAGTATAGAGACACTTTTTGGTTATAGGTTTCATGGAGATTCTTGGTCAGATGCTTACTTCATCTCCTTGTGAAAAGTATGTATCTTGGTGCATTTTCCTGAGAACACAAAGATCAGGAAGCTCAAAATCAGTAAGGAGGAGGTGATCTGTTAGCATGGGATTGGTTTACTGCTGATTTTACAGAATATAAATGAGCGCTGGGTTAGTCCAAATACTGCTGCTACAAATGCCGCCTAACAATTTGGTAAAACAAACGTATAACATAACTACGTTATGGAGTCGATTTCCACTGCCAGGTTTGTTGTCACTTCTCATTTCCAGAGACAGGCTTCTATATTTGGTTGTCAGTAAAGCAATGTGAGATAAGGTTAGGTACTGGTGATTTGTTACAGGTGAATATACAGTATACACATAGTACAAACACCACAGCTGCAGCCGGGATGAATGAAGAAGGTGCAGCACCTGCACAGCCATTCCCCATTCAGTTCTATGGGAGCACTGACCACAGCCATGACTATACAGTTGGACCTCCATGGAGCTGAATAGAGAGTAGCCACACATTCATGGCACTTTCTCCATTCAGCCCAGCCCAGGTCAGCGGAACAGCATTCTGGAGATTGGTGCTGGTCCCAGAGGAAGGATCTGCATTTATCATCTAGTTATGACAAATCCTGAGGTGGGAAGTCATTTTTTAAAAGATGACTAAAACTGTCAGCATATGTAAGTATCTTTATTTATTTATAAATATAACTTGGTTATGGTGTTGTAACTTCTGTTTCTATACAGTTGACACTAATTGCATTTATGGGGTGTTCATATACCGGTAGATCTGTAAATAAAAAGGCTGTACAGGTAGGTAAGTAAACTATTTTATTAATCGTTAGGCAAATGAGTATTTTACATTCTGAAGGTGAAAATGTAAATCAAATAACTTTTAGATAAAAACAAAAAGTTAAATAATACAAAGATCATTTTTAAATTATTGTAATTCTTTATTACCACTGCAGACTCCCCCCCCCCCCAGTTGATAAAAAACTTTAATCCCAACCCTGAATATGGTGAAAATTAATTTTATTAACAGGGGATCAAGATGTGTGTATGTTGCACCAGTCATTATAGATTTACATATTCCCGCTGTATAGTTTGCTGTCATTACACAATAAGAAGTGATATGGATATTGGACCATGGCTGACAGCAGCAATAAAATATATTAATGATTTATACATCAAAGTTAATATATGTGGCTTCTCATACTTGCAAAGTAAATTCTACCTACAGAAGGAAGAATTCTATAAATTCCTCCAGATCAGGACATTCTTACAACAGTAAAAAATCCACTCCCCTAAATATCCCCTACGTTTCCATGAAGCAGCTTCTACAATTAACTAACACATAATCAAATAAAATGGTGATTTAAACATCCAATTGTGCCCCCCCCCCCACACGGTTGTATTAGTGCCGATCCTAATGGAAAAAAATTAAATGCCCCCATCTCATTAAAAATAATAAGAAAGAAATCTGCTGTATATACACAAGTATAAGCTGACCCAAGTATAAGCTGGGGCCCCTAATTTTACCATCAAAAACTGGGAAAACCTATTGACTTGAGTATAAGGCAAGGGTGGAAAATGCATTGTTCACAGCCTCCCAGTATATAGCCAGCCCCCTGTAGTATATATAGCCAGACAGCCCCTTGTAGTATATAGCCAACCAGCCCCCTGTAGTATATAGCCAGCCAGCCCCCTGTAATATATAGCATGCCAGCCCCCTGTAGTATATATCCAGCCAGCCACCCAGTAGTATATAGCCAGCCAGCCCCCTGTGGTATATAGCCTGTCAGCCCCCTGTAGTATTTAACCTTCCAGCCCCCTGCAGTATTTAGCTAGCCAGCCACCTTAGTATACATCCAGCTGCACTCAGGCACAGACATCACTTACTGTCAGGCTCCACTGTTTCCTTATACGTCAGTGTTGGTCCTATCCATACTGCTCCTCTGCATGTAATCTCCTCAGTTAGAGAGCATCATGGAAACTTCTCCAGGCCGTGACTTATCACTGCAGAATTTGCCACGCGGGTGACCGTGGCCTCAGGAGAACATCTACACACTCCCCTAGATAAATCACAATCAATACAATGTTCTCTAGATAACAGCTAAGTGGCCCCAATATATACAGATAATACACTGCTACTAGAGATGAGCGAACATACTCGTCCGAGCTTGATGCTCGATCGAGCATTAGTGTACTCGTAACTGCTCGTTGCTCGGACGAGTATTTCGCCCGCTCGAGAAAATGGCAGCTCCCGCCGTTTTGCTTTTTGGCGGCCAGAAACAGAGCCAATCACAAGCCAGGAGACTCTGCACTCCACCCAGCATGACGTGGTACCCTTACACGTAGATAGCAGTGGTTGGCTGGCCAGATCAGGTGACCCGGGGATAGACTAGCCGCTGCCCGCGCTGCTCGGATCATTCTCTGTCTGGATGCCGCTAGGGAGAGAGCTGCTGCTGGTCAGGGAAAGCGTTAGGGTGTTCTATTAGCTTACTGTTAGGCAGGAGTGATTCTAAAAGAACCCAACAGCCCTTCTTAGGGCTACAATAACGTTATAATTTTTTTTTTTTTTTATTTGCAGCTAGTACCATATTGTGAGGAATTTGCAGGGGGACTTGCTACCGTTGTGTTTAGCTCCTAGTGACACACATATCCACCTCAAACACCAAAGTGGGAAAATTTATTAGGGGTTTGAGTAGAATTAGGCACAGTCTGCCAGTTTCTTTTTATTTTACGTTTATTGTTTTAATAACTCAGTGTCATCTCATCTTGCATAGTAGTGTGCTGTAATACTTGGCTAGAAAATAGCCATAGGAGAATACAAACGGCTTAATTACGCCTACAGTAGCGTTATATATATTTGATTTCTGGTTGATCTGCTGGTGGCTGTAGTTGTTGCAGTGCATCTACTAGCAAATTGTCAGCAATTTGGAGTCAGACTTGCGACCACTGTGTTTTGCGCTTAGTGACGCACATATCCATCGCAAAGACCGAAGTGGGAAAATTTATTAGGGGCCGGGGTTGTATTTCAATTAGGCACAGTCTGCCATTTCCTTTTTTATTTTACGTTTATTTTTTTCATAACTCAGCGTCATCTCATCTGGCATAGCAGTGTGCTGTAATACTTGGCTAGAAAATAGCCATAGGAGAATACAAACGGCTTAATTACGCCTACAGTACCGTTATATATATTTGATTTCTGGTTGATCTGCTGGTGGCTGTAGTTGTTGCAGTGCATCTACTAGCAAATTGTGAGCAATTTGGAGTCAGACTTGCGACCACTGTGTTTTGCGCTTAGTGACGCACATATCCATCGCAAAGACCGAAGTGGGAAAATTTATTAGGGGCCGGGGTTGTATTTCAATTAGGCACAGTCTGCCATTTCCTTTTTTATTTTACGTTTATTTTTTTCATAACTCAGCGTCATCTCATCTGGCATAGTAGTGTGCTGTAATACTTGGCTAGAAAATAGCCATAGGAGAATACAAACGGCTTAATTACGCCTAGAGTAGCGTTATATATATTTGATTTCTGGTTGATCTGCTGGTGGCTGTAGTTGTTGCAGTGCATCTACTAGCAAATTGTCAGCAATTTGGAGTCAGACTTGCGACCACTGTGTTTTGCGCTTAGTGACGCACATATCCATCGCAAAGACCGAAGTGGGAAAATTTATTAGGGGCCGGGGTTGTATTTCAATTAGGCACAGTCTGCCATTTCCTTTTTTATTTTACGTTTATTTTTTTCATAACTCAGCGTCATCTCATCTGGCATAGTAGTGTGCTGTAATACTTGGCTAGAAAATAGCCATAGGAGAATACAAACGGCTTAATTACGCCTACAGTAGCGTTATATATATTTGATTTCTGGTTGATCTGCTGGTGGCTGTAGTTGTTGCAGTGCATCTACTAGCAAATTGTCAGCAATTTGGAGTCAGACTTGCGACCACTGTGTTTTGCGCTTAGTGACGCACATATCCATCGCAAAGACCGAAGTGGGAAAATTTATTAGGGGCCGGGGTTGTATTTCAATTAGGCACAGTCTGCCATTTCCTTTTTTATTTTACGTTTATTTTTTTCATAACTCAGTGTCATCTCATCTGGCATAGTAGTGTGCTGTAATACTTGGCTAGAAAATAGCCATAGGAGAATACAAACAGCTTAATTACGCCTACAGTAGCGTTATATATATTTGATTTCTGGTTGATCTGCTGGTGGCTGTAGTTGTTGCAGTGCATCTACTAGCAAATTGTCAGCAATTTGGAGTCAGACTTGCGACCACTGTGTTTTGCGCTTAGTGACGCACATATCCATCGCAAAGACCGAAGTGGGAAAATTTATTAGGGGCCGGGGTTGTATTTCAATTAGGCACAGTCTGCCATTTCCTTTTTTATTTTACGTTTATTTTTTTCATAACTCAGCGTCATCTCATCTGGCATAGCAGTGTGCTGTAATACTTGGCTAGAAAATAGCCATAGGAGAATACAAACGGCTTAATTACGCCTACAGTACCGTTATATATATTTGATTTCTGGTTGATCTGCTGGTGGCTGTAGTTGTTGCAGTGCATCTACTAGCAAATTGTCAGCAATTTGGAGTCAGACTTGCGACCACTGTGTTTTGCGCTTAGTGACGCACATATCCATCGCAAAGACCGAAGTGGGAAAATTTATTAGGGGCCGGGGTTGTATTTCAATTAGGCACAGTCTGCCATTTCCTTTTTTATTTTACGTTTATTTTTTTCATAACTCAGCGTCATCTCATCTGGCATAGCAGTGTGCTGTAATACTTGGCTAGAAAATAGCCATAGGAGAATACAAACGGCTTAATTACGCCTACAGTACCGTTATATATATTTGATTTCTGGTTGATCTGCTGGTGGCTGTAGTTGTTGCAGTGCATCTACTAGCAAATTGTCAGCAATTTGGAGTCAGACTTGCGACCACTGTGTTTTGCGCTTAGTGACGCACATATCCATCGCAAAGACCGAAGTGGGAAAATTTATTAGGGGCCGGGGTTGTATTTCAATTAGGCACAGTCTGCCATTTCCTTTTTTATTTTACGTTTATTTTTTTCATAACTCAGCGTCATCTCATCTGGCATAGCAGTGTGCTGTAATACTTGGCTATAAAATAGCCATAGCAATAGGATAGCATCGTTTGGTTTTAAAAACTAAAAAACACAAAAAAAAACTAAAAAAAAAAAAAAAAGTTAAAAAAAAATTCAAGTTATAACTCTCATTTTCAAAATGTTTAACCCGAGGGCTAGGGGTAGAGGACGAGGGCGGGGACGTGGGCGTCCAACTACTGCAGGGGTCAGAGGCCGTGGTCCTGGGCGGGGTGAGACACCACCTGCTTATGAGGGAGCAGGGGAACGCCGCAGAGCTACACTCCCTAGGTTCATGTCTGAAGTTACTGGGACTCGTGGTAGAGCACTGTTGAGGCCAGAACAGTGCGAACAGGTGATGTCGTGGATTGCCGACAATGCTTCGAGCAATTTGTCCACCAGTCAGTCTTCCACGCAGTCCACCCATGTCACCGAAATCGGCACTCCTCCAGCTCCTGCACCTCAGCCTCCTCCCCCCCAGTCTGCCCCCTCCCAGCAAAATTTGCCATTTGAACCGGCATACTCTGAGGAACTGTTTTCTGGACCATTCCCACAGTCACAAACCACTTGTCCGGTTGCTGATAAGCAATTTTCCGATGCCCAGGTTTTCCACCAGTCGCAGTCTGTGGGTGATGATGACCTTGTTGACGTACTGGAAGAAGTGTGTAAAGAGGTGTCCGACGATGAGGAGACACGGTTGTCAGACAGTGGGGAAGTTGTTGTCAGGGCAGGAAGTCCGAGGGGGGAGCAGACTGAGGGATCGGAGGATGATGAGGTGACAGACCCAAGCTGGGTTGAGAGGCCGGGTGAACACAGTGCTTCTGAGACGGAGGAGAGTCCTCGACCAGAACAGGTTGGAAGAGGCAGTGGTGGGGCTAGACGGAGAGGCAGGGCCAGAGCTGGTGCATCAGCGCCAAATGTGTCAACTAGTGAAGCTCCCGTGGCGAGGGCTCCTGCGGCGAGGGCTAGATTTTCAGAAGTCTGGAGGTTCTTTAAGGAAACACCGGATGACCGACGGACTGTGGTGTGCAACATTTGCCAAACCAGGATCAGCAGGGGTTCCACCACTACTAGCTTAACTACCACCAGTATGCGCAGGCATATGAATGCTAAACACCCCACTCAGTGGCAACAAGCGCGTTCACCTCCGGCCGTGCACACCACTGCTCCTTCCCCTGTGTCAGCTGATAGTCAGCCCCCTGCCCAGGACCCTGCCACAAAAACCCCATCGTCGCCTCCACGATCCTCCACAGCATCCACCAGCGTTCAGCTCTCCATACCCCAGACGCTGGAGCGGAAACGCAAATATAGTGCAACCCACCCGCACGCCCAAGCCCTTAATGTGCACATCTCCAGATTGCTAAGCCTGGAGATGCTGCCCTATAGGCTAGTAGAGACCGAGGCCTTTCGCAGCCTCATGGCGGCGGCCGCCCCTCGGTATTCGGTCCCCAGCCGCCACTACTTTTCCCGATGTGCCGTCCCAGCCCTGCACCAGCACGTGTCAGACAACATAATCCGTGCCCTGACCAACGCCGTTTCTGACAAGGTCCACCTGACCACGGACACGTGGACGAGTGCTGCCGGGCAGGGCCACTATATATCGCTGACGGCACATTGGGTTAACTTGGTGGAGGCTGGGACCGAGTCTGACCCTGCGGCTGGTCATATACTGCCGACGCCGAGGATTGCGGGGCCTACCTCGGTCCAGGTGTTTCAGGCCTACTATGCCTCCTCCTCCTCCCACCCCTCCTCCACCTCCTCCTCCGAACGACCATCCGTGGGCATGGCGCCATCAGTCGGTAGCTCTAGGCACAGCAGCAGTGCCGTCGCTAAGCGACAGCAGGCGGTGCTGAAACTGCTGAGCCTAGGCGATAAAAGGCACACCGCCCAAGAACTATTACAGGGCATCACGGCGCAGACTGATCTGTGGCTGGCACCGCTGAACCTGAAGCCAGGCATGGTTGTGTGTGACAACGGCCGTAACCTGGTGGCGGCTCTGCAACTCGGCAGACTGACACATGTGCCATGCCTGGCCTATGTGTTAAATCTGATAGTTCAGCGTTTCCTCAAGACATACCCCAATCTGTCTGATTTGCTCACGAAGGTGCGCCGCATCTGTGCGCATTTCAGGAAGTCCAGCACAGATGCTGCCACTCTCAGGGCAGCGCAGCGCCGCCTCCAACTGCCCGCTCACCGACTGTTGTGCGACGTGCCCACGAGGTAGAATTCAACACTGACCATGTTATCCAGGGTTTACCAGCAGCGCCGAGCGATTGTAGACTGCCAGATGTCAACTTCCACCAGAACTGGTAGTCAGGTCAGTCAGCTTCCTCAAGTCTACAATGAGGAGTGGACGTGGATGTCTGATATCTGTCAGGTGCTGAGTAACTTTGAGGAGTCAACACAGATGGTCAGTGGCGATGCCGCCATCATCAGCCTCACCATCCCGCTGCTTGGCCTGTTGAAAAACTCTCTGGTCAGCATGAAGTCGGAAGCTTTGCGCTCCTCACAAGAGACGGGGGAAGAAGATTCCCTTGTTGATAGCCAAAGCACCCTTAGGTCTGTTTCTCAGCGCATATCGGAGGAGGTGGAGGTGGAGGAGGATGAGGAGGAAGAGGAGGAGAATGTTGGCGAGACACAAGAGGGGACCATTGTTGAGTCCTTCACTGTTGAGCGTGTATGGGCAGAAGAAGAGGAATTGGAGGAGTTGGAGGAGGAGGAAATGGACAGTCAGGCCAGTGAGGGGAGCGAATTCTTACGCGTTGGTACTCTGGCGCATATGGCAGATTTCATGCTAGGCTGCCTATCCCGTGACCCTCGCGTTCAAAGAATTTATTCCAGCACCGATTACTGGGTGTTCACTCTCCTGGACCCACGGTACAAGCAAAATCTTTCCACTCTCATCCCTGGAGAGGAAAGGAGTGTGAGAATGCATGAATACCAGCAGGCCCTGGTGCACAAGCTGAAACAGTATTTCCCTTCTGACAGCGCTAGCGGCAGAGTGCGTAGTTCTGCGGGACAAGTAGCGAGGGAGAGTAGGCGAGCAGGCAGCTTGTCCAGCACTGGCAAGGGTACGCTTTACAAGGCTTTTGCCAGCTTTATGTCACCCCAGCAAGACACTGTCACCTGTCCCCAGTCTCGGCAGAGTAGGGCTGATCTTTACAGAAAGATGGTGAGGGAGTACGTAGCTGACCATACCATCGTCCTAAATGATCACACAGCTCCCTACAACTACTGGGTTTCAAAGCTGGACATGTGGCACGAACTGGCGCTGTACGCCTTGGAGGTTCTTGCCTGCCCTGCCGCTAGCGTCTTGTCCGAGCGGGTTTTCAGTGCAGCTGGTGGCATCATCACCGATAAGCGTACACGCCTGTCGACTGACAGCGCTGACAGGCTGACGCTTATCAAGATGAATAAAGCATGGATTTCTCCTAATTTCCAATCTCCAGCAGGTGAAGGAAGCTCAACCTGAATAATTTATCCACTCCTCCTCCTCCTCCTCATTTTCCTCCTTCTCCTGCTCTTTGTACAGTAAAGCAGAGGAAACTGGCTATTTTTTGACAGGGCCCACTGGCTCTACCTATAGTACTTTATGCATTTAATTTTTCTGGAGGGCCACCGACCCGGTCCTCTGTTTTAAACAATTTTTGGGAGTGCCACATACAGGCACTCAATCTATTCAATTTTTCTGGAGCTCCACCTACCTGCTCCTCTGGTTTGAAAAATTTTTTGGACTGCCACATACAGGCACTCAATCTATTCCATTTTTCTGGAGGGCCACCTACCTGCTCCTCTGGTTTGAAAACTTTTTTGGACTGCCACATACAGGCACTCAATCTATTCAATTTTTCTGGAGGGCCACCTACCTGCTCCTCTGGTTTAAAAACTTTTTTGGACTGCCACATACAGGCACTCAATCTATTCCATTTTTCTGGAGGGCCACCTACCTGCTCCTCTGGTTTGAAAACTTTTTTGGACTGCCACATACAGGCACTCAATCTATTCAATTTTTCTGGAGGGCCACCTACCTGCTCCTCTGGTTTACAAAACTTTTTTGGACTGCCACATACAGGCACTCAATCTATTCCATTTTTCTGGAGGGCCACCTACCTGCTCCTCTGGTTTAAAAACTTTTTTGGACTGCCACATACAGGCACTCAATCTATTCCATTTTTCTGGAGGGCCACCTACCTGCTACTCTGGTTTAAAAACTTTTTTGGACTGCCACGTACAGGCACTCAATCTATTCCATTTTTCTGGAGGGCCACCTACCTGCTCCTCTGGTTTGAAAAATTTTTTGGACTGCCACATACAGGCACTATCCAAATTGAATTGTCTCCATAGCAGCCTCCACACGTTGTCTCCATTGCTACCTCCAAAAGTCGTCCATATAGCTGCCTCCATAAATCGTCCCTTTATCAAACGAGATTTGTCAGGCCGAAATTTGGGTTGTTTTCATGGATTCCACATCAAAGTTGTTAACTTTGTCGCCACCCTGCTGTGTTATCCACAAAATACACTGGCAAACTTTTACCATTTACGGATATTATTTCAGCGCTTCTTGCGCATCTGTTTACATTCCCCTCACCCGCCATATCTTAAACTTATAAGAACGCTACTACACTTGATCTTATACAAAAGGTTCTTAGAAGTGCTGTTTGGGGAGTAGCCTAGAGACAGGGGCTTGGATTGGCGAAAGCTCGCCTGGCAGCGGAGCGGCAGCTCCATGCCAAGAACCAACTAACATAGTTTTAACTGCAGCACCTTTAATCTACTACTAGTTCACTGCCTCCATACATGCCCGCCTTATCAAACGTGCTGTGTCAGGCAGAATTTTGGGTTGTTTTCATGGCTTCCACAACAAACTTGTTAACTTTGTCGCCACCCTGCTGTGTAATCCACAAAATATACTGGCAAACTTTTACCATTTACGGATATTATTTCAGCGCTTCTTGCGCATCTGTTTACATTCCCCTCACCCGCCATATCCTAAACTTATAAGAACGCTACTACACTTGATCTTATACAAAAGGTTCTTAGAAGTGCTGTTTGGGGAGTAGCCTAGAGACAGGGGCTTGGATTGGCGAAAGCTCGCCTGGCAGCGGAGCGGCAGCTCCATGCCAAGAACCAACTAACATAGTTTCAACTGCAGCACCTTTAATCTACTACTAGTTCACTGCCTCCATACATGGCCGCCTTATCAAACGTGCTGTGTCAGGCAGAATTTTGGGTTGTTTTCATGGCTTCCACAACAAACTTGTTAACTTTGTCGCCACCCTGCTGTGTAATCCACAAAATATACTGGCAAACTTTTACCATTTACGGATATTATTTCAGCGCTTCTTGCGCATCTGTTTACATTCCCCTCACCCGCCATATCCTAAACTTATAAGAACGCTACTACACTTGATCTTATACAAAAGGTTCTTAGAAGTGCTGTTTGGGGAGTAGCCTAGAGACAGGGGCTTGGATTGGCGAAAGCTCGCCTGGCAGCGGAGCGGCAGCTCCATGCCAAGAACCAACTAACATAGTTTTAACTGCAGCACCTTTAATCTACTACTAGTTCACTGCCTCCATACATGGCCGCCTTATCAAACGTGCTGTGTCAGGCAGAATTTTGGGTTTCTTTCATGCTTCCACAACAAACTTGTTAACTTTGTCGCCACCCTGCTGTGTAATCCACAAAATATACTGGCAAACTTTTACCATTTACGGATATTATTTCAGCGCTTCTTGCGCATCTGTTTACATCCCCCTCACCCGCCATATCCCAAACTTATAAGAACGCTACTACACTTAACTTGGTGCAGGCTGGGACCGAGTCTGACCCTGGGGCTGGTCATATACTGCCGACGCAGAGGATTGCGGGGCCTACCTCGGTCCAGGTCTCAAAGGCCTACTATACCTCCAAATCCTCCCACCCCTCCTCCACCTCCTCCTCCTCCGAATTACCATCCGTGGGCATGGCGCCATCAGTCGGTAGCTCTAGGCACAGCAGCAGTGCCGTCGCTAAGCGACAGCAGGCGGTGCTCAAACTGCTGAGCCTAGGTGATAAAAGGCACACCGCCCAAGAGCTATTGCAGGGCATTCCACATCAAACTTGTTAACTTTGTCGCCACCCTGCTGTGTAAGCCACAAAATATACTGGAAAACTTTCTTCATTTACGGATATTATTTCAGCGCTTCTTGCGCAGATGTTTACATTCCCCTCACCCGCCATATCCCAAACTTATAAGAACGCTACTACACTTGATCTTATCCGAAAGGTTCTTAGAAGTGCTGTTTGGGGAGTAGCCTAGAGACAGGGGCTTGGATTGGCGAAAGCTCGCCTGGCAGCGGAGCGCCAGCTCCATGCCAAGAAACAACTAACATAGTTTTAACTGCAGCACCTTTAATCTACTACTAGTTCACTGCCTCCATACATCGTCCCCTTATCAAACGAGCTGTGTCAGGCAGAATTTTGGATTGTTTTCATGGCTTCCATGTTAACTTTGTCGCCACCCTGCTGTGTAATCCACAAAATATACTGGCAAACTTTTATCATGTACCGATATTATTTGAGCGCTTCTTGCTCACCTCCTTTGGTTCCTCTCTGCTACCCATTGGTTTGAAGCCTGAGTCCATTTAGGGTATGTCGCCATGCCACTCTCTAGCCTTCCGCTGCTGCCGCTGCCTCTGCATGCCGTCCCCTATAGTGTCAGGGTCAATTATTGGATGTTTTAGATGCTATCTAGCTTCATTCTGTCACTCTGTCATGGCCATGCTGTTGCCCATAATTTTGGCATAATGGTGCATTTAAGCAGCCTCAGAGGCATCCATGCATGCTGCCCCTGCTGTTTCCTGTCCATTTCCGTGGTGTTTCCATCCTTTTCTGAGGTTCCCAGGTGTTTGGCCAAGCTTCCCTGTGCAGAGCCTTGGTCCCCTTGAAAAATGCTCGAGTCTCCCATTGACTTCAATGGGGCTCGTTACTCGAAACGAGCACTCGAGCATCGGGAAAAGTTCGTCTCGAATAACGAGTACCCGAGCATTTTAGTGCTCGCTCATCTCTAACTGCTACCCATCAATATACTATAATATATACTACCATATAATTTCCCCCTCATTAATCCGGTTGCCCTAGCACCATTCCCCAGTATAAAGATAGCCCACGCCCTCAGTATATAGCCAGCCAATATATAGCCAGCCCCATAGTATATAGCCAGCCTGCCCCTGTTCTATGTTGTTCTGTCAGTGCTACACTATCAAACTAGATTTTTTTATTAAAACAAAAATTTTCAATAAACATTTGAACAGAAATTTAAACAATGACATGCGCCCCACTATTGATATAGCTTATTTCTGTCGTGTAAATCCTGAAAAATGTTTTCTACCTCGCGTAAGCATGGAGAAGGGGTGGACAAAGCCTTCTGTAATTCCTACACTGTTCTATAAGTTTCATAGATATATTTACTGTTTTACACATTGGGGCGCATTTACTAAGGGCTTTGCGGCTGTTTTCTGGTGGACTTTGCACGTTCTTTTAGGTGTAAACAACTTGCACAGGTATTTAAGAAGTGTCTGCTCCCCTATTGTGCATCGTGCCACACAAATAAGGGGGTGTTCCAGTGCTCAGTCGGACCATGCGTCAGATTTGGGATGCAAGGTATGTTGCACGCCCTATGTTAAAGGTGCACCACAAAAACGTTAGTAAACTCTGTCGGACTAGTGCATAGAAGTGACAGATGCATGATTTCTGGTGCACGATCTTAATGAATTTGGCACAGGGAGCATTATACACTGGCAGAGCACTTTTACTGCAGTTTCCCACGTTCATAGTAAATGTGCCCCATTATCTTTGAGCAGGTCGTTTCGATATCATTTGCCTTACTGCCTCACACATTTTTTGAGACAGGGGACCCTTAGTTTCTTAAAAAATAAATAAATAATAAGAACCCAAAATGCAGTGGTTAGCACTGCAGCCTGGCAGCGCTGGGGACCTGGGTTCAAGTCCCATCCAGGTCAACAGCTGCAAAGAATTTGCATGTTCTCTCCGTGTTTGCGTGGGTTTCCTCCCACACTTCGAAAGATACTGGTAGGTTGAAAAATATTATGAAATAAGTCTTTTGGACAATTTATTACTATATAAGCTTTGGGAGTTTTTTTTATTTGTGAGATATTTTAGCATTGTGGACCCTGTGCCAAAGTTACAAAAATTTAGGACGACTCTTGAATAATGTGAATCACATTACATGCACCTAAGTTCTTCACAGTAAAGCTGAGCATTTTGCAAGACACAAGACTTACTTTCTATCAAGTATGGTTCACCTAGCACCCACAAAGCCGTACCATATCCCCAAAAAGTAATTTGTTCAAACTCTTCAAAACTTTCCCACGAATAACCCCACAAATCTGTTGCTAAATATTTGATAAATTCCCCCTTAGTCAAAAAATGCCTTATTGGCATCACTTTTTACTGACAGATATAAGGAATGAATGGGGACTAATGGACCTGTGCTGGATCGCCAAGGGATTAATGTGTACAGTGGCGTAACTGGGAGAGATAGGGCCCCCTAGCAGGCTACTGCATGGGGCCCCCCTTCCCACTTAAAAAATATACATATTAGTATACTTACACATATAAATACACTCATATGCATATACACATACATACAGTGCCATATGCAACATCCTCACATACAGTGTATACAGACACCATATACACATCATAGATACTGCATATATACACTCACCGGCCACTTTATTAGGTACACCTGTCCAACTGCTCGTTAACACTTAATTTCTAATCAGCCAATCACATGGCGGCAACTCAGTGCATTTAGGCATGTAGACATGGTCAAGACAATCTCTTGCAGTTCAAACTGAGCATCAGTATGGGGAAGAAAGGTGATTTGAGTGCCTTTGAACGTGGCATGGTTGTTGGTGCCAGAAGGGCTGGTCTGAGTATTTCAGAAACTGCTGTTCTACTGGGATTTTCATGCACAACCATCTCTAGGGTTTACAGAGAATGGTCCGAAAAAGAAAAAACATCCAGTGAGCGGCAGTTCTGTGGGCGGAAATGCCTTGTTGATGCCAGAGGTCAGAGGAGAATGGGCAGACTGGTTCGAGCTGATAGAAAGGCAACAGTGACTCAAATCCCCACCCGTTACAACCAAGGTAGGCAGAAGAGCATCTCTGAATGCACAGTACGTCGAACTTTGAGGCAGATGGGCTACAGCAGCAGAAGACCACACCGGGTGCCACTCCTTTCAGCTAAGAACAGGAAACTGAGGCTACAATTTGCACAAGCTCATTGAAATTGGACAGTAGAAGATTTGAAAAACGTTGCCTGGTCTGATGAGTCTCGATTTCTGCTGCGACATTCGGATGGTAGGGTCAGAATTTGGCGTCAACAACATGAAAGCATGGATCCATCCTGCCTTGTATCAACGGTTCAGGCTGGTGGTGGTGTCATGGTGTGGGGAATATTTTCTTGGCACTCTTTGGGCCCCTTGGTACCAATTGAGCATCGTTGCAACGCCACAGCCTACCTGAGTATTGTTGCTGACCATGTCCATCCCTTTATGACCACAATGTACCCAACATCTGATGGTTACTTTCAGCAGGATAATGCGCCATGTCATAAAGCTGGAATCATCTCAGACTGGCTTCTTGAACATGACAATGAGTTCACTGTACTCAAATGGCCTCCACAGTCACCAGATCTCAATCCAATAGAGCATCTTTGGGATGTGGTGGAACGGGAGATTCGCATCATGGATGTGCAGCCGACAAATCTGCGGCAACTGTGTGATGCCATCATGTCAATATGGACCAAAATCTCTGAGGAATGCTTCTAGCACCTTGATGAATCTATGCCATGAAGAATTGAGGCAGTTCTGAAGGCAAAAGGGGTTCCAACCTGTTACTAGCATGGTGTACCTAATAAAGTGGCCGGTGAGTGTACATCACAGTATATGTTATATACATATTATGCTGGACAATGTGCAGTACAAAATAAATATAATGGTGCACATCCTCCATTCTTTATTGTGTCAGGTCGGATGACGGGGCCCCCTGACACTGAGGGCCCCATAGCGGCTGCTATGGCTGCTACCGATGTAGTTACGCCCCACAATGGGTAGATTTTTTAATGTCATAACATTTGCTGCTCTTTTGTGTTTGAGAAACACAGGCAACGGGAACTAGATAACAACAGGCTGGTTTACAAGACAGAGCTCTAAACCAGAGGACGTATGTGCCTGGTCTATAAGATACGACTATGACACTGTGCGGATGTCCTCCTCTAGAAGACGTCACCATAGACACAGTTGCCTGTTAAACATTAACAGACATCTCTATGATAAACCACACCTGACAAGTTACTAGTAACCCTCATATACTGTTACCTGCTCTAACCAGGTGATCAGGTCACTCCAGTTTGGTACATGGCTTGTGTAGCAGATGTCTCTACTAATCACCACCTGCTATTTCTGTGAGTATGTGAGCTGTGTTGTCTGACAATAGCAAACTATGTAAACTTTGCACAATGAAGTTTATTCTAGCAGATCTTTACGTGTTCATATAGTGACATTTTTTAAAATATAATTTTGCAGAAAAAAATGTTCTAAAATCGATTATTGCAAGTGAGATTATGGTTTTTCTGATTCATCTTAAATTTGTTTCTGCTTCTTTGTTTGACTAAAAATATTGCCTTATACTACATAAAAGATATATGTGTGACTCCAACTAAGGTTATGCCCAAACTGCCATGGTCTCAGCATCACCTGTAATGTTTTTCCACCTTTTTTCTAGCAGCTCTAAAAACACTGAGCAGAATTCTTATCATACTAATACAGATCCAAAAGAATGACCTAAATGTGCACAATTCCTATTATTCATATTACATTGGATTTCCAAACTAATACCTGAGATGGATGCCTCCGATGTATGTCAATATGAAGGTCCCACCCAAAAGTTATCGACTCCCTTCTCGACATCAGTTGTAAAACAGTAGCTGTCAATTTCTCTTTTCCTTCCTATGTCTTGATGTGAAGTCTCAGTTGTAGGTTCTGTTCACTGGTCACAGATCAAATGCATAAATACATCAAACGGTTATACCTTTCTAATGCTTGGGTGGTTTATTTTTTTATTTTTTATTAGCAGCCACAGAACTATATGATACAGGACAATTTGGGACCCCGAACAACAAGTCCATAAGGACCAGTAGTTTGTTTAGTGCCCCAAATTGCCCTATATTTAAAAGTTCTTTAAATATCACCATATAAACTGTTATTTATTACCCATAGTGCATAATTACCGTACTCAAGTACTATTGTTTGTTTACAAATGAAAACCCAGTCAGTATTTTCATTAGTGGGAGGATTAGATCAAGATTCATACAGAATATGGTTTCCAAAATTGAATTGTGTGATAAACCCCAGTAAGTCTGAATACATGACTTGTTCTAGAAGCCTCCTATGTGCTGACCTACATTACTACTCTTATCTTTCAGGCTGTTGGGAGTTTCCCCGATGATATCTCTGTAGGTGGCTCTGTGATGATTCTGCGTATAACACATGAGTCCATAATGTTACTCATCTATTTTTTTGAAATGAACAAAGTTAAAGGAAAAGAAATCTAACATAGATCCCTTTACTGCCAACAGGACACATTCATTACTTACTCATGTCAGTGCCCAGAAATGTGGGATGGGCGGTATTTGGGTGAATCCGTAGTAAAGTAACATCCAAACTAAGGTAAGACTGTTGTGTTCGCTCTTCCCATTTTATAATTTTCTTTTGTCAAATAATAACATTCTGAAATTGTCCTGCAGTCAAGAATAAGCTAATTCTCATAGTATATCTGGGTGCACTTGGGTTAACCACTTTTTACTTATGTATATTGATGTCTTCACAGCCAGATGCTTTACACCACCACTGGTACATACTGATATTTTATTTTGATTTTCTTTCACTCATTTCTAATTTTTGGCATTGATTATTCAATGAAAAACAGTAGCACCCCACAGACACCACTAACTTATAAAGAACATTCAAAGAAATAGCTTTGCTGCCAGGGGCGTTACTTTAGAGGGTGCAAAGGATGCATTCACAACCGGGCCCAAGAGGCTTAGGGGGCCCATAAGGTGTCACTTTCCTATATGAGAAGACTAGTACTATAAACCATACATTCTAGTCGGGACCTATCACAGACTTTGCACTGCAGCCATCAGCTTAAAGCTATGCCACTGGTTGCTGTGGGTATATCTTATAGAGGTGATTTCAAACATTGTTTGGTCATTTAGTTACATTGCTTCATACCAGTAAAGGCTGGACTAGGGTTTTATGGGGCTACCAGAAGTTTTGATCTTGACAACTCCATTCCTTTTATAAATGTGGAAAACAATAAAAATGAATACCATAATCCATATTATTTGAGAATAAACACATTAAAATGTAGAGCCAGGGCCTATTGGAGGAATCTCAAGCTCTCTGGTGGGCTTTCCAACCCTTCTCCAAGACCACTAAGGATGAGTTTGTGTGAATAAATGAAATCTGAGTTTATGGATAATGCACTAACCACGCTGTTAGGTAAAATTGCAGAACAAATGTTATTAGTTGGTAAATTATATTACTGTTATCTGTAATGTAACTAAAGGCACTTGTCCTCTATTGTGAAGAATCTCTAGGGGTCCGGAGATTGGGAACCCCAAGAATAAGGAGAATTGTGGACCACAAGTACTCTCTGGTGTTCAATTATGAAATGTAGTACATGTAGTATATTTGTGTATACTTAACATGCACTCCATTCACTGCTATGGGCGTTCTGGGCAGCCACCTTGTGATTATTGGGTTCCATAAGTCATAAAGGGGAAGCAGAAGCATCCATCCATTGTACAGTAGCCATGCCTGAAAACTATACAGTACCCCTACTCCTATGCTCTAGATTGGGGCCATAGCCAGTATTAGTGATGAGCGGACCCGAACCCAATGTTCAACCTGAACATTATGGGTTTGGTCCCCCAAATCCGGACTTGAGTCAAAAGTTGGGGCATTTAAATGCTGGGGAGCAAAAATCCTGCTGGCATCTTTGCCCCTCATCTAAAGAGTTAAATTGATGTGTGAGTTTTAAATAGCGAGGGTGAGGATTTAGTCCCAGGGTCCACTCATCACTTGTCTGTATCATTCTGCTCAATGCTCCATCCACCATACACCTTTAAGCACCTGTCGGCTGCCATAACATATAATTGGCACTTTCATTTTTTATAAAATTTTACTCCCAAATATCTTAACATGAACATAGTGATTTGATTGCTAAGATTTTTATATAGACTATGGGTACAATATAACTATATAATATTCAGCTAACATTCAGATTTCAGGTGCACATTTACAAATATAATGTAGCTCCCATCCAGGCCAGATAAACAAGGTGATGTGACAAGTGTGTTGAAGCAAGAGCAGTTGCTGTGCTGTTGACAACATAGCTAATCTTGTATCTAACGGCTATAGGTTGTAAAGCGTATTGTATGCTCCCTGGCAACCATGAATGTCTGCCTGCATAGGCGTTGTGTCTTTTCTGTGTGAAGAAGGTTCAGAGGACAACACATAACGGAGGAAAGGAAAGTCAAGACCAATATGAATAGGTTGTCACCTTTGCCGATAGTTTGGTTCCTTCCTTTGAATACTTTACCAATCCTAACCTTTTCATTTCTATTTTTCTCTTCAGTGGCATGATATAGATGACTTTGACAAGTGTTGGTGGAGCAGAAAAGCTACTGAAGATCTCCAGGTCATGCCCTACCTGGTCCACACCGCTAATCTTCAAATGGCAGGATTTGCTATTTCAACAGTGGGCTGGATTTTGGGCTCCATTTCTACAGGACTCGTACAATGGAGAGTGTGGCATATAACTAACACCACCCTCATTACATCTGGGATTGCTTATATAGGGATATGGAGGACATGTTTCTTCAGTCATGTTTTGATTTCCCCAAACCTTGAAACCATGTACTGTCAACCTTTTATTGTTACGGACTCCTTCATACCACGTGAAATCTTTGTGGCGCAAGGACTTATGTTAGTGGCAGTCATTCTTGGAGCAGTTGGGAAAATCGTATGCGCCTTTGGACTAAAAAATGTTTATCAGGGAACAAGTCAAGTATCAATAATACCTCATTGGTTTAGGACAGGTGGCACCCTAATCCTAATTTCCAGTATTTCCATCATTATTCCTGTGGCCTGGAATATGCACTCAGTTGTCAATAATTTCAGTATATCCTTTCCAAGTACATTTAACATGCCATCCAGTCCCGAAAAACAGGAAGCCGGAGCTGCCATTTCTATTGGGGTTGTGTCGGCCATTTTACTTTTTACAAGTGGGATCTTCTTCCTATGTTACAGATTACCTCAGAATTCTGATAATAAGGTTCATCCTATAAGTGATGAGGATTCTATATTCTCTGACAGTATGAGCACAGTCTCAGGATTTTCCCGGAATTCCAGGAGCTTTCTTTCACTCAATCATTATTTACATGCCACGCTAAACTGTGATGGAATTAACAATGACGCCTTTCTCTGGGAGATCGATGACAAGCTATGAATGGTACAGCACATGAATGTAGCAGGTACAAACAGTGGGCTTCCTACATCGACATTAGCGAAAGATTTTGTGATACAACAATTAAAATATAGATTGTAAGCTCCTGAGAGCAGGGCTCTCACTCCTATTGTTTCATTCAGATGATTAAGTTATTACAGTGTTTTTTCTAATCCTTATGTAAGCGGAAGTCATTCTTGGGGCAGTTGGGAAAACTGCTATGTATTATGTATATTTAAGTAGTGGATTAAGTCTAGTGGACACCACTGAGGACAGTGCTAGGCTGTAGTGCAGACCTTCCTTAAACAGAACAAGGGGTTGTCACCGAATTGTAATGCTTTTCCATGGTATTTTACAGCCCATATTAAGGCCCCTTTCACACTGACATAACATCCCCATGATGCCTGCACGTGGTACGGTGCACACACACATGTACCATCGTACAATCCCATGTACAGAAATAACAGAGCATGCTCTGTATTTTCCAGTTTTCCATGTGGCAGTGTGAAAGAGACCCAAAGGGAAGTGATTAACACATTACTGTAAAAAAGGGTCTCCTAAACTGCTTTTTTACTGTGTCCAGTATTTTGGAGTCCTACCCCTGAGTTGAAGCAGGAGCAACCCTTAAAGCACATCATATGACAATAGCTAAAAGAGAGCAGCAGGATCTGGCAGCAGGTCACTATCACTGAAATGAAGGGATCAGAAAACTTTATTTTATTTATTGGAACTGCAAAACTACATTCAATCTGTTTTACATTCAAAGGACATGTATTAAAACAAGTGCAAATATAAGGTGGAAGAGTTATCTATAGTGAGGTCACTATTATAATTAGTTGTATATATTGTATAATATATACAATGCTACTAAGAAAAATGAAAGCACAGATCTGGCTGTTCCAACTAAGGGGGCCATGTAGAGCACTAAAATCTGGTTAATACAGCACAGACACACAGGTGACAAGTATGTACAATTGTTGTAAACATGGGGACATTTGGGACAGTGATCAGGTGTAACTGAAGTGCCAATTCCCCGCACTACCTGATGTGATATATAGTACAAAATTAGTTCTCAGTCAAGGTGTCATACAGCAAACATTAGATGAGACTGTTATTTGATTAAATAATGGCTATATAGAGACCCTTATGTTACACTAAACTTTACAAATAAGGCCATCAATTTGTAGCATTTAATGAGTATAATTATTGGGGCTTTAGATTTGTGATTCATTATAGCAAGCATCGTCATCCATGTAACATGAATACACAGTGTATAGTACAAAGGAGAAGGCATAAAAGAAGCTGTAATATAATCCAGGGAGACCTGTATCTCCACGTAAACTGCACCAACAGAAAAAAGATACTATCGGTTTTCTGAGTCACACTACATCTTATATAACAAATGGGAAAGGCTAGGCAGGGAAACTTTTAATGTACTGAAATTGGGACTTTTTATTACTCTATCTACTAGTTAGTCATCAAGTAACTATGATATAGATATGAGATGAACAGATACAACCTCATTAGCGGTGACTAGAGATGAGCGAGTATACTCGTCCAAGCTTGATGCTCGTTCAAGTATTAGAGTCCTCGGAACGGCTCGTTGCTCAGACGAGTGTTTCCCCTGCTCGAGATCGAGCATTTAATTAAGAAAAGACAGTGAAGAACAGTGAAGAATACAATTAAAACAGTGAATACAGTGAACACAGTGAACACAGGATCATTTAAGTGAAGAACACAGTGAAAAACACAGTGAAGAACAGATTGCAGATGTTCGGAACATCTGCTCACTTAGCCGAAGACACGAGCGTCGACGCTGGATCAGGCATGCAGGAGCGGAGGCTGAAGTGGAGCGGGGCTAGAGCAGGCATGGAGGAGTGGAGCGGGCATCACCGAGCAGGTATGGGGGAATGGGGGCTGGAGCGGACATGGAGGATCAGAGCGGGCATGGAGGATCGGAGCAGAGCTGGAGCAGGCATCACGGAGCGGGGCTGGAGCGGGCATCATGGAGCGGGGCCGGAGCGGGCATTACGGAACGGGGCTGGAGCGGGCATCACGGAGCGGGGCTGGAGTGGGCATCACGGAGCGGGGCTGGAGCGGGCATCACGGAGCAGGGCTGGTGCGGGCATCACGGAGCGGGGCTGGAGCGGGCATCACGGAGCGGGGCTGGAGCGGGCATCACCGAGCGGGGCTGGAGCGGGGCATCACCAAGCGGGGCTGGAGCGGGCATCACCGAGCGGGCATCACCGAGCGGGGCTGGAGTGGGCATCACGGAGCGGGGCTGGAGCAGGCATCATGGTGCGGGGCTGGAGTGGAGTGGGGCTGGAGCGGGCATCACGGAGAGGGGCTGGAGCGGGCATCACGGAGCGGGGCTGGAGCAGGCATCACGGAGAGGGGCTGGAGCGGGCATCATGGAGCGGGGCTGGAGCGGGCATTGCGGGGCTGGAGCGGGCATGGAGGATCGGAGCGGGGCTGGAGCGGGCATGTAGGATCGGAGAGGGCATGGAGGAGTGGCATCACGGAGTGGAGCGGGGCTGGAGGATTGGAGCGGAGGCTGGAGCGGAGCAGGGCTGGAGCAGGGCCAACAGCACAGAAAGAACACAGTGAAGAACAGATTGCAGATGTTCCGAACATCTGCTAACTTATCGGAAGACACGCGTGCCAAGGGTGTTCTTCACAATAGGATGTGAAGAACAATGTGTGAAGAACACATTACAGATGTATGGAAACATCTGCAATGTGTTCTTCAGTGTTCTTTCAATGTGTTCTTTCAGTGAAAACATCTGCAAACATCTACAATGTGTTCTTCTTTAGTGTTCTTTCAATCTGTTCTTTCAGCGAAAAATGCTCGAGTCTCCCATTGACTTCAATGGGGCTTGTTATTCAAGATGAGCACTCGAGCATCGGGAAAAGTTTGTCTCGAATAACGAGCACTCGAGCATTTTAGTGCTCGCTCATCTCTAGCGGTGACTAGTTTTCACTGCTAGAACATCTTCCCACTTCTGACTACAAGGGGTAAACCCTGGACTTCTCCTCAAACGTCTTGTGAAGCATATAAGGAATATAAGTGCTAAATATCACATCTTTATCAGCCTAGCTGGAAGTAAGGTTTTTCTAAGAGAAAAAACTCCATAGATGAACTGAAGCAGAAGTTCATGTGGTACAGTACATCCTAACTGTGTACATGATATGAGCAATGGGATGAACACCCACCTTGGTCTCAATTGGACTAATAACCCTGGGTTGGGGAGATACACACATTTCCTTGGGGAAAGCATAGTAGCAAAGCTTTGTTTGGTCTCCAGGTGTGAAAGGGGCCTGGATCTGAATGCATCCCCTAGTACCAACCCCCTTTAACCTTCAGTTGAGAAGTCCTGATCCCTCTTAGGTTTCAACTACCCAACTTACGGGTAGGTAAACTACGACAATCACAGGGGCAACAAAGAGTGTCCAGCAGAGGAGTTAGATTTTTGTGTGAGGCATGTGTCAATTGTTGTCTTCTAAGGGAGGTCACAGTGTAACATGTATATATAGTGTTTTGTCTACGGTGATTAAATATCCATTTTAACCTGGACTCTTCTTTTATGTTGATCCTAAATTCACATGTCCATGTTCTCAGTCTAACTTTCTTCTACCTGGAGCTGTTTTCTGGCCTGATTTAATACCATTGTGGGCCGGGCTTAGTGGACCTACTGGACCATCGCTGACGATGACGTAAGCCGACACCTGGGACCAGAATCTGGTTTACAGCAGAGCCTTCTGCAAAGCAGGTCGTACTTGCTGCGGTGTGGTACCACCAGGTCGTTTCACAGTTGCGACTTTGTCCACGGTGGGAGCCAAAGCATGGTACACAGACGTTAGCCAGAACCGTAGTTGGGGACAGGCAACAGGTCAAGGCAGGCAGCACCCGATCAGAATCAGGGACGTAGCAACAGGTCAAGACAGGCGGAACAGGATCAAAGTCAAACACGGAACCGGGGTCACAACGGGAAATCAACAAACAGGCACTAGGCAAGGGTACAAGCTTTTTCAACAACATAGAGCATGATCCGGCAGGGAATGCTGGGAAAAGCCGGCTTTTAACCATATCCTGGAAAGGCCAGCACCAATCAGCGCTGCGTCAGCCCTTTAAATCTTCACAAGCCAGCGCGCAGCCTAGATGTTGTACAAAGCCGCCGTAGCAACAGGGACAGGTAAGTGGCGCAGGCGGGAGAAAGGAGTGTGTGTTCGCTCCGATTAAGACCTATGGAGCCTGGAGCTCTTTAGGCTCGGTTGCATAAAAGAAGAGCAGATCCTACCAAGGAAGGGGGGGGGCACACACCAGTATGTCAATGTGCTTGGTATACAATCCTTCATCCTTGTGGTAGATGTCCTTTAATGAGCCTAGGATAGGTTCTAACAGGCTTAATGGGAACCTGTCATCAGATATTGGCCTAATAAACTATTTCCAGTATGTTGTCAACCACGTGAACACCTTCTTGATCATGTTTCTTTCATGGCTCAGGTTGGTGGCATCATCATCTCTTGTGTTTCTCTGCATCTGTAATGTTTATTGGTATGTCTGCTTAATTTGGCACCAAAAGTCCCAGCACCTCTTTGGTTTCTCTGCACCTCTAAAGTTTGTCAGTTGTGTAAATACAAATCTGTTTCCTTGTTCTCCCTGTTCTTCCTGGAGACTTCCTGACTCCTTTCTGTGTCTCTCCGCCCTCTTGATTAACACCTGATAGTTGTAACTAATTTGTCCTGGTATATAAATTGCAGACTACAAGTTATACCAGACCGTGATCTTACCCAGTGAAACTTTTCTAAGTGCAACTATTTAAGTGTACAGAAATATTCCAGAATGGAGCAAAGGGACATTATCTGTAAGAACATACCTAACTTTTGTCTTTCAAAATTGTATACGGAAAACAAAATAACATCTTTTCTCTATCGCCTTCCCACTCTAAATCTTGTGTACTTGTGGTGGCAGTTAGAAAAGATGCACTGTCAAGATGGCACTGCTGTAGGTGGCTGCCTGTGCATTGGCACCGATCTTTGAACCCCCACCCCACCCAGTGGCATTTACTTGGCCTCTCACTCTATCACTCCTCACTAAGCGGATCATCAGCAGCAGGGGCTCCATGTCGATAACTGGTTGCAACAGAGTGCCAATAATGGAGCCTGGCAGCCAAGAGCATCAGTAGCAGCTTAATCAGAGCACCTGAAATGTAAATGATCATAACCAGAGCCTTACAGCAAGTCAGGAGGAACGCTGCACCACCGCTCCAGTGAGAGTGACAACCAGGCAGCTTAAGTGTGTCTTCTGCCAAACCAATACCAATACACCACTAGTTCACCACAACACTGTCAGAGTGTCAACGGCACCCCTATTTTAGTACCTATCTATCTTTAACTATGTAACAATTACCGGAACACGATGTATTGTATTGTATCAAGAAAATCAAATTTGAAGTCAGGTGTTAACTGGTTGCATAAAGTCAGGGAGGCAGATAGTTTAACGCTGAAGTCAAGCTCTCCCCACCTCTGAATGCCTTCTCCCTTGTGATTGACATCATGCTCCAGACTTCAGGAGATCTGGTCAATGATGTCTCTAGGCGCAGGACCATCAATTACAGTGAAGGGGGCATTCTGAGACAGGGAAAGCTTGGTTTCAGTGTTGAACTCTCCGCCTCCTTGACTTCATAAAATCAATTTACATCTCACTTCAAAGTTGAATTGCTGGATGATGCCACCACTCTTGGCCATGAAATAAACATCATCTAGGAGCTGATCAGCTGCATGAAAACATACCACATTGTAGTGGTTTATTTGGCCAATTTGTGATGACAGGTTTCCTTTAACTACAACATCATGTACTGGTACAAGAGAATACGGATAAAACAAGACACTAGAATAAAGATTTCACTTAAGACTTAATATATGTTCAGTAAGCAATTGAAAGCAGATATGTCTACAAGGTTTTATCTTAATTCTTCTAGCATTGTTGTTTTAAATGCATTAATCTGTATCCTGGAAACATCAGTAAATAATATGTGGTGGCATTCATCTCATAACTGGCAGCTAGTATGTGAAGCTGGTGATATGTAATGCTTGGAAACAATTTCATATGACACTATGGGATACGAAACCTAGAGATGTAGATAGTAAATATGTTAAAGGTGATGTTCGCACACTGCAAACTGATGTTTTTCTAACAAAGGTTTTCATGTATGTTTCTATGGCCTTACTATTTTATTCTATGACCAATTTTGTTCTTGCACAAAAATATGCTTAGTCATTTACTTGAATGCTCTTTAAACATTCAATGAAAATAAAATAATAATCAGAGCCAATATGAAGCCAGAATACAGTATATCTCAGTTATATCATCAGTATCAGTTATTTTTGAGGTGTGGTGGAACACACAGGACAGGTGCACATCTTTCCATTTTATCTTATCACTGTGTGGACGCAACACCTGGTCTTGGTTCAATAACTGATACAAAAGACTGATAAAAAAACCCCTAAGATTTGAACTTATAGGGGTATTCCCATGAAGACAAATTTCTTATATGTACTCAACCTGTCTCTATCAGCCCTGGTGTACACAATTTCAGTTGCCCCTAGACACGACCCAGTAACTTCTGACTTGGGGTCGGGCCGCCATCTTGGATGAGATTGCGCAGATGAGATTTCTGTCTGTCTATACGGTGTGGCTGTAGCCACGCCTCCCGCACAGAGCACAGAGACTCCCTGATTACATCCTGTCAGCACATGGTGAGCAGAGAGAGAGGCTGCAAGCTACAAGGAGATAAGTGCTCCGGGTGGAGGAGGAGGTAGGAACATATCTGTAAGATGTAGCAGTGCTCACAGTGTAACAGCTCGGGAACAGACAGGGGGTTGAGACAGGCAGCACAGGATTGGAGTCGGGAACATAGCAGTAGGTCACAAAAGGCAGTACGGGATCAGAGTCAATAACGGAACCAAGGCAAATTGCATGAAATAGCTTTCTTAGAGGCACTAGGCACAAAGATCCAGGAGGGTGTGCAGGGAGAGGCAGATTTATATAAAGTTCTGAGAAATGGCCAGCGCCAATTAATGGTGCGCTGGCCCTTTAAATTTTCAGAACTCGGCGCGCATGCCATAGGGGACGGGGACACAATTTCAGTTGCCCCTAGTCCTGACCCAGTAACTTCTGACTTGGGGTCGGGCCGCCATCTTGGATGAGATTGCGCAGATGAGATTTCTGTCTGTCTGTACGGTGTGGCTGTAGCCACGCCTCCCGCACAGAGCTCAGAGACTCCCTGATTACATCCTGTTAGCACATGGTGAGCAGAGAGAGAGGCTGCAAGCTACAAGGAGATAAATGATCCGGGGGGAGGAGGGGGCAGGAACATATCTGTAAGATGTAGCAGTGCTCACAGTGTAACAGTGTAATCGTCTATCAGCCTCTGTGTAATCATCTCATGCAATCATCTCTGATCTATCTCATTTTTATGTGTCAATGTGTTAGTACAATGTCAGAAGCCAGATGAAAGGGCATATGCACCTTGTACCCTGCTAATCTAACCACATTGTCACCCCACAAAACTAGATGGGTCATAATGTGTCTGCTTAGAGAGGCCCCGCCCACACCCTCATATTTTGCAATGGGCATCCAAGGGAGAGAAAGGAGCTAAAACAGCAATAATACTGAGTAAAATTGTAAAGTAAGGGGTTAAAATGATCTTTATTGTGTTAACATCACTAGGGAATAGAAATGTGTGAATTTTCTTTTGTGGGAAAACCCCTTTAAAGCATCCCATTAGGTCATTGAAATAACCATTATTATATCACAATTCCCAGTTGCAACATCAAAATGCACCAATATGACATCACAATGTCCAATTGGGCCATACAAGTACAATTTATGGAAAAACAATGTTCATTATGCAATCACAATAGCCAATTATAACATCCGCATGCTGCATAATAACATCACAATGCCCTCTGTGAAATGTCCCCAAGTGATATCATTTATGACATAATAATGCCTCATTGTGACACACAAAGTCCCATTATGCATTACAGTGCCATTGCACCATCATAATGCCCATTGATAAATTACAATTGTCAGGATCAGTGGTAGTGGATCCTCTGTAGTACTGCGGACGATGACGTAAGCCGACACTTGGGACTAGTGGTAAGTCTAAGTGGTACCCGGTAAGGCAAACAGACAGGGAACAGACAGGGGGTTGAGACAGGCAGCACAGCATTGGAGTCGGGGACGTAGCAGTAGGTCAAAAAAGGCAGTACGGGATCAGAGTCAATAATGGAACCAAGGCAAATTGCATGAAATAGCTTTCTTAGAGGCACTAGGCACAAAGATCCAGGAGGGTGTGCAGGGAGAGGCAGATTTATATAAAGTTCTGAGAAATGGCCAGCGCCCATTAATGGTGCGCTGGCCCTTTAAATTTTCAGAAATCGGCGCACACGCCATAGGAGACGGGGACATGCCTGCACAGCCGGCTGACCTTAATAAGGAGCGGGGACAGATAAGAGAGAGAGACAGATACGTACACGTAGGAGCATGGATTAGCCCACATGAGCAATATCCAATAATGACATCAAAATTCCACAACATGATACTATAAAGTTGCATCGGGTATGATATTTCCAATTATTAAATCACAATGTCCTTTGTGACATAAAAATGCCCCAATATGACATGACAATGTGACAATATGACACCTCTATGCCTATTTATGACTTCAAACTCCACCATTCATCACAATGCCCCTTTATGACACCACTATGCCCTACCATGATATCGCAGTGCCCCATTAATACATCATAGTGCCAATTGTAACTTCACAATGTTTCATTATGACTTTACAATACCCCATAGTGACATCACTGTTATGCCATCGTAATGCCTATCTTTAAATCATCATTCCCCATTGTGATGTCAAAATGTCCCAATATAACATTACAATGCACTATTGTGACATCACTGTTTACTATTTATTTAATGATCTCTTTTTATTTTAAAGTCTGGTTTTGGGGCTATAGTTTTTGGGTTTGGGAGGTGTATATTTATTTTAAGAGGTCTAAGGGTACCTACTCTATCATATATCTATATATATAGTATGTATACTATATACTGCATTGTATTTTACTGGCATCAAGCCACCAAGTGGCCCAAATATCTTAAAAGTATAATCAAATGTTTAAAACACATATTTAAAGGAAATCTTTGTTAGGCAGTATCTAAACCAAACATACCTGCCGTCGGTGTTTAGATACTGTTGTAGGATCATATCTTCATTGGACATTAAAGCATTTGATTTTGCCAGAAAATGTCTTTATAAATTTAGCAAATTAGGCTCTGTCGCTCCTGTCGTGCCATCTCTCAGGAAGGAGAGGGGGTGGCCTGAATTAAATGCAGGCTAGAGGCGTGCATATATAGGAACCGTGCAGAGCACACTGTGTGACAGGAGTGCTGGAGCTTTTGAATTTTTTTTTTATTCTTTTTAAAGGATAATGCTTCATCTATTGTTCTGTCCTCTGCAGAAATCTAGCTGCTTAGGTTTCCGTCTGCAGTGTAAGGTTGGTAACAGCGCCATCTACTGGTGGTTTTGCACATTTCCTAGTTTGTAGTTTTCAATGCACTATGGGAAATCTTCTAAGCATTATGGGAAATCTCCTGAGGCATTGTGGGATTGCTTATTACTGTAGTCTGTAATAACAGCAGCAATCTTTCCTCATGTTTGTCAGTGTGAGGAGCCACTTCATATGACTTCTTTGTACCTCATGTTCATTACAAACAGCCTGTTCCAGCATAGTTGGTGAGCACATTATCCATGTATATGCTGACATGTTTGTAGCTTCAGTATGAGTGATGTATTACCTCATGTTGTTGTGAATGACAGATTTTCTATTCCATGTACCATATCATTTGATGTATTCTGAATATCACTGTTATTCATCCTATAGTTTCACCTTTTCCTGTTTACCATCAATAAAGAGAAGATTTACAGTTTTTCTACAGTCTTTTCTTAAGAGGACAGGGAGGTTTAGCCACATGTCAGATTACACACCGTGCTAACGTGTAAGAGGACAGTATAGTGAAACAACTGTTAATTACAAGCTCTTGAGATCAGACTATACGGAGTCCGCCATTATCCACGCAGAGCCTGCATACGGATATTGCAACAGTCTCCAAACAGTCGCACCATGTCTCAAAGTAGAGCATCTTCGGTCAAGACAAGGTCCCTCACAAGTGGCTCTAACAGGACATCGATCAGAGAAGCCGCCACCATTGCCCGCGCAAAAGCAGAAGCGGCAAAAGCGAAATCCAGCTACGCAGAGCAGGAAATAGAGATCAGGTTAAGAGAAGCTTCCCTAAGTATGGAGAAAGCACGCCTTCAAGCAACCCTAGAAAAACTTGCTGCTGAGAAAGAGACAGCAGCCGCCATAGTTGAAGCAGAATTTCTTGAATCATTAGAACTTCCAGAAACTAAGAAGTCCCTCCCGCCAGAGCTTGAACACCAGGATCCAGAATCACGTACCTTACAATACGTCTATCAACATTCCAAGTCAGACGGTGACTATTATTCACAACTTGATGAGGAGCGTCTTAACAAGCCAAGCCACCGTGATTATTCGGACCACCAGAAAGTCCACTATCAGTCTCCTTGCTGCAAACAAGAAGATTTGCATCCAAGTAAAGCAAGCTTCAGCCACCTCTCTGCAGAACAGAAGGTCAAAAACCCACTCCAGCTGAGAGAGATGCCCTTTGCTTCAGAACACTACTACGCAGGTGGGACAAAACCAGAGACTTCCAACAGGTATGATTGCACACCACACATGTACACTGACAATACACCACCAGCCAGGTCCAGTGCAAATCAAGCCACGATGGACTTTGCCAGGTTCCTTGCTCGACGTGAGCTGGTCACACAAGGACTTGTCAAGTTCAGCGATCGTGCTGAAAATTATAGAGCTTGGCGAGCTTCATTCCAAAATGCCACCAGAGACTTAGATCTGTCATCTAGTGAGGAACTGGATCTCTTGGTAAAATGGCTAGGCAGCGAGTCTGCTGAACACGCTAAAAGAATCAGAGACATTAATGTAAATTATCCAGACATTGGTCTTAAAATGGTCTGGGATAGACTAGATGAATGCTATGGCTCACCAGAAGTCATAGAAAAGGCCTTGTTCAAGAGAATTGAGGACTTTCCTAAAATAGCAAACAAAGGCTATGCAAAGCTTAGGGAGTTAAGTGACTTGTTAATGGAGTTGTGTGTTGCAAAGGTACAAGGGGATCTGGTGGGATTGACATATCTTGACACTGCTAAAGGTGTGAACCCCATAGTGCAGAAACTCCCCTATAACCTGCAAGAAAAGTGGCTCATTATTGGGTCTCAATATAAAAAGACTTACAATGTACAATTTCCTCCATTTAATGTATTTGTAGATTTTGTCTCTGAACAAGCTAGAATTAGAAATGATCCTAGCTTTGATTTCACATTGTCATATGCCACCACCGTGGTTAGTAAACCTCGCAGGGATATGGTGGAGGTGCACAAAATTAACGTTTCCTCCACAGGTTCAGCCCATGAACAGGCCAGCAGCCATCAAGGAGGAGATAGAGTCAAGGACCCAAGCAGACAGTGCCCTATACACAGGAAGCCACATTCCCTACTTAAGTGCAGAACCTTCAGGGAAAAGTCATTAGAGGACCGCAAGGCCTTCCTTAAGGAACATAACATCTGCTTCAAATGCTGCTCTTCAACACTACACTTTGCCAGGAATTGTGAGGTCAGCCCAAAGTGTACTGAATGCGATAGCACAGAGCATAACACAGCCCTACACCCAGGACCACCATCGAGGACTTCGCCCCATACCCAAGTGCATAGCGGGGAGTTGAAAGATACAAATCCTGATTCTTCAGAAATAACCACAAACTGCACAGAGGTTTGTAGAGATTTCATAGGAGGCAGGTCATGCTCCAAAATCTCCCTAGTAAGAATTTACCCAGCCAACGAACCAAACAAAGCCATCAAGGTATATGCTATTCTTGACGACCAAAGTAACAAGTCATTAGCCAAGTCTGCCTTCTTTGATAGCTTTAACATCAGAGGCCCCAGTGCCCCTTACTCTCTGAAAACTTGTGCCGGTACCGTAGAGACAGCTGGAAGAAGAGCAAGTGGCTACATAGTTGAGTCAATAAATGGTCAAGTGTGTCTGCCCTTACCAACAATACTGGAGTGTAACCAGATTCCTGACAACAGGTCAGAGATACCTACACCAGAAGTAGCTGCAAACCAACCTCATCTGAAGTGTATAGAACATCTGATCCCAAATCTTGATCAAGAGGCTCAGTTAGTCTTGCTCCTTGGAAGAGATATCCTACAAGTCCACAAGGTTAGGCAACAGATCAATGGCCCTCACAATGCCCCGTATGCTCAGAGACTCGACCTAGGATGGGTCATAGTTGGAGAGGTCTGTTTAGGAGGTGTACACAAGCCAACTACAGTCAACAGCATGATTACTAGTATACTCGAGATTGGACGTCCATCTCTCCGCCAACCATGCGAAAATCAGTTCTCCATTAAGGATCTGCCACACAACACTTCATCACCTAGTACCTTTGATGGCACTGCCTATGACAACTGCATCTGGGATGGAAACCAAGATCATCTAGGGTGCATTGTTTTCCACAAGACAAAGGAAGACAATTGTATGGGAATGTCATTTGAAGACAGACTGTCCATAGACATAATGGAACAAGGAATGGTGCAGAACGAAACAAAGAGCTGGATTACACCTCTACCATTTAGGCCTCAGAGACATCGGTTGCCCAACAACAGAGAACAAGTTTACAAACGATTTGTCTCTCTAAGACAGAACCTACAAAGGAAACCAGAGATGAGGGATCACTTCTTTGCCTTCATGGAGAAGATATTCCAGAACGTTCATGCAGAGTTAGCACCTAAACTTCTGGATTCTGAAGAGCGCTGGTACCTACCCATGTTTGGAGTATATCACCCGAAGAAGCCAGGTCAGATCCGAGCAGTACAGCTTGAGACCTATGCCAAAGAAATCGACTGTGTAATCAGTCAAAGACCAGTACCTAAAGACGTGTTCTAAGGAAACTTGACCCAGTCATCGATGATGATAGATTGTTAAGAATACGAGGACGTATTAAGGAAGTCAAAATGGATTTTGCAAAGAAGCATCCTGTTATAGTTCCCGGACAGCATCATATAGCTACTCTCCTTGTCTACCATGAGCGGACAAGGCACCAAAATGCAAGACCGCTGACTCCGATATCCAATGATCCTGATGACCCAACTGTGCTTACCCTAGCCATACTTCTTACACAGAAAATGGGCACTGTTTGCACCCCACCTGGAGAATTCAATTATAAAGACCTTTACAGAAATCAATGGAGACAAGTTCAGAGTCTCTCCAATACTTTCTGGGACAAGTGGGGAAAACAATACATTCCCACCCTTCAACCAAGGAGAAAGTGGCAAACCATGAACCCTAACCTCCAGCCTGGTGATGTGGTGCTCATGAAAGATTGCCAGTCAAGAAGAAATGAGTGGCCGTTAGGTCTCATTACCAAGACATTCCCAAGTAAAGATGGAAATGTACGGAAGGTTGAAGTTAAAATACGGAAACAGAGTGAGACAAAATTGTTCCTAAGACCAGTAGGAGAACTCGTTCTACTGTTTTCACCCAATGAACATAACAGTGATGTCGGCCAACGTCAAGCGGGGAGTGTTCTGTCCTCTGCAGAAATCCAGCTGCTTAGGTTTCCGTCTGCAGTGTAAGGTTGGTAACAGCGCCATCTACTGGTGGTTTTGCGCATTTCCTAGTTTGTAGTTTTCAATGCACTATGGGAAATCTTCTAAGCATTATGGGAAATCTCCTGAGGCATTGTGGGATTGCTTATTACTGTAGTCTGTAATAACAGCAGCCATCTTTCCTCATGTTTGTCAGTGTGAGGAGCCACTTCATATGACTTGTTTGTACCTCAAGTTCATTACAAACAGCCTGTTACAGCATAGTTGGTGAGCACATTATCCGTGTATATGCTGACATGTTTGTATGCTTAGTATGAGTGATGTATTACCTCATGTTGTTGTGAATGACAGGTTTGTATTCCATGTACCATATCATTTGATGTATTCTGAATATCACTGTTATTCATCCTATAGTTTCACCTTTTCCTGTCTGCTATCAATAAAGAGAAGATTTACAGTTTTCTACAGTCTTTTCTTAAGAGGACAGGGAGGTTTAGCTACATGTCAGATTACACACCGTGCTAACGTGTAAGAGGACAGTATATCTATAATGTAATAACTATTACATTATCACATAATATAGTTTGCATTTTTACCACTATAAAAATAAAATAAAATTAAACTCTGCTTTTCTTTGTCAAACCTCTCAAAACAACATTCAATATACCGTAAGTCTTTAGAATATATTTTGTTAGAATATAAGAACAAAAGATTTTATTCCCAATAAGTATTTTTATTTTTCAAAATTAGTAAAACTCAAACAAACTATATAAACGTAGTTTCTTTGTAATTGTACTGTCTTGCACAATAAAGGATACACATGTTAGCTTTTGATTGCTCCACAATTGTAGAACACTTTTGGTCTTTAAGTTATTTAAGAGGTTTTTCAGTCAATCTAGAACTAGTCAGCCTGTGGTTATAGCTTGTTGACATGAATCATTGCTTGCTATGACAGCTTTGCTGGTATCTAACAATTACTATCACAGTCTGCTGGAGGCAGGGTATTGGTACTGCAGTATTTCAGCATAATGTACAAGTGCCCTGACTTTACCAAACAATATAAATAATATTAAAAAAAATAAAAAAATAAATCCCCTTTTCCCACACACCTTCTGAGAACACCTTTTCCTACCGTATTAGTTTTTTTCCCCCAGTACAGTGCACATCATTTTTTCAATAATGCGACTATGAAGCACAATTTGCACTGCATATAAACAATGCTCTTGTGTGCTCTACAGTCCAAACTCTACTACTTACTACTTAACGCAAACTTTGGACGTTAGACCAGTGTCTGGGGGGAAGGGGAGGGTGCGGGCGAGGGATTTAGTTTAGTGTAGTGTTGTGTGTATTTGTTATTATATATTTAAAAAAAAAAAAAAAATGGGTCTGGGATGTGATCTGTGTGGGGTGGTTTGTTATTAGAGGGTGTGGGGTGGGTTTATGTATAGTTATAGTCATTTATGTTTTATTTGTGGGTGTGGCTTGTCTTATTGTTTATTGGTTCGGTTTAGGTTGTGATAATCGGTTGGGTGGGGGTTGTGGTATTTGGTGTTCATTCATTTCGGTGTATTTGTAAGTTATTGTTTTTTGCTAGGTATGAATGGGGCTGGACCAGCAGGTAAGAATTTGTATATATTGTATATTATGTTTTTGTATTGTTATGTTTTTTTTACTTTTATATAAAATAAAAGATCTACAGTCCAAACTCTGTTAACATGTCTTGCTGTGTTAGGAAGCTTCTTCTCCACGGTAGCTCCATGGATTTATGGCTATAGAATATGGTGCATCACCTTGAGACCACACAGTGTGATTCCCAGATACTTTTTGTTTTTACAGTTTTTTCCCTCACAACTTTTTAATATAAAAACCTATTATAGATGGATATTTGTTTCTGGGATTTTCAGCACTACAACATAAAAAAATCACAACTGTAATGGATAAACAGCTGGAAATTCACTCTAAGCCGGTCATACCAGTACTCCCACACTAGAATGAAAGAAATTTTACAAGACTGAGCAACCTATGTGTACAACTTCAAGCGATCCTGAAGGAATGAATTAGTTATATTGTAGCCTGGTCTATAATAACTTATTCTGATCATCTTAGTGACTATTGTTAAAAGATTAATCATACCACTAATTATGAGGCTCCATGGGAATAAAGTTCCAACTTATTATGAAATAGTACAAAATGCTACGTACGTTATGATGTTTTCAGATCAAAGTCAGAAGCCACAAAGTATCTATTGACCGAATAATAAGAATCACATAGCATATGACATGATGCCACTCGTGTGGGTACATTCTGGCCTGTATGTGTCTTTAAGCAAGTAGGAAATTCCTCTGTCTGCTTACTTACATTTTAATTGAGAAAACATGTGGGCAAAGGACTTCCATACAAGCTCTTATTGTTTCTCGTTCTTTTATTGTATGAAACCCGTGCAGTAAATATCTGCCTTTATATGGTTTGTATGACCAAATATAGACAAATCTGAAATTATTTACCCTCTATAGTCACTGAAAACAAATAAAAGCTCTAAAATGATAATGGATATAAAAAATAGTGAAAGCTGTTGAAACGCATCACCGGGCATGGGAACTGTAATTCTAAAATTGATTTCTTAAGGCCATTTCAAGTTGGCTTCTTGAGTGACCTGAAATTGTGAGAAGATTAAGACACATCCACCGGAAAGTAGAAAGAAACCACCAACCCAGCCAGCGTACATCGCATCCCCAAACTCCCAGCGGGGAACGTCTTTAGGGATATTGTGGTCCCAAAATTTGATCAGTGTGTCATAAGCAAAGTAAGACACAGAACAGAAAGTCAGTGTACCAGCCACTGAAAAAAGAAGTCCTCCAAGTATGTTCAACATCTTTCTGACATTGCGTTCTGTGCTGTCAAGGCATTTCACACAGGTCAGTGCGGGTATGGAGGCCATAAATCCTAAAGCTCCAGTTAAGACAGAAAGGCACACAAGGATGCGACCCATTCGGACTTGGATTGGTAGATGGAGTGGAGTGCGATATTCTTGACAGACACTAAACCCCACATCTTGAACAACACATGTTTGCCACAAGCCAAGTCGGTAATTTTCATTAATGAGAAGGCCAGAAGAAGAAGTCAACCAGTGAGGAATAAACAAGGCCACCAGACAACACACGTAGCCGGTGATGGATAGGAAAAGCCCCGCCAGTTCGGTGAAGCAAAGGACAACCTCCATTTTATCCTCTTCTGATCACTTTCTTTATATTTCAGATGGAGCTTTAGGCGAAGGACTGCTTTCTTACAAGGAGCGAGCTTTCAAATACCAGTCGGTAGGCAGCTTTGAATAAATCAATGCATTTTAGCGTGCATGTGAGAGACTATTGTTCTTCTTAAGTCCATTCTATTTATAGTTCAGTGCTATCGTAGTTTAAGGGAAAAAAAGACCAATGAAAATGCCTTGTATTCTTCTGCAGAAGATCACAGGACCAGATAACACGGTCTTCCCACTTAGTATAAAATAATCAGGACTTGAGTGTTTTGTAAGATTATTCCTTTATGTACTAGATGGAAACTTTTACTACATTATGGTCAGATTATAGAAAGGTGAGAACATTGTAATGCCTGCATTATATTCTGATATTTCTATTTAGATTGCTAATTATCTATATTGTTATGGGTTAAATGATAAGCTTTCAACAAAAAAAATTTAAATTGGTAATAAATTGGGTACCAAAAGAAAAGATTGAAAGAGAAAAAATAGAAGAATAACTAAGATAAATGACCCCCAATGTTTTACAGTTAAATACGCAACAAATTGTGCAACTTTGTGGAATAAAATAAAGAAACCTAGTAAAAAAAGAAAAGGGACAGTATTGGCCGCCACTCATTCATTCAAATAGGGCAAATGTGGATAGTTGTTCACAGTTCACAGTTAGAAACCCCATTTTGATGCTGGACTTTGTCAAAATCCCTTGGACTGCCTTGGTGCTGTGCTTGTCCCCCCCCCCCCCCTTGTTGCTATTAATCACTTTGTTCTGACCTCAGCTATCATACAACCAGGCGTTTGTCTTTGTATAAGTCTGTTGTTGCTGAGACTATTCAGGGATGGCACTTGCTATCACTGACTGGCAGACCAATTAATAAAACTCATGATTCCTGATATTATAGAGAAAGCTGTTACAACACGACCATATGATTTTTACATCTGTAATGGGTAATATATTTAAGTTTTTTAAAAACAGAGGCAAAACTAGCAACCCAACACCTCCCAAATAGACACATTGCAGAATGTGAATGAGATTCAGTTCACATGTAAACTTGATCGTTGCATTTACCGGTACACAAAACTACTTGATAGCACATACAATGCCATGTGCAGTAGAACACAAAGCAATTACAAGTTGGTAAATGTTTGCAATCACTTGTTATAGTCCGGGGTGAGCATTTATGAGATCTAGTTCATATTTATTTTAAATGAAATTTTTCATCAGTTGGGCTCATTTCACATTGCCATTCCATTTTTTTTGTTCCTTCCATTAGTCGAAAAAGTAAAGAATAATGGTTTAACGAATGTTTAACAGACTTTTAACATATAACTTAAACATCCCATTGACATTAATGTAAATTCTTTATTATCCGTCATGTTCCGTTTAGGCAGGGATACATTATCAATGTGTTTTTTTGGATGGAAAAAATGACGGAGGCTGCAGTACTTTTCCTCCATTTGAAAAAACGCACGGAACACAGATCCATGACAAAACCGACCATAACAGATTACATATAATTTGATTTTTATCTATGGGATTTTTAACTGATATTAATAACTTTTTTTTTAACAGAGGCAAGAAACGGAGGGAAAGGACAGTAGAGTGAGTTTAGCTTTATTGTAGGAATTAAATATGCAGAACACACAGAAATGCAAATCTTTCTGATATCCCTTATCTCTGTGTAGTCTTTCCAACTAGTATTGACTCGCAATAACTAATGCAGAATAACTGATAGTCATGGATGTCCGTGCAATCCATGCCTTGGATCGCAGGCACACCCGTGCCCCTCTCTGTGGCAGCACTGCCCTGTCCCCTGGTCCGCACCACTGATGCTGGCCACTTCCAGGTTTTCTATAAAGACCAGCTGCTTCCATCTACCCCCGCCAGATCTTTGAGCTACCAGCCTTAGAGAAAGCTTCCTTGTGTGTTCCTGTTCTTCTGCGCCTGATTCCCTGTTGCTGACCTCGGATCTGTACGCTGACCTTGCATCTCGGCCGCCTGCCCTGACCTCGAGCCTGGACGCTGATTCTGTACCTTGACCTTGGCAGCCACCGCAGGTTAGTCACACATGTGGAACAACCTGGTGGCACCCTGCTTTGCGGCGGGCTCTGGTGAAGACCAGGTGCCACTTAGATTCTGGTCCCAGGTGTCGGCTAGAACCATCTCCCACGGTGGTCTAGTGGGTTCACTGACCCCAAGCCCTGACACTGATTACATAACAGAGATGTGAACTAACCCTAAAGCTAGCATAACAATGTCTCAGGAAAAAGTACAATTCACAATATTCTTGTGGAATATACTACATACAGAAGGGGGAATTAATAAAAGGTGTTTTGAATGTCCAGCCTCTTAGTATATTTAAAAGCAATCTCCGCCAGGTCAGACCAATAGAGACCAGGTTTGACGTGACCAAGATTTCTGCTACAGTCTCCAATGGTCTTTCAGTACATACTTAAGTAAATACAGTGGGCCGGGTGATCAGTAACCCACCTGTCCCGCTCTCGACTTTGGGTGTGATGGGGAGGAAATTCTGATAAAAATGTCAGAAAGTTAAATTTATACATGCCTTTTCCACCATCAAACTAGTGGACAAAGCTTAATCAATTAATAGTGTTTTAAAGGGAACTTGTTATCAAGTTTTGACCAAGCAATCTCATGTAGTCTCCAATGCTGGTGCTTTTTAAATTGCGCAGAAAAGCGCATAACAAACATTTCCTCCTGGCACCATACATACATACAGAGCAGTGGAGTCTACAACTTGGCTTCACTGGGGGGTACTTATCAGGGCTTCTCCGCCACGTCCTGTATTAATCGAAAATGCTGGCTTATTGGTAGCACTTGTGATTATTTTTCCCTTTCTGCCACCTCCAGGCTAGAGGGTCATGATGTGGTTATGCAGAATGTAGATATGTCTCTTCATACAGTACATAGATGCACTGGAAAAGATTAATGTGGTAGTATACAGTCACTACAGCCGACTACGACTAAGAATCCCCTCAATCACCCAGTTTTTTTTTCATGGCGCCATGATCACAATTTTAATTTTCTTAATTCAAGTGTGTTTTTAATTCTTTTTTCTTCACCTATATGGACTCGGCTGTTGCTGGACTTCTATTCGGTTAACGTTTAACGCATGCGTGTCAAATCACAATGCAACAGCTAAAGAGAGATTTGCCTAGTTAAATTGATGTTAACATTTGCATTTACAATTAACCATTAACACATATGTTAACATTGTAAATGCAAATGTTAACATCAATTTAATTAGGCAAATCTCTCCTCAGCTGCTGCATTGTGCTTTGATGCGCATGCGTTAGACGCCATGTGCAAATGCACCCTTAGGAAAAAATGGTTTAACCTGGTTTAATTGATGGTCTATAAAAAAGTGTCTCATTACCAAGGTGCCACACAAGAAGCATCTATTGAGCTGTCTGAAGACCTTCCAAATCACACTGTTTTAAAGCAAATGATGGCATTGCTTACAGTAACTTCTGAGGAGCACTTTTGGGGCCATAATCTGGATTTCAGGTGGAGTGAAAGATTTCATCAAGTGGAGTGAATTCTCAGAAGAATTGTCCAAGAGCCAGGAATAACACGTGGAGAGCTACAGGAAACCCTAGAATCAGCAGGCACAAATGCCTCAAAGAAAACAATAAGAAGTGCCCCCAACCTCCATGGGCTGTACGCATGCTCACCACACAAAACTCCATTACGTAAAAGAAACCATTAAAATTAAGCTTGAAAACCAGGGGCACTTACTCACATAACCAGGGAACGTGACTGTGATAACCTTCTTATATTTGTTATCCATGGCCTCCATCCTTCTAAAATCAACTTTTAAGATTATTCTAATAGTCCTGAGGGGCTAACCTAGACTCTCTGTGATTTGGCTTTACAGACTGTTACACTGTCTCCCCAGCCCCTTAGGTCCTTAGCACTTGTGTAACTTCACAACAGCTTCAGATAGAATTTCCTTACTTCTATAGTCTTCGTCTTAGATATCTAAGGAGAGGAGCTGATCCCAGCAGGAAGATACAGGAAATAAACAGGATATACATCTTCTACTGCATACAATAAATATATAATAGACTCTAATAATTTTCTCATCCCTTTCATCAGATACATCAGGATGAATCTCTGTGCACAGGAAATCAAGCAGGTTGAACAGGAATGTGATGACCCCCATAAACTTGTCATGCTCACATATTACTTGATTCCAGACTCTGACTTGACACCAGAGACCACTGCTCCCAAGAGGAGGCCCCTTCCAGTAATAGTAATAATATTTGATGCAGAACCAAACACATGAAATTCAATAACTGTTGCTATAGTCAATGGGATCTCCATCTTTCAGATTGAGTGTGACGTGGCCTGAAGCTTTCCGGGGCACACAGAGCAAACCACATCATGACTGTAATATCCAAAAACAACAGTCCCTATATAAATTCATTGGGGGGATTTATCACCCGCTGGTGTATCATGTGTATGACTAAACCCTACCCCTCCTGCCCTACTGGATCTATCAGTGACTTTAGCCTCATGATAAATCTGGCTAATGGCTCCACTGCCGGTTCTACAGCCTGTGCCAGTCCCCACCAGAGGTGGCATAATGGGGTAAATAGCACAGCCAGAAATTGCGACTGTTTCAGGGCTTGTACGCCCTAATAAACATACCGCATTGTGTTCTCCTGCCAGCAGTGTGTGAATGGCAACACCGTAAATGTTACATTTAACACTTTTTCTGCTTTTTGTGACTAATATGACCATGTAAACCATGTAAATACCAATTAAAAATTTCCGGTGGTCATACACAACTTTTCAGCTACATGCACATACAGACATTTCTTCTATGTTAACAGAACGATATGCTACATTCTTTCACACAACTCTACTACATTTATGCACATAAAGCTCTGCTACATACACATAACGCCCTGTTACAAGATGCAAGCCCCTCTGTCTCCAGACATACACCATTAGCTTTCAATCCTTTACTTTGACTCACCCCCCTGTTCCCTCAGCTTCGCATCCACCATATTTACTAAATATTATAATCAGCTACCTTAGTGTAACCCCCACATACAGTCAGCTGTCAAACACTTATAATTAATAACCCCCCAACCATCATCTCTTTATCTCGAAACTTGGCTTAATCCCACATCATGTTATTAGTCTTCATGGTTGACTGATTTTGAAGGTACCAAAAATAGGCAATGTTTTCCTTTTCCCACTTTGGAAAACATATTTGCATGTTTTCCAGAATTCCTTAGTGGAGCATCAATGGCTATAAGGCGGCCTTAATTGGCAAACTCTCCATAAGGAGAACTTTTACTGATCCCTGAACAACTCTGCTATGCAAGAGTTGTATCAGAGATTCTTGCTACAGAAAACATTCCTCACACCATGGCACTTCCTCCACTACCTTTCACTAACTTGTTTACATACCTTGGGTTCAGTCTTTCCTGAGTTTGTCAACACCATTACATTTCCAATCTGATCCAAATAAAATAAACTTGCTTTTAATTCCTGAAAATGAACTGTGGACCACTTCTTTACTGTCCATGCAACATTCTCCACAGCAAAGGTGTCTAGCTTTTTATTCTTTTTCATAATGAGAGATTTGGTTACTGCAGAATGGGCTTACAATCGAAATACTTTTAAACCTCATGACACTATATTATGAGACAGATCCTTACCCTATCCAGTGCTGCACTGGCCAGAAATTCCAGCTGCAGTGTTGAAACAAATAGCCATGGAGATTCTCCCCATTATCCTGTCCTCTCTTGCATTTGTCTTTTGTGGGTGACCAGACTTGCTTGGTGACTTGAATGATTTTGTGATGTTGTAAAGATGCAATACTTTAGTAATCACAGACAAAAACAAAAAAACTTCTCTTGCTATGCCTGATATTGTTGACCCTTTGACCTTCATCTGGACAACCGGCTGCAGGAAGGTTTCAGTCACTTTGGAATGACCCAACATTTTGGGAAAGTCAGTGAAAACTGGAAAGTTAGTGTAGTTAAATAGAGTTTGTCAGATAATTAAGGAAATTAGAAGCAGGTACCAATAACTTGTAGGTATCTGAATGTGTTCTCTAATTTTGATAAGTGTTCTTATAATCACATTTACATTTATATATAGTGTGTATATAGTGCATTGATGATTAGGACATACATGCTTTACTGTTTATACAGTATAGGTCTGGGTAGCGCTGTGTAATCTATGTGCGCTATATATATAATGGAAATATCATTATTATAGGGGTTAAATTACCTGTTTTCAGCTTGGAAGGTTATATTTTATATTTCATATGCTGCTGTGGAAGAGACATCTGGATCCATATCAGATAGAGTGCTCAATTTATTGTACACTGACCGACCACTTTATTAGGTACACCATCCTAGTAACGGGTTGGACCCCCTTTTGCCTTCAGAACTGCCTCAATTCTTCGTTGCATAGATTCAACAAGGTGCTGGAAGCATTCCTCAGAGATTTTGGTCCATATTGACATGATGGCATCACACAGTTGCCGCAGCTTTGTCGGCTGCACATCCATGATGCGAATCTCCCGTTCCACCACATCCCAAAGATGCTCTATTGGATTGAGATCTGGTGACTGTGGAGGCCATTTGAGTACAGTGAACTCATTGTCATGTTCAAGAAACCAGTCTGAGATGATTCCAGCTTTATGACATGGCGCATTATCCTGCTGAAAGTAGCCATCAGATGTTGGGTACATTGTGGTCATAAAGGGATGGACATGGTCAGTAACAATACTCAGGTAGGATGTGGCGTTGCAACGATGCTCAATTGGTAACAAGGGGCCCAAAGAGTGCCAAGAAAATATTCCCCACACCATGACACCACCACCACCAGCCTGAACCGTTGATACTAGAGATGAGCGAACATACTCGTCCGAGCTTGATGCTCGATCGAGCATTAGCGTACTCGTAACTGCTCGTTGCTCGGACGAGTATTTCGCCCGCTCGAGAAAATGGCAGCTCCCGCCGTTTTGCTTTTTGGCGGCCAGAAACAGAGCCAATCACAAGCCAGGAGACTCTGCACTCCACCCAGCATGACGTGGTACCCTTACACGTAGATAGCAGTGGTTGGCTGGCCAGATCAGGTGACCCTGGGATAGACTAGCCGCTGCCCGCGCTGCTCGGATCATTCTCTGTCTGGATGCCGCTAGGGAGAGAGCTGCTGCTGCTCAGGGAAAGCGTTAGGGTGTTCTATTAGCTTACTGTTAGGCAGGAGTGATTCTAAAAGAACCCAACAGCCCTTCTTAGGGCTACAATAACGTTATATTTTTTATTTTTTTTTATTTGCAGCTAGTACCATATTGTGAGGAATTAGCAGGGGGACTTGCTACCGTTGTGTTTAGCTCTTAGTGACACACATATCCACCTCAAACACCAAAGTGGGAAAATTTATTAGGGGTTTGAGTAGAATTAGGCACAGTCTGCCAGTTTCTTTTTATTTTACGTTTATTTTTTTCATAACTCAGCGTCATCTCATCTGGCATAGTAGTGTGCTGTAATACTTGGCTAGAAAATAGCCATAGGAGAATACAAACGTCTTAATTACGCCTACAGTAGCGTTATATATATTTGATTTCTGGTTCATCTGCTGGTGGCTGTACTTGCTGCAGTGCATCTACTATCAAATTGGGAGCAATTTGGAGTCAGACTTGCGACCACTGTGTTTTAGTGACGCACATATCCATCGCAAAGACCGAAGTGGGAAAATTTATTAGGGCCCGGGGTTGTATTTCAATTAGGCACAGTCTGCCAGTTTCTTTTTATTTTACGTTTATTTTTTTCATAACTCAGCGTCATCTCATCTGGCATAGTAGTGTGCTGTAATACTTGGCTAGAAAATAGCCATAGGAGAATACAAACGGCTTAATTACGCCTACAGTAGCGTTATATATATTTGGTATCAATCAAGCTTTATTGAAAAAAAAGGGTAACAATAACAAAAAAGCGTTACAGTTGAATATATTTCTTGGTAAAGATATGATTAATCTTAAAGGTAAGTATAGTTTGGACAAGATAACAGTAAAACATTAAGATTCATCACAATTATCAATCTTGTAAGATAAACCTGAATGGGATGGGGGAGAGGAGAGAATGTGCAGGTGGGGGAGAGGGGTGGGGAATTTGTGTTCTAGTTTGTTGCGTAGGTCTATTTTTCGGTGTGTAGGTTAATTACTTTGTATTAATCAGATATGGTAAGGTATCTTGGGGAACTCATGAATGTAATCCATGGGGACCAGATATTTGAGTATTTGTCTTGGGTTTCTTTGTTTTCTATTCTGAGCTCTTCCATTTTCTGAAGATGTAATATCTCCTTAAACCAGTCAGTGATGGTCGGTCTTCTGTTTGTTTTCCAAAGTCTGGGTATCAGAGTACGTGCAGCTATTAAGAGAAAGTTCGTTAATGTATATTTGTTGTCCTTTCCTGACAAGTTGGATAAGGAGAGCAGTAGTCTGGATGGGTCATTGGGTATGATGTGTCCTGTCAGGTCAGAGATTATTTTGCAGATCGAGTCCCAAAAGGGTTGGATTATAGGACATTCCCACCAAATGTGCAGCATTGTTCCTGGAGCTCCTCTGCATCTCCAGCATTCGTTTGAGCATGTCGGGTAGATTTTAGCTAGTTTAGTTGGGACCCAGTACCACCTTGACATAATTTTATAATTTGTTTCTTGTGCCTTGGTGGAAATCGACGTCTTATGCGTCTGATAGAAGGCCTTGTCCCAATTTACCGAGGTGAAGCTTTGGCCTAGTTCTTCCTCCCAAGCTTTGATAAAGTGGGGGGGTTCGTCCGCCCATTTGTCTAGGATAAGGCTATATATTTTTGAAATTGTGTGTGTGATGGGAGTTGGAGAGATACAAAGGTCTTCGAATGGTGTTAGTTTTCTATGTAGGTTTAGTTTGATTTTGGATTTGTGGTAGAAATTGGAGAGCTGCCTATAATCCCATTGGGTCTTTTGGTTACCTGGAGTATTTTTGGTAAGTTCATCCATGGTCTTAAGTGAGGTTGAGTCTAGGAAGCTCTTGAATCTCAGGGGGTTATTATCCTCTCTGAAGGGAAGAAGGAACTCCTTGTTGTTCCCCGGTGGAAAGTCTAAATTATCTGTTATAGGGGTAAGTGGGCCGTTGCTTTCGAAGAGCTTTGATGTGTCCGGGGGTTTATTCAGTGTTTTCAGAGTCTGGGCTGTTATGAATGGGAGAGCATTTAAACGATGTGGTAGTGAGATTGCACTTGGTGACCATGGGAGGCCCTGCAGAGGCCATTGATATATTTGTTCCTCCAATTGAATCCAAGGCTTTGATTTGTGATGATGTAAGTCGAGTATTCTCGCTAGGTTTGCTGCGTAGAAATAGCCTTTTAAGTCTGGTAGTCCCAGGCCACCCTGCGATTTCCTACGTATTAAAACATTTTTGGCTACTCTAGAGGAGGAGGGAGACCATATGAAGTGGTTTATTGCTGAAGTTAGTTTATTGAAAAAGGTCTTTGGAAGTGAGAGAGGAATCGTTTGAAATAAATATAGTATCTTTGGTAGTAATGACATTTTGATACAGTTTACTCTTCCTAGCCATGAGATTTTTTTTTTCCCCCATTTTGTAAGGTCTGCTTGTGTTGCTGCAAGTAAGTTTTTGTAATTGTGTTGGAATATTGTCTCAGTGTTTGCGGTGATTTGTACCCCTAGATATGTAAAAGATTCTTTTTTCCAGATGAATTGGAACTTATTTTGGAGTGTTTTGAGAGTCTGATCACTCAAGTTGATGCCCATTGCTGTGCATTTGGATAAGTTGATTTTGTGGTTGCTGTAGAACCCGAATGTTTGAAGTGTCTCCATTAATTTTGGTAGTGTTTTCTCTGGGTTGGATAGGTATATCAATACATCGTCTGCATAGGCTGAGCAAACGTATGAGGTATTTCCAATTTTAATCCCTGTTATTTCGGGGTTACTTCTTATTGCGATAAGGAGGTGTTCGATGACCAGCGCGTAGAGTAGGGGTGATAAGGGGCATCCCTGTCTGGTCCCGTTATTTATTGTGAAGGGGGCCGAGTATGAGCCGTTAATTTTGATTTGGGCTTTAGGGGTATTGTATAACGCTGAAATTTTATTGATCATGTTGTGTCCTAGTCCTATTTGTTTTAGCGTCTCCCTGAGAAATCCCCAATCCACCCGATCAAATGCCTTTTCAGCATCTAATGCGAGGGTGAGAAAAGGCATAGCAGATTTGTTAGCATGGTGGATGAGTGAAAAAGTTTTCAGAGTATTGTCTCTAGCTTCCCTATTAGGGATAAAGCCCACCTGGTCTGGGTGGACAAGAGACTACATTAGTGGGGAGAGGCGTTTTGCAATTAATTTGGCGAATATTTTGGCGTCCGAGTTTATTAATGAAATGGGTCTGTAGCTTTGACAGAGTAACGGGTCTTTTCCTTCTTTTGGGATTACGGTGATGTGGGCATGTAGGAAAGCTTGTGGGAATTGGGTTGAGTCTGATACTGAATTAAATGTTTTGAGTAAAGGTGGAGTGAGTTCTTCCATTAGTGTTTTATAAAATATTGCAGTGTATCCATCTGGTCCCGGGCTCTTACCGTTCGGAAGGGATTTTATGACTAGGTTTAGTTCCTCTGTGGTGAAAGGGGCTTCTAATTGTTCCTCGATTGCTTTAGTTATGGTAGGTAGGGGTGTATCTTTTATGTATTGTGTCAGAGTTTTAGGAATTGACGGGGGTGTGAATGTTGTTGCGGGATTTGGTAAATTATAGAGGTTTTTATAATATTCGACGAAAGAACAAGCTATCTCTTCAGATTTATGGACTGTTTGTCCTGCTTTCGTTTTTATGGCGGAGATATAAGAGGCAGCTTTTTTGTCCCGGAGGGCTCTTGCTAGGAATTTACCTGGTTTATTGCTCCAGAGATAACATGTCTTTGCGCAGATTTGTTGAATTCTTTTTTGTTTGGTTTCTAGAATTGTGCTAATTTCGTGCCTAATTAATGTGAGTTCCCTTTGGGTAGATAATAGTTGAGACTGCTTGTGTTTATTTTCGAGGGACTGGAGTTTGTTTAATAATGTCTGTAATTTGAGTTCTGCTTTTCTTTTTATGCGTGATCCATGTTTGATCAAGATTCCTCTAAGGGATCCTTTCAATGTCTCCCAATGAATCGTGGGCGAAGATTTATCCTGTTTGTGATCTTTATTGAATTTGTCTACCTCTTGTTTGAGTTCAGCGAGGCAGTCTGGGTTTTTTAGAAGACTTTCATTTAGTCTCCAGTTGTATGAAGATCGTTTTTGTTGTGGTAAGCTGAGGGAGCAAAAAACTGGTGCATGGTCCGAGAGATAGATTGATCCTATTTTGGAGGTTTGAGTTATGGATAATAAGTTGTGGTGTATGAAAATGTAGTCCAATCTACTGTAGGAGTTATGTGGGTTTGAAAAGAAAGTGTAGTCTTTGGTATCTGGGTTTAGTATTCTCCATATATCGCATAGTTGCATTTTTTGCAACTCTTTTCTTATTTTGTTTAGTTTATTATAGGAGATAGCGGATTTCCCGGTGGAGGTATCGATAATTGGATTGATTGCTGTGTTAAAATCTCCTGTCAGGATTAGGGAGCCCCTCGAGAACGCACATAGGTCGTCTAATACATTTGTTAGGAAGTTTGCTTGGTCGGAGTTTGGGGAATATATGTTTGCCAAAGTGAATAGGGAGCCCTGCACTTCGAATTTTAAGAACATGTATCTTGCTTTGTCATCCCTTTTAATCTCAATTATTTTACTATGGATATTTTTGTGAATAAAGATCGAAACTCCTTTTGATTTTCCTTCAGGATTTGTGCAGTGGAGGGCTGTTGGAAAATACCTATTTTTGAAGTTTGGGACATGGTTTGTTTTAAAATGTGTTTCTTGAATGCACAAGATGTGCACTTTTTGCCTGTGCATTGAGTAAAGGATTTGAGACCTTTTTTCTGGCTGGTTAAGACCTTTAGCATTTAGGGTTGCTATTTTTAACGTGGAAGACATTGTTGAACTTGTCTATTTGTTATGCTAAGTTTGACTATAGAAAGATTTGGTGTTGCGTCTAGGATCGGAGGAAGGGTAGGTGGGGGTAAAAGTTTTAGGGTACCGGTCTGTTGTCAACAGTAAAACCGGGCTGTATCTGTATGTTTGTGCACTTAAGCAAGTATGATACCGTAATATCTTATTACGGTACGTCCTATTGGGGGTGTTGAGTTTTGAGTATGGTAATAGTTAGTCTATTTTTACTTTCTACTGTGTTTCTGTGTGTACGGAGATGGAAAGTCCGTTTGGGCCTGTGTGTGATAAATGACTTATGTTGTTTGTGTTGTGGGGTAATGTCTTAGTATGTTTATGTGACTAGTTCAGGTGCAGGGGAGTGCTTAAAATCATGGCGGCCTAGCAGATCCTGTTTTTATTTTGTAACTGGGTCTATGGCCCGGAGGCCTGAATTCTGTGGGGTGTTCTGTGTGGGGAACTGCGAGGTCGCCCTGGGCAGTTGTGTAGCTTAATTCTTTTGCACAATCTGCTGGTATATAGATCTTTTATACATTTTTAACATTAACAGTTAACATAACTTTTTGTCTTGAGACTGTCCAAATGTCTGGGTAAGGTTTTGGAACAGTTCTTGCTCATGACGACCCGGCAGATCCTGTTTATATTTTGTAACTGGGTCTATGGCCATAAGCCTGAATTCTGTGGGGTGTTCTGTGTGGGATACTGCGAGGTCGCCTTAGGCAGTTGTGTAGTTTAATTCTTCTGTGCAATCTATTAATATACAGTTCTTGCATACATTTTAACATTAATAGGTAACATAACCTTTTGTCTTGATATTATCCAGCTGTCTGGGTAAGGTTTTAGGGCAAATCTTTCCCCTGACAACCTAGCAGATCTTGGTTATATTTTGTATCTGAATCTATGGCCATGAGGCCTGAGTTCTGTAGGGTGCTCTGTGTGGGATACTGCGAGGTCGCCCAGGGGAGTTGTGTAGCTTAATTCTTTTAGACAACCTGCTGATGTATAAATCTTGCATACATTTTGACATTAACAGTTAACTTAACCTTTTGTCTTGAGACTGTCCAAATGTCTGGGTAAAGTTTTGGAACAGTTCTTGCTCATGGTGACCTGGCAGATCCTGTTTGTGTTTTGTGGATCTGTCCAGAGTTGGAGGCTCTGGGTTCTGTGGAATGTTGCGTGTGGGATACTGCCAAGTCACCCTAAGCATCTATGCGGCAAAACAGTTTTAATCAAATTATTAAAATGTAATATTTTCAAACATTTTTAACGGAGGTGATTAAGGTAATTAAAGAAGAGAAGAGAAGAGTAAGAAATAAGAAACCATGACCTGAGAGCATCGTGTTTCCTGTACCAAGTAGAAGAAAGTCTCAGGGTTCTTGTGATCTTTCGTCTTGAGACTGTCTCCTCAGTGTTCTTTGTCTTTGCGGTCGGGGTGTGTTGATCCTGGAGTTGGGATTTTCATTCCAGGAGGTTGTTCTAGTTGCTTGTCTCGGACCTTGATCATGGAAAGGATCGTCCCAGTCAGGCAGTGTGATTGGGGGGAGGTTGAGTTCCTCTAAGAACGTTGTTAGCTCTTCTGGGTGAGTTAGTGTCATTTGCTTATTACCACTTTTCACATGGAGGGCGAAGGGGAATCCCCATCTATAGATGATGTTTCTGCTTTGCAGTATTGAAAGAAGCGGTCGTAATATTGCTCTTTGTCTTAATGTTCTTCTTGAAAGGTCTGGAAATAGTGAAATTCTGGCTCCATCAAAGTCAATTTCTCCTTTAATGCGTGCTTTGGACATTATTTGCTCCTTAAGATTGTAATGATGAATCCGGCATATTATGTCACGTGGTTTCGTCGGGTCTGTGCTTTTTGCTCTCAGTGCTCTGTGAGCCCTGTCAATTTCTATGGTAGTATCAATTGGGCGTTCCAGTAGGATATTGAATATTCCTGTAAGGGTAGGTATTATATCTGGAGCATGCGTTGCTTCTGGAAGGCCTCTGATTCTTATGTTATTTCTTCTATTCCTGTTTTCTAAATCATCTATTTGGGCCGCTAGATGGCGCTGTTGGCTCTCTTGAGAGTTGGCTGTAGCTTGTAAGTTTAGTAATGTTGATGAGACTTCAGATTTGAAGGTTTCTAGTTCTTCAACTCTGTCTTGAAGAAGAGAGATATCAGTTTGTACTTTTTGTAAATCCTGTCTCCATGCACCTTTTAGCTCAGTTGCCATACTTTCCATGTCTTTTTTAGATGGTAGTAACGCCAGAAGAGCTTGGAGTTCAGGGTGATCCCTTAAGGCTAAAGCTGCTTCTTCTGGTGGAGGTAAATTTGAGAGGTTGTTAGGTTGTGAGTTATGCGAGGTAGAAGGACCCTGTACTTTTTGAGAGGCGCATGGAGCACTCTGTGGGCTAGCGCCTTTGTTTTCTCTTGCAACGATATGGGGCAGTAGTTGCTTATCAGAGCCCTCAGGGTGCATAGGCTCTGGAGACCCAAACAGCGTGCGCTTGGATGGAGGGCTGTTGTTTGCCCCAGGTTTGGAGCTCATATCTTTTTTAATGTTGCTGCCACGCTCCTGGTGTTTCTGTGGAGGAGCCATTTCGTTTTGACTCCTCTCAATCGGAGTATTATTTATGCTGGGGGGGTTTTTGTTCTTGCGTTGCCCTCTTCTGGTGGTGGAGGGTTCCTGCCCCGGTTTCTGTGTGGCTAGTGGGGTGGTCGGGGTATTTTCTTTACCCAGGGGCGAACCGGAGGTTCGGGACTCACCCTTTGGCTGGTTCTCTCTGCCTCTTCTCAAACAGGGTTCCGGTGGAGAGGAGTCCGTTGTAGCGCGCGCCCTGCTGCCGGCGCGCCTCCGACCGCGTGCTGCGATCTGGCGCGAGAGACTCCCGGAGGACGGGGAGCGATCCTGAAGCGGCCGGAAGAAATTGTAGATCGGCGTTCCTTCGGTGGGGCGATCCTGGACTCTCTTGGAGCTTCTTCTGGTGCCGGATTTCCCCATGCAGCGAGCGGTAAGTACCCCTTCTTGTTCGGCCCGGAGCGGAGCTCACTCACACGCGTCTGCTCAGCATGGCGGTTGGACACGCCCCCCTGTGCGTTATATATATTTGATTTCTGGTTGATCTGCTGGTGGCTGTACTTGCTGCAGTGCATCTACTATCAAATTGGGAGCAATTTGGAGTCAGACTTGCGACCACTGTGTTTTAGTGACGCACATATCCATCGCAAAGACCGAAGTGGGAAAATGTATTAGGGCCCGGGGTTGTATTTCAATTAGGCACAGTCTGCCAGTTTCTTTTTATTTTACGTTTATTTTTTTCATAACTCAGCGTCATCTCATCTGGCATAGTAGTGTGCTGTAATACTTGGCTAGAAAATAGCCATAGGAGAATACAAACGGCTTACTTACGCCTACAGTAGCGTTATATATATTTGATTTCTGGTTGATCTGCTGGTGGCTGTACTTGCTGCAGTGCATCTACTATCAAATTGGGAGCAATTTGGAGTCAGACTTGCGACCACTGTGTTTTAGTGACGCACATATCCATCGCAAAGACCGAAGTGGGAAAATTTATTAGGGCCCGGGGTTGTATTTCAATTAGGCACAGTCTGCCAGTTTCTTTTTATTTTACGTTTATTTTTTTCATAACTCAGCGTCATCTCATCTGGCATAGTAGTGTGCTGTAATACTTGGCTAGAAAATAGCCATAGGAGAATACAAACGGCTTACTTACGCCTACAGTAGCGTTATATATATTTGATTTCTGGTTGATCTGCTGGTGGCTGTACTTGCTGCAGTGCATCTACTATCAAATTGGGAGCAATTTGGAGTCAGACTTGCGACCACTGTGTTTTAGTGACGCACATATCCATCGCAAAGACCGAAGTGGGAAAATTTATTAGGGCCCGGGGTTGTATTTCAATTAGGCACAGTCTGCTATTTCCTTTTTTATTTTACGTTTATTTTTTTCATAACTCAGCGTCATCTCATCTGGCATAGTAGTGTGCTGTAATACTTGGCTAGAAAATAGCCATAGCAATAGGATAGCATCGTTTGGTTTTAAAAACTAAAAAACACAAAAAAAAAACAAAAAAAAAAAAAAAGTTGAAAAAAAATACAAGTTATAACTCTCATTTTCAAAATGTTTAACCCGAGGGCTAGGGGTAGAGGACGAGGGCGGGGAAGTGGGCGTCCAACTACTGCAGGGGTCAGAGGCCGTGGTCCTGGGCGGGGTGAGACACCACCTGCTTATGAGGGAGCAGGGGAACGCCGCAGAGCTACACTCCCTAGGTTCATGTCTGAAGTTACTGGGAATCGTGGTAGAGCACTGTTGAGGCCAGAACAGTGCGAACAGGTGATGTCGTGGATTGCCGACAATGCTTCGAGCAATTTGTCCACCAGTCAGTCTTCCACGCAGTCCACCCATGTCACCGAAATCGGCACTCCTCCAGCTCCTGCACCTCAGCCTCCTCCCCCCCAGTCTGCACCCTCCCAGCAAAATTTGCCATTTGAACCGGCATACTCTGAGGAACTGTTTTCTGGACCCTTCCCACAGTCACAAACCACTTGTCCGGTTGCTGATTGCTGGGCAATTTTCCGATGCCCAGGTTTTCCACCAGTCGCAGTCTGTGGGTGATGATGACCTTGTTGACGTAGTGGAAGAAGTGTGTAAAGAGGTGTCCGACGATGAGGAGACACGGTTGTCAGACAGTGGGGAAGTTGTTGTCAGGGCAGGAAGTCCGAGGGGGGAGCAGACTGAGGGATCGGAGGATGATGAGGTGACAGACCCAAGCTGGGTTGAGAGGCCGGGTGAACACAGTGCTTCTGAGACGGAGGAGAGTCCTCGACCAGAACAGGTTGGAAGAGGCAGTGGTGGGGCCAGACAGAGAGGCAGGGCCAGAGCTGGTGCATCAGCGCCAAATGTGTCAACTAGTGAAGCTCCCGTGGCGAGGGCTCCTGCGGCGAGGGCTAGATTTTCAGAAGTCTGGAGGTTCTTTAAGGAAACACCGGATGACCGACGGACTGTGGTGTGCCACATTTGCCAAACCAGGATCAGCAGGGGTTCCACCACTACTAGCTTAACTACCACCAGTATGCGCAGGCATATGAATGCTAAACACCCCACTCAGTGGCAACAAGCGCGTTCACCTCCGGCCGTGCACACCACTGCTCCTTCCCCTGTGTCAGCTGATAGTCAGCCCCCTGCCCAGGACCCTGCCACAAAAACCCCATCGTCACCTCCACGATCCTCCACAGCATCCACCAGCGTTCAGCTCTCCATACCCCAGACGCTGGAGCGGAAACGCAAATATAGTGCAACCCACCCGCACGCCCAAGCCCTTAATGTGCACATCTCCAGATTGCTAAGCCTGGAGATGCTGCCCTATAGGCTAGTAGAGACCGAGGCCTTTCGCAGCCTCATGGCGGCGGCCGCCCCTCGGTATTCGGTCCCCAGCCGCCACTACTTTTCCCGATGTGCCGTCCCAGCCCTGCACCAGCACGTGTCAGACAACATAATCCGTGCCCTGACCAACGCCGTTTCTGACAAGGTCCACCTGACCACGGACACGTGGACGAGTGCTGCCGGGCAGGGCCACTATATATCTCTGACGGCACATTGGGTTAACTTGGTGGAGGCTGGGACCGAGTGTGACCCTGCGGCTGGTCATATACTGCCGACGCCGAGGATTGCGGGGCCTACCTCGGTCCAGGTGTTTGAGGCCTACTATGCCTCCTCCTCCTCCCACCCCTCCTCCACCTCCTCCTCCGAACGACCATCCGTGGGCATGGCGCCATCAGTCGGTAGCTCTAGGCACAGCAGCAGTGCCGTCGCTAAGCGACAGCAGGCAGTGCTCAAACTGCTGAGCCTAGGCGATAAAAGGCACACCGCCCAAGAACTATTACAGGGCATCACGGCGCAGACTGATCTGTGGCTGGCACCGCTGAACCTGAAGCCAGGCATGGTTGTGTGTGACAATGGCCGTAACCTGGTGGCGGCTCTGCAACTCGGCAGACTGACACATGTGCCATGCCTGGCCCATGTGTTAAATCTGATAGTTCAGCGTTTCCTCAAGACATACCCCAATCTGTCTGATTTGCTCACGAAGGTGCGCCGCATCTGTGCGCATTTCAAGAAGTCCAGCACAGATGCTGCCACTCTCAGGGCAGCGCAGCGCCGCCTCCAACTGCCCGCTCACCGACTGTTGTGCGACGTGCCCACGAGGTGGAATTCAACACTGACCATGTTATCCAGAGTTTACCAGCAGCGCCGAGCGATTGTAGACTGCCAGATGTCAACTTCCACCAGAACTGGTAGTCAGGTCAGTCAGCTTCCTCAAGTCTACAATGAGGAGTGGACGTGGATGTCTGATATCTGTCAGGTGCTGAGTAACTTTGAGGAGTCAACACAGATGGTCAGTGGCGATGCCGCCATCATCAGCCTCACCATCCCGCTGCTTGGCCTGTTGAAAAACTCTCTGGTCAGCATGAAGTCGGAAGCTTTGCGCTCCTCACAAGAGACAGGGGAAGAAGATTCCCTTGTTGATAGCCAAAGCACCCTTAGGTCTGTTTCTCAGCGCATATCGGAGGAGGTGGAGGTGGAGGAGGATGAGGAGGAAGAGGAGGAGAATGTTGGCGAGACACAAGAGGGGACCATTGTTGAGTCCTACACTGTTGAGCGTGTATGGGCAGAAGAAGAGGAGTTGGAGGAGTTGGAGGAGGAGGAAATGGACAGTCAGGCCAGTGAGGGGAGTGAATTCTTACGCGTTGGTACTCTGGCGCATATGGCAGATTTCATGCTAGGCTGCCTATCCCGTGACCCTCGCGTTCAAAGAATTTATTCCAGCACCGATTACTGGGTGTTCACTCTCCTGGACCCACGGTACAAGCAAAATCTTTCCACTCTCATCCCTGGAGAGGAAAGGAGTGTGAGAATGCATGAATACCAGCAGGCCCTGGTGCACAAGCTGAAACACTATTTCCCTTCTGACAGCGCTAGCGGCAGAGTGCGTAGTTCTGCGGGACAAGTAGCGAGGGAGAGTAGGCGAGCAGGCAGCTTGTCCAGCACTGGCAAGGGTACGCTTTACAAGGCTTTTGCCAGCTTTATGTCACCCCAGCAAGACACTGTCACCTGTCCCCAGTCTCGGCAGAGTAGGGCTGATCTTTACAGAAAGATGGTGAGGGAGTACGTAGCTGACCATACCATCGTCCTAAATGATCACACAGCTCCCTACAACTACTGGGTTTCAAAGCTGGACATGTGGCACGAACTGGCGCTCTACGCCTTGGAGGTTCTTGCCTGCCCTGCCGCTAGCGTCTTGTCAGAGCGGGTTTTCAGTGCAGCTGGTGGCATCATCACCGATAAGCGTACACGCCTGTCGACTGACAGCGCTGACAGGCTGACGCTTATCAAGATGAATAAAGCATGGATTTCTCCTAATTTCAAATCTCCAGCAGGTGAAGGAAGCTCAACCTGAATAATTTATCCACTCCTCCTCCTCCTCATTTTCCTCCTTCTCCTCCTCTTTCTACAGTAAAGCAGAGGAAACTGGCTGTTTTTTGACAGGGCCCACTGGCTCTAGGTATAGTACTTTATGCATTTAATTTTTCTGGAGGGCCACCGACACGGTCCTCTGTTTTAAACAATTTTTGGGAGTGCCACATACAGGCACTCAATCTATTCAATTTTTCTGGAGGGCCACCTTTCCGGTCCTCTGTTTTAAACAATTTTTTGGGACTGCCACATACAGGCACTCAATCTATTCCATTTTTCTGGAGGGCCACCTACCTGCTCCTCTGGTTTGAAAAATTTTTTGGACTGCCACATACAGGCACTCAATCTATTCCATTTTTCTGGAGGGCCACCTACCTGCTCCTCTGGTTTAAAAACTTTTTTGGACTGCCACATACAGGCACTCAATCTATTCCATTTTTCTGGAGGGCCACCTACCTGCTCCTCTGGTTTGAAAAATTTTTTGGACTGCCAAATACAGGCACTCAATCTATTCCATTTTTCTGGAGGGCCACCTACCTGCTCCTCTGGTTTGAAAAATTTTTTGGACTGTCACATACAGGCACTATCCAAATTGAATTGTCTCCATAGCAGCCTCCACACGTTGTCTCCATTGCTACCTCCAAAAGTCGTCCATATAGCTGCCTCCATACATCGTCCCTTTATCAAACGAGGTTTGTCAGGCCGAAATTTGGGTTGTTTTCATGGATTCCACATCAAAGTTGTTAACTTTGTCGCCACCCTGCTGTGTTATCCACAAAATACACTGGCAAACTTTTACCATTTACGGATATTATTTCAGCGCTTCTTGCGCATCTGTTTACATTCCCCTCACCCGCCATATCCTAAACTTATAAGAACGCTACTACACTTGATCTTATACAAAAGGTTCTTAGAAGTGCTGTTTGGGGAGTAGCCTAGAGACAGGGGCTTGGATTGGCGAAAGCTCGCCTAGCAGCGGAGCGCCAGCTCCATGCGCATCATGCGCTTCTTGCGCATCTGTTTACATTCCCCTCACCCGCCATATCCTAAACTTATAAGAACGCTACTACACTTGATCTTATACAAAAGGTTCTTAGAAGTGCTGTTTGGGGAGTAGCCTAGAGACAGGGGCTTGGATTGGCGAAAGCTCGCCTAGCAGCGGAGCGCCAGCTCCATGCGCATCATGCGCTTCTTGCGCATCTGTTTACATTCCCCTCACCCGCCATATCCCAAACTTATAAGAACGCTACTACACTTAACTTGGTGCAGGCTGGGACCGAGTCTGACCCTGGGGCTGGTCATATACTGCCGACGCAGAGGATTGCGGGGCCTACCTCGGTCCAGGTCTCAAAGGCCTACTATACCTCCAAATCCTCCCACCCCTCCTCCACCTCCTCCTCCTCCGAATTACCATCCGTGGGCATGGCGCCATCAGTCGGTAGCTCTAGGCACAGCAGCAGTGCCGTTGCTAAGCGACAGCAGGCGGTGCTCAAACTGCTGAGCCTAGGTGATAAAAGGCACACCGCCCAAGAGCTATTGCAGGGCATTCCACATCAAACTTGTTAACTTTGTCGCCACCCTGCTGTGTAAGCCACAAAATATACTGGAAAACTTTTTTCATTTACGGATATTATTTCAGCGCTTCTTGCGCAGATGTTTACATTCCCCTCACCCGCCATATCCCAAACTTATAAGAACGCTACTACACTTGATCTTATCCGAAAGGTTCTTAGAAGTGCTGTTTGGGGAGTAGCCTAGAGACAGGGGCTTGGATTGGCGAAAGCTCGCCTGGCAGCGGAGCGCCAGCTCCATGCCAAGAACCAACTAACATAGTTTTAACTGCAGTACCTTTAATCTACTACTAGTTCACTGCCTCCATACATCGTCCCCTTATCAAACGAGCTGTGTCAGGCAGAATTTTGGATTGTTTTCATGGCTTCCATGTTAACTTTGTCGCCACCCTGCTGTGTAATCCACAAAATATACTGGCAAACTTTTATCATGTACCAATATTATTTGAGCGCTTCTTGCTCACCTTCTTTGGTTCCTCTCTGCTACCCATTGGTTTGAAGCCTGAGTCCATTTAGGGTATGTCGCCATGCCACTCTCTAGCCTTCCGCTGCTGCCGCTGCCTCTGCATGCCGTCCCCTATAGTGTCAGGGTCAATTATTGGATGTTTTAGATGCTATCTAGCTTCATTCTGTCACTCTGTCATGGCCATGCTGTTGCCCATAATTTTGGCATAATGGTGCGATTAAACAGCCTCAGAGGCATCCATGCATGCTGCCCCTGCTGTTTCCTGTCCATTTCCGTGGTGTTTCCATCCTTTTCTGAGGTTCCCAGGTGTTTGGCCAAGCTTCCCTGTGCAGAGCCTTGGTCCCCTTGAAAAATGCTCGAGTCTCCCATTGACTTCAATGGGGCTCGTTACTCGAAACGAGCACTCGAGCATCGGGAAAAGTTCGTCTCGAATAACGAGTACCCGAGCATTTTAGTGCTCGCTCATCTCTAGTTGATACAAGGCAGGATGGATCCATGCTTTCATGTTGTTGACGCCAAATTCTGACCCTACCATCCGAATGTCGCAGCAGAAATCGAGACTCATCAGACCAGGCAACCTTTTTTCAATCTTCTACTGTCCAATTTCGATGAGCTTGTGCAAATTGTAGCCTCAGTTTCCTGTTCTTAGCTGAAAGGAGTGGCACCCGGTGTGGTCTTCTGCTGCTGTAGCCCATCTGCCTCAAAGTTCGACGTACTGTGCGTTCAGAGATGCTCTTCTGCCTACCTTGGTTGTAATGGGTGGCGATTTGAGTCACTGTTGCCTTTCTATCAGCTCAAACCAGTCTGCCCATTCTCCTCTGACCTCTGGCATCAACAAGGCATTTCCGCCCACAGAACTGCCGCTCACTGGATGTTTTTTCTTTTTCGGACCATTCTCTGTAAACCCTAGAGATGGTTATGCGTGAAAATCCCAGTAGATCAGCAGTTTCTAAAATACTCAGACCAGGCCTTCTGGCACCAACAACCATGCCACGTTCAAAGGCACTCAAATCACCTTTCTTCCCCATACTGATGCTCGGTTTGAACTGCAGGAGATTGTCTTGACCATGTCTACATGCATAAATGCACTGAGTTGCCGCCATGTGATTGGCTGATTGGAAATTAAGTGGTTAACGAGCAGTTGGACAGGTGTACCTAATAAAGTTGCCAGTGAGTGTATATTGCTAGACAACAGTCCCCTATAAAGCTCATGAACAAGCTCTATAACTGCTGCTGCAAAGAAGAAATGTCTGTATTTACACAGACTGTTTAATGCAATGTTCACTATAACCTTTCACCACTGCAGAAAAAATCTACTAAACACATAAGTGTGTCCAACGTTTACATGTATAAGACAGTCCTGCCCTCTTGTGTTAATGTTGGGGCATGGCATCAAGAATAATTAAGATCCCACATTATATTTCTATGGAAGTTAATTTCAGTACAGTAGAAATAATAAATCAATTATCATCATTACAAGTAGGCCATAATATCTAGGTGGGCCATTCACATAACAGCAGATTAATAACATAAATGTTTTGTTACCCATCCTTCCTTCTAAAATCAACTTTAAAGGGAACCTGTCACCAGGGATCATTTTCACTTCCATATCATTTCCTCTCTGACTTTTCTAAGCATTTGCATTACAATATAATTGTGTGTTATAACTTACCTTGCACCCTGACAGAATCCTCTGTGTATTCCCAGGCGTTGGGCTTTGATATTCATTTCAAAAAACAACATGTACCTCCTCAGATCTTGGCCCCAACCTTTGTGCTCCTCCCTCCTGCTCCTACACAGAGCTCACGGCATTTGAGAGCTGACATCAGTGGGACAGGGAGGAGCTTTACAGGAGCACAAATGTGGGGGCAGCCTGCAGTACACGTGTTGTTTTTGGAAATGCATCCAAACCAAAGCCCTACCCCTATGATTACACAGAGGATTCTGTCTGGATGAAAGGTAACATTTGCCATTTTCAAAATTCGAAGTTATCTCATTTTCAGATTGCTGAATAATATTTCTGCTTTACGTTTTCATAATTTTTGAAGTGCCTGGAAAATTTATTTTGTGGATTTCAAATCAAACATCGGTTTTCCTTATTTTCAAGGAGATTTCAGAATTGTCTTTCTTGCGGATCATTACTGATTTTAATGAAATCTAAAATATATAATATTAGAGACCCCCTATATAACAACCCATTTTCAAATCTGCACCCCTCAAACTATCAGAAACAGCTTTTAGAAAGATGTTAACCCATTCACATTTTCATAGTAATGAAAATGGAGGTGAAATTTAGAATGGTCCGATTTTGTCGGTAATATGTTCATTAATCCCTAAAGTTTAGACATTCACAAAAGATAAAAAGAGAAAATCTTAAAATTTGCTATGCAATTTCTCCCGATTGAGATATTCCACATGTGGACGTTAGTTGTTGTAGGGGCGTGTAGCAAGGAACAGAAGGGAAGGAGGGCCATGCATCAGCCAGTTTTACCTTATAGAATTTAGTGGTTTTTAGTTGATTCATAGCACATTTTTTCAGTTATAAAATATTTTTGTTTTTCCATTAATATTGCCATGTATGGGCTTATTATTTGCATGATGAGATAAACCTTTCAGGGACACTATTTTGGGGGAAGCTATGCCCTATTGCTGAAAATTTATTGACTCTTTTTGTGTGTGGGGGTTGTAGAAAAAACATCAATTCTGTAATAGATTTTTGACTTTTTTTTTTGGTGTTCATCATATATCCTTAGTAATATGTTAGATTTATTCAATGGGTCAGTATGATTATCACAATACCAAATTTCTATATTTGCTCACTTTTTACTAATTTTGTATAATAAAACCTAATCTAATGTATGCAGGATATTAGCACAGTCAGCTGCATAGGCTGACACATTGGGGCACATTTCCTAAGGGCTTTGCGCCAGTTTTCTGTGGAACTTTGCACATTCTTTTTGGTGTGAACTGCTTGCACAGGTACTTAGGAAGCATCTGCAGCACAATTGTGTCGCATGCAACCCTTTTGTTGCACAGCTACAAAATGGGGGGCGTTCTGGGGCGTTCCATGCACCAGATTTATCATGTTAGTAAATGTAAGGCCCCGTCTGTAAGAGGACCTTACAGGCATTGTCTATGGACAGCCCTGGGGTCAAACGCTGAGAGGGACGCCGATCGAGCAGGGAATCTCCCTGCAGACAATTAAATGCTGCGGACACGCAGACCATGACATTTAAAGAGTTAACACCCAGAGTGCAGAGCCGCAAAGTGGAACAGGAAGGGGTAAATTATGCTGATGAGGGTGATGACTCCTGTAACAGTGTGCAAGGAGCACTTCCCCCTCCCTCTCAGTGCAGAAACTTCCTCTGTCGCCATGAGATTATATCAGGCAGATGGAGGGGGAAAGTGGGAAACGCATAGTGGCGCGCTGTTAATGCTCCCAGCACTCTTGTGGCTCATTAACATAATTGTAAAAGTTTATTTTAGAAGTTAGGAGGCCATAGATTACAAATATAAGAAGATTACAGTCATGGTGCCTGGATCTATGAGTAAGTGCCCCGGTTGCCTGATTTTCATGGGAGTATACCCACATCACTCCACAGGATAAAACAGAATTATGTGGGGTTACTGTATCGGCCTTCCAAACTTACTGGTTTTCTACTGATCTGATCTGATTTTAGGGAAAAATTCTTATCTTCAAGTAAATCAGATGTTCAAGATAAGCTCTATTAACCACAGTACACAGGAGAGAGGACTGTTACCCAATTAATTGATTTTGGACAGACATGATTTGAACCTACAACCTCAACTTTCTTGAAAGCAATAATGTTACAGTGATCTTAACCACTAACCTATACTCTTACCTACTTTTTCCGATTTTTTCTGAAGCTTGTGGCGCTCTGGTTTTTTGCTTTGTGCCTAATTCATCTTTGAACTGTGCCTGCTGGCAGATATTGCCATATGATGTATCACTGATTTAAACCCTGATTTAACCCCTTACCGACATGTGACATAATACCATGTCGCATGCCGGGTGCAGGTGCATGGAGAGGGCTCACGGGCTGAGCTCTCTTCATAGCCGGTAAGTCTTTGCTGCATATTGCAGCAAAGGCTTACCGGTAACACCGGCGATCAGTGCAAGCATCAGTGCCGCCATCCTTCCAAGGATCGCCGCTTCTGAAAACCCGAGGCTACTTCGGGTTAACCTATTCATTACAATGTGCTATCAGCACATTATAGTGAATGAGGAGTAAAATCCACATATACATACACATATACATACACATACAGTACAGTAGTATGGCAGTATATGAGAGGATTGTACAGACAACATAGGGTTAAAGTACCCTAGAGAGTAGTAAAATAAAAATAAAAAAGTTAAAAAAAATTATAATAAAATAACCTAAAAACCCAAATTACCTTTCCCTAGAACTGATATAAGGGCCCAAATCGCGTTTTTCTGGCGGGTTACGCGAATTTTTCCATTTTGCGGCGATTTTCCCTGTATTGCCCCGGGATTTTGGCGCATGCAATTGAAATGTGGTGCATCGGCGCCGGCATGCACGCGACGGAAATTGGGGGCGTGGCTGTACGAAAACCTGACGGATTCGGAGAAACCGCCACATTTAAAAAAAAGTGTTGCTGGACACGCGCTTACCTGCACTCGGCCCAGCTTGGTGAAGTTCAGTGCATTCCAAGGAACTTCAGTGCTTCAGCGACACCTGGTGGACATCGGAGGAACTGCCTTAGTGAATCCCGGCAGAACCTGAATCCTCCGCTGGATCGCGAATGGACCGGGTAAGTAAATCTGCCCCATTAGGTATCGCCGTGTCCAAAAATGCCCGATCTATAAAAATATAATGACAGCTTTTCACTGCATTTAACCCCGAAACGGAAAATTGTGCCCAAAGTCAAAAATGCCACTTTTTTGCAATTTTAAAAAAAAATTACAAATCTATAAAAAGTAATCAAAAGATCGCACAATCCTAAAAATGATAACATTGTAAACGTCATCAAAATCCGCAAAAACAACACCTCCCAAAGCTCCGTTCACCAAAGTATAAAAAAGTTATTATTGCCAGAAGAAGGCAAATCCCCCCAAAAAATTTTGTACAGGAGGATTCAATTTTTTTAAATGTATGAAAACATTATAAAACCTATACAAATTTGGTATCCCTGTAATCGTACCGACCCAAAAAATAAAGTAGACATGTCATTTGGGGCATACAATGAAATCCGTAAAATCCAAAACCACAAGAATACGGCACAAATGCGTTTTTTTACCAATTTCACTGCATTTGGAATATTTTTCCCACTTCCCAGTAAATGGCATGGAATATTAAATACTACCATTTTGAAGTGAAGAAATTTGTTACGCAGAAAATAAGCCATCACATAGCTCTGTACATGGAAAAATAAAAAAGTTATAGATTTTTAAAGGTGGGGAGTGAAAAATTAAAGCGCAAAAACGAAAAAGGGCTGCAACGTTAAGGGGTTAAGCTATAAAAGTCACAAAACTGTGTAGCAAATGTGCGGCAGGTGCCAGGGCTAGAGCTGCTGGGGGGGGGGGGCCCACATGAGACTGGACTCATCCTTAGGGATGAGGGGGACTGTATCTAAAGAATCCATAGGGCGTGAGGGGGCTTTATATAAAATAACCATGAAGGGGCTGTTTGGTATGATAATCTAGCGAATACTGTTTTAGTTTCTGAATTTTCAATGCCGCCATGTGAGTTCACTGCAAAGGGGCCCACTGAGGCTTTGTCGCCCAGGGGTCGTCTGGAACCTGGAGCCGACCCTGTACACGCTGCAAATCTGCAGAAAAATCCAGTAACTCTATAATGTATATATGACAATCCCATACAGATATTGCAGGAAAAATTGGTTTCAGAATTGTCTTATCACAGATTTTTCATTTGTAGCAAATATGTGGAATTCAGACCTTACAACACAAAAATTACAATGCAAAAAACAATGCATTTTCTGCATCAGAATCTAGCTGGAAGCAGGATTTTTCTGGCAGCCATTAATAATAATAATAATAATAATAATAATAATAATAATAATAATAATGCCTTTATTTATATAGTGCACACCTACCAGTATGTTTTTGAAGTGTGGGAGGAAACCAGAGGACCTGGATGAAACCCAAGCACGGAGAGAACATACAAAGTGTTTGCAGATGTTGACCCTGCGGCTTGAACACAGGTCTCCAGTGCTGCAAGGCTGTAATGATATCCACTGAGCCACCGTACCGCCCTATTTCTGCTACGCTGGCATACACCTGAAAAATTCTTTTTTTTTTCATGGCATAGTATAGTTTTGGTATTGAGTATTGTGATACTAAACTACGTATTGTTATCAAATTTAAAATACTGGTATTGATGAAACCCTAGAGAGGAAACTGCTGTAATAAACTGTCACCATTTAACAGTTTTAGTTTTGATAAAGGTTCTGTATCTTGTTATATTACTGTTTTTATGCAGTGAACATTGCATCATTAAAAAAAACTAATTAAAGCCTAATAATAATAATTCCTTTAGTTATATAGTGCACACAGATTACGCAGCGCTGCACAGCCTAGACCATAAATAAATGTTTCAGATATGGTGAAGAAGAAATAGACAGGAAACTAATGTGCATGAGGGGCCACGATATGAGGGAGAGATGAGAGGCCACAATATGAGGAGGACATGTGAGTTGGCCACAATATGAGGGGGAGATAGCCTTTAATAAGAAGTCCTGCTTTATGCATCTCACCTTCAAAGCTACTTACCTTTATACTGGACCCCTTCCCCAACTGCTTGCTCCTTTTCATACTGTTTCCCCTTCCAGCAACTCCCCTTCATACTCTGCCCACAGCTGCTCCCCTTCATACTGCCCCACTCAGCAGCAACCTTTCATACTGTGGCCCTACAAGCAGCTCTCCTTCATACTGTTGCCCCTTGCAGCTCACCTTCATACTGTGTCGCACAGCAACTTACCTTTGTACTGCATCCCTCCCCCAACTGCTTGCTCCTCTTCATACTGGGTCGCCTTCTAGCATCTGCCCTTCATAAAGTGGCACCAAGCAACTCCCTTTCATACTCTGCCCCAGCAGCTTCATACGGTTCCCCATCCAGCTGCTCTCCTTCATACATTGCCCCCCAGCAGCTCACCTTCATAATAATAATTCCTTTATTTCTATAGCAAACTCAGATTACGCAGTGCTGCACAGAGCTTGCCAAATTGGTCCCTGTCCCCAATGGGGCTCAAAATCTACTCAACCTACCAGTATCTTTTGGAGTGTGGGAGGAAACCAGGGGACCCAGAGGAAACCCATGCAAACACAGAGAGAACATAGAAACTCATTGCAGATGTTCACCCTGGGACTTGAACCCCAGGGTGAATGCTAACCACTAAGCCACCGACCGTGCCACCCCACAATCACCGCCCGCCCCCCCCCCAAGCAGCTCGCCTTCATACAGTTTCCCATCCAGCTGCTCTCCTTCGTACTGCCCACTCGGCAGTTGCCCCACCCAGGCAACTGCCCTTCATATCCTGCCACCCAGCAGCTCCACTTCATACAGTGCTCCACTCAGCAGCTCCCCTTCATACCATGCCCCCTACTGGCAGCTCACTTTCATATGGTGCCCCCCAGGCAACTCCCCATCATACTCTGGCCCTCAGCAGCTCACCTTCATAGTGTGCCCCACTCAGCAGCTCACTTTCATACTGTGCCCCCTACCAGCAGCTCACCTTCATACAGTGCCCCACCCAGCATCAACCCTTTATACTGTGCCCCCTCAGCAGCAACCCTTTATACTGTGCCCCCTCAGCAGCAACCCTTTCTACTGTGCCCCCAGCAGCCCCTTTCATATTGTGCCCCCTTCCCCTTGCTCCTCTTCATACTATTTCCCCTTCCAGCAGCTCATCTTCATATTTATGCTAATGAGTCAGAAGAGCAATGGGCTGCATTACCAGAGCTTCTCCTTGCTCTGGTGTCACAGGGTAGAGGAGCAATTCCCCCTCTCACTTTGTGAGATCAGGCAGTTTTATTCTCCAAATGAACACTTTTTCCCCTCTGAACCTGTGCCAGAACATTGGAGCTTTTTTGCGTATATTCTTATTTACTGAATAATGTGCCACTGCTCGCTCATTAGGTAAACATGCTGTGTCCTTCCCTACACACACATGCACTCTATATGTGCAGAAGGGTCTGTAGTCCAACTACACAATTGTCAAACTAAAACAGTTTTCACTACAAGTTTCTATTTTTTGCTTCCACTGACTCTAAGTCACTGTAGTATCCAGAGTGAACTTAGTTTTCTGTTCCCTGCTTCATGATGTGAAAGGGCAGATTCTTAGCAAGCGTTCAAGAACACCCCCTTCCTCCTCCTCCTTCGACCCTGCAACAGGATGTACAAGCACAGCTTTCTTACAGTTCTCTAACAATCCTGCTGCAGGAATTGAAGGGGTGGAGGAAGGAATTTCCTTTAGTTTACTTTATTTCTTACTTCTAATTGCTATTCTTCCTGGAGAACTGACATTTTAGAAATGATAGGTGATATCCTTTATTATTTGTGACTGTGCAATGATTGGTGCTGCATGTTTCTAAAATGTTCACATTGGGGCACATTTATTAACTGTGCCGGAGTGTCTGTGTTTTTGGCGCACAAATTTTGCTAATTTTTAGTCTGTGATTTTAGATTGTGTCACCAGGGCTCAATAATTTGGTGCAGGGAAACAATATTGCTCAATTTGGGTGCAGCTTGGTATTCCTGGGACACCTATCCTGCACCTCTAGATTCCTAACACTTTTTTGGCACAATTTTTGGCACACAATTAGACGAGCTGAAAGCTGGTGTACCAAGTTCTATTTCACTTTCATGCATATGCAGACAGTTCAGAACCTTTTTGGTTGTGCGCTAACTCCTCAACCATTTGCCCCACAATCCAACATCCCAGTGTAAATTACTGCACAGTGCGTGCGCCAAAAACATAGACCCTTGATGTATGCCCCTGAAAGTGTCTGAAATGACTCTACACATTAATGAAGGTGTTATAGAACTTGGTGCTTTTTGTGGGTTTACGTGTTTGATACAAATTGAGCCTGAAAAAGGTTTTGGTAACCTAGAAATGTGGGGCAGAAAAAGCTGCAACTTAATTTAGAGACAAATTCATTAAAAGTTGTGAAAAAGAAGAAATTTGTGGCCACCACTTATTATATAGGTCACAGGCACATCAACAAAAAAATAGAGGCCCATGCCAAAAAATGGGTGCAAATAGCATAATACATGTGCCCCCCACCCCCCCCATCAGCTTAGGATAGGTCATCAATATCAGATCAGGACATGTGTTCCCGGCTGCCTCTGGCACCAAATTGATTCATTCTCTGTGTCGTGGCCAAGTTCGGTAACTTCCCATTCACTCAAAGAGGGCCTGTCAGGGCGATTTGGGACACTAAACTTCCCACAGATCCTGGCCTAATGCCCCAAATCGGCCTTTGGCAAGTCCCTCCGTGGGGCTATAAAAAAAACCTTTATACTTACCTAGAGATGAGTCACATTGAACACATTTCTCGTGCTTCTCGTAACTGGTGCATGCACAGTACAGCTGTGGAGGAGTACACCAGCTTCACTATGCGACCGGCCTGCATGGGGCGCTCCAGAACGAGGTAAGTATAAAAAATTTCTATTTTAATTGCTGGCACAAAGGTAATTGCTAAAGGGCGATTTGGGCCCCAAAATACCTGTGCATAAGGACCTGTGTGTGGTTTAGTTTCCCAAATCTCCCTGATAGGACATCTTTAATAGAAATGCTGCGGAAATCGTGTCCCAAGATACTTTAATAAAATACCAAGTAATCCATAATAAAGTGAACATTGTAACAAATATATTTATTTAGTATAAAATGTTTATTTATATATAAAATATATATTTTTTTTTAATCTTCCACTCTTACACACAGATTACTTGCTAGTTCTTGAAAAAAACTGTTCAGCTTCTGCTCATTTTCTGTGCATCTCCCAGCCAAAGTTAGTACCTGGTGAGGACTTTTTAACAATTCCTCTGTTACTGCTCCTGGAAATGCAATTTTGCCATTCCGCATCTCCATAGTCAATGGGATGTGCTTCTAAATAAAACACTGTCCACATATTCAGAAGAAGGACACAATACACAGTTCTAAGAAAAGCTGTTAGTGTTGTCATTTTATAGTGAAGATTGGAATATACTAAACAGACACGTTGGGTATGATCGTCTGTAGAAGTATGTTTTCATTTGACTGATCTGTGTGAAATATATTTTGTAGGGCATAAAATATTTAGCACATTTCCAGAATGTGGAATTTAATTATTTTATGTTGTAGCAATACTGAGCATAGGAATCCATTGTGGGAGTTACTTGCCAAATGTTTTTGGTGAACTTGTATAGAGATGTGCTCCAAAATGTTTTATAAAAACGTCATAACCTACGAGTAACAATGATGAACATCATCAGGGCAGCTTTTATGGACTCTGGGGTTTTTCCACAAAGGAAAGTTAGGCCCTGTCCACGGGATAGGGCCTAACTTGCTTATTAGTGGGGGTCTCAGTGCTGAGACCCCCGCAGATCGCAAAACATTTTTCTGTCAGATTAATGGAGCAGACGGTCGCGCATGACCGTTCTGCTCCATTAATCTCTATAGAGCTGACGGAGGTCTCAGCACTGAGACCCCCACCGATCAGCAAGTTAGGTCCTACACAGTAGATAGGGCCTAACTTTCCTTCATGGGCAAACCCCTTTAATGACTCATGATAGGATATATTATTAGGGCTAGTTTTAGTTGAGAAACTGTTGTAGGAATTCAGAGGACCTTTGCATCATATAAAACCAACGTTGGACTTGTCCACTGATGAGAAAGGGAATCCCGTGATTGGCCCTTGCACTTGCTGGACGCTCAGCCTATTATAGATATACTGCAGTGGGCCACAAGAATGGATTTTACTTGCCACTAAGCATCCCAGTTGGATACAGTATATAACTGTGATGCTTGGATTCCTTTCCCTTGGGCAGTGATAGGTCCAGGAAATACAGTGCTCACATGGTCCATGCCTCACAGACCATCCTCTTATAAGTGTTCAGGTAGGGACATATGGTCTGTAATCACTGTGGATAGTCTTTGAGTTTCTGCTGTAGTTTTAATCCCAGTTTTCGCATAACACATTATTTGCAGAGGTTGAATTCTGCACCCTGAATCCACAGAAATCATTGAAAGTCAGTTTTCACTATGAGTTTTTCGCAGCAATTGGATGGGATTTGTATAAATATCATCTACAGTACATTGATGGTGGTGTATGTAAATCACTGCAGGGATCCAGCCTTAGTGACTAATCCTATGCATAGGTCATTAATAAAAAAAACATTGTGGTTCCTTTTTTTTTCAAGTTGATTCTGGTCCAGGTTATTTGCCATCTAATTTTTTTCCAAACATTTGTTTTTACGGACGGGAATGAAATGCACGCCATCTGGACATCAGAATAAGTGATGTGGATGCAATACTGATACAACACGGATGGGTATTTTGCACATGTGAAACAGACACACCTTTAGGGCCCGGACCACATTTCGGAAGATGGGACTTGTATTGTATGTGTATTGCATGTGTATGATGTATTACTGTGATGAATGATTTAAGAGCGCAAAACTGTAATTATGGTCCACGGTTGTGTGCCGCAGGTGTTACTGGCATTATCAATGCACGGTATGTTAATTTATCATGCAAATTTCCGTTATTACAATTCAAAGACAGAAGATCTCTGTTTCAAAAGATATCCCAGTCCTTGCAGCAGTGATTAAAAGTAAAAAAAATAGACTGAATTTTCTTCTAGTTTTGGAATAGAAGCACTGAAAGAGGCCAAACATGTTATTTAGGGTGAATGCGTAACAATAAATAAAAATGGAAAATTTTATAGCAGGCAGAACTTGGAGAAGCAAAATTACTTTTTCCCAAAGAGAAAAACATAAGTATACGTGTATTTAATAGAAGATGACAATCCGCCAGTGTTGTGTATAACCGGACACACGTCTAGTATGGCTCTTTTGAGCTTTGGTGACATGAAACTATTTTCTTTTTTTATCTTAGTGCTGCGTTCACATTTTTAGAGGGACTTTATATAAAACAATTAAGAAAAGCTTTGGATTTTCTTTCAGGAATAAACCTTTCTAACATTTGTGAAGTTGTATCACTTTTAGTTGATTTTGTTGCTGTCTTTGAGCCGCAGTTTATTAGAAACATGACTGGCAGCAGCACAAGCCAGTCCATGGAGTGCTCCATAGAGCATGCATTACTTTAGCTAAAATTGGAGCTTTGAGACTGGAAACACAGCTCAGGAAGCTGAGGGAGGGAACCAGAGACAAGGGGAGGTGGCTGCTCTGGGCTGTGAGGAATGAGACGACTGTGAGAGCAGACATGGATGAACAAGAACCTGAGCTCTGAGCTCAATGTGGCCACTTGGCCGGACTAGAAATGAATTATTCTACCTCTCAGATGTCTGGAAGAAGTGACCTGGCACAATCCTAGATAAACCAAAGACAAAGCTGAGGATCCCAGCAAGATATGTGTTGAGCCTGGCATTCAGGAGATCCCAGGAACAAGGAGGAAGACAAAAAAAGCTGCTTTTGTGTATTTATATAATTGTACTTTGCTTGACTAGGATGAGCAGACTTAAGATGGGACAAAAGAGACTTTGGCTCTCTGCATATCTTCAGATGAGACCTCTGTGAGTCCAGAAGCAGAGGAGAAGACAGAGGTCCTGGGACAGCAGGGGGAAAGGGAGATTAGCCACAGAGGAAGAGCACTGCTGTGTGACTGCCTGCCCCTGCAATGCCCTGGCTGAGTGGTGGCAGGAGGAGAAGGCAACAGCAGTCACAGCAGCAGCATCACCATCAGCCACAGCCATGCCCAGCTCAGTGCCCACTGCCTGGCATGAGAGAGAGTTCAGAGCTGCCTTTACCAGCTGGCTGGGAGGAGGCAAGGGACTATGATGGCAGGGTATTTTATATCGATCACAACACCAGACAGACCTCATGGATAGACCCAAGAGACAGGTAAACCAGTCCCAGAATCCATGTGCCCTCTTATACTGGGCTAGGCCTGTTAATGTTCTTACTTTTTGGCTCTGAGCATCATGTGGGAAGGGGGAGGGCAGATATACAGTAGACTAATGTGTATTGAGCCCTGTTCATACTAACAAATGTGTTATAACATATTGACTGTTGTCAGATACATCTGTGGCATGCCTCAAAATTTTGGCTCGTACTTACTTCTATTATAAGTCATTTGTATTTTTGGTGGGTGGACACTTTTTCTATTACATTCTTGTTGGTTACATTCTTTGGTACATATACATGTAAATGTATGTATGATGGACGGATGCCACTGTATTTCCACCTGGCTGTCATTGACTTCCATCATAAAAAATACACTTTTTACAGGTTAAAAGAGTGCAAAATCTGGTCATTTATTTGATAGAATCAAAAATGCATCACAGCAACCATCTTCTAGTGGAATTGTTTATAAGGCTACACAGGGGAAATACTTTTGTTACAGCCTACTGTACGGCCCATCATAGGATCCTCTGATTCTCTGGTGGGACCTGGCTATAATCTCAGAATTATCATCATCTCACAGCATGACCTTATTGTTAGAGAACATCATCATTTACTCACAGTATGTTTGCACAATGACTTTTAGATTCCAAGAATTTCTAAACCGTGTAAAGAGCCGATGTAAAAGTAGCCATGAAAATGAATAAGATTCATGGGTTGTGTGGAGATTGTGGTTACGGGGCAGTGCCGCTGTGTAACTTTTATGTAAACTATATATCCGTTTGTTGTACAGATGAGAGGAGCATATTACTAATTGTTATGTTGTTATTCATTATGTACATTATGTAACTATTCAGACTGATGTATGACCATTCATCTTTTATCAGGGTTTTAAGATTAAGGCTTTCAAATTTTAATACAAATTGAAATATGTCAGCGACTTAGTGGTAGTGATCTGAGGTGTTTGCGGATACCAATCAGAGCTCATCTTTTTTTTCTAAACTACACCAAAAATAACCCCAATCGACTATGACATATTGAGACTGAAGAAGTTCAACTGATTGGAACCATCCATGCTGCGCCTCAGGAGAAGAGTTGTTGTCTATAGCAACCAATGAGATTTTAGCTTTCACTTTGTAAGTTGTTTAGAGAAACAAAATGTAACAAGGGCCTTTATTGGTTACTGCATGCAACAAGAATTTTCTTTCACTTTTGATATACGAGGTGGCATGTGATTTGTATTCTGTTGAATGGTCCCTGTTGTGGTGGGATATTGCATTTCATTTCTATAAAAAAGGACCTTGCACCACTTCCACTTACTCCAACTATTTGTTTCCTTTAATAATTGTCGCTTCATGATTTTGGCACTTTTGGAATGTTTTCTCTACTCCCAGTGGCTACAAGCAATTGTTGGTTTTGTTTTGGCTCATTACATTTTATACCTCCACCTGCGTTTAGACCAATTGATTTCAATGGACTTTCATTGGCTTTCATTAGGGTCTGTTTGTACATTACTGCTTCCGTTATTGGAAAAGAATATTGGACAGGAGTCTTCTTAAAGGACCTCATACAGAGCTTTAAAGAGGACCTGACAGATCGATTTGGGACCCTAAATCAACTACAGCTCCATATGGACCCGGGGTTTAGGGTCCTGAATCAACCTGTAGGTGGGCTAAAATAAAAAAAAAAAAAAACTTAGATTTGATTCTGATGAGGCACATCAAACTCACATCTGCAGATCCCGTGGCGGAGCGTGAATCGACCGGTATTTAGCCTGTAGGTAGGCTAGGGCTAAAATTAAAAAAAAAAACTTTATTACTAACCTAGATTTGAGTCTGATATGGCACATCACGCTTAGGCACCGAGGGAACGGTGTTTATTTAATTCACATGCCCAATCCAAATTCTTGGTTTGGGACACTAAACCAACGACCATAAGGTCCCCTTTAACAAGACAAGAGTTTAAACTCCAGTTGTCTATTGCAGCGATTCATACATTGCCCAAATGTTTGTACATTCTGGTGTCTCTGAATGCCAAGGAAATATTCTTAAACGCTCATTTACACAATCCCTGGGTGAATCAAGTCACTAGGTCAGCTCTATGATCTTACTGTACTGTTACATCACAGAAACTGCACAGTTTTAAAATATAGTATATGACAAAGTCTACACTTTAGACTAATGTTAATAAGAAGACCACATGAACTTACCTGTTAGAATTTCCTGCATTAGTGCGCTGGAATAATAGATAGATGTATAGATCGGGTCACTGCAAAAAAGGAATACTGCATGGTAACTTTTTTAACATAATGGCCAATGTGTAGCTTTACATTGTTATACAGTGCATCGGGAGTATAACTATGACCTATGGGCTGACATCAGTGGGGCCTGGTTGATAGCAAATATCAAATATTTGATAATCAAAGAACATTGAGCCACATTTATAAATATTAATAACTACGAATGAAGATCTACGGAGCAAGGTTTTGTGGTTGTCCAGTATTGTATGTTGAGGGGCTTTTATCAATCTCAGCCCCTCACGGATCAGATATTGATTGCCTTTTCTTAGGATAGGTCACCAATATAATATACAGTACACCCCCTTTAATTTTTTTGTGTTTGAAAAATTGCCTAATTGGTTTTCTCTGCTCAGCCATCTGCTTCATGTCTTGTGAGATTCCAGATTATCATACAGTTATGTACTGGAAATAGTTCCTCGCTCATATTTACTGTACTGCCTTTTTTAACTGGGATCTACTAATTTGCCTCAAAAGAGTTGTTTTAGGAACATTCCTGGTTGAAAATAGGCACAGAGCAAAAGTCTTTGGTTGTTCAGTACGATTTTGTTTCATAGTACTGACAGTCCCGGGGTTAAGTACAAGATTATTTAGCGTTGTTCTTAAGTTGAATTTGTATATAAGTCAGGACAGGTATATTTTATAATTGGCACTCTAGACAAATTCTTTTTTTGTTGTTGTGAAAAATCAATTTTAAGAGTTTGTGCTGTAATTGTAATGTCATTTCAGACACCTTACAGCTGTTCATTGCAGCTTTGGACTAAAGTAGAGCATCCAGAGAACTTCACTAGAGGTCACAGTTGGCAGAGAGGCCCGTCTGTAAGTCGGGTGTCCTTGAGTCAGGGACTGCCTGTGGTCAATGCCTAGTTAACTAGAAGCAGCTCGATGCAGTATGGCGCAGAGCTCACACAACTGCTGTGGTAGCTAGATACAGCAGTCACATGATCACCAGGTCTGTAGGGCTTAATCAGATCTGCTGGGTCAAACATCTGGTGTCATTTTCCCCTGTAACTGTGGCTCTAATAGATGCCCCAGTTACATAGGAAAACCAGACAGTAAAAGTATAAGCCGACCCTAATATAAGCCCTAATTTTACCACAAAAAACTGGGGAAAACTATTAACTCGATTATAAGCCTAGGTTGGGAAATGAATTGGTCACAGTCAGTATATGGCTAGTCAATCCCCCTAGTATAAAGCCATCTAGCCCCTGCCCTCAGTATATAGCCATCCCCCTGCTCCTGTATATAGCCAGCCCCATGCCCATGTATATAGCCAGCCCTCTGCCCCAATATATAGCCAGCCCCCTGCTCTGTGAATAGCCAGCCGCTGTAAATAGTCTGCCAGCCCCCTTCCCCTATAGGCTGCCAGCCCTGTCCCTATAGTCTGCCAAACCCCCGCCCCTTTAGCCAGCCAGTCACATGTCCCTATAGTCAGCCATTAACTCCTATGGAGCCCGGAGCATCTCATGCTCGTTTGTTTTTAGAAGCCTTTTTTTGTATAAACCAGGGCATAAAAAGCTAAAAGAAGAGCAGATTCTGCCAGAGCGGGATAGTAGCATTATGCCAGTGTACATGGTTTACAATCCTTCATTCAGGTGGTAGATCTCCTTTAGATGTAACCTTTAAAGAAAATCTAACATCAAACTCAATCAATGATAAATCAGACAGTGGGGTTGTGACTGTGGTAACCTTCTTATATTTGTTATCCATGGCCTCCTTCTAAAATCATCTTTTAAAATGATACATGTGAGCCAGAAAGGTTACTTGGTTTGCTGTTAGCAGCATGTTTCTAGCTACTACAGAACAAAATATAGGGGCTTCTGAAGTGAAACTACCCCTGCAACCACTAAACTTGACTCATCTCATTTGAAAATGAGATGAGATGAGTCATATTTGCCTAATTTTGGGGGAGAATTTTTAATAGGTAAATAGGTGATATTTCTAGGGAATTCTAGAAAGGATATGTCATACCCTACTTTATGGTGCCTGTAGTTTAGTGGGGTAAAACCTGGTGAGAGGAATCAGGGACCTAATTTTCACTAAAGACAGGTTGCAGGAGCCCATTACAGCTGCATTGCAAATATGCCTTTCTGCCTTTTAAGCATTTGCAATACAATATAATTGTGTTATAAATTACCTTGCACCCTGACAGAATCCTTTGTTTAGTTCAAGGGGTGGGCTTTGGTTTGGATGCATTTAAAAAAACAACACGTGACTTGTCTGTGCTGCTCAGCCCCCACCTTTGTGCTCATGTACAGCTCCTCCCTTTCCCACTGATGTCAGCTCACCAGGCTGTGAGCTCTGTGAAGGAGCAGGAGGGAGCAGTTGTACAGGAGCACAAAGGTGGGAGCTAAGAGATGAGCAGCCAGCATAGACAACTTACATGTTGTTTTTTTTACCTGCATGCAAACTGAAGACAACTCCTGGGACATAACAGAGAAATCTGTCACTTCCTATTGACTTCCTGTTATTCATGTGTATGAGGCCTAAAGAGGACCTGTCACCTGTAAAAACGGTACTAGGAGCTGCTTACCTCTAGTGCTACAACAGACGCAGCAGTCTTACACTGCTAGCATTAGGGAAACCTCCAATAACGCTATCAGACACTACCGCACTGTACACTAGAAATGCCAGGACCGCTCTCAAAGCTCCGGTGTATTAATGAGGGGGTGGTCCGAGGCGCTGACCACTTTGAGAGCAGTCAGGCATTTCTAGTGTATAGCGCAACAGTGTATGATAGTGCAACACCCTCGCCGATGCAATGGCGAGGTAGGGTTTGCGAATACGTCTCACCTGTAGGTAACACCACATTACACTACATGGTCCTTATAGGATCAAGGGGAAATTGCAGTGGTTAATCCTGCCTGGCAAGGCAGATGTTAATTTGTGATGTAATTATGTCAACCAATGTCTGTGTTACATCCTGTCTTTGTGCACTGAGAGGTAATTGGAGGAGCAGCCACCACCTGACCAAAGGGAGGTAATAAAACCCCCTGGCCAGGAATGTTCTGGGTTCTTAGAGAGAAATCTCTCTCAGGAGAGAGACCGGTCCTAGTCAGGCCCTCTGGGTCTGTAGGACACAAGCAGAGAGCAGTTAGCTGAGCAGCAGCTCAGAGTCTCTAGCACACCAGACCAGTGCAGGAAGAGCCTAGCCCCTGCCTGAAGTGGAGCAATAAGACTAGAGTTAGTGTAGTGAGGAAAGGGGTATCACCCTACCTTCAAGGGTGATACCTGAAGAGATCCAGGACCGAGCCGAAGCATCCTCTAAGGACACAGCTGCCCCCCAGCCTGCTCCTACATCCAGGCTGGTGATCTACATCCTGTGGCTCCCTCCAAATACCTCTCCAGTACTCCACCTGTTAAAGGCACGTTTGCTGCGGTTCCTGCGGTTCAAATAAAGAACCGTAAGTTGTTTTCTTCAACTTCTGTCTCCGTCTGGTCCCTGCTAATACGGCTGCCTTCATCACCGGCACCCTGTCCATCACCCAGAGACTCACACTCGGGACATTAAGGGGTTGCCCCAGGGAGATCCGCTATAGCAGCCTCTCCCTCATCTTTTCTTGCCAACACCACCCTGCTGGAGACCTGCCAGGCTGTAGGACAGCCCTCCGGTTCCCCCGTACCAAGCACCGTGACAATAGCGTGCTTAGGCCGCAACCGCCAGCCACTCCGGTACTGCGGGCCCCGGCTGACTCCAGGCCTCACCTCAAGGGCTAGGCCCCGGTGGGGGATGTTGCAAGTGGCGTCACGAATCACAGGATATTTACTTCTGTGCCTTATTACGGCATTAAAGACTTTCCTTTACTGGAAAAAGACTGTGCTGCCTAACCCTGCTGCCATCCGGGTTTAGGCCTAAGGACTTGTGCGTTTCTGGAATGAACTGTGTTATACTGCTGCCACGTGCGGTCGAGCGCCGCTCCCGCACTCCAGAGGTTAATCCTGGCAAGAACTGTACCAGCTCTGCTACATCCGGCGCTGCCGCGCCTGAAGATTTTTACCTCAGGAACTGTGGCGCAGCAAATAATTCAAGCCCGCCAAAACCTTCACTGGCGGGAAACCCAGATGACGCATCAAGCTCCACCCACGCGCGAAGGGCGCGAACCCCGCCTCCTGTGGCGCAGGAAAAATTAGAGCCCGCCACAGCTCTTGGCGGGAAGGACTTGGACTCCTCCCACTGGCTCGAGGCGGACTTCCTGCCCTGCCTCAGAGAAGCGCCAGAACTGGAGTGGACTTTGGACAGCGAGGACAACGCCATGTGGGGTCCTCCGCCTTTCCCTCCTGTGGAGCGTCCGGAGTTTTACGAGGTCCTAGAGACTATGGTGGTGGTCTCTGCGCAGCCCGTCCGAAGACCCTCCGCTGGACATCGGCTGCACCGAGGATTGACTCGGGCCTTCGTCACCAGGACATGTTACCAAACGGTGACGCAGTACCAAATCCCAGGCTACGTCCCTATCCCGGCTACCATCCCGGTACCGCGGGTCCACGTGGAGGCGCCACGTGGGGAGGCCCCGACTCCTGCTGAGCCAACGCCTGGGCCTAGTGTTGCCGCTCCACCTGCTCCGAGGCTTACTACTCCGGCTGCGCGGCCTGCTAGCCCCGATGTGGTGGTTCCTGATCCTCCGGTGGTTCCTGCTCCTGTTCCGGCACCTACCTGTCGTCCAAGGAGATCCGAGCCTGAACCGGAGCCACAAGCCCCAGCACCGAAACCTCCGCAGCCTCAAGGCCGAGGTGAGGCCGCCCGCCGGCGACTCCGAGACGCTGTCTCGGACCAGCGACGTCGAGAGAAGGAGGCCCAGCGATATATGGCCGGCCGATCTACAGCTGGAGCTTGGGTCGAGAAGAATCGCACCACCGGCATGGTCCGGTTCTTCGACAAGCGGAAGGGCTATGGCTTCGCCACCCAGGACTACACCGGACGGGAAGTATTTATACCCCGCCGGTCTGTCAAGAGGCCTGATCTGCCAGAGAGCCTGCACAACCTGAAGCCGGGAGAGTGTATCGAGTTCTCCCTGCAGGAAGGACCTCGAGGACCCTGGGCGGCTGGTGTGATCCGGATCCCCGACTCCGATGAGGACCGTTACTTCCCGCAGGACGACTGGTATGAGGACGACGAGTGGCCGGAATCTCCGAACACCTCTTCCTCCTCGGCTGCAAGTCCCCGGGCGGTGACTCACGTGAATGCCCCATCCACGGTAATCGTGAGTACGGGTCCCATTGCCATCCATGGGCCGGGCATGATCCAGGGCGCCACCCCCACCGGCTCCCCGGCCGGGAGCATTGCCAGGTCCCGCGGCTCTTCTGTGGGAGAAGACATCCCGGCTAGCGAACCTTGTCCGGAGGTTCCATCTAGGCCCACATCTCCCCTGGCTGGTTACCAATGGGGTGATGACCCGGCCCCGGAAGAACCGGAGCTGGAAGGAGCCGCGGCGCGGCCGCTGGGCTCTGTCTATTTCTTCATGGACCCCTCTGTGGTCCCTGGCTCAGTTGAGCCCCCGGCTGGAACAGCCGACACCCCGGGCGACAACGCTCCTCCCCCTGAAGGTCCGGAGGATGTTGCTGCACCTGCAGTACCCACTACTGCCACTGGGTGTCCCCAGCCGGCACCTACTCCCGCTGAGGATGCACAGGATTCCCTGCAGGAGCTGGATCCTGCCTTTGCTGAACCCAGCGATACTGACTAATCCCTGAAGGGCTGTCGCCCTCTCCAGGTACTATGTCCACTGTACATATTGTGTATTTATCTCCATATCCCTATAGAGCCAGAAACTGTCCTGAGACTCTTACCCTTATTTATCTCAGTCAAGAGATTATGCACTGTCATGTGCTATGATAGCCCCCTTCCTCTGCCACAGCAGAGACCCCTACCAAAGGACTCTGTCCCCCTGCACATAGAGGAGACCCTTTGCTTCTTCATTGCACTTTTCCCCACATCAAGGGCTGTACCCAGAAGATGGACTTTGTTACTAGAGACCTTCTGAGAGACTTTTGCCAACCTCCAGGAAAAGTTGCAATGTAATTTATTATCATTTTGCACTTAATGCCTTCCTTTTTAGGTATGGACATTCTGCTTGCACTTTTTATGCCTTTCCTTTGCAGGAAAAGAGACATTTGCTACCGTGTTACTCTGAGTAGCCTATCTATCTGTAACGTTATGTTATAAGATGTGTACCCATTGGGCTCCTAAGCCAATGTGATTTTTTGCCAAATATTTGCACACTGTCATATCTGCCAGTAGTCTGCATTAACCCTTTCATAGGCTTTTCAGGTTGTAGTGTGGCTGTGTCGGACCGTCTTTATGTAAAACACTGACCGCTACCTGATCCCTCAAACTGAGGTTTGCACATGGGGGTAGTCCGTAAACTGCGGGTCCTACGGGGACCGGGGGTGTTACAGAGTTAGCACCTGGATGCCACCCATACATGGGTAAGGATACCAGTCAGGAGGTACTTGTGTCGCATATGCTAACGCAATGCAGATAGACACCTTATATAATTGCCGCCAGGGAAGAAGCGTTGATAAAACAAATATACAGGCCTTGGTGCAAGGAGTGGATTACAGGACATGACACCACACCTTTCCTACTGTACAGTTCGGTTTAATGGCGTCAGCGACCAACTGTCATACAGCTCTTACATATTTTTGTCTTAGTCCGACACCAACCCAGGTGCCTGTCTCCAGGACCATGGGCGGTTTGTCCCTACACCTCACATAGCCTGCACTTCCTAGAAGTGCCCTTAGCCCCCTCTGTGCCCTAAACCATCTGTAGTCGAGCCGAGGGCGGCTCTTTCAATTGCCCCCGGGGTATGCAACACCCTCGCCGATGCAATGGCGAGGTAGGGTTTGCGAATACGTCTCACCTGTAGGTAACACCACATTACACTACATGGTCCTTATAGGATCAAGGGGAAATTGCAGTGGTTAATCCTGCCTGGCAAGGCAGATGTTAATTTGTGATGTAATTATGTCAACCAATGTCTGTGTTACATCCTGTCTTTGTGCACTGAGAGGTAATTGGAGGAGCAGCCACCACCTGACCAAAGGGAGGTAATAAAACCCCCTGGCCAGGAATGTTCTGGGTTCTTAGAGAGAAATCTCTCTCAGGAGAGAGACCGGTCCTAGTCAGGCCCTCTGGGTCTGTAGGACACAAGCAGAGAGCAGTTAGCTGAGCAGCAGCTCAGAGTCTCTAGCACACCAGACCAGTGCAGGAAGAGCCTAGCCCCTGCCTGAAGTGGAGCAATAAGACTAGAGTTAGTGTAGTGAGGAAAGGGGTATCACCCTACCTTCAAGGGTGATACCTGAAGAGATCCAGGACCGAGCCGAAGCATCCTCTAAGGACACAGCTGCCCCCCAGCCTGCTCCTACATCCAGGCTGGTGATCTACATCCTGTGGCTCCCTCCAAATACCTCTCCAGTACTCCACCTGTTAAAGGCACGTTTGCTGCGGTTCCTGCGGTTCAAATAAAGAACCGTAAGTTGTTTTCTTCAACTTCTGTCTCCGTCTGGTCCCTGCTAATACGGCTGCCTTCATCACCGGCACCCTGTCCATCACCCAGAGACTCACACTCGGGACATTAAGGGGTTGCCCCAGGGAGATCCGCTATAGCAGCCTCTCCCTCATCTTTTCTTGCCAACACCACCCTGCTGGAGACCTGCCAGGCTGTAGGACAGCCCTCCGGTTCCCCCGTACCAAGCACCGTGACAATAGCGTGCTTAGGCCGCAACCGCCAGCCACTCCGGTACTGCGGGCCCCGGCTGACTCCAGGCCTCACCTCAAGGGCTAGGCCCCGGTGGGGGATGTTGCAATAGCATTATCAGAGGTTTCCCATAATGCTAGCAGTGTAACACTGCTGCGTCTATTGTAGCACTAGGAGCTGCTTACTTTAGTTTTTACAGGTGACAGGTCCTCTTTAACCCCTTAACGCTCTGCGCCGTAGCTCTACGGCGCAGAGGTATAAGGGATGTATGAAGAGGGCTCACGGGCTGAGTCCTCTTCATACAAAGGTGGGGGTTTTTGCATACTGCAGAAAACCCCCACCGCTAATAACCGCGGTCGGTGCTTGCACACAGCTCCGTGCGCCAAAGTATGAAAAAGTTAATAGCTTCAGAAGATGGCAAATTTTTTTTTTTCTTTTTTGTACACATTCGTTTAATTTTTGAAAATGTATTAAAACACAATAAAACCTATATAAATTTGGTATCACCGCGATCGCACCGAACCAAAGAATAAAGCTGAGCTGTTATTTTGAGTGCACAGTCAAAGTCGTAAAAACTGAGCCCACAAGAACGTTCAATTTTTCCACATTTGGAATTTTTTTTCAGCTTCGCAGTACACGGCATGTTAAAATAAATAACATTACGGGAAAGTAAAATTTGTTATGCACAAAATAAGCCCTCACACAGGTCTGTACACGTAAAAATTAAAAAGTTATGGATTTTTGAAGCTGGAGAGCGAGAAATGAGCGAAAAAACCCTGCGTCCTTAAGGGGTTAAAGGGGTATTCCAGGAATAAACATAATTCATATACAAAAGGGTCCTTAAAATATAAGCTTATACTGTATGTCATTAATTTTTATTTAAATTTTTTTTCCCTCAGCATAAAAATGCTGCTGACATAGACTGTAATGGAGAATTAAAATGCTTCTGGCCCTTTAATCAGTCTGTTGATTTTCTCCGTCTGGAGTAGACACAAGTCAGAAGATGGCCGCTAGTCACATGTCCACACCACATGTCCTGCACCTGCCTGGGCAGGTCATATAATCACCACCATGTTTGGCAGTAGTTGGTTGGTTGCAGTGCATCCATTATGACAGTATTGTGGTGAGACCCATCTCAGTTGGGCAATGTGCAGTGATGGCAGTTACACATCATTACTATGGTAACAGAGCAGGACAGTCTGTTAGATCATGACTTAGAGCAGAGCATGAGACTTTGGAGGAGTTACTGAGAACTAAAGGTTCATGGGACTTGTAGTTTCCAGTGGTGCCCATCTTGGTTATAACTCCGCCTGCTTTAGAAAGCACATTTTGTGAATCATACTATCAAACTATTTGAGCTCCATTTTGTGACTAATGACATTGAGTTTTGTTATATTCATTTATTTATAGCAGTATGGATTTTTGTATTAGACAAAACCCTTTAAGTTAGATCTGTTGATCTCCTCTAACATTTTGTGATAGTGATTGTTTTGCAGTTGGTTATTGCCTCTTCCAACATGTACAGTTATTAAATGGGTTTTCCAGGGTTTAAAAAAATATATACATTCGGCCAGGATATAAAAAACAAAACAAAAAAATATGCTTACCTTCTCCGCCGCTCCCATTGTCACACGCTGCCACCCTCTTTTTGTACACGCCCACCTGTCCACTGCCTCTCGTCGGATTAGAATCAATGCTGCATCCGGTGACCAGAAGTAATCAGCCTGCCTCTGTAAACAAACAGTGGCACAGTACCAACGGGCAGCGGTGCAGCACAAGGTAAGAGCACCGGAGAAAGTAAGCATAAGGTTCTCTTTTTTTAAAGCCCCCTGCCGGAAAACCCCTTTAAGAACATTTCCTTTAGTATGATGAAAAAATGTCATATTGCTTTCATAAAGCATTAGCATTAGAAGCACACATTCCTCTAATTCCTATAACTCATGAACTTGCCATGCAGTTATTGCTTATACAACTTGCTGCCATGTAACTGCTGAATTTGACATGCTTTATAGAGACACTTGAAGAAAGAATAGCTGTTAGCAACCCAACTTTTTAACAATCTTTGCATAACTCAGCAGGACAGTCTGCCAGCATAAATAATCAACTATTCTTGTCCATTTTATGACTTTTATACTGCTCATTTTAGCAGTTTTCCCATCAGCTGGCTTCAACTCTAATTCACATAATGGGGCTTATTTACTAAGGGTCGCTGATCGCACTTTCGTCAGACTTTTCGACGTTTTCAGGTTTTGCACAGCTCTGACAAGTATTTAACAGGGGTCTGCACTGACATTGTGTCACACGCAATCAGATTTTGGCGGCCGGCACGGCACATCAGACGATCCAACTGATTTTGACTGAGTGCGGGATTTAATTTTGAAAATGTGTTGCGAGACAATGCACTTACATGCACCAGGAAGAAGAAGGTGAACTCCGGCGGACCTGAGCAGGGAAGCGACACATGCAGGATATCGGGCGCATGGTCATCGTGAATCGCGGCAGAGTGAATTCTCGTAGGACAATGCACTTTCAGGGAACTTTGTGGGACAGGTAAGTAAATGTGCCCCAATATCTTTATGATGTCTCCAATAAACTGCACATAAGTAAAAGAGAATCTGTCTGCTTCCTCTCTCTCTCACTTAGCCGTATCAGATCACTTCGGACCGCTTTGAGAGTGGTCCGGCAGCGTTATCAGAGATTTCCCATAAAGCTAGAAGTGTAACACTGCTGCGTCTGTGTTACAGACGTCAAGCATCCATACATCTCTTTAAATGGAGAAATAAAAAGTTCTGGGGTTTGAAAAGAGTGAAGCAAAAAACTGACACACAAAATAGAAAAAGGGATTGGGCAGCAAGGAATTATAAAAGTGTGTTGTATTGATTTTCATAAATTCATGTGTGCTATTGATTTATATAAAGTTTATTGAAAAGTTAGTGCCTATTAAAGTGTTATTTTGTTATTGCTATTCTGTTCATAGAAATTATTTTGTTGATAATTATGATGAGAAGGTAGTAATAATGATTATTAAAATTGTTACAAGTCTCTAAAGGCTATGGACACCTTAATGAAAGAAAATTCAAAGGTATCAATCATCGGCTACCACGATCCTGTAGTAAAATAAGATGTTGTATTTTGCTCTGGGTTTTTAATAAATATTTTTTTTTCAAATTGCTGCTCCTTCTACATTCAGACTTTTGACTATGGGGTGTTCCCGAACTCTGGTCACACGTTTAAAGAGTTCTCCAACTACAGTCACGTGCCTGCTGCATTAATGGTTTCTATGTGTAGCAGGCATGCAGCAGTGATCGGGGTGGCACTGCCTGCAGAGACCTGGCAGTGATGTAGTACAGGGTGGTGGGTGACCGGGAGCACCTGAGGACTTACTGGGTTTATTGTCTTAATAGACCCTCAAGACATATATAATTTAAAAAAAAATCCTGGACAACCCCTTTAACTGCCACTTTCTTCCTCCTCCACTTTACAATCACACTCCATGTAAATAGATGCCAGGAGGTTTTTAAGATACCTTAATGCTCTAAGGCTAAGTTCACACCTGTGTTTGGCAGGTTCCCTTACACATTCTGTTATTAATAGTGTAAAAAAGTAGCTCAACAGTCCTTGTCTGTTTTTTTCCACTTTTAATTATAGATGCGTAATGGAAGGTCCATTGAAATCTATGAGAAACGGAAGTGGAACAATAGACCTTCCGTTCACCTTACTTTTTGTTTCTGTTATGTTCTTCTTAATGGAAAACCAGACGCAGGTGTGAACTGGAACAAATACATTTGTGGCTGTTTGCCTTTCTTCTAAGCTCCTTACTGATGATCTGATCTGAGTTTCATGTATAAACTTCATATATATTGTTTAACAAAAGATATTTTAAATTACCATTTACTCTTTGACCTTAATATCTATGGTCTATTGTTTAAATCACACAGAACAGTTGCTTCCTAGTATGTGTGATCAGTTTTATTATGTTGGATAAGGATTTTTCTGTATCTATGGTTTGATATTTTTTTGCTTGTAAACTCTGATGGCCACAGAAATGTCAGCCAGTTGGCAGTATGGATAGATCCCAAATTATTATGATACCACTCAAAATCAAGAGTATCATTAAATGCAGTCAGACTGTCTGTAATTCAAAAATAGACATAAAGCAGATTCAATATTGTTGAAATAGAACATTGGCAACAAACTACAAGAAATCCCATTTTCTTAGATAATAATCCAGCCCTGTCTCCATACCATTATAGGAGCGTGGTCCAAGCAGCAGGACTGATAAACTTCATTCTATCTGGCTACTTTTGTCAAATAAAGAATAGCTTCATTTTTATTTTGTTATTCCTGGGGTGGATTTCCTGATCTACCTTAAAGGAAATCTATCAGCAGATTTGAGAATGATAAACCAATGTCAACTACTTTTATATATGGGCACTAAGATTCTGCTTCATGCACTTTTTCACTCAAAATAGAACTTTTAAAAATATGCAAATTTTGTTGAAGTCACCCTCTGGGATGTAGTGTCTTCCGGTCTACAGATCCAGACTGATGGGGTTTGTGCCCACATTTACTAAGAGGCCGGAGACTCTTAGTGAATATGGGTACATGACTGCCAGCAGGGGGAATTTTAAGCTGCTCCTGACAAAGAATAAAAGTGACATGTCACTCCTTGAACAGTCCGAAGAACTGTCCCCCTTATTCCATTATTTATGGCCTATCCTGGTGATAACGCTGTACATTTTTAAAGAACCAAAAAATATTTTTAAAGGGGTTGCCAACATCTAAAACAAAGCTACTCCTGTTTGGTTGATGTCAGATAATGTTACGTTCGAGGGCAGGTCACAGCATTATCAGTGACCTCTGTAACCACAGCATGTCTCTGACCTACCCCTAAATTCTATTTGTGTACAGGTCTGAGGCCAGGGATTGGCTGCAGTTGTGATCTAACGCATTGGGGCTCATTTAAGCGATTCCGTCGGGTATCCCGATGATTTCAGATTTGCGCCGAATTCCACTGGGATTTTGGCGCATGCGACCGGATTTGCATGCGACGGAAATCGGGTGCGTGGCCATCGGAAAACCCGATGGATTCGGAAAAACCGCGGTATTTAAAATAAAAGAAGTGTTGCTTGACATGCACTTACCTGCAGCAAGAAATAGAAGGTGAACCCCAGCGACCTCGGCGCAGCAGCGACACCTAGTGGATATCGGCGCACAGACCTTAGTGAATCCCGGCCGGACCCAAATCAGCGCTACTGGATCGCAACTGGACCAGGCAAGTAAATCTGCCCCATTATCTGACAACAGCTAGACTGGAGCTGCAGGTTCTGTCACAAACACAAAGCTGCATCGTTTTAAGGCAGACCCCTGTTTTATGACATTAGTATACAGAATAAGCAGAAAGTGATTGTGCTTCTGTGCTATGTATGACAGGTCCTTATATATAAAACTGTTTTAATACTCACTAGTTGGTATTGTTCACAGTGACAAGTTATGTTTTAGAATATAACAGATGTATATTTGTAAGGAGAGGTTCACACAATGTTGGGGCTCTACATTAGTTTGCATACCAGGAAATGATCCCATCGATCAAGTGTATAGTAGTGTCTGTTCACACCATGCTGTGTACTATAGTTTAGCTAACTGTAATGTAACTATAATCTATCTTCATTATCTGAAGAAGTGAAAATTTTGACAATAAAAGGGAGTCATCTGGATTCTTATATGACATTAGTAATAAGTTTACAGTCAGTTAGTGAATATTATAGTGATATGACTGAAGATTGATCTTCCTTACTATATTTGTGACACTGCTTCCGTCTTATGTAAATCCTTACGTAACACTGGATTTCAGTACAACCATAAAGCCTATGTATTGCCTGCTCCTTTACAGCAAGAGAAAGCAGTGCAAGGGCAGGGTGAACTTCACTACCTATAATGTCTATGGCAGAGGTATGCCTGGAATGTTAAGCAGTTCTCTGAAATCCAAAGTGGAGCCCATGGTAGACTGTAATAACAGCCTGGCCGATTCCTGTTTACTAGCGCACCGAATAGCTGGCATTCCACTTTCTTGTCGCTGGATATTTATGTAAACAAAAAGCCCTTTCTCATGATAGGTGACTTTACAGAGTTTAGCTTGTCACATTGTTGTCATATTTCTATCATTTTTCTAGAGAAGACTGTACATATTTCCATCTGAGTGTATTCCCTTCATCAGTTTATATGTGCAGTATACACGTTATGTTACTTGGTTGCAGTCGCATAGCTGATATTTTACACATCTGCATTAGTGGAGATTTTTGGGACTGTTGATAACATAAGTCATCATGCACATGGCTGTGTTCTTCAAATCTCCACTGAATTCTGTCTTGCTAGCAAGAGTGACAGGGGCGCTCTCAGGTGTCAGGTTACATATAAACTGTATACATAGACTAGGACAGTGGTGGCAAACCTATGGCACGGGTGCCAGAGGCGGCACTCAGAGTGCTTTCTGTGCACACCAAGGCCCAAGGACATAGTTCACCAGACAGGACTCAAAGAATCTTCCTGCAGTCCCAGGCACCTTAAGAGATGGTGCTCTCAGTGCTATTTTAAAGTGACATATCTTTGGCTGTTTGGCCGATACCATTGAAAGTTGTGGAAGCACAGGAAACAATTAGTTACTGCTTAAATTGTGATGTTGGCACTTGACGATAAATAGGTGGGATTTGGTTGTAGTTTGGACACTCGGTCTCTAGAAGGTTGGCCTTCACTGGGCTATTACTATGATTGAGTTTCTACCAAGCAGCTTAGAGAGCATAATATCCTATCAATACAATCAATACACACAGCACAGGGCGAAAACTGGTAGAAACAGAAGCTTACATGTTACATAATACAACTCTGCTCTTTATTTAAAGGCAACGTATGTTTTAAGTTGATTTGTAACCTAAGATGTCTTATGTTTCATCTTGGTAAGGAAACTCATTTTAAGTAAATTGCTATTTAATTTTTTTTTACTAATTTTGACTTTATATGACTCAAGGTTTCAGCCAACACTAAACTTGCTCAACGTTTGTGAAAAAAACATCTACCTTGTATGACAGTAATTATAATGTAGTAAGATATATGGGTGTTAAATTACATAAATAGTTGCCATCTTTTTTGCCAAGCGAGTCCTGTTCTGATGCCAGATTGATGACTACCTTCTGAACTTCTGAACTAGAAGCCTGAATTATGAAATTTTGTGTTGTCATCTTTTTTATTATTATTGCTTTGGGTGCTATTTAAATGAAGGAGAAATTTTTTCATAAATTTATATACCTGTATATACTTGAGTATAAGTCAATCCAAGTATAAACCGAGACCCATAATTTTAACACAAAAAACTGGTAAAACCTATTAACTCAAGTATAAGCTAAGGGTGGGAAATGCATTGGTCACATGCCACCCAGTATATAACCAACAGCCTCCAGTATATAGCCATTCCCTGCCCCCTAGTATAAAGCCAGAAGTTCCCTTGTATATAGCCGGTGCCTGCCTCCTTGTATATAGCCAGCAGCCCCATGCCCTTTGTATATAGCCAGCAGCTGCCACACAGTATATAGCCAGTGCCTGCTGTACAGTATATAGCCAGTGCCTGCCGTACAGTATATAGCCAGTGCCTGCCCCACAGTATATAGCCAGTGCCTGCCACACTGTATATAGCAGTGCCTCCCACACAGTATATAGCCAGTGCCTCCCACACAGTATATAGGCAGTGCCTGCCACACAGTATATAGCCAGTGCCTGCCACACAGTATATAGCCAGTGTGTGCCATATAGTATATAGCCAGTGCCTGCCCCACAGGATATAGCCAGTGCCTGCCCCACAGGATATAGCCAGTGCCTGCTCCACAGTATATAGCCAGTGCCTGCTCCACAGTATATAGCCAGTGCCTGCCCCACCGTATATAGCCAGTACCTGTCCCCAGTATATAGCTAGTGCCGGCACCCAACATTATAGCCAGTGCCTGCCCCCACAATATATAGCCAGTGTCTGCCCCACAGTATATAGCCAGTGCCTGCCCCACAGCATGTAGCAGGTGCCGACCCCCCCCCCCCTATAAAGCATCAGGTGTCTGAAAAGTGAGTACAGAGGGTTTTTTTCATTGACTCAAGTATAAACCGAGTTGGGGTCGTTCAGCAGTTTTTTCAGGCTGTTATGCAACTACCATAGCTTTCATTTTATATTCTACACGTCAAAAGTTAAAGCTGTGTTGTGAATGGTTGTTATAGGCTACAATTAAAGATTTTTTTGTTTCTATAAATCTGACCCATTCTCAACATTTTATTGGGCAGTTCGGATAAACTGATTTGGGCTGTGATGGAGGGATGTCTGCTATAACGTTCCCAGCGTGTTATGTATTTGTGTATTGTCATAACCGTTAGCAGTGACTTATCCAGATGGCAGATTGCTCTCACTTCTCTGACCTGCGGCCATATGTTGTGCGTTATTTATGTATGTAACATCTATAATTGTTACTGCAAAGATTCCTCCCTGACAGTCATAACACAGCTACGTATTGGTAACATGCACTAATATTAGAAACACATGCAGGAAGCAGGACTGTTGAATGCATATTTTGCTGGTTAATAGATGATTTCTTGTACTGCATGGATGCCAGTATTTTGGAAGTACTGGCTAATATTGTATTGAGCACTGTTGTTGGCAACAAAATTCACTAATCATTTTTTATTTGTGAATTGTATATACTGTATTTGTTTAGGATCTAGGACAGAGACAAATTGCAATGTGTTTTCAAGTCCTTGTTCTAAGGCCATAATAATTTAGTTTTTCATCTTTGTGTTTATCAAATTTATGTTGCTGCTTTTGAATAAAATCCACACCCTTAGGCTACAGGCACTTAAACTGTTGTTTTTAGAATTGTGCTAGTCAATGTTTCAATGGCTAACACACACCAACTAAGTCCCTCCCATTCTTTGTCTAAGTGAGTGCTTGCAATAGGTGAATATCGAGTGAAGCAGCAAGTTGCATACTTCAGCTACATAAAATGAGTGAAAATGGGAACCCCAATTATATAAACTGTGGGGGTCTACCCTTGTGATGCATTGGGATCCCAGTAGATAAATTCTCACCAATCAGATTGTTATCCCTTATACTGCGTATGGGGAATAACAAGTCAGAACAACACTTTAATGGTGCATTCACTTATGTCAGAGAAATGGGGTGATACTGATGCCTACAACATGTCTACATGTGATGTTCGCCATTCCCACATAAAAGTCTATAAATTATACACAAAGTATAATGAAACCTGTTAGGCTACAGAGTTCACAAGATCCAGTTTCATGCCAGAAACGTTGTGTATCTATAGGGTGATGGTGTTAATAAAGCCTAATATAACCATAAACCACACATTAAAGGATAGTCACAAACCAGTCTCTATTTTTTGTAAAGACAAACTTTCCGAAACGCGTAGGCGATGCCTGCCTTGTGTTCACGTCAGTGATGTCTTTGTGAATTAATTTTAATGAACATGCAGTAAAAGAAGAAATTTTATTTCATCAAGATGTGCTGTGGCGTTTCACTCGTGTTCTTTGAATACAAGTTTCTCTATATTTTTTGTAAACTGCATTCAAATGTTTGAGTACAGTTTAAAGGAAACCTACCACTTGAAGTGGCAGGTTTCAGATGGAAATACCGAGCACCAGCTCAGGGTGAGCTGGTGCCGGAGCTGATTTTTGTTAGTGTTTTAAACCGCTGTATTGCGGTTTAATACACTTTTTAAACTTTATAGCCGGCGCAGGGAGGTACGCGCTCAGCGCTTACCATGCGCGCGGCTCTCCTTCACTTCCTATGTAGCCGCGCGCATGGTCGCGCGCATGGTAAGCGCCGAGCGCGTACCTCCCTGCGCCGGCTATAAAGTTTAAAAAGTGTTTTAAACCGCAATACAGCGGTTTAAAACACTAACAAAAATCAGCCCCGGCACCAGCTCACCCTGAGCTGGTGCTCGGTATTTGCATCTGAAACCTGCCACTTCAAGTGGTAGGTTTCCGTTAAGGTCTCATGCCCACCAATGTGTGCTTTGGCCGTGAACTAGCTGCACAAACAGTGGCTAACTCATGGCCCTAGTGCCTTCTACTAGTCAGGTCCACGGTGCGGTACAAGGTGCGGTGAGGCACCATGAATTTGAAGGATGGCTGCATCAGAAGAAATTGGGCATGTCCTATTTCTTCCCATCTTTGCTACCCAGGCTGTAACTTACTAATCGGCTCACTCGCTGATGTCAGGTGCGTAAGAAAGTGTCTGTCCGCTCAGAATTTCTTTTCCCGAGCAGCAAAGCTTATTCACTGTTTCACTACAGGGTTTCCATTGCAGCCTAAAAATTCATTTATAGACTAGAAATTTGGAGCAATTTCATACCAAAATAAGTCAGCTGGGCTTTCACTTTTATGTGCAGAATTTACCACCCAGAAACCGCATTGCATTCTTCTATGCCAACCATCTCTTGTATATTTTATTAGTGCATTTTAATAGTGTTCCTTGTATATGTATTTTGTTGTGGTTTGGCTGTGTATGCTATAATTTTGCTAAAGTATACATAGTACTAATTATCCAGAATTATATAGGGATCTGCTTTCAAAATCTGTTGCTTGATGGATTTATATTGGCTGCAGCAGGCATTAGTTTCCACTTTTAATTTCTTTTAATATTTGCTTGATTCTGGGCATTGTAAACTTACGATTAAAATTAAGATTTTGTACATTTAGCCCGAATTGGCTAAGTCCCTTTAGGAACTGAAAATCTGACACAACGTTGTAAAAGGTCAAGCTGCTTCTATACAGTCTTTTCATCTGTGGTAGTCTGAGATCCCAGACTGTTCTCTTAGATGTATCCAAATCTATAGCATGAAGATTAGATTGTTTTTTTTGTTGTTGTTTGGTACCAATTCTTTGAGAAATGTATGAGATGTACCTATAGTACTTGCTGTAGCAAAATTGAAAAATCTACAGCAAAACAAAGTACTATTCAATCTATGAGATTTAGAATATCTGAAGAACACACTGCAAATTTACTCCGCATCATGTTCATTTTCATCTGCAATTTTGATAAGGATTTCTTTGAAAGGGAACCTGTCATCAGAATTCCACTTTTTCACTAAATGACAGGTTCCCATAGCCCATATTATACTAATTCCCAATCTATTTTTATAATTAACAATACTAGTTCCACTCACTTTTAAACAAATATAAAAGTATACCTGGATCCCTGCCAGAAAAGAGGAACTACTTCAATAAATAACAGGAATTTCACAGCACTCCTTCTGTAGTAGATGGTGCCAAACTAGGGTCCCAGCCCCATTCATGCATAGAAAGATGGAAGATGGCACTCATTCGAATTTGAATAATAATTGCTTTTTTATTTTTGTACAAATCAACTGAATAACACGATGTTTCGGTCAGAGTGACCTTCTTCAGATGCGGATTGGACTTCTCTGCTCTGGACCTCAGCTGTTCGGCAGCCACGTTTTGGTCTCAGTATCCGTTTTGCGGCACATTCAACAGGAGTTTTTGTCTCACGCGATCGGATTGTGTCACAATCGCGCCGGCTTTCACGCGACACAAATCGGGGGGCGGGCCATTGGACAATCCGACGGATTCGGAAAAAAACCACGGGATTTAACTTTGAAATGTTACATATTACAATATTACGGGAAGAAGATGGTGAACTGTGGCGGACCTGATCGGGGAAGCGACACAGGATATCGGGCGCACGCTGTATGTAAATCGTGGCAGCTGTGCGTTCTCGTTGGGGATCGCACCTTGGGGATCGCACAGGGATAGGTAAGTTCATGTGCCCCAATGGGTCAATGAAAATCACAGACAGCACATGGATGCTGGCTACATGCAGTTGGTTATTCTCAGTTGCTAGGAAGCTGGGGGAGGAAAAATCACAGACAAAAAGACAGCAAATGGGCTAAGAACAGACATGTCTTACACGACAATTTGGATGAAGAACGGACGCGGATTACTTATGGATTCACGCATGTCTTATAATGCTAGAAGAACTGGTGTTATGTGTTCTTTATGAAGTCAGATTTCTTGGTCCATGTCACATGGAGTCTTGTCATTTATAAGGGCGTTACCGGCCAAATACTCAGCTGTTATGGTATTCCCTGCATAGTATCTAATACTGTCCCACCCATGTAATGCCTACACAAATAGACCTGATATCGCCTTTATGAAGAAAGATGAGAGAAATCTTTGTGCGTTGTCTACACACATACTTTAGTGCCGAGGTATACAGTCTATAGGCATCATGTTTAGTTTTATGCTTCACATTCCTGACATGCATTTTCCGACAATCATTTCTGGCAGTGAGATGTCTGGAAAGTGACAGGACTGTAACATTAATGACTGTTTAACTTAAGAAAGTAACAAGCAGAAAACCTGCATTGTTAATACGTACAACATTAAGGAACAGAGTCCAAACCTTAAAGCAGAAGTTAATGTAGCGGCTGGCTTTTCAATATCATGTACAGTGTTGGGAGACTTCTGACATAAATCAGACAGTTCGAGCTTGTCTTAGACATTGACCAATTGCTTTTACTCTTGCCAAAGATGCCTTGATCGGCTTGCCAAATTCCCATGAAAGGGAGACACAGACTTCAAGAGCTTCTTTATTTCCTGGTTGGCTTAAGATTTTAAATGAATAAATGTAAAATGTCTAAGATGGAATCTACCGAGTTATTTACCAGTTCCGTATTATTGGTATATTTATGTATTTTGTTGTGATTTTGTCTTTGTTTTACTCAAGGGTTTAATTTTGAATGTAAAGGTGTTTTCTGGGATTGGACCATTTCCTTATGGTACCCTTGGGGTATAACCATAACAAACACCTTAGGTTTGGTTCACATCAAATTTTTTGTATACGCTAAGCATATACATCCGGGTAGCGCCCAACTTATATCCTTAGTGTATACATTGACAGTGGCAGACAGAGGCATAGTTGTTGCCTCCGTTTGCCCACTATACTTCCTGTACACCAAAAAAAGCAGGATGAAAAGATATAGCAAGCGACGTATGCGCTCAACGGAGTAAATGGACGGCTATAGGCAGCGTATGCAGCCTATTGCATTTCTCCCCACAGCCCCGTCAAGCACATACATCGCTTGGCAGGAGGGAGGACCTGGTGATGTCACTGTCCATATTAGAGCATTGACATCACTGGGGTGATGCCCTGTTCATGTACACTCCTCCACCCGCATTTGGGGGGGTCCCTGGGCGACATACAGGCGGTCCCCTACTTAAGAACACTCGACTTACATACGACCCCTAGTTACAAACGGACCACTGGATATTGGTAATTTATTGTACTTTAGTCCTAGGCTACAATCATCAGCTGTAACAGTTATCAAAGGTGTCTGTAATGAAGCTTTATTGTTAATCCTGGTTTTTATGACAACCCAACATCTTTAAAATCCAATTGTCACAGAGACCAAAAAAATTCTGGTTGGGATTACAATGATAAAATATACAGTTCCGACTTACATACAAATTCAACTTAAGAACAAACCTACAGACCCTATCTTGTATGTAACCCGGGGACTGCCTGTATTCCAATGTATAAATCCTACTGACGTGTACTTACAACATATGAAACAAAAAGTAGTGTGAAACCAGCGTTATAATTACCTCTGTTTTTGTCTACAGTCTAGTACAGATGTGATGTCTCAGTGGCAGTGCCCACCTGCCACGGGCTGTAGCGGGTGTGGACTTTGGCCGTGCTCCTGCACAGTGTAACCTCCAGTCAAGCCAGAGCTCTGAGTGGCTCTGGTTCACTGGTAACACCCCCAGAGCCCTTCTGCTCAATATCACAATTGTAAAAGTTGATTTTCGAAGAAAGAATAATAATAATAATATAATTTCTTTATTTATATAGCGCACACAGATTATGTACAGAGTTTGCCTAATTAGTCCCTGTCCCCAATGGGGCTAACAATCTAATCAACCTACCAGTATGTTTTTGGAGTGCATGGATAACAAATGTAAGAAGATTACCGCAGTCACGGTGCCTGGATCTATGAGTTGGTGTCCCTGGCTTGATTTTGATGGTAGATTTCCTTTAAATGGAATGTCTGTCATATTGGAAAACAAGCCTTATAGCATAACAAATCAACTACAGGACTGCAAAATTGATGACATCGAGACCTCTGAGGTCAGTGATTTACTGCGGGGGGTCACATGACTACAGGATAGATCAATAAAGAATGGCAGGGACCACCGCAGCATTAGCACTGAAATAGTAGAAGAATTTAACAAGTGAGTTATGATTCTTATTTTATCACTTTGCTTGCTTTTATTCTACTTTTTCAAGGGAATGTTTTGTCATTGTTAATTTTGATATAATTATTTTTTGTTATTTGTTTCTATTTTCTGTCCATTGTTACGAGGGTTGCCATCTTGCCTGACAGCATTTAGTGATGGACATTAGTCTGGAGCTGACCTACTGACGTTCATGGAGAGCTGTGCAGATAGTATGTCTAGATAAGCTGTGACATCATCTGTTGTTAATAATAGGTGGAGTGATTGTGTTTTCGATTACATCCTGTCTTCCTCTAATTTTGTGAGTTCTCTAAATACTACAGGCGGTCCCTTACTTAAGAACACCCGAATTACAGATAACCCCTAGTTACAAACGGACCTCTGGATGTTGGTAATTAACTGTACTTTAGCCTTTGGCTACAATAAACAGTTAATTCTAGTTATCAAATGTGTCTGTAATTAAGTTTTATTGTTGTTTTTTTAAAAAAAAAAAAATTCTTTTTTAAAAATCTTATTCTCACAGAAACCAAATAAAATGTGGCTGGAGCTACAATTATAAAATATACAGTTCCGACTTACATGCAAATTCAACTTATGAATTCAACCTATGATGCATATGATAAAGGCCAAATTAAAAGCTATGTTCACATCTATGTTCGTGGTTCTGTCATGAGCTTCTGGACTGAACATTTCCTGTAAACATTACATTTCATCTGAGCAGAAATGACACCATATCAAAAACCTGACCCTCATTTCTAAAGGGATTTGTTGAGTTCCATTGGTGTCCATCAAGTACTTAATTTTCGGACTATAAGGTGCACAAAAAATCCTTTGATTTTCTCAGAAATCAAAGGTGCGCCTTATAGTCCAGTGTGCCTTATATATGAACCATACTTACAGACAACAGCTGCCTTGAACAGTGCACAGGTCTGCCACCTGCTGGTCATTCATCCTTATAATCAGGTGCCCCTTATACTCCGGTGCACCTTATATATGAACCTAGACGTTTTAGCAGCCTTTAATTGATGGTGCGCCTTATACTCCGGTGCGCCTTTTAGTCCGAAAAATACTGTAATAGATCAATCTCCATCTTCCAGTCTGTTTCTGTGCTGGAATAGAAAAAACTGAACAGAAGAAACAGATCTGAACCCACAACTGTAAAACTGAAAATAAAGTATTTCCCCAGTAGTGCTCAATAGTATTGTGCCTGCCACTGGATGAAATCTGCACAATGTACTGTACCTTATTGTATCATCTTCTTGCCTTTTTGCTTATAAAAATGGCAGCAGGCCAGAATGTGGGCTAATCTTCCTGTTCATTACTTGCCACAAAAGTAGATTTTTGAGGGGATTAAATATGTTTTCTAAGAAGAATAAAATGAATGATATGGTCTCTTGGTTCTCAGGTAATAACTAGAGGACTATGAAGGCTTCAGGATAAATTTGGGAAATTACTTTTGAATCTCATTTAGTGAAACCAAATATCTGTATATAACTATTTGTCTCCACTATATCACAGTAATCCCTATGCATTTTGCCTATTGGAGAATGCAAATAAGACACTGCTGGGTCCCCCCGCTCATGGACCCCCTCTAGGTAGGGCCACCTTCTGACTTGTCTATTATTAAATCTATGTATTCCCCATAATATAGGAATTCTAACACATTTGTTCTTTGGACTGTGTTTTGTCATTCTTTAGTTTTTCCTCATGGGCAGGGTCCTCCTTCCTGTGCCAGTTCAGTCTAGTTTTGTGTCCTTTGTACTTATTTGGGCTTATTTTTATGCAGTATAGGCGACTCCCGTTTCAAATGTCTAACACAGTGGATTGTATGGTTCTCTAAAAGTGGATAATGATATTCTGAATAATGATGATGATGATAATAATAAGAACAATAATTATAATAATAATGTAATCAAATGTTAACAGTTGAGGATGGTTACTGACTACTACCTTATGATATACTCATTTGACAAGAAGAATTGGAAAACCCTATTGCCACCAGTTTCTAGTAGGAATAACAGAATGAAGGCAGATGCAGAATTATAAGAAAAGCTCAAGAATTGTTATTTCATGGTGAATATACAAATTTATTTACTAAAATTGACAAAATCTGTTTTAATGTCATTTTAAAAAAATATTGTCGTTTATTGTTGTTTTACATTCAGCTTGTGGATGATTGTTAAAGGACAACATATACATTTCCTCTGTTTGTATCATTTCCTTCTGGAAAAGGAAAATATCCCAGTTTGCCTATCTGTATACAGCAAAGCCACATACACAAAGTATACATGCTGGCACATGATGTAGGCATACACAATTAATTGAATTGATCTGCCATATATATATACATTTCTTCAGTTACATGTTTTTAAAAAAATGTACCTATGGGAAGATAATTTCCCTTAGAGGCAGTCATATGGTCCCTCAGAAATGAAGGACAGTTGGCAAGAATGTAGAGACACTGGGGAGCATTTATTATCACCTTTCAAACAGAAAAGCGGTGGAATTTTTTTCCCTTGCTGGGCCGCTTGCGCATTATTTATGTAGCATTTGCTCCACAATTTTGGTGGTTTTCAGACACTCACGACTTGTTCTGTCTTGGGGCACAAGATTGTGGCGCCACATGTGAATTCAACACTTTTCTGACGCTTCTATTTTTCCAACTTGTTTTGAGGCGCAAAAAAAGCTGTTCTAGGGTGTTTTATTTACCTTATATACTCGAGTATAAGCCTAGTTTTTCAGCACACAATTTGTGCTCAAAAACCCTAACTCGACTTATACTCGAGTCAACTAAAAAAATAAAGACAAAAAACTCACCTTTCTGGCGTCACCCGTAGGTCCTCTTCTGTCTGAGACAGAAGAGGACCTATGGGGGACGTCGGAAAGAGGAGTACAGTGTTATTTTTTTTTCTACTACAGGGGTTGGGCAGGCTGTATGCTACAGGGGCTGGGCAGGCTGTATACTACAGGGGCTGGCAGACTATATACTGGGAGGCTGTAACCAGTGCATTTCCCACCCTCGGCTTATACTCGAGTCAATAGGTTTTCCCAGTTTTTTGTGTTGAAATTAGGGGTCTCGGCTTGTACTCAGGTCGGCTTATACTCGAGTATATACGGTAATCTTCATGAATGGGAAGACAGTTCTTAACCTTTTGATTTGTGTGCTAAATCATTATTCCCTTGCGCCACAAATTTACATTAACTGAAAATATAGCACACTTCCAGCACCACGCTGCCTCCCAAATTGATAAATGCCCACCATTGTTACTGAGTATACATATTGTGTTACATTGCCTTTCCATAGGCTTAGTAAGGTCATTATGAGCTGCGTCCATTGATGCCACCAGAGACTTTGCCGGTGGCATTTAAGCAGTTAACACCTGCATTCAGTGCCAGCACAGATCGTGGGTGTTACTGGGTCCAGGCCCAAAAAGGACTTTTAAGATTGGTTCTGGCTGGACCCCAACTTAAAGGGGTATTCCCGAGAAGACATGTTTCTTAAATGCAAAACATTCTCTAATTCAATGTTATCAACAAAAATACAGCTATATGAAAGTGTATATAAACCTGTAGCCTGATAATCTAACCACATTGTCAGCTCACAGAACTAGATGGATCATGAAGTGTCTGGTTAGAGAGTTCCAGGACAAACTCTGGAATCTTACACTGACCATCACTGAGTGATAGGAGCTAAAACAGCAATAAAACTGAGTAAAATTGCAAAGTAAGCAGAGGTCGCACTAACATATTTCTAGAAGGGTAATAATACTCCTCTTACTATTTTTGAGGAGTATTTTTAGCCGGGAAGGAGTATGAAATTTTCAGTAATACAAGTATATAACTCATAGTATATAATGTTGATAGATGCTAATTATATAAGAAAATCATGTGTCAGTATCTTCTGTGTTTAAATAGCAAATTGAGGCAGTTATAGTGATGTTACATCATGCATTGCCCAGACTGGAGCTGACGCCACCAACCCCCCAACCACATTCGCCGAAACCTCCCACCACCCGACTGTGGCTAACGCCGCTGACACCAAACGTCCAGACTGCGGCTAACACACAATGTATCCCCCTCTCCATGTGACCAGACTGTGGCAGCCACCACCGAGCCCCAGTGGCCAGACTGCAGCAGACACTGCAAATCCTTGATGATTGCTTTGTAAAATGCTTTTTTTTAAAAGAAATTTTGGTTTATTTTTTTTTGGTGTCTGTGTTGTGGGGAGGCGTTTTTTTTAGGTTTTTTATTACCGTATTTTCCGGACTATAAGGCGCACTTAAAAGCATTGGATTGCCGTGGAAATCCAAAGTGCGCCTTATAGTCCGGTGCGCCCTATGTATGGCGCTGGGCACAGGGCAGCGGACCATACTTACATAGGTCCCCGCTCCAGCGGGAGATCTGCTGTCTCCGGTAGCGGGGACCTATGTAAGTATGGTCCGCTGCCCTCCTCCACCTCCCCCCTCACCTTCCCCGCTCACCTTCCCCGCTCACCTTCCCCGCGTTCCCTGTCGCGTCTCGGCGTCGCGTCTCGTCGCCGCGTCCCGTCGCCGCGTCAGGTCGGGTCTCCGCCACGCCCCCGGACCTCCGCCACGCCCCCGGCCGCCGGACCCCGCGCCTTATAGTCCGATGCGCCTTATATATGTAATTATTACATATATAAGGCGCATCGGACTAATGCGCCTTATAGTCCGGTGCGCCCTATAGGGCAAAAAATACGGTAATTGAATATGCGTCTTTGTCATTTTTTACGTGTTTTTACTGTTTATGCAGTCCTGTTTCACATACACCTCATGCCACCTCAGAACTCGCCAGACACGCAGTCCCACGTAACATATACCTCATGCCACCTCAGCACCAGACATGCAGTCCCACGTAGCATACACCTGCCACCTCAGCACCTGCCAGACATGCAGTCCCACGTAACATATACCTCATGCCACCTCAGCACCAGACATGCAGTCCCACGTAACACACACCTGCCACCTCAGCACCCGCCAGACATGCAGTCCTACTTAACATAAACCTCATGCCACCGCAGCACCTGTCACACATGCAGTCCTATGTAAAATACACCTCATGCCAACTCAGCACCTGCAAGACATGCAGTCCCATGTAACATACAGGTCTTCCCTGACCTTATCACATCCACTCCTGTCAGGCCCCCTCACCTCCATACACATGTATGCACACAGTACCTGAACACGTTCTACTTGCAGCAGCCATTTCAGCTCTACTTCCTGTGAGGAGACTGCGTAGTAAGCCACGCCCCTTTCCCGGAGGCTCTGCCCCTCACGTGACATCACGGCTACCCGGAGCAGCTCCATTCTAGAGGCTACTAACGCTGTAGTGTGAGCTGAGCAGTGCCGGCCCGCGCACTGCCATTGTAAAGTCCTGCACACCATTGCTGTGCGCTCCGGACCGCTCAGCCACACACTACAGCCAGGGATAATTGCCAAGCGTACTTTGACACTTGGCAATTATTCTGGGGAGTAATGGCGCCTCATCATGCGTCTATGACGCTTGGTGAGGCGTTAATGCGATCTCTGAAAGTAAGGGATTGAAAATTATCTTTATTGTGTAAACATCACTAGGGGATTACAATTTGAGATTTTTTTGTTTAATGGGCAAACCCCTGTAAGTGGGTCTACTCCTCTCTAATCCTAGACCATGCACTGGCCAGATTTCATGGACCGGACACTGTGCTGCGGACGAGTCTCCAAGCATCATAATTATTACTCTTCAGTGCTGCCCTTCTGCTAGCAAAAAGGGACTCCTATCATCCTATATAACTTTGATGTTTGGAGCCCCATTCTTGGTATGATGCTTGGTCTATGAAACCCGAGCAACGGATAGTCCAGGATTCACAGTCTGGCCGTGTTCCAGTGTCCCCATGGTTCAAGTGGCATCATGTGGATCTGTTAAATCATGTAGTTTAGCAAGTAATTAAAAGAACTGTATCAGGGGGCAGTTGGAGGGGCATTTATTAATTTTGGCGCACGGTGGTGCTATAACCATGCTATATTTTTCAGTGGCATGTAAGTTTGTTGTGCAAGGGATTAATGAATTGGTTTAGATCTCCCTAGACCGGCTTTTAGTTGCCCGCTTTTTGCGCCATAAATTGTGCCAAAAAAACAAGTCAGATATATAGCAATGCCAGAAAACTGTTGGATTCACAAGTAGCAGCAAAGTTTTGCGCCCAAAAATAGAACAAGTCGAAAGTGTCAGAAAACACTAATATTGTGGCCCCGACACTTCATAAATTAAGGCGCAAGATGCGCAAAAAGGATGGAAAAAACACAGCCAGAATAAATAACATATGAAACGCCCTAATAAATGACCCCCTTGCTTTCTATAAATTGATATAATTTACGTCTTTCAGAAAACTAAGATAGGGCCCAAGTGTATAAACTCAGTCACTGCTCTGTTGTATATCAAGCCTCTGATGATATTGATTTTCTGTCACTTGTCCAGACGCCAGATCTTCTTGTTTTCTCCTGGTTACAGTAATGTTTTCTCCCGAGATCAGTCATTAGCACATTGCGTGTGGTAATAACACTTCTCAGCGCCTTTTACTCATGGGTTTCATACCATCTCAGCGGAGAGTTTATTTACTTTGGGAGAATTGGCAATATTTCATGTTTGCTGTTTACATTTTGGAACCTCTTGGCATGGCTGAAGTGCCATTACAAGAGCTGGCATGTTGCAGCGGGCACGCGGTGACACACTTACAGCAGTACTATTCAGCTTCTATATAACAGTTTGGATAAGAATTTTGTTTTGCAGCAGCCTGGATTATTTCTTTTTAAGAACATCAATAATCCCTTGACACAGATCAGTTATTAACTGTTTACAAGTGGTACATCCTTCGCACAAGCTCTACAATGAATCCTTGCTCCTTTGGGATTAAGGGTTTTCATAGGTTTAGACAACTCAATTTTAACTGCAATTTTAGAGATGATTTTAAGAGATCCTCATGTTTTAGTTTACCATTGAAAAAACCTTACAAGATAAGGTTATAAAAGTAACTAACAGTTTCATGAATCAATATAGCGGGGATAATACTCTGTAATAGTCTTCATCAAGTAAAGCAGCTTCTCTGTGCCTTGTTTCTGCTTTTACTCCTGCAGTGAGCAGTGTATCTGAAATCCTTCTGAGGTCCCTCTACTTTAAAGCACATCTACCACCACATTACTGGTCCTAAATAGGCAGTTAGTTATGTCTAGGGGTTGGGGGGACTGTGTTTTACATATATTTTGGTGTTTTTATTACCAAAATAATAACTTTTTAAAAGTGCTTGAGGCACTCAGGCACAGTGTCTCTCTCTTGGCTTCCCCCAACTTCAATATATTCACGCCCCCCTTTGCAAGCATCTTCCGGCCCCTGGCCGGTGACGAGTGCTGTCTCCTAGTTCACTGGCTGGGCCTCCGGCACTTTTACAAGGTTATTGTTTTGGCAATAAAAATGCAGACATATATGTAAAACACAGTCCCCCCATTACCTAGATGTAACAAGCAGCCTATTTAGGACACTACCACCAGGTGGTAGATATCCTTTAAGGAGATAAGGAGGCTAATGATTAATTATTTTCATACATAGAGAATATTAATTTGATGATTAAGCTTGAGATTAGACTTTTCAGAGGATGTATGTAAATAGTCAAGTCATTACATATCAGGAATCTTTATCTCTTAAATGCAAAATTTATATAGATTACTCCTGCTCAATCCCAAAACTACAAGGAATAAAGTTGCAAAAGTAGTTGTTCTCACCACACCGATTTACTGTCAGGAATAAAAAAAAATCCAAAATGTGATGTAGTGGCACCACCACCAAGGCCCATTCACCTTTGTGTCCGAACTCCACAATGGCTCTTAACATACAAATAGGTACATAACATAGAAAAAATCTGCCCATAAAATAAAGGTGTATCACTATCAAACGCCAAACATCTCAACCGACCCAAGGTTTCAGCTTTGTCTGGGGCATGGTTTTGGCGTATTTCCGTATCCTGTGGAGGTCTTGGAGAAATACATCCATCCCTTACACTTTCAATCCTGCCATGCATTTGTGGTGAGTGTGAGGGGCACTTCATGCCAGTGTCCATACAGTATAACGATACAGCAGACAAAATCAGGTTTGGATCAAAAAACTATTAAAATTATAAGGGATGGATGGACTTCTAAGACCTGACCAAAACCTCTGCAGGATCCAAAAATACGTTATACAACATTTTACTCTTCTTGGTAATTGTAACACATAGGAGACCAGTGCAGCAATATCAGGAAGTAGCAGATGTGGAGGCTATCAATAACCCAGTGAAGTGAATTTGGCAGAAAAAAATGAATACCAAGAAATACGCTAGTAACCATGGTGATGGCAGTTTGTTGACAGTTTTTAAATGTTTCTTTAGCAGTTGGAGGCCAATCTTATGCGCTTAATGGATGGATACTCTTCTCTCAACATTCCTTTACATTTCTTGGCAGCACCTTAGGTTGGCAAGCAGAGACAGCGGTACTAACTCCACAGGATGAGTTTTAGAAGACATCTGTCAAGTGCAGAAATGCAAGCTTTAAATATTCTCTGCATGAGCCTAGTAAATATTATGCAGCAACTTTATAATAGCATTAAACATTTGTCTTTTACTCACCGTACCATTGACCTACCCAAGAAGGGATTTGTGCTCCTCATGGGCGGATTAAGCCATAGGCCCTGGCTACTGGGCTGTGTGAATATTATAAGCCCTATAAGTAGGGAATCACTTCCTACATATGGTACGTGATTCAAGCTTCTTGGGGAATAGATGATGTGTCCCTTCTGCCTGCTTTTAATCTATGGTTTCAGGACCTTTGGAGGACCTTGAAAGGTCCTGAAATGGCTCTTGTGTACATGTGTATTGAACGCAGGAACAGATGAACAAGAATTGCATGAAGGTCCATCTCAGTATAAAAATGTCCCAGGGCCCCATAGAAGGTTTGGGCCCAGGGCTATCGCCCAAACCGCTTATATTATAACCCACTTCTGGTCCTACCAGACTGTTCTCAGGATGTACAAGTGGGCTGTCATGTGGGTGTCTTTGTAGTAGTGTCCGCTTTGCTGTTGTATTTGAAGCAGGCATCAAAAACTCAGGGGCACAAGTGTTAAAATAGGAGTCACAAAATGAACAGATTGATAGAAGATGAGTAGAGAAGAACAGAGCAGGAGTCTCTATACAGTACTGTGCAAAATTGCTGCAAATTAAGAATGTTTTAAACTAAGATCAACTAGTTTACATTTTTGTTAATTGTTAATTGAAAACTCTAAGACTAACTCTAAGAAAATGATAACTAACACTGCTGCGCTGTACAGTACAAACGCTGCAGCGCTCTCAAAGCAGTCCAGCGTTTGTACCGTACAGCACAGCAGTGTTAGCGTTATCGGAGGTTTCCGATAACGCTAACAGTGTAACACTACTGCGTTTGTTTTAGCACTAGGAGCTGCTTACATTAGTAAGCAGCTCCTAGTGCAGTTTTTGAGGGTGACAGGTCCTCTTTAACCTGCCTTGTAATCCCAGACAGAATGAATGATGTTGAGATCATGACTCTGTGTGGACCTTAAATGCTCCTTACAACCAGTAACATTGGCGATATGTGCAGGGCTGTTGATCTGCTGCACAATAAATTTGGCACCATGGAGATGCCTCCATGATAGTATTGACTTATGGAATTGCAGCTGCCTGTATTTTTCAGCATTACTAAACATGATTAAATCCCCAACAACATTTAGCCTCATATCAGCAGGGAACCTTCTCCATGCTTAATGTTGGCTGCTGATTCTCATTATTATATTGTTCTCCATCCATTCAATACATAAAATACGTTCTGTTAAAGTCAAATATTACATTTTTGACCCAGTCCTTGGTTTCTATACTTTCATGCATTTTTAGTTGCTTGGGGGCAACTCTTCTTTGAAGAACACTTTTGACCAGACCTTTCAGAACACTAGATAGGTATAACTTGTTTATTCTTGTTCTGAGCTGATGGTACTGCTATAGAATTCTTTACATATTGTTAATTGATAAAAATGTCACCCGATCTACATATTCAAATAAAAGCCCTACTCTGCTTATAGTTGAGTATATACTTAGTACTTACCTCAGTTGCTCCCTGCAGTTCCCCTTCTCTCTGCGGATCTTGTGTAGAAGCATGGGTAGAGACAGTGCATACGCTCTGCCGGTGCCTACACTATGACGTGGAGGTATCACCACCTGATGATATAATAGTGTGTTTGCACAGGCACAGCGCATGGACTGGTCTCTACCCACTCTGCTTCACAAGATGTGGAGAGAGAAAAGGAGCTTCAGGTTTAGCCGAAGGTAAGTAGAATGTTTTTTTTTTTTATGACGAGGCTCTGGTGTTTTTAGTGGAGGAGGCTGCAGCTGGACATTTCATTAATGAGAGGAGGCTGCTGCTAAAGGTTTCATTTATTAGTGAGTGAAGGATGCTGCTGGCCATTTCATTAATGTGGGGAGGCTGCTGCTAAAGGTTTCATTTATTAGTGAGTGAAGGATGCTGCTGGCCATTTCATTAATGTGGGGAGGCTGCTGCTGCACACTTCATTAATGAGAAGTGGCTGCTGCTGGACATTTAATTAATGAGGCTTCTGGAGATTTTATTAGTGAGGGGAGGCTTCTGCTGGACATTGTATTATTGATGGGAGGCTGCTTCTGGACATTCAATTAAAGAGGGGAGGCTGCTAGACATTTCATTAGTTAGGGGAGGCTGCTGCCTACTGATACCTCAATTAATGTAATTTTATTGGTATCTATTTTTATTTTTGAAAGTCACCAGTAGCTCCTGCTTATACACGAAGTTTTCCCAATTTTTTTGTGCCTCGACTTATATCTGGGTCAGTTTATACTCAATTATAATCTTATGCTAATGAGCCTGAATGGCTATTGTGGTGTGTCCCAGAGCACCTCCATGCTGCATTTTTGAAGGTTGTTACAGTGGAGCTCTTCCCTCCTCTCCTGAGTGCTGGAACTTCCTGCGTTGTAGGGAGGTAACGTCAGGCAGAGGAAGAAAGTCTAATGGCCTACTATGAATCTACTATTAGAAGGAAGGAGGCCATGAATAACAAACATAAGAAGATTGTCACTGTACCCAGATCTATGTGAAAGTGGCCCTGGTTTATCCATTCTTGTTTTGATTATAGATTTCCTTTAACATTCATCAGGTTTACGTGGTTGTTGTATTTAGCATTAGGATCTTTTTGCCAGACATAGACTAGACTCATTTATTGAGCATTACTAGATTGGGGGAAGTAAAATAAAACCTCACGGAAATATTTTGAAGTGCAGAGTTGTCATCTGAAATGGTTTATAAACAGCAGTATGTTTGTAAGTAATAAAACGGTTTATTAGGACGTTTAAAGGTTGTCAGCAGTCCAGAAAGATGCAAACATTCAGCTTTTCTGCCTCATAACTATGTTTTTTTTAAATAACAAATTGGATTTCTGACTCTTAACTGAAAATGCAGCTTCTTTTTTAAGCAGAGAAATGTTTGGATGTACATATTGTATACGGGGTATGATAGGGAATATGATAAGAAGCCTTGGAAACTGGGATGAGTTCAGAGAAATCAGATTTTTTTTATAATGTACATTTTTTTTTATAAATGTAGGAGTTATAGAGAGATGATATTACACACAATAACCAGAAGCTGGGGTAGATATATGTGACTTAAAGGGATAGTCCAGGGTATAAAGACCAGTGCTGAATTCCAGAACCACAATCTAGTGCAATGTACATGCCTAGGGTTGGAGAACACATTTAAAAGCTACAGACAGGAAAAAATAGGTATCATTTCACTTATTGGTGGCTTCCATGCGGGTTCCACACAGATTTTTCAAATAGCAATCTTGGCAAAATCCTTTCTCAAAATTTTTTTGAAATTTCATAAAAGATTCAAGGCCGTTACACAAACCAAATCCAGAAAACTTGTGTTTGTGAAATTAGCTTAGGCCTCCTTTTATATGGCCGCAAAGTAGGCCCTTGTGTAGACCGTGTGTTCTCCATTTTTGTGGAACCACAAAAAACTGAAATCTGGCAGATGGTATCAGTAGCTTTGAGTAGCTTTTTCCAACCCCTTGGAGTGTCACATGATTGTGTTATCTATCTACTGATCTACAAATACGGATGGTACAAAGACTTCTATGTGAAGGCAGTAACACAGCCAAGACTAGGTCTTTCTCTAAGATCTTATTCAGGGGCACTTGGCTCAGACAGGGGTTTGAGGAATCCTCAGCTTTGTGTATGAACCCATACCAATACATGGAGCCAAGGGAAAGCCACAAAAAAACAGTGTGCAAAGGAAGTGTGCATGAGGGCTGAATCTGAGGAAGGAATAGTCTTTCATCATTGTGGTGGGGGCCACACACTGATTAGTCCTATTAAATAGGGATCATCATCATGCAGACCCAATGACATCTACCCAAGGCTGAGCCTAAGCTATAGTTCCACAGCCACAATAGCCATTAGACAGGTGTATTACATTGCAGTGTCTAGGGGAATATAGCTTGAAGTCCTGTGGAGAATCTCACATCTGCCAGATCTGCACGATCAGATGATGTAGGAGTCGACAGAGTAAAGTGCTCCTTATACAGCGAGTATGGATAATAGAAAGGGCTGGCTAAGTTCAGGAAGATAAATGATTCCCAAGAATCAGCCAAATTGCAGACTTGTTTTCGCACAGTGAGGATTGAGAAATATGTTTTAAATAACCATGTAGCTCCGTACCCTGTGCACGTCAGGACAAGTTTTTACTACTGAAGAACTTTGTAAAATGGGTTAAAACTACATAGAAGTGATTGGTTGTTGTGGATGATGTATGTACAGATTGTGTGTTTTTTTTAGAAGTGGTGTCTTTCATATCATTTACTAGAAGGAGTAATGGCTTAAGTTATGATGTCTGCTGCTTATAGCATAACCCACTGATATAATGATGGCCCCAGTTACCTATGACTGTCACAATGAATGTCCATTTGCCATAATAAATTAACAGCTTTAAGAATAAAGGTTATTATCACACTTCTGTTTTTTTCAAATACATTTTGTGAAAGACATCCACACCTAAAATAGGGATTAGACATAGGGGCAGATTTACTTACCCGGCCCATTCACGATCCAGCGGCGCGTTCTGTGCGGTGGATTCGGGTCTTCCGGCGATTCACTAAGGCAGTTCCTCCGACGTCCACCAGGTGTCGCTGCTGCGCTGAAGTTCCCCAAGGTCCACCGGAGTGCACCATCCTATACTTGGTGAAGGTAAGCGCGTGTCCCACAACACTTTTTTTTTTAATGCGGCGGTTTCTCCGAATCCGTCGGGTTATCGTTAGGCCATGCCCCCGATTACCGTCGCATGCATGCTGGCACCGATGCGCCACAATCCGATCCGGTGCGCCAAAAACCCGGGGCAATACAGCGAAAATCGGCGCAAATCGGAAATATTCGGGTAACATGTCGGGAAAATGACCCCCATAATATCCATAAGCAGGTGCAACACCCCTGCCAATGCATAGGCAAGGTGGTAGTTATGAATAGCGCCCTCTGCAGGTCAGGAGCTGTTAGGGGGAGTCATGAACCCTCTAGGAATTTTCTAGAACTCAGATATTGTGTAATTGCAGCTGCAGATATTGCCTGGCAAGGCAACAGTTAACTGGTGTATGTAATTATCCAATGATCTGAGTGTGGAGTGTGATTGGAGAGGTGATACCACCTAACCAGGGGGAGTATAAAAACCCCTGCTGGGTGAGAGCACATGGTCAGAGCAGAGAGTCAGACCTCATGGTCTGCCTCAGTCAGGAGCCAGAGTGAACAGCACACCTTCAGTGCTGCCTCAGCCATTCATCCTAGAAACTTCTAGTGCCTCAGGCCTACTGCCTGGCACACAGGGCAAGTCTGGAGACTTAAGCCCAAAACTGCAGCTTCCACCGCTTGGACTCAGTATCACCTGAAACAGCTCAGCCTGCATCTACTATCATGCTACGTGCACCTTTCCTGTGGACCAACTCTCCATGACCACTCCAGCATCAAAGAATCTGCTGTTATCGTGTTATATAAAGAGCTGCAAGTTGATTTGCACAACTTTGCCTCTGTCTGATCCCTGGATACGGCTGCTTGCCACCATGGGCTTCCTCATCCTCCATCACCCAGGGATTCATCCTACAGACACTTCAGGGGCTGCCCCAGGGAGAAACCACTGCATCAGCCTCTCCCTTCATATTTCTTGCAGGTCAGCCTTCCAGTCCCCATACAAAGCACTGTGACCACAGCGTGCCCAAGGCCGCACTAGCCAGCCACTCTAGTATTCTGGGTCCTTACTGCCTCCATGTCACCAAGAAAAGACTAGGCCCTGGTGGGGAATGTTGCACAGGGGTATCCTAATCGACAACTTTTTTGCAAAGAATCTGCAAAAATAATGAGCACACTGGTGGAGAGAAGCGAAAACTGTCTAAATGTTAGACAGTGCAAAGAAAGATCCTCTGGAACTGTGCAAGATTATGAAGGTGTCTGATGCTTGATGCAAACTTTGGTGCAGTTTAACACTAAGGTCCCATGAATATATAAATAAAGGATATATAAATGAATTTTGAACAATGGGACAACGTATAAACACATAAAAAATTTTTTTTAACTATTTACATGTAGAATGTCAGGCTACAGGGGCAGTGGACCCAATGGACCACCGCGGACGATGACGTAAGCCGAAACATGGGATCAAAATCTAAGTGGCACCCGGGTTTTCACCAGAGCCCACCGCAAAGCGGGTTGGACCTGTTACGGCGTGGTACCACCAGGTCGTTCCACAGGTGCGACTTTGTCCAGGGTGGCAGCCAAGGTGAGGAACACAGACCTTAAGCAGAATTGTAGTCAGGGACAGGTAGGAGGTCAGGATGGGCAGCACGGAATCAGAGTCGAGGACGAAACAACAGTTCAGGGCAGGCGGAACAGGATCAGAGTCAAATACGGAACCGGGGTCACAACAGGAAATCACACTAAGTACATGGGGGGTCAGGAAACAAGCTTTTTCAATGGCACTAGGCACGAAGATCCGGCAGGGTGTGCAGGGAGGGGCTGGAATATAAAGGATTCTGGGAAGTGGCCAGCGCCAATTAACAGTGCGTTGGCCCTTTAAATTTTCTCCAGCCAGCGCGCGCACACACAGCCGCCAGAACTGGGTCAGGAACGATGACAGGTAAGTTGGCCCTTTAAATTTTCTCCAGCCAGCGCGCGCACACACAGCCGCCAGAGCTGGGTCAGGAACGATGACAGGTAAGTGGCACGGGCACAGCGCCGCCCGGCAGACAGGGGCATTATCGGTCGCGGGAGCACCCGTGAGATTGAATATTTCACTATTTGGAGTTGGTCTGCCTTGTCAAGGTGCCTGGTTCCCTTTAAGTGTATACAATAGATGCAGATTTATTATATAGGCCACTATAGTAAAACACTGCTTCAGGGAATCCAAGTGTTTCTTGGACTGTGAATGTTTAATGGTGTGTGGTTTGATAGTGATTTATATCTGTCTGAATGTATGTGCCAGAACTGGACTTGTCAATCAGGGACCACAATTCATTTGGATAAATTGGTTTGGAACATACGCTTACTGGTTACCGCTAAAAATCACCTTTCCTCTCCCTGAGATTTATGAGGCTTAGTTGCTTATTATTTTGCCTTGGTATTTCTCATTGTTTCCTGCCTTAGACTGGAGGATATTCCTGCTTCATGTTTCCTGTACCCTTTTACTGTTCCGTTAAATTGTGCATTTTCATTTAGCGAGTTTGGAGATTTGGAAATGGCACAGTTCTGATATTACTTTGAGGCTGGAATTTAGGAAGAATGTTATTGTCCCCTCCTGTTTCTGCTTTCTCTGCCAACATAGTTTTCCTGTGCAATCCCAGTTTAAATTACTTTTTCCTCTTATTGTTTGTTTAAAGTCTCCATAGACTTATCCCCACAGCCTCTTAAACTCATGTTTGTTTCGATTTACAGTACTGCAATCTTTACTTATGCATGTCACAATGGAAGGAGGAAAGTATAGAGGAGGGGTGTACATTAGAAATCCACTTCAATTTGGGTGGAAGTAAAATGGGTTACTATTGAGAATGTAAAAACATTGAAAACAATACAAGTCTAAGATTTCCGAGAGGGGTTATATTTTAGAATGGTTTAAAGGAAACCTATGAACCTACTGCATATACACATTTAGCCTAAGTCTGCTGCACTGTCCTCAAGTTCTGCATTAAATTGAGCAGGCCATTGGCACAACAAGAGAACCAGAGGTTCAGGAATGATATTACTTTTAATTTGCTGCAGGTTAGTCTTGGACTAACATTCTGCTATTGAAGTCAAGAACATTGCCTCGGTACTGTTCTCAGCCTCAAGGGACTCTGTCACCAGATTTTATCCCATTAAGTTTATAGTCCTATATGGATCTCATCCAAATTTTTTGGAATTTGAGAGTTTGCAATTGTTAATGAATATATTGATCGGGAAAGGAAGAGGGGCCTCATTAAACAAATATTTCTGTGTAAATTTCTATATGATGAGAGTGTCTCCTTTCCGAATTTTTACATGTATTATTTAGCATCTCAGATCTCTACTTGATATATTTGAATTATTGGAATATAGTCAACTACCATCTCAAACATTTGGTACATGACCTTTGGCCAAATCGCTTAATAATTATTGGGTTAACTTGAAGATCATAAAAGGGTCTACCTCTTCGGCTACAATATGGGATAACAAAAATGTCCAGGAATTATCGGGTCATGAAAGTAAGAGATATTGGGAGATATTGGGAATTCGAAAAAAACACTTGTTTGTGGATGGTATAATGAAATCTACTGAAGAATTCTCCACAAAATATGGGATGAGGGGACTGCCGCCACCTTTTAATGTAGCTAATGATATATGATAAAGAACATTTTATTGTTCAAGCAATACGGGTAGCATAATGGGGTATTGGATAAACGTGATATTGAAGTGGTCTTAATATATTGCAGTATATACTGCAGTAGGAGGGCAATACAATACTGTTTATAGGCCTAAGACTACCTGAGGCAGAGTATAAAGCTTCAAGTACAAGGCAATCTGGGGGTTCCCATCTGTCATATACCATTTATAAAACTCCGCTCTTATGTAGCAGAGAAACCTTTGGCTGTTTGACTGCAAATTCTCACTATAAACACACGCCTGGAAAGTCCACCATAAATGAATGCTCTATAATGAAATTGCCATGGGAAATACTAGGAGACAAGCAGAGGTTTCGGTAGATATCAGCGTCTACGTAAGAACCATCCCCAGGAGTGACAGCTTTTATTGTGCATTTTAGAAAGGAGAGATATTTACAGATGTTTTACATTGGATAAAATGCCAAGTTTAATTCTTTCAAAAGTACTTCTGGGAACTATATGCCCCCACACATTACAAACTATCCCAAGAATTGAGAGCGGTAGCGATCACTCTGTGTACTCTGTCAGACGCTGGGAGTGTCTGAAGGCCTTGAGGAAGCCATAGAAGCCTTGTCAGTGTTATGATTTCAGACATGGAAAGCAGAGGAAACATTCCTTCTAATTCATCTCGCTATGTAATATTTGGAAAATGCAGCTTTTCAACATTGTTTAAAGTAAACATTGAAATGTTGTCTGTGTCTGATTATTAAAAGGTTGGCTAGTTTACCTCATTTTTCTCGTAATGTATGTGTTAGTGTGGGTGGCAGAATAGTAGGTAATTTACCAATATACATCTATTAATAGTTCTGCACTGCTCTCTTGATATATAAAGTGAAGCCTCCTGTCTTTTACCTCATCAGCCAGACATTTCTGTCCATAAAATGGCTGCAGATGGAGGGTCATTGGATCTCCAACTGGCGATTGCTCATGGGCAGTAAGAGATCACATGACCATCTGCAGCCATTTTATTTTCCATCCAGACCCATTACCAGGAAGCAGAGTTGTCTCGGGCCGCTGTCTAGCACCTTAAAGCAATCAGGAGACTTAAGCCCCAGAGCAGAGGTCCACCATCCGGACTCGGCTCCATCTGTACCAGCCCAGCCTGAAGTTACTACCAGGCTGTGAGCAATTCTTCCAGGGGACCAGCTATCTTCATCAACCTTCTAGCTTGCTGAATCTGCTGCTACTGTTTGGCCGTTGCCTGCTGTTTGAAGTTGAATAAAGCTCTGCAAGTTGATTTGCACAACGCGCCTCAGTGTAATCCCTGGATCCGGCTGTATCACCATCACGGGCTCCCTAAAATCACAGTGACCAGTGACCACAGCGTGCCTAGGCTGCAACCGCCAGCTGGTATTCTGGGCCCCGGCTGTCTACAGCCACCATGGAAAGGCTAGGCCCCGGTGGGGGGGTGTTGCACATCTAAGATTAGCTTCCCACTACTTAAGTGGCAGATCCTGCAGCTTTTGGCTTTTCATGTTTTACATTGTCATGTCATTTGCATATCATATATTAATCTTTCGTTGTAATAATTTCAGGACTGGATCTTACTATGTACTATGTCCCCTACTTAAGAACACCCGACCTACAGACGACCCTTAGTTACAAACGGACCTCTGGCTATTGGTAATTTACTGTTCTTTAGCCCTAGACTTCAATGATCGACTGTAGCAGTTATCAGAGGTGCCTGCAATTAAGCTTTATTGGTAATCCTGGCTCTTATGACAAACCAACATTTTTAAAATCCAATTGTCACAGAGATCAAAAAAATTCTGTCTTGGGTTACAATTAGAGATGAGCGAACATGCTCGTCCGAGCTTGATGCTCGGTCGAGCATTAGGGTACTCGAAACTGCTCGTTACTCGGACGAATACTTCGCCCGCTCGAGAAAATGGCAGCTCCCGCCGTTTTGCTTTTTGGCGGCCAGAAACAGAGCCAATCACAAGCCAGGAGACTCTGCACTCCACCCAGCATGACGTGGTACCCTTACACGTCGATAGCAGTGGTTGGCTGGCCAGATCAGGTGACCCTGGGATAGACTAGCCGCTGGCCGCGCTGCTCGGATCATTCTGTCTCTGGATGCCGCTAGGGAGAGAGCTGCTGCTGGTCAGGGAAAGCGTTAGGGTGTTCTATTAGCTTACTGTTAGGCAGGAGTGATTCTCAAAGAACCCAACAGCCCTTCTTAGGGCTACAATAACGTTCTACTTTTTTTATTTTAATTTGCATCTTTTACCATTTTGTGAGGAATTAGCAGGGGGACTTGCTACCGTTGTGTTTAGCTCTTAGTGGCACACATATCCATAGCAAAGACCGAAGTGGGAAAATTCAGTAGGGGTTGGATTTCTATTAGGCAATAACTCAGTGTCATCTCATCTGGCATAGTAGTGTGCTTCCTTTGATACTTGGCTAGAAAATAGCCATAGGAGAATACAAACAGCTTCTTGAAGCCTACAGTAGCGTTCTATATATTTGATTTCTGGTTGATCTGCTGGTGGCTGTAGTTTCTGCAGTGCATGTACTTGCCAATTCTGAGCAATTTGTAGTGAGACTTGCGACCGCTGTGTTCTGCGCTTAGTGGCGCACATATCCATAGCAAAGGCCGAAGTGGCAAAATTCAGTAGGGGTTGGATTTCTATTAGGCAATAACTCAGTGTCATCTCATCTGGCATAGTAGTGTGCTTCCTTTGATACTTGGCTAGAAAATAGCCATAGGAGAATACAAACAGCTTCTTGAAGCCTACAGTAGCGTTCTATATATTTGATTTCTGGTTGATCTGCTGGTGGCTGTAGTTTCTGCAGTGCATGTACTTGCCAATTCTGAGCAATTTGTAGTGAGACTTGCGACCGCTGTGTTCTGCGCTTAGTGGCGCACATATCCATAGCAAAGGCCGAAGTGGCAAAATTCAGTAGGGGTTGGATTTCTATTAGGCAATAACTCAGTGTCATCTCATCTGGCATAGTAGTGTGCTTCCTTTGATACTTGGCTAGAAAATAGCCATAGGAGAATACAAACAGCTTCTTGAAGCCTACAGTAGCGTTCTATATATTTGATTTCTGGTTGATCTGCTGGTGGCTGTAGTTTCTGCAGTGCATGTACTTGCCAATTCTGAGCAATTTGTAGTGAGACTTGCGACCGCTGTGTTCTGCGCTTAGTGGCGCACATATCCATAGCAAAGGCCGAAGTGGCAAAATTCAGTAGGGGTTGGATTTCTATTAGGCAATAACTCAGTGTCATCTCATCTGGCATAGTAGTGTGCTTCCTTTGATACTTGGCTAGAAAATAGCCATAGGAGAATACAAACAGCTTCTTGAAGCCTACAGTAGCGTTCTATATATTTGATTTCTGGTTGATCTGCTGGTGGCTGTAGTTTCTGCAGTGCATGTACTTGCCAATTCTGAGCAATTTGTAGTGAGACTTGCGACCGCTGTGTTCTGCGCTTAGTGGCGCACATATCCATAGCAAAGGCCGAAGTGGCAAAATTCAGTAGGGGTTGGATTTCTATTAGGCAATAACTCAGTGTCATCTCATCTGGCATAGTAGTGTGCTTCCTTTGATACTTGGCTAGAAAATAGCCATAGCAATAGGATAGGATTGTTTGGTTTTAAAAACTCAAAAAAAAACAAAAAACACAAAAAAAAAAAAAACACACAAAAAAACACCAAAAAAAACAAAAAGAAGTAAAAAAAAAAAAAAAGTTATAACTCTCATTTTAAAAATGTTTAACCCGAGGGCTAGGGGTAGAGGACGAGGGCGGGGACGTGGGCGTCCAACTACTGCAGGGGTCAGAGGCCGTGGTCCTGGGCGGGGTGAGACACCACCTGCTGATGAGGGAGCAGGGGAACGCCGCAGAGCTACACTCCCTAGGTTCATGTCTGAAGTTACTGGGACTCGTGGTAGAGCACTGTTGAGGGCAGAACAGTGCGAACAGGTGATGTCGTGGATTGCTGACAATGCTTCGAGCAATTTGTCCACCACCAGTCAGTCTTCCACGCAGTCCACCCATGTCACCGAAATCCCCACTCCTCCAGCTCCTGCACCTCAGCCTCCTCCCCCCCAGTCTGCCCCCTCCCAGGAAAATTTGGCATTTGAACCGGCATACTCTGAGGAACTGTTTTCTGGACCCTTCCCACAGTCACAAACCACTTGTCCGGTTGCTGCTGAGCAATTTTCCGATGCCCAGGTTTTCCACCAGTCACAGTCTGTGGGTGATGATGACCTTCTTGACGTAGTGGAAGTGTGTAAAGAGGTGTCCGACGATGAGGAGACACGGTTGTCAGACAGTGGGGAAGTTGTTGTCAGGGCAGGAAGTCCGAGGGGGGAGCAGACTGAGGGATCGGAGGATGATGAGGTGACAGACCCAAGCTGGGTTGAGAGGCCGGGTGAACACAGTGCTTCTGAGACGGAGGAGAGTCCTCGACCTGAACAGGTTGGAAGTCTGGAGGTTCAGAAGTCTGGAGGTTCTTTAAGGAAACACCGGATGACCGACGGACTGTGGTGTGCCACATTTGCCAAACCAGGCTCAGCAGGGGTTCCACCACTACTAGCTTAACTACCACCAGTATGCGCAGGCATATGAATGCTAAGCACCCCACTCAGTGGCAACAAGCCCGTTCACCTCCGGCCGTGCACACCACTGCTCCTTCCCCTGTGTCAGCTGCTAGTCAGCCCCCTGCCCAGGACCCTGGCACAAAAACCCCATCGTCGCCTCCACGATCCTCCACAGCATCCACCAGCGTTCAGCTCTCCATACCCCAGACGCTGGAGCGGAAACGCAAATATAGTGCAACCCACCCGCACGCCCAAGCCCTTAATGTGCACATCTCCAGATTGCTTAGCCTGGAGATGCTGCCCTATAGGCTAGTAGAGACCGAGGCCTTTCGCAACCTCATGGCGGCGGCCGCCCCTCGGTATTCGGTCCCCAGCCGCCACTACTTTTCCCGATGTGCCGTCCCAGCCCTGCACCAGCACGTGTCAGACAACATCATCCGTGCCCTGACCAACGCCGTTTCTGACAAGGTCCACCTGACCACGGACACGTGGACGAGTGCTGCCGGGCAGGGCCACTATATATCGCTGACGGCACATTGGGTTAACTTGGTGGAGGCTGGGACCGAGTCTGACCCTGGGGCTGCTCATATACTGCCGACGCCGAGGATTGCGGGGCCTACCTCGGTCCAGGTGTTTCAGGCCTACTATGCCTCCTCCTCCTCCCACCCCTCCTCCACCTCCTCCTCCGAACTACCATCCGTGGGCACGGCGCCATCAGTCGGTAGCTCTAGGCACAGCAGCAGTGCCGTCGCTAAGCGACAGCAGGCGGTGCTCAAACTGCTGAGCCTAGGCGACAAAAGGCACACCGCCCAAGAGCTATTACAGGGCATCACGGCGCAGACTGATCTGTGGCTGGCACCGCTGAACCTCAAGCCGGGAATGGTTGTGTGTGACAACGGCCGTAACCTGGTGGCGGCTCTGCAACTCGGCAGACTGACACATGTGCCATGCCTGGCCCATGTGTTAAATCTGATAGTGCAGCGTTTCCTCAAGACATACCCCAATCTGTCTGATTTGCTCACGAAGGTGCGCCGCATCTGTGCGCATTTCAGGAAGTCCAGCCCAGATGCTGCCACTCTCAGGGCAGCGCAGCGCCGCCTCCAACTGCCCGCTCACCGACTGTTGTGCGACGTGCCCACGAGGTGGAATTCAACACTGACCATGTTATCCAGAGTTTACCAGCAGCGCAGAGCGATTGTAGACTGCCAGATGTCAACTTCCACCAGAACTGGTAGTCAGGTCAGTCAGCTTCCTCAAGTCTACAATGAGGAGTGGACGTGGATGTCTGATATCTGTCAGGTGCTGAGTAACTTTGAGGAGTCAACACAGATGGTCAGTGGCGATGCCGCCATCATCAGCCTCACCATCCCGCTGCTTGGCCTGTTGAAAAACTCTCTGGTCAGCATGAAGTCGGAAGCTTTGCGCTCGTCACAAGAGACGGGGGAAGAATATTCCCTTGTTGATAGCCAAAGCACCCTGAGGTCTGTTTCTCAGCGCATATCGGAGGAGGTGGAGGTGGAGGAGGATGAGGAGGAAGAGGAGGAGAATGTTGGCGAGACACAAGAGGGGACCATTGTTGAGTCCTTCACTGTTCAGCGTGTATGGGCAGAAGAAGAGGAGTTGGAGGAGTTGGAGGAGGAGGAAATGGACAGTCAGGCCAGTGAGGGGAGTGAATTCTTACGCGTTGGTACTCTGGCGCATATGGCAGATTTCATGCTAGGCTGCCTATCCCGTGACCCTCGCGTTCAAAGAATTTATTCCAGCACCGATTACTGGGTGTTCACTCTCCTGGACCCACGGTACAAGCAAAATCTTCCCACTCTCATCCCTGGAGAGGAAAGGAGTGTGAGAATGCATGAATACCAGCAGGCCCTGGTGCACAAGCTGAAACAGTATTTCCCTTCTGACAGCGCTAGCGGCAGAGTGCGTAGTTCTGCGGGACAAGTAGCGAGGGAGAGTAGGCGAGCAGGCAGCTTGTCCAGCACTGGCAAGGGTACGCTTTACAAGGCTTTTGCCAGCTTTATGTCACCCCAGCAAGACACTGTCACCTGTCCCCAGTCTCGGCAGAGTAGGGCTGATCTTTACAGAAAGATGGTGAGGGAGTACGTAGCTGACCATACCATCGTCCTAAATGATCACACAGCTCCCTACAACTACTGGGTTTCAAAGCTGGACATGTGGCACGAACTGGCGCTGTACGCCTTGGAGGTTCTTGCCTGCCCTGCCGCTAGCGTCTTGTCCGAGCGGGTTTTCAGTGCAGCTGGTGGCATCATCACCGATAAGCGTACACGCCTGTCGACTGACAGCGCTGACAGGCTGACGCTTATTAAAATGAATAAAGGCTGGATTTCTCAGAATTTCCAATCTCCACCAGGTGAAGGAAGCTCAACCTGAATAATTGATCCACTCCTCCTCCTCCTCCTCATTTTCCTCCTTCTCCTCCTCTTTGTACAGTAAAGCAGAGGAAAATGGCTATTTTTTGACAGGGCCCACTGGCTCTTGCTATAGTACTTCATGCATTTAATTTTTCTGGAGGGCCACCTACCCGGTCCTCTGTTTGAAACAATTTTTGTGAGTGCCACATACAGGCACTCAATCTATTCCATTTTTCTGGAGGGCCACCTACCCGGTCCTCTGTTTTAAAAAATTTTTGGGACTGCCACATACAGGCACTCAATCTATTCCATTTTACTGGAGGGCCACCTACCTGCTCCTCTGGTTTGAAACATTTTTGGGACTGCCACATACAGGCACTCAATCTATTCCATTTTACTGCAGGGCCACCTACCTGCTCCTCTGGTTTGAACAATTTTTGGGACTGCCACATACAGGCACTCAATCTATTCCATTTTACTGGAGGGCCACCTACCTGCTCCTCTGGTTTGAAACATTTTTGGGACTGCCACATACAGGCACTCAATCTATTCCATTTTACTGCAGGGCCACCTACCTGCTCCTCTGGTTTGAACAATTTTTGGGACTGCCACATACAGGCACTCAATCTATTCCATTTTACTGCAGGGCCACCTACCTGCTCCTCTGGTTTGAACAATTTTTGGGACTGCCACATACAGGCACTCAATCTATTCCATTTTACTGGAGGGCCACCTACCTGCTCCTCTGGTTTGAAACATTTTTGGGACTGCCACATACAGGCACTCAATCTATCCCATTTTACTGGAGGGCCACCTACCTGCTCCTCTGGTTTGAAAAATGTTTGGGACTGCCACATACAGGCACTATCCAAATTAAATTGTCTCCATAGCAGCCTCCACACGTTGTCTCCATTGCTACCTCCAAAAGTCGTCCATATAGCTGCCTCCATACATCGTCCCTTTATCAAACGAGGTGTGTCAGGCAGAAATTTGGGTTGTTTTCATGGATTCCACATCAAAGTTGTTAACTTTGTCGCCACCCTGCTGTGTTATCCACAAAATATACTGGCAAACTTTTACCATTTAGGGATATTATTTCAGCGCTTCTTGCGCATCTGTTTATATTCCCCTCACCCGGCATATCCTAAACTTATAAGAACGCTACTACACTTGATCTTATACAAAAGGTTCTTAGAAGTGCTGTTTGGGGAGTAGCCTAGAGACAGGGGCTTGGATTGGCGAAAGCTCGCCTGGCAGCGGAACGCCAGCTCCATGCGCATCATGCGCTTCTTGCGCATCTGTTTACATTCCCCTCACCCGCCATATCCCAAACTTATAAGAACGCTACTACACTTAACTTGGTGCAGGCTGGGACCGAGTCTGACCCTGGGGCTGGTCATATACTGCCGACGCAGAGAATTGCGGGGCCTACCTCGGTCCAGGTCTCAAAGGCCTACTATACCTCCTCCCACCCCTCCTCCACCTCCTCCTCCTCCGAATTACCATCCGTGGGCATGGCGCCATCAGTCGGTAGCTCTAGGCACAGCAGCAGTGCCGTCGCTAAGCGACAGCAGGCGGTGCTGAAACTGCTGAGCCTAGGCGATAAAAGGCACACCGCCCAAGAGCTATTACAGGGCATTCCACATCAAAGTTGTTAACTTTGTCGCCACCCTGCTGTGTAATCCCCAAAATATACTTGCAAACTTTTACCATTTAGGGATATTATTTCAGCGCTTCTTGCGCATCTGTTTACATTCCCCTCACCCGCCATATCCTAAACTTATAAGAACGCTACTACACTTGATCTTATACAAAAGGTTCTTAGAAGTGCTGTTTGGGGAGTAGCCTATAGACAGGGGCTTGGATTGGCGAAAGCTCGCCTGGCAGCGGAGCGCCAGCTCCATGCCAAGATCCAACTAACATAGTTTTAACTGCAGCACCTTTAATCTACTACTAGTTCACTGCCTCCATACATGGTCCCCTTATCAAACGAGCTGTGTCAGGCAGAATTTTGGGTTGTTTTCATGGCTTCCATGTTAACTTTGTCGCCACCCTGCTGTGTAATCCACAAAATATACTGGCAAACTTTTATCATGTACCGATATTATTTGAGCGCTTCTTGCTCACCTCCTTTGGTTCCTCTCTGCCACCCATTGGTTTGAAGCCTGAGTCCATTTAGGGTATGTCGCCATGCCACTCTCTAGCCTGCCGCTGCTGCCGCTGCCTCTGCATGCCGTCCCCTATAGTGTCAGGGTCAATTATTGGATGTTTTAGATGCTATCTAGCTTCATTCTGTCACTCTGTCATGGCCATGCTGTTGGCCATAATTTTGGCATAATGGTGCGATTATGCAGCCTCAGAGGCATCCATGCATGCTGCCCCTGCTGTTTCCTGTCCATTTCCGTGGTGTTTCCATCCTTTTCTGAGGTTCCCAGGTGTTTGGCCAAGCTTCCCTGTGCAGAGCCTTGGTCCCCTTGAAAAATGCTCGAGTCTCCCATTGACTTCAATGGGGTTCGTTATTCGAGACGAGCACTCGAGCATCGGGAAAAGTTCGTCTCGAATAACGAGTACCCGAGCATTTTAGTGTTCGCTCATCTCTAGTTACAATTATAAAATATACCAGTTCCGACTTGCATACAAACTCACCTTAAGAACAAACCTACAGAACCGATCTTGTACATAAACAAGGGGACTATCTGTAATGACTAGTAAAATTAAGATCTACATCTCTAACATTAAAAAGACTACATGAATTTGTAAGGCAGTGGAGATAAGCCATAACCATATTTGTTGCTGATGCTCTGTCACATTGCTATGTACAGATTTTGTACACTTAAGAATCTTGGAAACATGTACTGATGATGAAAATCACTTTTTTCTATAAGTTTATATTTATATTAAATGATAAAACGTGAGATTGTTTCTAGATCTGTCCAAAAAAATATTAAAGGGGATGTCTAGTTGAATACAATTCTATGTAAAATGGGGTTACTGATATATTAGCTATTTATAGGACAGTCATATGAAACAACAGGAGTGAGGGCCCTGCTCACAAGAGCTTACAGTCTATGAGGATGAACTTTCTTGATATTTAAAATGAAGTCTTCAGTCTTTTACCTCATCAGCCAGAGATTTCTGACCATAAACTGGTTGCACACAGAGGGAAATGTGATCTCCATGTGTCCATGAGCAATCGCCCTGCCAGGACCTTATGAAAGGATTCAGAATATAAGATCAAGGTCCTGGCAGGGAGATTGTTCAAATGACCCTCCGTCTGCGGCTATTTTATGGTGAAGAATGTCTGTCCATGTCTTAACATATGAATAAAGTGGCGCAGAATTTTGATATACTATAAGCAATATATGTGAAACTTTTAAAATATTAAGTTTGGGGAACAAAGAGGCACTATTTCTTTAAATGGCAGGTCAAAAGTCTGGTATCTCCCCATACCGTCCATCTGCAGGTCTTTGAGTGTAATAACTTGCAATTTGGCATGAACAAATCCCAGACCCATTCTGGGAATCTTCGAGCATATGTGCTTTGTTGTCTTACAACTGTGCACAGTACATCTCCTTTTAGGGGGAGCATTAGGATACCCTAGGAAATGCTTATTTTGAGGGGGCCTTGAAATAAAATTGGGGTTGCCCCAAGCAGACAGACCCTTTAAGACAAAAATATTGAAATAGATAAAAAATATTTGTATTTTTTCATGGCATAGTCCAAGAGTGTACGGAAATGACTAGCATACAACAATAAAGGAGTATTTACATTTCTTAATAGCCAGACACAGATCATGTGAACACAAGATACAGATTTTACTACAGTGTAGGTGTTTTCTGTTAATATGTATGTAAAACAAAGCAGGTTTTTCTGCTGTACTCTTACAAAAATAATATAAAATGTACGGAATGGAATTCAGGAACTCATGTCTAGACTTTATTTGCCCAATGGTAAATACATTAAAAGCAGCAGCTGTTACACCTCATAAATATCGACATTGATTTTATACCTTCAAACCGGAAAAAAATGCGTAAGGTAACAACCCTGTGTTGGTTTTCCTTCTACAAGCTGCTTTACTAAGGTGTGGGATCCTGTCCGGGTTCAATGGGTGGCCTTATGTGAACTTTAGCATATAAATGGTCCCACAGCCAGTATGTACATACAGTGTTCAGTGGATGTTTAAAATCTTTTCCATGTTTCACACTTTGGCAAATATATAGAACACATTTGTGTAAAGCCTTTTATTCCTATACAAGCTGAAATCCCATCACCTGATATCCTAGCATTTTTTAAAATACCAAAATACCTGATTAAGCAGAATTTGACTTTAAAGGGGTTGTCCGAGACATATAAAAAGCAACTATGTGGAGTGGGGGAGAGCTTGAAAAAAATAAACATCTACTTGCCTCGTAGTGCCTCCTGGTGTCTTGCTCTGCGGTCTCTCCATGCCGCGCCCCTGTTTGTTGAGACCACAGTGTGGGACACCAGGAGGGAAGGCTGAGGTAAGTACATTTTATTTTTTTAAGTATCTCCTACGACCCACCCCGCCCTCCCGGCCACATAGCTGTTTTTATAAGTCTCGGACAATCCTTTTAAAGATGCCCATTTAGACTGATTTCTTTCCCAACACGATAGAACAAACGTGTAACTGTCTGACGAGTGCCTGTGTTTTAAAGAGTGGATTAACAGCAAGGGTACCCTTTACTTGCAGGGGAAAATGGACAAAAACTAAATGAATAATAATAAAATTGAGTCTTTATTAGTAATACACATATACATATACAAAAAGAAAGTGCCAACATGAACTGGCACTATTGTGTGAATAAGGATAAAATACAGTAAAATACCGAGTGGTATGGCACAGATACAAAAGCGGACCAACCCGGACAATGTGGAGGATAGGTAATATACACAATGTAGTAAAGTAAAGCTGGACAAAAGGTATATGCTAAACACAGGATATCCAAGTGGACACTATGTTAGAATGTTTAATAAAAGCAGTTGCAACAATTCCCTATAGAGGGGCTGGTTGTGTTGAGTAGATATTAGGAAATAGATGCCAGCTCTTACCGAGTTGAAGGGGGTGATAATGCTCCTCCGTCCCGGATAGACCGCGTCCCCGACGCACGTTACAGCTCAGGATGAGCCTTTGCCACCCCCCAGACGAAGGCTCATTCCGAGCCGAAACACGCGTCAGGAACGCGTTACTGCTTTTTTACATTTTTGTCTCTCAATTTGGGCACAACTCATCCATCCCGACACTATTCCAGCACTTCTAGTTTCCAGGCACTTTTTTCGGTGCATAAACACAACAAAAAAAGGAAATCTACCATCCCCTCCATAAATGTTTACTTTTCTGACTCTCATTTGTTCTTCTTACGGTGCAACAAATACATTAAGGGTGTGTACCACAATATAACATCACAGTGCAAAACACAGCTAAAAAAACAACTAGCACCAAAAATAAAGAATGCACCAATGAATCTAATGTGTATGACCAAACTGAATGTCTGAGTATCACATCTGTTCCTGTCCTGCCCCTTCACTGTGCAGTTTCCAAGAATACAAATGATGGCTGAGTAAGGAATATGCAAATAAAAACTATGGCTCCAGTGCAAAGCAGCTCACTATACATTTATGGATGACTTTTAGGAAACCTTTTGATAATGGCCAATCCATTGAGTCTTTTCCAAAAGTAATCAACATCCAAATGATTATTGTTCCTCCTCATTATTTAGGTGACTAGTTTGGCTAGGTGAGGGGCTATTGTAGAGAACAATGAGAGCCATGCAAATGTATCACCAATTCTCTACCAGCCTCTGACTAGATGGATTGGCTAGAGACTTCAACGACAGTTGGGACAAAGATTCGGACTGAGCGCGGGATTTAAAATTCAGATTGTGTCGCAAGACAATGCACTTACATATACTAGGAAGAAGAAGGTAAACTCTGGCAGACCTGAGCGGGGAAGTGGCACATGCAGGATATTGGGCGCACCATCTTAGTGAATAGCGCCATGGTGCATTATTGACGGACAATGCACTTTCGGTGAACTCCGTGGGCATTGGGTAAGTAAATGTGCCCCAATACATCCTTGGCCACTTGGGACTGGAGGAAGAGTGAGAAAGTGTGGATCGGATTATTTGTGGAGGTCCTCCTGACCCTAAGTTTATTCCTCTACAGGAGGATTTCAAATTTGACCTCCTTCTTTCAACTGTATTAGTGTCCTTAGGAGGCCGATACCATGAATGTTATGACAGAACAGAAGGCAATAACTTGCTTCTTAAATAGCTGTGTTGGCACTTCGCGATAAATAAGTGGATTTTGGTTGTAGTTTGGGCACTCGGTCTCTAAAAGGTTCGCCATCACTGATCTAGAACTTTGGATGATACATTGTTACATTTCTGCACTTTCTTGTTGCAAGAGATTTGACTGCTTTCTTAAGAACCTGTTGTATCTGCAGAAGTAAGCCTGCAAATAATTTACAGAAGTAATGTGCACATTCCTTAACTTTTCACCCAAAACTATGTCAGACTCTAAGGTAATTACATGCATCATTATGCCATTACTGACCTAGTTTGACCTTCTGTCATTTTGCCTTTAGGATTTAAGGGAAGATATGAAAAGTTCAGTGGAGTCTATGATAGTTATGTGGTGCAGTGTTTATGGAATGACAGGCCGGGAATGTTACCTTTTGGTTTCATGAAAGGACATTACTGACATAACCACATACCTTTGTAAATAATGCATACTAGAATCAGTGGAAAGGAGAAAGTCTAGTTTTACCTGTTTAGAAGGATCAATTCATTATTCTTAATGAAATATTCATGCTGCTTGTTACACATACTTGGCATAGTTGCTTAATACCCTTCATAATTGCTCAGTGCACAGAAACTAATTTTTTTCCGCTTTATTGCACATTTTATATGATGCATTATGTGAATACATTGTTTATATGATACCATAAATTGAGCCAATATCTAATCTAAAATTAATCAACGCTTATTTACCAGCATAAAGCATGTACAACTCATTCATTATTACATGTGCTTTGGAAGTCATTTTTGTTTCTTGTGTAATTTTAAAAAAAATGTTGCATGTCTGGAGGAAGTAGTACATGATACAAACTAACACAAGAAATAACTAGAATATTTGCACTCATAGCACTTGGGAGTGGAATGCAACTTTTTGCATGGAAATTGGGTCATGCTCAATGGAGAGTAATTTGTCTTAGAAAGGAGTCAACTTTTCTGTGCTGTACTACGGTGTGCTCCATTTATTAAAGGAAACCATTCACCACATTTTACCCCTTCAAACTAATATCCTATCAGGTAGGAAATAAAATGTCCTCTAGAGAATTCCCTCTTTTATGTGAAATTTTGCCCGTTTACATATAAAATTCTCCTCCAAGTTATGTAAAAATGTGCAAAGAGGAGTCATATTTGCCTCAGATGCGTCAAGTTTAGAAGCTTCATAGGGAGTGTCAATTCAGATGCATCTAATCAGGGCTGTGGAGTCAGTAACCAGCTTGGTGAAATCTGAATTGTAATAAAATGGACCCACTCTAAATCCACATTTATATAATAAAGTATTAAAAGTATGACATTTGTTTTTAATATAATATTCTTAATATAAGGATTTAGCCCAGGGGTGAGTAACGTTTATTGGTTTAAGGGCCACATTGTCATACTTAAGGGGTCACAGTAGCACCCTAGATTCACCAACAACCACAGTACCACAGTGCACCACATAAATTAAAAATACCACAGTACAGTAATACCACTTCAGAAAACAAATATTTCGTGAACCTTGGATTACAAGCATAATTTGTGATTGTAATCCAAACTCTTTTATCAAAGCTTGATTTTCCATAGGAAATAATTAAAATGCAGGCAATTCGTTCCACAAGGAACAAATGCCTCTGATTACGAGCTAAATTCTTACTTGTAATCCAAAGCACTCTCATATCAAAGCAAGATTTCTCAAAAAAATTGCTTTAGGAATTTTACTTTAATTTTTATTAAATGTTTTTAACTTTTTTTTCTCCTTTCTTAAGCCCCTTCCACACTGGCGTTTTTCACGCGCGAGTTCTGCATTGCACTCTGTCCCACTCTGTCCCATTGGCACATCTGCTTACTTGTCGGGAGATACGCGCGGAACGGTGCGCCCAAAATAGCATGTGAAGAACAATATATATGTGTGAAGAACACATTGCAGATGTATTTAAACATCTGCAATTTGTTCTTCACACACATATATATTGTTCTTCACATGCTATTTTGGGCGCACCGTTCCGCGCGTATCTCCCGACAAGTAAGCAGATGTGCTGAACATCTGTAATCTATTCTGCACTGTGTTCTGCACTGTGTTTTTCTCTTAAATGATCCTGTGTTCACTGTGTTCACTGTTTTTATTCTATTCTTCACTGTTCTTCACATCTGCTAACTTGTCGGGAGATAATATACACGGGGAACAGTGAAGAATAGATCGCAGATGTTTGCAACTTATCAGAAGACATTATTTTTCAATTAAATAACACATTTTAATCCCAAACCATGGTCCCTTTGAAAAATGCTCGAGTCTCCCATTGACTCGCGCGTGAAAAATGCGCCGAAAACGAAAAAAAAACGCTAACAACACGCGCGTGAAAAACGCAAAAACGCTAATTACTCCAAGGAAAAATGGAACAAAAACGCAGCCAAAAACGTCAGTTTTTCATGCATTGCACCCTGACGTGAAACGCAACGCTAGTGTGGAAGGGGCCTTAGACTTGGACGTGTATTTCTCTGATTGCTTGTTCAAGCATATTCACTGTAATACTATTACTAACAAACACAACACACTTAGCTCTGCTACATCATCCACCCTCACTCATCCACCCCCATCATTCCCCTCCCCCCAAGACCCCATAGCAGACTATTAAAACTGCAGACCACCAGAGCAGGCTCTTCCACTCTTTAATTATGCATGCCCCCTCGGTACATTAATATTCATACCCTTGGTTTGCTCACTCTCTCGTCGCACTGAGCGCATGCGCAAGATTTCCAGACAGTCGGATAATGTAACCGGCTGTCTGTTCTCGAGAAAACAGATGTAAAAAAACACGGAAAAAAAACACACATTACAAAAAATGTGACTGATCCTCAAGAATAATAGACCAGGGGCACTTATCCATAGGCATCGTGACTGTGGTAATAATCTTATATTTGTTATATATGGCCTCCTTTCTCTAAAATTAACTTTTATAATTATGATATTTATGGTTGTTGTTTCCAGAGCCCCTTAGTGCTGTAGGTTCGCAGGCTGTAAAATGTGCAGAGCAGGCCTCTTCTCTCTCTGCACTTCTTGCTTCCTCTAGATTACAAGGGAAGAGGGAGAGAGCAGGGGGTTGGGTGAGACATGTTTTGCTCATTGTAACAGCCTGTGAATCTGCAGCATTGAAGGGCTCTGGTAATGCCCTTGAGGCATATCAACATAATTTTAAAAGTTGATTTTAGAAGGAAGGACCTTAGCGGGGAAGCAACACATGCAGGATATCGCGGCACAGTACATTATGGTCGGACAATGCACCGGACGGACGGGTAAGTAAATGTGTCCCACAATGTTACACCATAGTCATGTGTGTCATAACCATGCCAGAAATCTCAGTTGTATTTTTAAGGGCCTGGGAAAATACATGTAAGCACAGACGTAGTTTTGTGTGACCGATGTAAAAATGAAACCTACGTAAAGCCTGTTTATCTAATTTTACAAACAGCTGTTAATTAGTTTGTTTTGCCAAACTTCCAGATCTCGTCCTAGAAATAACGAGTGGAGAGAAGCACTTTACGCCGGTTCTATTTATGTGGCTATGTCTGAACAATAAATCGAGCTCTTTAATCTCATAATAAAACTGAAGATGTAAAAATAGCAATCATCCGGGGAAGTGGCATGTGGCCACCGAGCGTGTTACAAACAGTTTGATACTAAACATAAACAGTTGCTGGAATGTCACATTCTGCAGAGTAGAACTTTTATTTTTGGGACTTGTTTTCTATATTTTACTATCTACTATCTACTTTTCTAGCCTATGTTTATAAGAATGATGTCATCCTATTTGAAGTTATATATTTAGTTATAAGACAGACCTAAAAAATTGTTCACATCTTATTTTGGCCATACACTTGTGTATAATAATAATATTACCTTTATTTATATAGTGTCATCATATTCTGATTAAAATATATGTATAACATTTAGAACATACAGCATTTTGTACGCTGCGAGCTGATCTGATGAAGTCACGTTTGTAGATTTCTAAACACGTTTACAAAACAATGGAAGAACCAAGACCGCACAGTGAAACAAACTCCTCAAAAGGATAGGTGCAAAACCTCCATGAGTCCCGGCTAGAACTTCCAGAAAAACAAAATAGTAGAAAAACAAAATAGCAGGCAGCACTCCAGGGTCCAAATAGTAGTAAAAGGTGAACACGTCTGCAGCTATAAAAAGATAAATGTATGAAAGTCAAGGCTAGCATTTGCATACCTCCCAACTTTTGAAGTAGTGAAAATTTGACAGATTTCTTTTCCCCTAAACCCTGCCTTTGCCCCACCCTTTACTTCATCCCAACACAGTATAGTTCCCCACCTCAGTGCCCCCCCATCTTACATTGTAGCTCCCACATTTTCAGTCCCCCCTCATATTGGAGCTACTTAAGCAGCTTTCCATTATAGTGTGCCCCCCAGCAGCTCTCCATTATAGTGTGCCCCGCCTCCAGCAGCTCCCCATCATAGTGTCCCCCCCAGCAGCTCCTCATCATAGTGACCCTCATCCAGCAGCTCCCCATCGTAGTGCACCCACCCGCAGCTCCCCATCATAGTGTTCCCTCTCCAGCAGCTCCCCATAATAGTGCCCCCCTCAAGCAGCTTCCCATCATAATGCCACCACTCCAGAAACTCCCCGTATTAGTGCCCCAGGAAGTTCCCCATTAAAGTCTGCCCCCCTTCAGCAGCTCCCCATCATAATGTGCCCCCATCGCCCAGCAACTCCTCTTCTGACTGTGACCCTTGCAGCAGCTGCCAGGGTGTGTGTCGGGGGAGATGGTCAGGGCTACATGGGAAGCAGAGCACTAAGGGAGGCAGGTAACTGTTTCCTGTGTCCCATTGAGCGTTTCTTGTTGGACCAGGAGGTGGGACACGGAGAAGATGTATGGGACACAGCAGGGCAAAAACAGGACAAACTCCCAACTGTCCAGGACGGCTCGACAGCCCTGAAAAATCGGGACTGTCCCGTTCCAACTAGCGCCCTCAGGGGGTATGTTATTTGGGCCTTCATTTGTCCCATAAATGTTACATCATAAATTTGTGTACTTGTTTTCTCTACAAAAATATCAACTCAATGGGAAAGTGTGGCATGAAACAAAATAGATTTATATACATAATTCATATACACCACTTATACAAGGAAATCTACCATCAAAATCGAGTAATGATAAACTAGGGACACTTAGACGAAAGTATGCTCACCTTGGCCATAGCATGGGACAGCATACAGCCGCGCTCTGGAGAGAGGGAGGGTGAGCAGGAATGAGGAGAAAGCGTCCGACACTATATTAGGGGAATTATAGGACATGTCCTCTATATCTCTGTGCTTGGTCACATTGCGGTGAGACAGTGGGGCATATTTACTTAACCATCCGGAGGAGTTCACAGAAAGTGGCCTCCTTTCTTTTAAAATCAACTAAAATTATGCTATTGCATCAGAGGGGCTCTGGTGGGTGTTTCCAAAGCCTCTCTGTGCTTCAGACTGAGTAGATAAACAGAACCTGTCTTCTCCTCCCCTGCTCTCTCCCTTCTCCATCTGGTTGTGTAATCTTGCAGCAGCAGGAAGATCAGGGGGGGGGACTGCTCTGCTCATTGTAACAGCCATTGGGAAACACCCACCAGAGCCCCTCAGGCTCATCAGCATGATTTTATGATTTCGTTATAGATTACCACAGTCATGGTGCCTTTATTACCACAGTCATCTATGAGTAATATATAGTAATAATCCTTTAAATATGGTCTTTAGGGTTTAATTTTCATCAGGTCTAACGAATATTTACTTTTGTCCTTTTCAGAATAACAAAACCTTTAACATTTGCCGACTGTGTTGGGAATGAGCTGCCTTTAGGATGGGAAATGGTTTACGATCAACAAATTGGTGTTTTTTACATGGACCATATAAACCGTGAGTATTTTATTTGATATTCTATGCTGTATACAAGATTCAGATATTTATGTAATATCACACACAATAACCTTAAAGGGATGTTTTGGGAAAATGTCGTTGACCTGTCCTTATTTTTTAGTATTAGTGATTGTTGGTGAATGTGAGTCTCCCATCAATCTCCCTACATGAAGAAACCACAGCACTCAAACAAGCAACTTCTCCACTGCATACCAAAAGTACATTTCAATAAAATTGATTTTGTTCCCCCTGCATTAAATTGAAGTTATGTCTCCCTCATACAACAAATGAAATTAGGCCATGGGATGTTTTTTGAACAGGGGGATCACAGCTACACCAAATACTATCATTTTCAATGTATAGGCACTCATTGGTTCTTAATGGACCATGCAAAAGTAATGTTTTTCATAGATCACTCAGACTATCATTTATGAGGATCATTAAAAATGGATACCAGTCTGCTTTTCACTGCCAATTAGGCACATTCATGTGTAGATAGCCTTAATGTTTGTCCTCCCTGGATTTAATCGTAATACTTAGGCCTCACGTACACAATTGTAAATTGTGCCCGTGAACTTGCAGCACAAACGGCACTTTTGACTTCTATTATACATAGTCATGGTGCAGTGAGTACAACATGTCTCACTGCATTTTGACAGAGCCAGGCAACTGATTTGTCCAGATTTGGAGTTCAAGAAAATATACCATTTGTTTTTCTGCATTAAGAACCAAACATACCTTGAGTATGTTTGGTTCACAATGGATAAAATCAAATGGTAGATTTCCTTTAAGCTCGTTTAAGACTTAGGGGGTCACATGGTGCATTCTTGGTCGGTTCTTAGTGTGTTTTTAAACACACTGAAAATGCATGCTTTTTAATATGTTTTTGCATGTTCACCATGTGTTTGGCTGGCTTGAATCCATTTTTCTATCATTTCACAGCTACTAACACTCCCACAAAGGAAGAAACATGGATTTCAACCATCCAAACACATAATGTAAATGCAAAAACGCATGAGTTTTAAAACGCACAAGAACTGGAACACACCCTAAGCTTTCAGTAGGGAAACAATGAAATCACTTACCTCCCCTTGCTCTTCTATAGACCTATAGCCTTATTATCTCTTTTGCCACTTAGGTTTTCTTTGATATATATATATTTTCACCCTGCGCTTTGCAAAATGCACTTATTAACCACCATATACAAGACCAGTGTCTGCTGCTGCTGTGGAAGATAGAAGCTGAACTGTGATTGGTTGTTATTTTACTGCAGGTCATTATTATGAGCTCCAAGGAGCTTTAATTGGTTACTATAGGCAATGAGTATAGCTTATGTGTGAGCTTATATGGATAGTGAGAGACAGTCAGATACAAAGACTATACAGAGACAGACAGTCAAGTCCAGAGAGAGAGTGAAAGAGAGACAGTTAAGTGCAGAGAGAGATAGTGAGAGAGAGTCAAGTACAGAGAGAGACAGTCAAGTACAGAGAGAGACAGTCAAGTACAGAGAGGCAGACTCAGGTACAGAGAGACAGAGTCAAAGACAGTCAGAGACAAAGACAATCAGAGACAGAGTAGTACAGAGAGACAGTCGAGTACAGAGAGACAGTCAGGCACAGAGACAGAGGTAGTCAGAGACAAAGACAGAGAGACAGTCAGGTACAGAGAAACAGTCAGAGACAGAGATTCATAGACAAAGACAGTCATAGAGAGACAGACAGTAAGTCAGTCAGAGACAGACAGAAACAGTCAGAAAAAACTAAAGAGATACATGTAAAATATCTTTTGTTAACCCATTTTATTTTGTTATAGCTAAGAGCATGTATTTACTACCCCCGGCAACGCCCGGAAATACACATGTAATTCTTCTTAGTCGGTCCAAGGACACTTTTGCTATTGGCCACCCGTGATTATGAGATATTCCACCATTAAAGTTAAAGATCAGTTATGAATGAACAAACAAACCAAATGTGAATGTATTTCTAGCGATACTCTAATTTTGTTAAATATATCAAACACATTTTCTTGTTGGCTTTGTAGAAATCACACAGATTGAGGACCCTCGAGAGCAATGGAGACGAGAACAAGAACGGATGCTGAAGGAGTATTTGGTTGTAGCCCAGGAGGCTCTTAATGCCAAAAAAGAGATTTATCAAATCAAACAGCAAAGGTTTGAGTTGGCTCAGGAAGAATATCAGCAACTCCATGAACTTTGTGAAGATGACAATCGTTCCCATGCCAGTTGTAAGTACAAAGATAGGACCAGGATGTTCCTATCCTGTACAGTTTTACTAAAAGATGTTAACTTGTTAATTGCATTAAAACTGTTATATAATTGTTTGTTGTAGTGTGCAGAATACAAACGTCCCTCACTGTGTTTTAGGGATACGGGTATTCATAGGGCTCCAGTTTGTTTGGTTTGATCGTGATTATTTTAACAAAAATATACAGCATATTATTACTTTTAATATTATTTATAAAGGACTATTAATTACACAGTGCTGAACATTTGGAAAAAGGGTTCAGGTACATAAAGTAAAAATACAAATAAGTAGGAAAGACACCAAACTGGCACAAGCAAAAGGAGGACTCTGCCTGTGAGAGATACATTGCCTTGCAAAAGTATTTGGCCCCCTTGAACTTTTCTACCTTTTGCCACATGTCAGGCTTCAAACAAAGATATAAAATTATAATTTTTTGGTAAAGAATAATAATAATAATTCTTTATTTACATAGCGCACACAGATTACGCAGCGCTGCACAAAGCATGTCAAATTGGTCCCTGTTCATATGGGGCTCACAATCTAATAGCATGTTTTGGAGTGTGGTAGGAAACCGGAGTACCCGGAGGAAACCCACGCAAACACGGAGAAAACATACAAACTCTTTGCAGATGTTGACCTGGGTGGGATTCAAACCCAGGACCCCAGCGCTGCAAGGCAGATGTACTACTCACTCAGCCACCGTACCGCCATCAACAACAACAAGTGGGACATAGTTGTGAAGTAGAACAATATTTTTCAGCTTTTGTAAAAAATAATAAACTAAAAAGTGGGATGTCCAATATTATTCGGCCCCTTTAAGTAAATACTTTGTAGCTCCACCTTTTGCAGCTACAACCCTAGACTGAAGGGGTGTTAGAGAGTTGGCTGGGAGACCAAAAAATAGAAAACTGCAGTAGTCGAAGCGAGAGATGATGAGGGCGTGGACTGGCAACTTTGTAGACTTCGGGTTGAAGAAGGATTGGATGTTCTTGAGGTAGATGTAGCAGGTTCATTTGAGTCAAAATACACAGGCCTGAAGCTAAATAATGCAAATGAAAATAATGACCTCTAAGATATCACTGACAATATATTTACCAATTGGAGAAGGGAATTGAAAAATGTAGGGAGTTCTTCAAAATTTATGAAAGGAGTTTTCCATATTAAATATTGTTTAACTTTTAGCCTAAGGATTGGTCGAACATCTCAGATTGTTGAGTGTCTGACACTAAGCATCACTACGGATCAGCTGTTCTCTGAGGCAGAAAAAACGTGATATCGCTACTACAATCACTTTCTTGCATAATGGGTCCTGGCCTTTAAAATTCAATTTACCTATCGAATGGGATTATATTTTGTTATACTCCATATACTCCATAGTCTCCATTTGTCCTAGTACAATCATTTGGCTACTGTTTTCGGCCCCATAGATAAGAATGCTGTCTGGCAGTGGCCGATGTGTGTAGGCCAGACATAAGACAAAGCCATTCATTATATAAACTACTGCAACCCACATGTTTGTTCCCACTGCGTTGCGTGAGCTTGTGATGGCGCATACATAACTAAAAAGGTTAATACTTTGTCATGTACAGTAGTTGTTTTCAAACAAATGGATCACATACCGATCATTGCATTTCTGGTATCGCCAGCCTTACTCATAAGGGAAGGATCACTATTTCATAAGAGGCAGAAATCTATTGCATGGATTATATTTGTTGCCCTTGTAGAATGTTTTCCCCGTGGTGAATCACATCCACCCACACATTACTCGTATTCCAGTTGTTTTTTGCTTTATATGAATGAAAGCTCTCCATGCATGAAATTATCAAGGAATATGATGTCATGGGAGAATTTTAAGTAGTTGCAGAAGTTTTGAATGTGTCATCTTTGTACATATCATTATAAAGTGAGAACATCTGATAGCAGGATGAGTCCTGACACCAAGAACAATATTGCAGTGATATGGTAGCTCCACCCCCAAGTACAATTTTGTTTTATTATTTTATCCTTGGTAATGTATTTCTGTTTTTGATTACAAAGTTAAGTTTTATCTTTAGAGGTTCATAGGAATGTTATAACTTCATCACTATGGAGGCCACTTTTACAAGAAAACAGCATATACTTAAAGCAGTGGATAGTCATATAATATTACTGGAACTTCAACTCCCCAAAAAATTTTACTACTCTGACCTCTAGAAATATATGACAGTGGTGGTTCAATAGTAGCATAAACAGAAAAATCTAATGCATAAATTGCACTACATGTATTTGATGCAGATTTTTTTTTCTCACTGTCTGACATGAAAAGAATGAACCTTTTCTGTATAAGGTCAAATCTGCCAAATGGCAGAATAATATGAGAGAGAATTTTTATGGCATTTTTTCCACCACTTTTTTCAAAATTTTTCCAAATTTGTATGGCCACCATATGGTCGAATCTGAGCTTTGCCAGACTCTACTGCCTAGATGTCACTTCACAAGTAGAATGAGCATTCAGCAGGAAAATTCTCCAAGCAGTGGTCCCTCCCTAAAAGTGTAATTGGGTATGTCTACAGGTGGGGTTGTCATAGGAACGTGCTGAAAATAAGGAATTATTCTTACCACTAATTTGGTTTCCACTAGTAACCCTCCCTTCTTTCTTGGTGTTGGGCCCAAGTGGTTATACATTGTGTAACTTTCCTGGTGGTACTTTGGTAGACACTAATGTAGGGTTTCTAGGTAGGAGCTTTTTATCTTTTGCAACTACAAGATAACAAGATGGGGCAGTCATAGTTACTAGTGGAAATCATTTTACCAGTAAGATTAATTGAGTTTCTGCAAAGTCAAAAGTTTACCTATACTACCATTACTATTCTTTTAAACAAATTGAGACATATGATGATGTAATTTCTTTGGAAGCTTCTGATTTGTCTGCTTCTGATCATGTTTATTTGCAACATTGGAGTTAGTTAAAGACACACCTATGGATGTGTTTGAAGGCACACCTGAAACACACTGCTTATTTGTGTAGCATCATGGGAAAGAAAACAGTCAAGATATTAGAAATAGAATTGTGGACTTGCACAAGTCTGGTTCATCTTTGGTTAGTGAGAACAGTGAGAACAACATGCATATGTGTGTTATATAATGTATGTAGCCTTTTGGTTTCAACTGTATGGATGAGATTATTAAAAAATGTATCCACTTTTCTACTACTTTAAACTTTGCAGATTTTCATTACAATTCAATGACATAATCTTTGCATTATTTCAGTAAGAAAACCACAACCCTCAAGCAATCTGTGGCATCATGCTGTGCCTGGTGCGCTGTGATTTCCAAATTGCCTCAGCTATATATGTACATTGTTCCATAAATGAGATATTCCCCTTTTAATACAAATGATATTGAGGTAGTTGGTGCCAGGACCCCTATCCTCTCCATCAGGTAAAGAGGAGATTTGTGAGAAGCATGGAGCAACACTGGAAGAAAAGAGAAGTGGTTTTGCTGGGAATATGACTGCTCAGGGTGCTGAGTATATATTCTAGGTGCACTGCCTTATTAGCATACAAATTAAACTGGGAATACCTTGAAGTAGCAGAATGGATAGACAAAATGACGGTTATTTATCTATAACCAGGCTCCTTGCGATAGTTCTATGACTGCCTCTGGAGCCCTGCTGCTTTTCAGATATAAGTGGAGTCCTCTTCTTTATTCACAACTGTGATGTTAGCTGCTTTGATGCTACAGGGGCTGGCATGCTATACACTACAGGGGGCTGGCAGGCTATATAATAAAGGGGGCTGGCAGGCTATACACTACAGTTGGCTAGCTGCATAATACATGGGGCCCACAGGCTATATACTACAGGGGGATGGTGGGCTATACAATACTGGAGGCTGGCAGGCTATATACCACAGAGGGGTCTGGCTATATACTACAGGGGGCATGCTATATACTACAGGGGGCATGCTATATACTACAGGGAGCTGACATGCCATACACTACAGGGGCTAGCAGGCTATGTACTACAGGAGGGGCAAGCTTGCTATATACTATGGGGCTGGCAGGCTATACACTACAGGAGGCTGGCAGGCTATATACTACATGGGGCAGGGTATATACTACAGGCAGTTGGCAAGCAATATACTATAGGGGCTGGCAGGCTTTATACTACAGGGGGCTGGCAGGCTATATACTACAGGGGGTGGCTGTATACTACAGGGGGCTTGTTGGCTATAAACTGGGGAGGCTGTGACCAATGCATTTCCCACCCCAGGCTTATACTCATGTCAATAGGTTTTCCCAGTTTTTGGGGGTAAAATTAGGTGCCTCGGCCCATACTCAAGTACATACGGTAGGTACCTTGGCTTATACTTGAGTATGCGGTAATCACAAAATAATGGAAGTAGAGTAAAAATATAGCAACAGAACATAAGCCAGGAGGGGAGTGGAATGACCTTGCGACTTCTGTGTGTTTATTTAAAAGCCATAGATCTGGCTTTGCACTAGCAGTGGTTCAATGTTGGAAGCAAGTGGAAGCAAAACCCATTTGCGATTTTTTTTTGCTACTTTTTTAGGCCAAGAAGTCATTCAGGCCAATCACAGTCCATTTCTCTACAACATGCCCGGCAGATAATAAAGTTTGATTTTCTAGTAGTAAAGGGACCTATAGGAAGGGAAATAAAATTGTCCTGATAGATTGATTGTATAAGTACCGTACTTTATGGTGTACTGCTTCAAGCTATTTGCAGTGAATGAAAGCATAATGCAGTACATGTATAGTAATACAGGTCGACGTTGTCCAATATTTTAATCTGTGGACCATATTGTGTCTTCAGTAAAATGTGGTTATCTCCGGAATAAAGCAATGCCTTCTGTCATGATTTATCTAATAGAATCCACAGTTTCAAAAATTTTAAACAATTGAACAATAGTTATGAACAATCAAACCTATGTCAATGATGCATTTGGGAGTCATGTGATTGAGATCATTAGTATGATGCTTTAATTTTTTCAGATTTTCTTGGATGCAAAAACATCTTTATTTCATCTTTACATCATTTCATTATAGTTATTTTTTTTTCCTTAAAGCTTTTTCTGGATTTTCCACAAACACAAAATATGATCCACATCAAATTAAGGCTGAAATAGCGGGTCGTAGAGACAGGGTAAGTGTACATCTGCACCTTGCATTTTTTAACTATGTTTTTATTATCCATATCTCTGATTCTGTAGTTCATAGAACCATAATCCACATTGCACAATATGTGATTTGAAACATGAGAGACTTTCTAGGTACCAACAGAATGTTTCTAGGTACCAAAGAACCGATGATAAGGGCATCTGAAGTGATTATCTCCCTGTAGCCTGTAAACCTGACTCATCTCAGGAAAAATATGACTTTTCATATGACTTTGGAGGAGATTTTGTCAGAGGTATATGTGAGATATCACATATAAGAGGGAATTCTATAACAGATATTTCATACCCTACCTGAGGGATTAGTAGTTTAATGGGGGACAAGTTCCCTTTAAGGGGTATTACAGCTTACAAATGGTGTCAAGATTGTACTTTATGATCTGTAAGGGTCCTACTTTTTGGACCCCTGCAAGTTCTGAGAATATTGGGGCCTGGTGTAGTAACACTCCTTTTCTTAAAAGTTCATTGACTGGCTGTATAGGAAACGGCACCATAGCCACATCCAAGAGAATTGGTGCTATCTGTATTCCCTGCACATGTAAGCGGCTAAGAGTGACACTATGCAGGGAAAACTGACCCTAATTCTCAGAATTTTTTATTTCTTATAATTAGGTTTTGGCCAGCCCAGAAAATGTCAAGGTTTTGAACTGTTAGGCGTAATAGATGGAAAAATATATACATTCAAATTTGTTATACATTTAAATGTCGCAATTGTTTTTCAGCTTTCCAGGTTAAAAAGAGAGCTGACATTGATGAAGCAAGAACTTCAGTTCAAAGAGAAAGGAGTAGAGACTCTGCAAGAGTAAGTTTATTACAGGCCTTCTTCAGAAGAGACATGTTCAATATTTAAGGTATTTAGGGTTCAGTAGGTAGTGAGAACCTGTCCCAGAACAAAAAGGTAGCCGTATTAAAATACGTGCTATCAGAATTCATTTTCTCCCTGCCCAAGTGCAACACTATCACTATTTTTTATAATTGCTTGGATACCAATTTGAAAAAAAATCTGAACTCAATGGTATAGCGGAATGTATTTTTTCTTAAGAGGGTAGAATCTGTAAGAAATATGGCAGTTTTGGTTGGATAGATGAAAAAAATGTCCAAATTTCATAAATTTTAATTAATAAAAAAAACAGGTTGACACCTGAAATGGCATGTTTTAGCCCCTTCTATTATGTGCTGTGCACTCCCTTTTAGCTACTTTACATCCTGCTCTATAGAGAATTTAGTATTTGCTACAATGCTGACTCAGTCTTCCCTCCTCCCAGGATGAGTCCTCTTACCCAGTATTCCACGAGGACCCAAACATGTAATTCCTTCCTACTGAAGGCATAGCTAAGAGGACATTACAGCTCTGGCAGCGTAGGGAATTTCCATCTGGGCTAGTGTTTAGTTTAGAAAATCTTAGCATACTTTAAGAACAGGGTGGCATTGTTAGGCAGCCTGTAGAGAAGCCATAGATTATATGTATGTAGCACAAGACACGAGCCCACGAGAAAACACCAGATATGGCCGGTGCCCTGCGATAACAGTAAAACACACAGAAATGACTCGGAAACAAAAAGGCCATTGTTAATAGTAATGGGACAGGTCCTGTTTATAAAAAAAAATCTCTGGCCTCTCAACAGTACCTGCTGTTGATAGAAGGGTAGCAGGAAGAAAGCTGTGGTTAGCTGGAGGCCTTCTGCCAGCCCCAATGATGTAAAAGGCCAGATTCACAACAAAACTTTCCATTCTTCTAGTAGGTAATCTATGGCTTTACATGGGAGGTGTCTAATGCGGCTGGCAGCTATTTCTTCAAGATGGGATTTTAAAAATAGGACTCTGAGGATTAAATCATTCCAAGGGCAGCTTACTCACAGGGTTAATTTATTCAGCATATCCTCCAAGTTGACATTAATGAATGAGGTTGTAAAAAGTAGATATTGTTTTATGGCCTCTATGTGCTTTATGCTGCGAAAGGTGCTTTTTCCGTTTTTACAGTTTTCAGGGTGATCTTATTGCTCAGCAATTCACATGGCTTTACAGAGAGGAAAACTCGCTAGGAAACATCACTGCTGTAAATCCTAATTGTACAGTATCCTGTGGTGTAATAGAGCATCTTCACCTGTCTTAGGAGCGTTTTTACATGTTTTTTGAAAAAATAAAACTGGTGTGCATTCTACTGCCAGAATATCTCAGTTAGAGCATATGTATTAAAAAAAGAACATTGTTTTTCTAGTCTAATGAAAAGATTTTTTAGCCTTTAACATCACCAATTTATTAAAAGGGTTTTCCAAGACTGCCCCCTCGCATTGTGCCCCCTACCCCCTCACATTGTGTCACCCCTCTCTGCTCCCCTTCACATTGTGGCATCTTCTTACCCTATTACATCTTCTTACCTTATCATTGTGCACCTCCTGCCTCCCCTTCACATTGTGTCCCCCACTTACCCTTGTTCCACCCTTTTCCATCCCCCCTAACATTGTGGCCTCCCTGCCTCTTCTCACCCTATCATTGTGCACCTCTTTTCTGATCCCCCTCACTATGTGTCCCCCACTCACCTTCACTTTGTGCCGCCCCTTTTCACTCCCTCTCACATTGTGGCCTCCTCTTCTCTTCTCACGCTGTCAACGTGCCCCCTCCCACTGCTGCTGTTTAAATTTTGCCCCATCATGCGCCTACTCTTGCTGATATCAACAATTACCAGCATCAGAACTATACAGTATAGAAATAAAACACAGTTGTTTGTGGTGCACAGTTTGCCCCTTAAGGAGCTACTCACGGTATAAGACCGGTCCACACAGTCTTTGAAAAAGTCCACAAAATAGAGAAAAATATTTTCACTATGACCAGAGCTCCAAGGATTCTAAAACTGCGATGAACAGCACCAATCTTCAATTTCTCCTGCTGAAAGTATGTCACCATTCAGACTAGCACCATCGCATTCTCATTCTCCTCCTTTATTATATTGTAACTGGAAGAAAATATGCAGGCATATTGGAATAAATTTTAACCTTGTTGGAACGTACCACACCATCTGCCTGCATATTTTCTTCCAGTTACAATATAATAAAGGAGGAGAATGAGAATGCGATGGTGCTAGTCTGAATGGTGACATACTTTCAGCAGGAGAAATTGAAGATTGGTGCTGTTCATCGAAGTTTTAGAATCCTTGGAGCTCCGGTCATAGTGAAAATATTTTTCTCTATTTTGTATACAGTATAGAGCTTGAAGCACATGGTTTTAGGTACTGCATAGTGGATGTTACGTGCGACTGCAGACCAGACCCCTTTCACTTGAATGAGAGATAAGCTGCTGAACCCAGATTCATATGAAATTTAAATAAACCATCCAAAGGAAAAGACAACAGTTATAATAACTTGGACATCCCCTTTAAAAGAAGTACATGTACATATAGAAAATAATGAAGTAAAGGAAGTACTTATTTGTCCCTAAATATCTCTCCTTTGATCCTATTCTGTCTCACATTGCAGTGAAAACTGAGAAATGTATAAAGAATTCCCATACATGTGTCCCAGGAGATCAGTCATTTCCCCCTCCTCCTATGTCTGGCAGTAAGGCAGCTGGCTTCCTTCCCCCACTGCTCTGTCTGCAATAGGAGACCACAGCAGATCTCTTATGGATCTATGGGAAGGGAAGCCTGGGTGTTAGTGTGAACATTACTACTGATACGTGGTCTCCAATGGGTGTTAGTGTGAACATTACTACTGATACGTGGTCTCCAATATATGGACCTGCCTTCAAAACGTGGACATGCAGAAGTATTTTATCAGTGTGATCCACAGCTTCAACATATGTCCAAAATAATGTGGACACTTGACCAGCACACCTATAAATCCCATCCTTACCCCATTTATATATATATATACATTTATATATATATATATATATATATATATATATATATATATATATATATATATATATTAGAGAGTGAGAGAGAGAGGTTTTAATTGCCTTCTCTCTTCTATCTACGGTGGCTTTCCACAAGATTTTGTAATGTGTCTATGGAATTTTGTTCCCATTCAGCCAAAACAGAAACTTGATTGGGAACACTTCAGTCCAGGGCTCATTCCTGGTCAGATGAATATTCAGCCATAGGTACAAGGAATCTCGGCACTCACATGAAGCCACCAGGTTTGGTTTTAATAAGTCATGATCATGACTAAGACGCACAAGCGTCGAAACGTGTCGATCTTTTAAGCTGCAACTGCATGTTGTTCCGGAGATGTGAATAAAGAGGAAGAATTTTTTTTTTTAAACCAAACCTGGTGGCTTCATGTGAGTGCCGAGATTCCTTGTACCTTTTGCCGTTTCGGGATCCGGCGGTGGTCTTTCCTTTTTCGTGCACCAAGGCTGATACTAGAGGACTGTGGACCATCACACTGTGGGGTGAGCTGAAAACGCACCTGTTAAGGTGCTATCTGCAAATATTCAGCCATGACTCGACCCAGGTTATGGAGGGCATGTGGTGCCACCAAACAGCACCACATACAGCCCACAGTACTGGTGATATCTCCTTCTTTCAGTAATAGCGATCTGCACAGCTCTTAAAGGGCACATGAGTAAAAATTCTATTTAATTCCCATCAATAATATAATACTATTGCACGAAATTCATAATTTTTGATATTTTGTATTTTATTTTCGCAGAATTGATCGGAAAATGTCAAGCGCTCATACAAACTATAAGCTAGATGAGGCTCAAGCAATAATGAGTGAACTAAGAACAATACGGCAGGCCATTTGTATGGGAGAGAAGGAACGCCGTGATCTCATGCAGGTATGGATGTGGAAATGGTTGTTTCAGTAACTGTTTCCTGAAAATGCTCCTAGTCACATGACTCCCGTTTCCAATAAATGGCTGCAACACTCACAGAAGCCGGAATGGTGACATCACTGTTGAACGTGACACTTCCAGCTCCATCTTTTTTTGCTCTCCTTTTGCCCCCTACCCTAGGGATCTGCCATTTAATTGTAAAATGTTTAGTAAACTTTTAGTCTACACACTTGGCTAACTCTCCAGTGACCTGCGGGAAAGGGGTTGGAGGACCTCTGTTCTCCAAGAGGTGGGATTCATATTTATTATGTATTCATGACATATTGGGGGGCACGGTTGGATTTTACATGCCATTCTTATGTGCTGGTTTCTGACCTGTGGGCCCCCAGAAGTCTGAATGAACCCTTGAATATGTACAATGTAACATGTGTATAGATAGAATTGTACAGTGCTGTGTTGACTTATGCACACAACACTGGGGCACATTTACTTACCCGGTCCTGTCGCGATCCAGCGGCGCATTCTCCGTCAAGGATTCAGGTCTTCCGCCGATTCACTAGGTGTCACTGCTGCGCCGAGGTCCGCCGGAGTTCGCCAGAGTTCACCATCCTATCTTGGGTGCAGGTAAGCACGTGTCAAGCGACACTTTTTTGTTAAAAAATACAGCGTTTTTTTCGAATCCGTCGGATTTTCCGACAGCCACACCCCCGATTTCCATCACGTGCATGGTGGCGCCGATGCGCCACAATCCGATTGCGTGCGCCAAAAACTCAGGGCAATTCAGGGAAAAACAGCGCAAATCGGTAATATTCGCGAATAATAGCGATTCGGGCCCTTAGTAAATGACCCCCAATGTGTTAACTAATGCACATGACAACTGAGTTATGAAACATTTTTCAGATCTTGAAATGATCGATAATAATGTTATATAATGTTTAATAGTTTATTCTGTCTATTATAAATAAATAGACGGGATGTGTATGTATGGGACAAAATGGGGGGAATTTTTTATTCCACTTGCACCACAATTTTGATGGATTGGCAACGACAGAAACTAGTCAGCGCAACAAAAATTCTGCCGCACAATTTAAACCAACTAAACTAGGTCTAAAGTAGGAACCAAGGTGGACATGAATCATAGTGGGTCTCAGGTTCGCCTATTTTTGCACCTGGTTTGTTCTTCTTTTTGGCTCCTGATCTATGATGGATCTAGTTCTGCCTTAGTAAATGCACTTTGGAATTGTCGCATGTCCGATTCATTTGCGCCTAAATTTGCGCCAAATTGGCGCAAATTGTTAGATCTCATTTGTGAGCAATAATGAAAGGAGACTGAGAAAAGATGACAGAACGTTCAGGGCTTCATCTCTGCACAAAAAAACTATCATTGTGATGTAACTGCAGGGACTAAAAGTTACAGATATTAAAAAAAAAAAATAAATTCTTGCTGAAATGAGTCTTTTCCTTTTTTATTATAATTTACATGAAATGGAGTCTGATAATATTCTCAGATCTGTACAATAAGACAATAATCACTCACAGAGATGATCCCATAGAAAATGATGAAGTCGTTGCTGGAGAAATTTTACATTTTAAAACTGCTCCGAAGTATTTTCCATGTTGTATAGAGGGAATTTTTCATTTTGGAACCTAAAATCTATATTTTTAGTAATGAAAAGGGAAGTTTTTTGGAAGTGCACCTGCTCAGAGTAGGTGCATTTTTGCGTCTTTTTAGGCGCAAATTTCTGATAGATCCCGTGCAAACATCTGTATTGGACGCACTCACTATGTCAGATAAGGCGCAGGGACTCAAAACCACTAAGTGCCGAACTTTGCCGTGCGCCAGAAAATGGGATGCAACAGATTTTTGCGCTAGAAGACGCTCAAAACAGTCTAACAGACTATGATTAATGTCCCCCCAACAGTCTTCTACTTCACCAGAATTTGATAAATCTGTCACAGCAAAAGACTGGCGGAACTTGTTATATTTCCCCAAATGGGGGGAATTTACTGTATATACTCGTGTATAAGCCGAGTTTTTCAGCACAAAAAATGTGCTGAAAAACGTCCCCTCGGCTTATACACGAGTCTATTATAAAAACAAATTACCCAGTTAAAAAAATAAACTTAAATACTCACCCGCCAACGTCAGCGTAGCTCCCCGATGTCGGCGCGGCTTACCGATGTCCCCGATGTCAGCGCGCCCCGTCTTCTTTCTTCTCCGCGGCTCCTCTTCTTTCTTCCGGCATGGACGCGGCCATGTTTTCTTCATGGCCGCGCATACTATGACGTCAGCAGCGGCCGCGTCATAGTATGCGCCTGCTAGAAGAAAAGATGGCCGCGTCCATGCCGGAAGAAAGAAGAGGAGCCGCGGAGAAGAAAGAAGATGGGACGCGCCGACATCGGGGACATCAGTAAGCCGCGCCGACATCGGGGAGCCGCACTGACATCAGAGGGTGAGTATTTAAGTTTTTTTTTAAGTTCCGTGTGGGCAGGCTGCTGTATACTACTAGGGGCTGCTGTATACTACTAGGGGTTGCTGTATACTACTAGGGGCTGCTGTATACTACTAGGGGTTGCTGTATACTACTAGGGGCTTGCTGTATACTACTAGGGGCTTGCTGTATACTACTAAGGGCTGCTGTATACTACTAGGGGCTTGCTGTATTCTACTAGGGGCTTGCTGTATACTACTGGGGGCAGGCTTTATACTACTAGGGGCTGCTGTATACTACTAGGGGCTTGCTATATACTACTAGGGGCTTGCTGTATGCTACTAGGGGCTGCTGTATACTACTGGTGGCTAATGTATAGTACTAGGGGCTTGCTGTATACTACTAGGGGCTTGCTGTATACTACTAGGGGCTGCTGTATACTACTGGTGGCTGATGTATAGTACTAGGGGCTTGCTGTATACTACTAGGGGCTTGCTGTATACTACTAGGGGCTGCTAAATACTACATGGGGGCTGGCAGGCTGTATACTACTGGGGGCTGGCAGGCTGTATACTACTGGGGGCTGACAGGCTGTATACTACTGGGGGCTGGCAGGCTGTATACTACTGGGGGCTGGCAGACTGTATACTACTGGGGGCTGGCAGGCTGTATACTACTGGGGGCTTGCAGGCTGTATACTACTGGGGGCTGGCAGGCTGTATGCTACTGGGGGCTGGCAGGCTGTATACTGTTGGGGGGGGGGGGTTGACCAATGCATTTCCCACCCTCGTAGTAGTTTTTCCCAGTTTTTGTTGGTAAAATTAGGGGTCTCGGCTTATACTTGGGTCAGTTTATACTCGAGTATATACGGTAAGTGTGCTGTAACAGCCTTGATAAATATGGCGCATGTCTTTTTTATTTTGTCACAATTCCACTGGGATTCTGTTGAGAGTGTATTAGTAAATTCCACCAATGTATCATATGGGGGGAAATTTCTCATTTTTTGAAATGTCCCCCATGTGTTCAGTTTTTGAAATGGTGTATTGATATACATCTACCGTATATACCGACCCGAGTATAAGCTGCGACCCCTAATTTTACCACCAAAAACTGGAAAAACCTATTGACTCGAGTATAAGCCGAGGGTGGGAAATGCATTGGTCACAAACCCCCCCAGTATATAGCCAGCCAGCCCCCTATAGTATACAGCCTGCCCAGCTTGCCCCCCTCAGTAGTAAACAGCCTGCCCAGACTGCCCCATTAGTATACAGCCTGCCCCCAGTAGTATACAGCCTGCTCAGCTTGCCCCCAGTAGTATACAGCTTGCCCCTAGTAGTATATAGCCTGCCCCCAGTAGTATACAGCTTGCCCCCAGTAGTATACAGCCTGTCCAGCTTGCCCCCAGTAGTATACAGCCTGCCCCCAGTAGTATACAGCCTGCCCCCAGTAGTATATAGACAGCCCAGAATTTAAAAAAAAACGCCCGTCTTTTGTCTTCTCTAACATTGTGGTGGGCGGCGCCATTGTTCTTTCCCGGGCATTTTTTGTGCTGAAAAACTCGGCTTATACATGAGTATATACGGTAATTGTCTTAATTTCTCCATGTTCTATATTCTTTTGTTAGATTTTTTTAAAAAATTTGTCTTTAATATGTCTTTAATATGTGTGGTGTATTTTATTTTTATTGCAATTTTTAACATTGTTGGTTATTTTCGTTTATATCCGCAATTTGCATTTTAATAAAAATAAAACACAAAAATGTATACATGCTCCTTGAAACAAACCAAAACACCAGGCAATAATTTGAACTTTATATATTTAAAATCACTCTTACGGTAATTAAAAAATATGCAATAGTCATCAAAATAATGTTACTTTCTTATGTAAAATATTTGTTTGTAAAGGCAGGCCAACAATTACAAATATAGTAAATGTGAAGATCTAATAAGATCATCCTTAAAATTAAAGGGTTCACCTGTATTGATTTATAGGGACTCTTTAATATAGCTTTATTTAACAAACAGATAGACGGTGGTATCATTTAAGCATGCTTTAAATCATACAGCTACTCCAGGGTGGAGTGACTGAGCGATTTATTTGCACAACAAAAAAAATTGCAATGGTAAATCTTTGCACGCCGTTGCACACGCACAAACAATGATACATTTGTTGCCCTAGGAACATTTGCAAGAATGATGTTAAAACACCTTTGAGATTAAATTAGGCAAAAAAAAAAATCACAATTGACATAAATTGCACACATTTTTGCGTAAAAATTAAACTAAGAACAAGTATATGTACAGGATGACCTGAACTTTTAATGATGGACTTAAACAATGTTTTCAGCAAATCTATTATAAACATGAACGATTCACTGAAGCCCTTTAGTTTCTTGAAAGGATGACAAGCAGCTGCACTAAATGCAATACTTTTTAATGGATCAATGCCCAAAGATACTTTATTAATGGACCATGTGGGCGTGTAGAACATGTCCTAGTTGAATTTGTTCTTGATGGATCACTCATAGACTAGAGATTATGAAGATCTGTGAAAGATGGACACCAAACAGATAAAAATCTAAATAAAGTGAATGGGCTTGGTGCTTTGTATCTAGTGATTTTCTGATTTACCGTATATACTCCAGTATAAGCTGAGTTTTTCAGCACAAAAAATGTGCTGAAAAACCCCAACTTGGCTTATACTTGAGTCTATAAAAAAAAAAAGTGTACTCATCTTCCAACGCCCCCCAGGAGGTCCTCTTCTATCCATGCGGTGCCGTCTCTTGAGCTGTGACGTGTGTGACGCACACACTACAATGTCAGTGAGCCGCTGACGTTATAGCTCGAGCTACGGTACCGCACGGAGAGAGAGAGCCGGAACATCGACGGACAGAAGAGGACCTCCTGTCCGAAGGTGAGTACACTTTTTTTTTCTTATAGGCTGAACAGAGGCTGTATATTGGGTGAGGGGCTGTATACTGCGAACTGCAGGCTATATACTAGGGACAGGGGGCTGCAGGCTGTATACTAGAGACAGAGAGCTGCTGGCTGTATACTGTCGAAAGGGGCTGCAGGCTGTATACTGTGGACAGGGGCTGCAGGCTGTATACTGTGGACAGGGGCTGCAGGCTGTATACTGGGGGAAGGGGCTGCAGGCTGTATACTGTGGACAGGGGATTGCAGGCTGTATAAAGTGGACAGGGAATTGCAGGCTGTATACTGTGGACAGGGGGTTGCAGGATATATACTGGGAGGCAGGGGCTACAGGCTATATACTAACGGGCAGGGGCTGCAGATTATATATTCGGGGGCAGGGGCTGCAGGTTGTATATGGGGAACATGCACTGGCTGGCTGTTTACTGGGGGCAGGCTGGGACCAATGCATTACTACCCTCGGCTTATACTCTAGTCAATAGTTTTTTCCAGCTTTTTTGTTAAAATTAGGTACATCAGCTTATACTCGGGTCGGCTTATACTCGAGTATATGTGGCAGAACACTGTAAATTAGGTCTAATATCTTCTTCCTTCATTCAGTGATGGTCATGAATATTATTGGAATAATAAGTTGTACTGCAGATGACTTAAACACTTGTACTACACGCTCTTCATCAGTGGCCACTGTGTATGATTTTTTTTTAACTAGTCCACTCCTGAATAACAACGTCTTGCTATCGAATGTACTATTTTATTCGATAAGCTTTTTTGAATATATTGTGGATTGCACTAACATCCGCGTGTTTATATCATACAGAGCCTGGCCAAGCTGACTGATGGATTCAGAAATAGCTGCTGCATCTCCGACTCCTTGCACAACATTCATCATAACTCCAGCTCTCTCAGCGAGTCGTGTTTACCTCAGCAATACTGTGATGCCTGCTCACAAACAGATAACATCGGAGAGGTACGGGAAATCCAATCCAGTTAGCTTAGATGGAATTTAGTCACCGTATTTTAATTCATCTTAAGAGTCATTTATTATTTCATTTCTTATAGTTTGGCTTTGATGATAAATCAAGACTAGTGGACAGAGTTAGACTTAACTGGCAGTATGAGGAAGCTAAGAAAAGGTGAGTGATGCCGGAAATTAGAATCTTTTGTTTTACTGCTATATGATCATGTATATTGCATACAAAATCCAATTGAGAAACACAGCATGTAATCAAAATTAGGAGCAACACTTGTGAAGCCGGGGGTTCAAGACTTCCAAACAGACCACACCATGTTTGATATCCACAAAATAGTCCACAGCATCAGCACTCCAGAAAAAAAGTCATTCCTTTTATTCCAAAATGTACAGGAGGCAACATTTCATCTTCTCTTTGTAGGTATTCTCAAGCTTTTATGGAGAAGGTGAAACATTGCCTGCTATACACTTTTTTTTTATTGGAGTGCTGCTTCCGTTGACTATTATGTCAATAGAAAACCACCCATTTGTGTTCTCTTTAGCTATTAACACTCATTAAAGCTTATTCTTGATCAGATTCAAGTTCAGCTTAAATGAGTGTTTTTAATCACTAAGGAGAATACAGATAAGGATAGCTGCAGACAATTGGGTTCAGCCTGTGAAAATGGACTCTTATGTTGGTCCGATCCCATGGACTACATTGCACTGGAATACAGGAATATGATACTTCCTGTCTGCCGTCCAAACTGCAGCGCTGGAGGTCTTACACTATGAATCTGCATTATACATTCACTGAATCATTATGATTTTACTGCATAATAGAAATAATAAATTGAATTAAAACTGCCTCCTTGAAAAAATTTTTTTTAAACATCTGGAAAACTGCACGGCATTGAAGGAGTTAACTCTGTCATCAGTTTTAATGAAGTATATTTTATTTTGGGTAAACTATTCATCCACATTCTTCATTTATTATGTACTTTTTTTTACACAATGGCTTCCAGTGTTCTGCACGTCCCGTTCCTGATCCCATGTATATGTGCATTCTACACGTTGAACGTCTGGCAACACTTTCCTTATTAGGGTATTGCGTGGGAGGGGGAATGTACGCTGTAGAAATTATGCAAAGAACACTTAAAAATTCTTTTTATAAATTGTCTAATTCTCCCACTCTCTGTGTTTCAAAGCATAATGTCAATGTATCAATTAAGTATAAGTCTAATGATTTACACCTTACATAGATAAGGAGAGGTACACATTCTCATACATCTGTCTTCTTTGGCTTTAGATTTGGGATTTGCACATTCGTAAAGTATTGCTAAGATCATAAAAGATCTGGGGGCCAAGCCCCAGAGAAATTTGCACATAATTGTTGATATTGGGGATACACTTCCTTGACTTTGAGCCAAAGATGAAAGCAATAGGCAGATTCAGGCACAGGTAAAATGGGAATCATCCATAGTTATTATGTCCAATTATTCACTGATGTCACACAAACATCCTATGTTCTTCACCATTTCATCATTCCCCTACATACTGGTGCCCTACCAGTGTCATTTTGCTGCTTCACCTAACACTGTGCACCAAATACTCTTACTCCCAAGGCATGTTAGCAAATAGCATGTTTCCAACATAAACTTTCTCCCAAATAAAGACTTAGAATTGGCTACCGTAGCCTTTTTATTTACACAAACATACGGTAATTCTGAATAATATAATTAATGTTACTACCAAACACAACTTCATCTAACTTTTATAACCACTTCTTATCACCATGGTAAAGGTTGCATCCCCAAAACAATAGCCCCTATACAGAACCATATCCGAAAACTAATGAAACTAACCTTTTTGTCGCTTGAAAGAAATTCCACACTCTCAGGGCACACATCTACCTGTTTTTTTTTCCTTGCTATCACTGTACCCCCAGTACGTGCTCTGCCACCTACCACTTGTTTAGTGGATATCAATGCAGCATGCGTAACAAACCCACCATTGGTGGCATAGAGGCTGACAACCTATTGATTGCTATGAGCACCCCCAGGTTATCATAAGGAAAATAACTTTTGAGCGAGGATAAATTCTTCTGCAACCCTGCCTTCCAACAATTTTTAAGCCATGTTGCTGCACACCACCTGTCCGGTAAATAGACTCCAAAACTGACTCCTCACCCTGAAGTCAGCAGATCAATATTCTCTGTAGCAGCACTGCTAAATGGGTTTTTCCTCAAACCAAGTTAGGCCCAATCAACAGCATAGGGCCTGACTTGCTGATCGGTGGGAGAACAGAGTGTGATGTATCCCAGCCTGACCTCTCTTTGCTCCCAAAGATGAGCTGAGCAGCAGGACACACATGACCGGGCTGCCCAGTTCATCTCCATGGAGCTGGCGAAGATAGTCGAGTACAGCACTCAGCAATATCCGTCAGCTCCATGTAAATGAATGGGGCAGCCCAGCCATGCATGGCCTGCTGCTCTGCTCATCTCGGGGAGCGACATTGGGTCCAACTGGGGTACATTGAACCCCATCGGATCCTCAAGCAGCTGAAAACCTTCCACATCAACTTTCTTTCATGACCCAGTATGAAGGAATCATTGAGAAAATCTACTATGAAGAGAGATGTAAATTGGTTGTATGAAGTCAAGGAGGAGGAGATTTTAACACTGAAGTCAAGCTCTCTCTTTCTCAGAAAGTTCCCTTTACTGTAATTGATGGTCCTGCATCAAGAGACATCACTAACCAGATCGTCAGAAGTCCGAATCATGATGTCAATCACAGAGGAGGCGGTTTTCAGAGCTCCCCACCTTTATTTAAGTGTTAAATTCCCATCCTTCTTGACTATACACAACCAATTTACATGTCATTTCAAAGATGATTTTCTGGACAATGCCACCACACGAGACCATGAAAGCAACAAAAACTCTGAGGTTACAATGCTTGACAATATTCTATTAGTGGTAAAACTGCAGCTGAAAAAAACTTGGGGGTATTTGTGGAAACTTACTTTTAGTGACCAGAGCCAGACGGCTGCTGCTAAACCAATTAAAATTATGGGATGTATCAAGAGAGGAATTAATTCTCATGATAAAGACATAGGGGCTCATTTACTAAGCATCTGAATTGCACACTTTCGTCGGGTTTCCCGGGATTTCCAATTTGCTTCGAATTGCCCCACGATTTTGGCGCACTTGATTGGATTTTGGCACATCGGCGCTGGCTTTCACGCGACAGAAATGGGGGGGCCTGGTCGTCGGACAACCCGACAGATTCGGAAAAACCGCAGAATTTAAAAAAGAATTTGTGTCGCAAGATCAGCACTTACATGCACCGGGAAGAAGCAGGTGAACTCTGGCGGACCTCGATGCAGCATGGACACCTGGTAGATATCGGGCGCACACGGACCTTAGTGAATCCCGACAGACCCGAATCCTCGTTGGAGAACGCGCCGCTAGATCGCGACTGGACCGGGTAAGTAAATGAGTCCCATAGTTATCCCTGGTCAGACCACACATGGAATATTGTGTACAGTTTTGGGCACCAGTGTATAAAAAGGATATAGTAGAACTGGAATGGGTGCAGAGGAGAGCAACCAGGATTATTAGGGGAATGGGGGGTTACAATGACAGATTACAACATTTGGGATTATTTAGTTTAGAAAAAAGACGACTGAGGGGAGACCTCATTACAATGTACAAATACCTGAACGGACAGTACAAGGATCTCTCCAAAGATCTTTTTATACCTAGGCCTGTGACCAGGACAAGGGGGCATCCTCTACACCTAGAGGAGAGGTGATTCTACCATCAACATAGACAAAGGTTCTTTGGAACTCTCTGCTGCAGGAGGTTGTTATGGCGGACTCTATGTACATGTGCGGAGAGGCCTGGATGACTTTCTTGGGAGTAAAAATATCATGGATTATGGGGAAAAACATTTACTTAATTCTTAAAGGTTGGACTTGATGGACTTGCATCTTTTCCCAGCCTTATATACTATGATACTATGATAAGGTCAATTGCTGATGACAGGTTCTCTTTAAGTATCACTGACCAACAGTTATAAACCTCCAAATCCCAGACCATACCTCCAAATTATCCATTGATATAGTAATGGAGTTAAAGGGGTATTCCCACAAAGACAAGTTTTTTAAATGTACTCAGGATGACAATATAACACATTCTTTAATTCAATGTTGTTGACAAAAAATACAGCATTTCACAGATATAAGTTCAACCTGTCTCTATTAGTCCTGGTGTACACAATTTTGGCTGCCCCTGGTCCCAACCCTGGATCTTCAGAGTTTTGTGTTGGCAGACATATTGGGGCACATTTACTCACCTGTCCAACGGAGTTCACAGAAAGTACATTGTCTGACAATAATGCACTGTGCCCGATATCCTGCATATGTCTCTTCCCCGCTTAGGTCCTACGGAGTTCACCTTCTTCTTCGTGGTGCATGTAAGTGCATTGTCTTGTGAAGCAATTTGAAAGTTAAATCCCATGTTCAGCCTGGCTTGTCCGACCCCCCCCCCCCAATTTGTGTCGCATGAAAGCCAGCGCAGCTGCACCAAAAATCGATAACGTGCGACACAATCCCAGTGCAGCCACCTGTTAAATACCTCTCCAAGCTGTGCAGTCCACGAAAACGGCAAACCGTCCGACAAAGGTGCAGTCTGCAACCCTTAGTAAATAAGCCCCATTGTTCTTCTGTCTGACACTGCACTGAGCTGGTCTCTGCCTCCAGTCCCCAGCTTTGCATTCCAGGTTGAGCTCAGACACACACACACACACAGATATTGACTTCCTTCCGTCAAACAACATCAGCACCCTGAGGAGAGTAAAGCTACAAGCTACACACAGATAAGGTCTCCCTGGGAGAGGGAGGGAGGTATATAGCAGTGCTGTGTGTGTTATGGCTGTGATTGTGGAGCTGAGATTGTAATGTGTAATATGCATCTCTCATCATCTCTCATCTGTGATCTATCTCATCTCTCTTTCTATGTGTCATTGAATGTTCAGAAGCTAAATGAAAGTGTATTTAAACCCTGGATGTGATAATCTAACCACATTTTCAGCACAGAGAACTAAAGGAATCATGAGGTGTCTGCTTAGAGAGGACACACCCACACTCTGGAATCTTACACTGACCATTAAAGGAGCTACAACAGCAATAAAACTGGGTAAAACTGTAAAGTATAATAGTTTATACGTTTGAAAAAAGACACATGTCCATCAAGTTCAACCAAGGAAGGGAAGGTATTGGATGAGGAAGGGATTTAGGGGAAAGAATTCTATATAACATTACCGTTAATGGTATTTAGGTGTAAAAAGGCATTTAGACCATTCTTGAAGCTCTCTGCTGTCCCTACTAAGACCAGCGCCTGAGCCGGGATATTCCACAGATTGACAGTTCTTATAGTAAAAAAGCCCTTGTTTTTTCCAGACAGAGACAGTGGCCTCTTTTGATTTGATCTGGCACAACATTCCAGCATATTTTTGTATGGACCATTCATATATTTATATTAATTAATCATGTCCTCTCTTATTCGTCTTTTCTCAAGACTAAATAAATCTAGTTGTGTTAATCTTTCCTCATAACTGAGACCCTCCATACCTTATCATTTTGTGGCCCTTCATTGCACCCTCTCCTGCTCCAGGACATTCTTTTTATGGGCTGGTGCCCAGCACTTATTCCAGGAGAGGCTGAACCTCAGTGGTAATATTACATCCCTATCCCGAGAGCCCATACCACTTATGATACATGACAAGATATTGTTGACTTTAAAGGCAGCTGATTGACATTGCATGCTGTTATTTAATTTATGATCTACTAGTATGCCCAGGTCCTTCTCAACAAGGGACTCTCCCAGATTTACTCCCAAAAAGACATATGTTGCCTGTGGATTATTAGCCCCCAGGTGCATAACCTTACATTTATCCTTAATGAACCTCATCTCCCAGGTGGATGACCAAACACTCAGTTTGTCCAAGGCGCCCTGAAGCCTATGAACATCCTCCATAGACTGTATTACATTACACAGCTTGGTGTCATCTGTAAAAATAGACACATTAATTCCTACCTCTATATCATTAATAAATAAAATAAATAAAAGTGGGCCAAGCACAAAACCCTTTCGTACACCACTTACAACTGGTGACCATCATTGGAATCATTGACCACAACTCTCTGGATATGAACCTTCAGCCAGTTTTCAATCCAATTGCAAATAATTCCTTCCAAACCAATAGACTTTATTTTACCCATCAAGCATCTATAAGGGACAGTGTCACATGCCTTTGAAAAATCCAAGAACATAATATCCACGGCCGCTCCCTGTCCAGCCATCTGCTCACCTCTTCATAGAAGCAGATCCGGTTAGTTTGACGACTTCTACTTCACATATTATACAACATGATGTCACATACGCCTGTATGTACTCTTTTAGTAATCCTTCCAATATTTTTCCCACAGTTGCAGTTAAGCTTACAGGCCTGTAATTGCCTGGCAAGGTTCTAGAGCCTTTTATTAAATATTGGCACCACATTTGCCTTGCGTCAGTCACTTGGCACAGTACCAGTCATTAGGGAATTACTGAAGATTTTATATAGTGGCACAGCAATTTAAGAACTCTGGGGTGTAACCCATCTGGTTCAGGAGCCTTGTACACATTGATTTTATTGATCCTAGATTAGATCATGTCTACATTTGACAGTATATTACAGGATGCGTCACCTGCACTGGCACCACCCACGTCTCATGTTCTTTCTTCGATTGTATAAACAGAGTTAAAAAACCCATTAAGTATTTACACCTTCTCTTGGCCTCCAGTCCCAATGCCCCATTTTCAAAATATAGGGGTTTTATATAGTGGCACAGCAATTTAAGAACTCTGGGGTGTAACCCATCTGGTTCAGGAGCCTTGTACACATTGATTTTATTGATCCTAGATTAGATCATGTCTACATTTGACAGTATATTACAGGATGCGTCACCTAAACTGGCACCACCCACGTCAGAAGTTCTTTCTTCGATTGTATAAACAGAGTTAAAAAACCCATTTAGTATTTACACCTTCTCTTGGTCTCCAGTCCCAATGCCCCATTTGCAAAATATAGGGGTCCAGCCTGCTCCTCCCATTTTTTTTGCATTGATATACTCAAAAAATTTCTTAGGATTTGTTTTGCTATTTTTTGCCACCTGTCTTTCATTTTGTATTTTGGCTGATTTTATTTCCGTCTTACAGATTTTTGTAAGTGTTGAAAGCCTCGGGTGACCCGTCAGATTTATATTTTTGAAATGCCCTCTTTATATCATCAGTTACCTTTATAACTGTAGCTGTAAGCCACGCAGGGTGTAATCTAGCCCGTCTATACTTGTTACCTATAGGAATAAATTTAGAAGTATAAAAACCCAGGATAGATTTGAATGTCTTCCATTTAGCATTAGGATCATCATGTGACAGTATCTGATCACAGTCTATATCCTGTAGTGCAGCCCTGAATTTCGGGAAATTAGTCTTCTTAAATTACATTTTTTGCTTATTACAGTTTAAGAAGAAAATTATTATGTTATGATCGCTCTTCCCAAGGGTTTCCCGGACATTGACATTTTGGACAATTTCAGCATTGTTAGAAATCACAACGTTCAACAATGCATCACCTCTTGTGGGATCTTCTACAAGCTGCACCATAAAATTATCCTGCAGAAAGTTGATAAAATGTCTCCCCTTTACAGATGAAGAGGACCTGTCACCCATAAAAAAGGCACTAGGAGCTGTTTTCTGTGCAGCAGTGTCTGCTAGCTTTATTGGAGGGTTCCGATAAAGCTAGCAGTTTGTCACTGCTAAAAATGGGGTAGGCCTAAGAGCTGCTTACTTTAGTCCTCTTTAAAGTCTCCCATGATCACTACTGTCCCCTCCTGTGCAACCCTCTCAATCTGTTTATATAGGTGACCCTCTATTGGGGGGTCTATTAATTACACCAAAAATAATTTTTTCAATGCTCTCCTGGCTTTAAATCTCAACCCACAAAGTTTCAGCCTCCTCACACTGTGCTGAGACCACTGTCTCATTTACAATCGCTTTCAAGTCTCTTCTAACATACTGACATAAACCATCTCCCCTCCTATTTGCCCTGTCTTTCCGAAAGAGTGTAAAACTTTAAAACCCTGAGGTGAAAACATCCCAATCATGTGTGGGGTTAAAAATGATATTAATTATTATTAATCTTTATTATGTAAACATCACTTGGGCATTAAAATTTGAGAATTTTTCCTTTAAAACTTTCATAAAAACCACTGTACGACAAGACACACACAAAGCTGTCTAATAAGGTCAGAATCTCCCGAAGGGGAAGCTTTTTTAACAATTGGGGCTATTAACCTCTTCCTTCATATTCTCCAATTTATATTGGGGAAACCTTCATTGCATGGCTACTATTTCTATGAGCATGCCCACCAGTATTCAGGCATACTGGAGGCCTAGTCCTCAGTTGTGGTCTGGAAGCAAGGGAGCCTCGGTTGCAGGTTTGTCTGGCACCTGAAATTAGGACTGCACCCATTGCTGCTTGTGCTCCTCTGCTGTTACTCAAAGCTGCCCAACTAGGGGTTTCAAGTAAACCTGGAGAATCTATGACACCCACCATTTATCAATTCCAACATCGCATTTGACCTCATTAACTGTTAACCCCATTTCCCAAATATACAAATCACTTCAAAGCAACAATTTCTTTCTACTGTAACACTATGATACCAATCCCAAAGAAAGGTAGCTATTGCAAACAGCTAGGACACACCAGGACCAGGTATTGTCCTTAACTTTTCAACAGCTCTGCCACTCTCACCTAAGGTAGCATTCACCCAAGAAGCTCTGGAAAACATTCAGCAGTTTGAATGTCCTATATTTCACTATGTTACAGCACTGGTCCTGCGCTCCTCTATGGAGAGGGGAGGGGTGAGTAGAGGACGTGTGCCCTCCCTTACATAACACCAGCTGTTACATTAGATGCACTCAAACCATCTCGGCATATTGTCTCTCTTGTTTGGTTATAAATTAGACAGTTATGACAGTTATGGCTCTTTTGGGTTGTATTGTGATGAACACTAGCATGTTCTCTTCTATAACATTTAATGTAGCGGATTCTTGCAGGAATTCCTGATGTAAAAGCGTTTGAAGGTCAGGGTGTGGCAGAGGAAATTGCTAGGGAAAGGCTAGCTTTCCTGCATGATTGCAGAGCTCAGAGGGAGCCGTGCATGGTTGTAGTAAAGGTCAGCTGCTGAGCATTTGTACAGATGGTTTCATAAGCAGCATGCCACTAGTTTTATGTTAAGATAATTATATTAATAGAAACAGCTCATGAAGTAATGAATCGTCATTACAATGCTGTTTATATTAAGCTGTCAACATATGGTACATAGATTTCATTAGGTCTGATGTAATGGTCAATTTTGAAGTATTTTTATTTGACATATCTGGAAAAAGTCCATTAGGACATGCAAGTTAGTGTTCATAACTAGAGATGAGCGAGCACTAAAATGCTCGAGTGCTCGTTATTCGAGACAAACTTTTCCAGATGCTCGAGTGCTCGTCTCGAATAACGAGCCCCATTGAAGTCAATGGGAGACTCGAGCATTTTTCAAAGGGACCAAGGTTCGGGAATAAAATGTGTTATTTAATTGAAAAAGAATCTCTTCTGATAAGTTATCAGATGTATACAAACATCTGCAATCTATTCTTCACTGTTCCGCGCGTATATTATCTCCCGACAAGTTAGCAGATGTGAAGAACAGTGAAGAATAGAATAAAAACAGTGACCACAGGATCATTTAAGTGAAAAACACAGTGAAGAATAGATTGCAGATGTTTGGCACATCTGCTTACTTGTCGGGAGATACGATGTCCCGGGATCCGCTGCTCTTCTTTCACTGAAGTCTCCCCGATCTCTCCGTGCTGCCCCATGTCTCCGTGCTGCCCCATGTCTCCGTGCTGCCCCATGTCTCCCTGCTGCCCGATGTCTCCCTGCTGCCCCATTTCTCCGTGCTGCCCCATGTCTCCGTGCTGCCCCATGTCTCCGTGCTGCCCCATGTCTCCGTGCTGCCGCCCCATGTTTCCGTTCTGCCGCCCCATGTCTCCGTTCTGCTGCTCCCCGATGTCTCCGTGCTGCTGCCCCATGTCTCCGTTCTGCTGCTCCCCTATGTTTCCGTTCTGCTGCCGCCCCATGTCTCCGTGCTGCCACCCCATGTCTCCGTTCTGCCGCCCCATGTCTCCGTTCTGCTGCTCCCCTATGTCTCCGTTCTGCTGCTCCCCGATGTCTCCGTTCTGCTGCTCCCCGATGTCTCCGTTCTGCTGCTCCCCGATGTCTCCGTGCTGCCGCCCCATGTCTCCGTTCTGCTGCTCCCCGATGTCTCCGTTCTGCTGCTCCCCAATGTCTCCGTTCTGCTGCTCCCCGATGTCTCCGTTCTGCTGCTCCCCGATGTCTCTGTGCTGCCGCCCCATGTCTCCATTCTGCTGCTCCCCTATGTCTCCGTTCTGCTGCTCCCCTATGTCTTCGTTCTGCTGCTCCCCTATGTCTCCATTCTGCTGCTCCCCTATGTCTCCGTTCTGCTGCTCCCCTATGTCTCCGTTCTGCTGCTCCCCTATGTCTCCGTTCTGCTGCTCCCCGATGTCACCGTTCTGCTGCTCCCCTATGTCTCCGTTCTGCTGCTCCCCGATGTCTCCGTCCTGCCGCCCCATGTCTCCGTTCTGCTGCTCCCCTATGTCTCCGTTCTGCTGCTCCCCGATGTCTCCGTTCTGCTGCTCCCCTATGTCTCCGTTCTGCTGCTCCCCGATGTCTCCGTTCTGCTGCTCCCCGATGTCTCCGTTCTGCTGCTCCCCGATGTCTCCGTTCTGCTGCTCCCCGATGTCTCCGTTCTGCTGCTCCCCGATGTCTCTGTGCTGCTCACCGTGTTCTTCAATGTGTTCTTCACACATATATATTGTTCTTCACATGCTATTTTGTTCGCACTGTTCCGCGCGTATCTCCCGACAAGTAAGCAGATGTGCCGCACATCTGTAATCTATTCTTCACTCTGTTTTTCACTGTGTTTTTCACTTAAATGATCCTGTGTTCACTGTGTTCAATGTTTTTATTCTATTCTTCATTGTTCTTCACTGTGTTTTTTTAATTAAATGCTCGATCTCGAGCAGGAGAAATACTCGTCCGAGCAACGAGCCGTTTCGAGTACCTTAATACTCGAACGAGCATCAAGCTCGGACGAGTATACTCGCTCATCTCTATTCATAACCTAAGAGCCATATTAACTAGATATTAAGGGGGTATTTCCACAAAGATTCTTAAATATATTCAGGATAACAAAATAACACATTCTCCATTTCAATGTTATTAACAGAAATAAAGCATTTCACATATATAATTACAGTCTGTCTCTATCAGTCTTGGTGTTTACAATATTAGTTTTGCCTGGACCCGACCGTAAATCTTCTGACTATAGTTGCTTCTGGCAGCATGGAATGGACATAGCAGCAGCTGTTATACAAACAAAATAAGCTCTGGATCCTAGGGGACGGGTGACATAGCAGTGCTGACTGTTTTATTGATTAGGTGAGGCCGGAGAGCTGAGTTTTTCATTTTGTCTTATATCCATCTCATGACTCTGATCTCTGATATCTCTTTTTCTATGTGTCAAATACTAGTAGACTGTTCAGAAAGTAAATGAAAATGTAAATAATCACTTATTAAAAATACACTTTATTATTATAGATTAAAAATGAGGCCACTCTTCATCCACAAAAATTGTAATTCAGACTTTCAGTATGCTACGATCCATATGATCTCAAAGGATCCTGGACCAGAGGTAATTAGAAACCCCTGAACGATACTGAACTAATGTGTACAACCCTTTCATCCGTTTTAGATTGCTGCACCGTGCCTCTTTACACAGACTTTAGGACACTAATCACATTGGTAGAAAAGTATCCATATTTTCCTATAAATCTCCTCCGCCTGGCTCTTTTCTACACTCTCCATTCAGGGTAGTGTGTCATCATAGACATAAAGTTTCCCTAATATAGGATTACAATGCAAATGCACGCTTCACATGTCATACAATCATGCATTTGCCAGCATTTCCGAGAGCTATATAGGAAAATATGGATACTCTACTAGTGTCTAGTGTCCTAACGTTTGTGTGTTAAGAGGCACGGTGCAGCAATCTAAAATGGATGAAAGGGTGGCACCAGTGTGATACACATTAGTTCAGTATCCTTCAGGGGTTTCTAATTACCGCTAGTCTAGGATCCTTTGAGATCATCTGGATCCTAGCACCCCGTCCATTACATACTGAAAGCCTGAAAGGCTGAATAGTGGCCTCATTTTTAATCTATAATAATAAAGTGTATTTTTAATAAGTGTTCTAATTTTCAGGCAGATAGTAAATAAACTGTACCATGATAATCTAAGCACATTGTCAGCACACAACATCTCATAGCACAAAGGAATCATGAAATGTCTGCATAGAGACACCCACACTGTGGAATTTTTACAATGACCGTAACTGAGTGATAGAATCTTAAACCGCAATAAAACTGAATAGAATTGCAATGGAAGGGAGTTAAAAATGATTGGGTAAACATGACTAGGGGTTATAAATTAGAGAATAGAGTCATTCTATCATATGCAGGGTTATAAGTGGCATCAATAATGTTGTGACAGCCCTGAATGTCAGAAAACTGTAAGACACAGATTGTTTGATTCACCTAAGACTTTGCCAACTTTCCAACTTTTCTGGTTTGGAACATTAAAGGAAAACTATCATCAGTATTTAGGATAATAATAAACGAGTCAGCTATCTTTAGATCCGGGCACTGAGATAATGACATTGGCTTTATATAACTGATTGCTGTGTTGTTTCACTCAAAAAAGGGCTTTTAAACATATTTAAAGGAGGCCAAGTCTCTCCAGGATTTGGCATCACTGCCTCGCAGGAGCACTTTTTCCCATCTTTCCCATCTTCTTCCTAGTCTCGACAGCCATTTCTTTCCAAATCGGGATGACAAGTGTACAGCCAACTGCAGAACCCAGAAGTGGTTTCAGAGACAGGGCTTCATGCCATGGTAAACTTTTAATAAAATATTAGCATCAGAACATGGCAAAATGAAGACATTTTTTTTTCTTAAAAAAGATTTTACTTTTTTAAACTCAATTAAAACATATACCTATATTCTTTCAAACCTATATACATTTGGTATCCTTATGATCATACCAACCCAAAGTATACAGAGGTGTAATTAGGAATGAAAAGTGAAAGAAGTAGATACAGAGCCCACAAAAAATTCACTTTTTCACTAGTTTCACCTCATTTGGAATTTTTTTCTTACTTCCCAGTACATGACATGGAATATTAAATTACTTCACTGGAAATTACGATTTGTTACTTAGAAAACAAGCCCTCAAACACTTCTATACATGGAAAAATAAAGAAATTCTGGATTTTGAAGGTGGGGAAAAAACATGAACACAAAAAACGAAAAAGGGCCAAGAAGTTAAGGTTAAAGGAAACATGTTGCCACAATTTTAGTAATCAAGCCGCAGAATCTGTCAGGGCATCATATATCTTCAGCAATTCTTTTGTTTTCCTTTTTTTCAATGGGTTTTTTATGGGTTTTAATGGGTTTCAATTATTGTTTTATGTTGTGTATAAATGAGCTGTTTGAAGTTGGGTGGTGGAGAGTTTGAAAAAGAAGTCAGGCTTTCCACTCCCCTGATTGTAATGAAATTTTCTCATCTGTGGTGGCACCATGCCATGTAAGCTCCAGCGCATGTGCACTGAATACATTCGTATCTTAATGCCACATCAACAGAATCAGAAGAAAATTAAATTAAGACTGGCCCAGAGTCAGCTGCAGCCATCCTGAGAATGCAGGGCATGTACAGTGATACTAACACACCAATGTTGTATATCTAATATATAAAGCTGAGTGTATGTGTATATGTGTGTGTGGGTATGTATGTATGAAAGAATATGTACCATCGCATTTACAATCAGCAAATTTTGCACAGCCGCTCCCTGTGACTCAGGGAACATCATAGACTAGGTTTTAAGTTGAAATTTTCACCCCACACTTTCCAAAATACACTTATTATCCACCATATACTAGAGCCAGTGTCTGGTGTTGTGAGCTGTGATTGGTTTTTATTTTGCCACTGGTCATTTATATGAGCTCTGAGCTTTGATTGGTTACAATAGGCAATGAGGCAAGCACAGGGCCGGGAGGGGGAGGGGTGAGTGCTCGTCACCCCTACTACCTCCATAGGCAGCAGAGCTGCATGTGCTCAGAAATAGTCAGAGACAGAGAGAGATAGACAGATAGCTAGGTATAGAGATAGATATTATGGAAAATTTTTGTTTCCTGTAGTTCGAAAGCCAGAACATGAGGGGTTAAGTCTAGGCTTCCCCTATTGGACAGAATAAGAAGATTTTATTAGCAATGATTACTGGCAGACTGACTCCCCTATATAGATCCCCTGAGACTGTTTTTTAGCAGCAATAACTACATTTATTATGGGGGTTATTCATGCTGCCTTTGAACTACCGGTAACAAACATTTTTCATATTCCTGGACGTCCTTCGACAGGACTTTTTTGCCGAAGGCTGAGCCTACCCCGGAGCCTACATCCAAGAAATAATACTGGACAAAAGTAGAAGCACTGAAGTATATCTGGTTGACTGAGCTGAAATGTCCAAAGGTGATGGAAGGCCGTCCACTTGATAACATGAAGAGATGGTACTTCTCCTCCTCGGTTGAAGGTGATGCACCCAGCATGGGAAAAAAATTTTTTTGATTCATGGCCAACTGGGTAGAAATCTTTGAAAGGAAACCAGGCAGAGTTTTTAAAACTAGGCAATCCTCTAGAATTGTCAAATACGGATCCTTACAGGACAAAACCAGAATTTTGCTGAAGCTTCTTGCTATAGATATGTCAAACAAAGAAACTTCAGGATAATTGATACATCCCAGGATGGCAAAGGGGCTCTGACTCGAGGCCTGATTGTTTTACTCCTCTAAAGAAGCGTTTAAGCAGAGGAGAGGTACAATGATCATGTGGAAATCTCACAGCTCTCTACATCATCATTGATTTCAACTCTGTGTCTGAAGGACAGAGAAAGAGTTGAAGTCCCAAACAGATTAAGAAAAGGGCAGCTTGAGCATTGGTCAAAGACGGAGTCAGCGCCGCTTGGTGGGTGCCCGAGCCCTGGACCCTGAATTCTGTTATTTGTGGCCACGTATTGCACACGTTTACAGGTAGTATTGCAGTCACTCTGTATGTCACCTTCATATCACGGATGCAAAAATGAGCCATGTACAGCCATGTGAAACTGGTCCAAGGAGGTATCAGTAGTAGAGGCAGGAAATTATTAGGGTTATGGTTATTGTTTTATTGGTATGACTGGAGCAGGAAACCGTGTGAGAGATATTAGATGAGGATAAAGTTGAGAGAATGAAATCTAACCTTATCGAAGGCTTATGTTGTTAGAGTCATGTCACTGTTGAGAATATTGCTCATGGTGGTGTAAATTTCATGAGTGTGGTTAAGGAACACAGACATAGGGACTCGTTTTTCAACAGATTACATTTCTAGTAGAGAGAGGAGTGACATTAATATAATTTTTATGGTTTATAGTTTCTCAGCAATGAAATCCAATAACAAATGAGTCACAGAACTTCATAGCTGATTTATGTGGTATTTAATGGGAATTACTTCATCTTAATACACTAGTATGAACGATTATGGTCACATTTTTACTACTTTACTTCTAGAACATCCATGATGCGGTCAGTCTTTGAAGGCTGAATTCTCATGTGGAAAATGGATTTCCCCTGGGTGTTTTTAAAACGCACCTAACCTTTCAACTAGTTTTTATAAATCAGTGAAGTTAAAAATCATATTTGGCCATTGTATAACTAAATGGTTTAGCAGTGTTCCCCTTTATCATATGGGCAGTTAACAGTTATGGTCACATGGACTGTAGTGTGAGGCCTGACTGTCACTGGCATATTGGCGCTGCTCTCGCGCTAATGACAATGGAAAAAAAGTGCTCAAGCTGCAAAATGTATAGTAGGTCCTATTTCAGCCTGTGTTTGCTGTCAGTCAGCTCAATAGAAATAATTGGGAATGTGTTCTAGCTGCTGCAAAATTGCTAACACACACCCTCATTTCACCTTCAAGTGCATGAGCACCAACTTTGTGGGAACAGTGTGGTGGGAGGACCTTTTCTGTACTGGCATTACTGTCTCCCAAAGCAGCAAGGACATGAAAGACATGATCAGTTGATCTCAAGCCAGTGCCTTTCCCTTTCTTGCATTAAATCTGCTACCAACTCATAGCTCCTAACCATCCCAGATTCGGCAACGCAGTCCCGGTTTTTCAGGGCTGTCTTGCTGTCCCAGAGGGTTGGGAGTTTCCGCTGGTTTCCCCACTGTGTCCCGCATATCTTCTCTGCGTCCCTCCTCCTGGCCCCGACAAGAATTGCTAATCCAGACTAGGAGGAGATGTCCGGGGGAACAGCTGTTTCCTGCCTCCCTCAGTACTTCTGCTACACTTCACTTTTAGCCCTCCTCACAAGGCACACTCCGGCAGCTGCTGGAGGGGAACAGTATCTTCTAGGGGAGCCACAGTGAGAAGAGGAGCTGATGGGGGGTGTGAGCCACAATAAAAAAGGGAACTGTCTGGGTGGGGGGGACACATTATGATGGGGAGCTGCTGAGGGAGGTGGTACACTGTGATGAGGAGCTGCTTGGGGTGGGGACACAGTATGATGAGGAGCTGCTTGGGCGACACACTGATGGGAAGCTACTGGGGGGGGGCACACTATGATGGGGAGCTGCTGGGGAGGCCACAATGTGAGAGGGAGATGGGGGGCACTGAGGGGGGAACTATACTGTGTGAACGGTGAGGTAAAGGGCAGGGGAAAGGGCATGGCTTTAGGGGGAAAAACGTCCACAACATGCATAGCCCAATGCAACTTTTGTCCCTCTTTAACTACTCGGGAAGTTGGGAGGTATGTGGGTAATGATAATGGGGCCAACAAAAATTACCAAGTTCTATTTCACTTTCAAGAATGTGGAGTCATTAAACACACTTTTCTGTTGTTTGACAATTTTTTAATCCCAAGCACCACAATCTAAAATCCTATTCTAATAAACCACACAAGGTGTGCGCCAATAAAAATGGACCTTGCGACACAAATAATGAAAGCCCCACAATATGCTTCACGTTCACTAGTTTGGCTGGAGCAAAGCTAGCATTACCTAAATGTAATGGCTACTGAATTTTGGCAGCTGACCCATACCCACAGCTGTACGCTATGCAGGATATCATGTGTTTATACACTGGCCCCACTCCTATCTTTGTACATATTTCATACCATGTGTCATGTCAGTACTCGTGATTTACATTGGGAAATCAGCATTTCCCTGGTCATTATACCCTGACTTGGAAACATTAATAGGTCTTTTCTTACTACTTGCGGAAACCTGAATTCCCCCCATCCATAACCACAAATGCTGCTATGTCTTGTGCTTTCATTTTAGTCTTTTTTTTTCTTCTTCATTTTTTAAAACATTGTTTGAAGAAAAATATTTGCCTTCGAGGCCACGTGATGTAAATTCTTTCCAGATGCTAGTAGGATATAAACTGTTTTAGATTTCTTTTCTTTTGGGAGAGTTTTTTTTTTTCCTGGCCATCTGTAATGTCATTTCTCCTGTGGAAATTGAGAAGTATCAGCATACTTTGCTTTACTTTTGGCTGCGTGTCTCAAATTCAAGGGCCAAAGGGGAGTAGATGCATTGTGATATTTCTGAAGACTTTGTTCCTTGTTTCACTACAGGAAAAGGCATCACCTATTTGTTATTAATTAATTTTAATTCAGGGGATTGTGTTCAATTATATTTTTTTTCTGAAACAGCGCCACTATTTTCGATGTCTGTGTCTGGTAATGCGAGTCCAAGCTGAATATCATGAGAGTAGTGATGTGATTTTTTGCAACCTGTGTGTGCCTTTGTCTCTTTGTGTATTCTTCCTCTACAGCACACCTGCTTAAGTGTAGAGGAGAGTAGACTGACACAGGCACACACAAGCTGCACCTGCCCCTCCCCACAATCCTCCTCCCCCTTCCCCCTGTCACTCACCACCTGCTGCCAGCAGGGAGCCAGGTAATGTGAATGAAACTTATATAAATTACTGAAATTATTCAAAATGCTGACAAAGACATTTTAAATGCCATCTACAAATGACATTCCTGATGACAGGTTTGCTTTAATAGTTCTAATATAATTTAATAAGACAATGGGGGTCAGTTACTAAGGGCCCGATTCACGTTTTCCCAACGTGTTACCCGAATATTTCCGATTTGCGCCGATCGGATTATGGCGCATCGGCGCCGGCATGCACGCGACGGAAATCAGGGGCGGGGCCGAATGATAACCCGACGGATTCGGAAAAACCGCCGCATTTAAAAAAAAAGTGTTGCTTACCTTCACCAGGTATAGGATGGTGCATTCCGGCAGACCTCAGGGAACTTCAGCGCAGCAGCGAGGAACTACCTTAGTGAATCGCCGGAAGACCCGAATCTACAGCACAGAACGCGCCGCTGGATCGGGAATGGACCGGGTAAGTAAATCTGCCCCAATGTGCAGTAGCTGGCTGTTTCTTCAGGTGAGACAATGCGACCGGTAACAATGAGACCTTTGTGACATTAGTTCATTGTTATAAAATGCTTTATTTATTTATTGTTATTTATTAGGGACTTTTTGACGTTGATGGTTTCCCAACACTTGCAAAAAGTTCTGCTGGATTAATGAATGATGTACCAAAAGCACATCCAAATCATAAATACCAGTCATATTGTAGAAAGAAAATGTGTAAAAAGTGTGAAACTACATGTATATACTGTAAACTATACTGTATAACTAGTAACAGTGCCATAATGTGTCACATTTCAAGTTAGATACTCTATGGTTACAAGCTAGACCAGATGTAATGGAGATTTGTGGGTTTCTTATTATGTATTTCTATAAGAATGTTACCAATAATTTTATAGCGGATTGCTAATTACTTTTTATGTTATTTATCAGAGTTTCCAGCATACAACACCAATTGGCTCTGTTGGATAATGAAACCTGGCCAGGAATGGCTGAAGCGGACAGGGATCGCCTCCAGCTCATCAAGGAGAAGGAAGCCCTACTACAAGACCTGCAGCTCATCAGCCAACAAAGACGATCTCCCGAAGAATTGGCAAAGTTGGAAGAGGAGAAAAGACGATTGGCTGATGAGATACAGAGGGCCTGCTCTACCACTGCCCAGGGGGTCACCGAAAGGTTTGTAGTTTACTCTTATTTGATATTTTTAGACATAAAAACATAACAATAATAACTACCCTCAAGTTCTTTGTTTCCTCATATTTTTTTTTGCAAAATAATGTATACTGTGTATTAGGTATTTAGGACTAGTTCACACAACAGATTCTCCTGCAGATTCAATGGGAGGCTGAGAGTCGTTGTTGAAATCGCACTGGATGGACACATATGGATAAGTCTTATTGTAACAGGCTTATTCGCATAACAGACTTTATGATGTGCGTTGCCAAACATTGTATTTTATTATTTACAGAAGTCATAATAGAATCAGAATTTGAGATGGAAGGCTACGAATCTGATCTAGCAATAGCTGTGTGAACTGAGTCTCATTGGGGGGTATTTTTTATTTTTTGAGCTAGGTGTTATTTTTTGGTACCCGATTTCATCAGAATTTTGCACTTTGATTATATATTACGGGACACAGCCTCAATGTATTTGGCACAACATATAAAGAACAAATGAGAATCAGAAATGACACTCCATATTCATGAAAGAGTTTAGAAATTGGTAGACTTGCTTTATTAGTCAAAAAAATGTCAGTAAACTATAAGTGAAGGAAAAGAGTTGGGACTGAAGAGCTTCAACCAAATTGAACAAAAAACGAGTGAGTTTTGAAAAAGAAGCTAAATTATAGCGCCAAAACATAGCAAGTGTAGCACATATGGCGCAGGTGGGTTTTTTTGGTCTCCAGTGGTTGATTTTTGGGGGGGTTTGTCACTTTTGGCTATATAAGGATAACTCCAGTTTGGGAATATGTGTTGTGGATTTCCAACTTTGAATTACAGACAGGAAATTTTCAGCATTCACAGTATCAGTTAAATGGACGAGAAATTTGAAACAAAACCTGCATAAGGCTAAGTTCACACCAGTAGCATAACTAATACTTTAAAGAAGATGGATGGCGAAGGGGAGGTTGTGACCCATCTGCCAGCAGCAAGTAAGAGCCTGCTCTATTATTTGTGGCTCTGGCAGTAGGCTCATGCGCAGGACCGTAGATTTCATAACCACGCGCATGAGCCCATAGAAAGTAATGAGGCCACATGCTAGCCGCTGTAAAAATGGCTACCTCACAGTTCCAAAAAGTGTTTGTGCGCATGAGGCCTTTGGTTATGTCTTCATTGAAGTTATGTGTCTACTTTTAGGGTTACTGCTTCATCCATTTCATGTTTTCCCCTATTCTTAGTAAGTGCCCTCTTTTTCTTTCCCAATGCTTACTGGCTAATTACTCAGTAAATGTCCCTTTTATTTGCCCCTAGTGCATAAAATCACTGATATGATAAGACTTGATGCATAGATTCTATAATGCAACAAAAATATTACATGGCGACAGTACCAAAACCAATTTCACTATAAAAGATACAGCATCACAAACAACATTACTACATACATACATACAGTACCAGAACCTCGATTACTACATATATAGATTAACAGAATCACGATTAGTACATATAAACCACGCCAGAACCAATATTATATATAACTCATATGTATGCATATATATATATATATATATATATATATATATATATATATATATATCAGTATTACTACATAGAAGGAGGACTTTGAAGTAAATTTATCACATTGATTCTCGATGATAAATGTGGTGTAGTATAAGACTGTCGCCATGTTGTGTCCCCTCATAAGAGAAGAGTCACAGCATGCGAAGATACTACAGAATTGTGAGCTCATGGGAAATACCAGCACTTACTGTAAATCTGGTGACAAATGACGCTTTTGATAAGAGAACTTCTCCTTTTCTTCTTTTCCCTTCTCTTTCAGCCATTACTTGTCTCTACAGATTTAGCAACACAAAAATTTTAGCAACTTCATAACACTAACTCAATACTATTCTGGTCATAATATGGGATCAGCGTCCCCACTCTAGTCAATATAGTAACATGGGCTTCCCAGTAGGCAATTTAATTACAAATATAGTCACAGGGGCCCTACAGTAGCCATATAGTCACAGGAGCCCTGCAGTAGCCAATACAGGCATTTGGTCCTCACGATAGCCAATAGGGTCACAGTTCCCCCACAATAGCCATTTGGTCTTAGTGCCCCCCATAGTAGCCAATTCATATTGCCCACCACAGTTGCCAGATCACCGCCATTATTCATATTGCCCACTCAATGTAACCATTGGTTATATCCCCCCCCCCCCACAGTAGCGATCAGTAATATCTCCCCCACAGCAGTTATCATTAATATCACCCCCACAGTAGCCATTAGTAACCCCCTCACAATGGTCATTATTAATATTCCCCCACCAGCAGCCATTAGTAATACCTCCCACCACAAGAAGTCATTTGTAATTTTGCTGCCATTAGTAGCCATTATTAATATTCCACCCACCAGTAGCCTTTAGTAATATTCCCCACCACCATCACCATTAGTAGCCATTAGTAATATTGCCCCCTAAACTAGTGCCCTTCCAATAGTAAAATTATATTTAAGAAAAAAATAAAATACTTACCTTATTTCCCCTTCTTTGCGCTCTCTCTTCTCTGGAGATTCGGCGAAGGCGATGTCATTGCAGGCCGCATGCTGAAGGAGCAATGGACCATTGGGGCTACAAGCTTCTGTGCTCCCCTGCCACAGATGACAGGTGGGAACCGGCCCAACTTTTTCCCGGTCAGATCCCACCAATCTGATGGGAGGATGGACAGAGCGGGGGCCCTGCTAGACACAAGTACTGATTTTAATTTGGGACAGCCAAGGCCCCCTCATCCAGTGCATGGACCAGATGCAGAGCAGTCCGAGAGAAATAATGACCAAGACGCACGGAATACATATCGATGTCTGAAAGACGAATTTGGCGGTTCACAACACTGCTAAAATTTCTGTCGCGCTCTTCCATAATAGAAGAGTACAATAGAAACTAAATGTTGAAGGTAAATGGATGGTCTCCGTTCCCCATATGGTTAACCAATAGGAAAGACACGCTTCTGTCGTGTTTCCCTCAAATACAATGGGGAATATGGTGCGGGCTATATTACGGCTGCCTCCATTATAAATAACATGGAATGGACGCTGATAGAGATGTGAAGTGCATAATTTCAAGTGCAGATTTTTCATTGTATTTGTCCTGCCCCCACTTCACGTACCCCCGGGGTCTATGCGGAGCTCGACAGGCAGTTAAACGCCTTCCTACAGTTCAACAAATGAGACTGGTTGAAAGTCCGTAGCTTTATTAAACTGATGTAGGATTAGGGTGAAACTGAAGAAAAACAGGAATGTACAATCTATTAGAATAGTACAATAATATAACAGGAGCATGTTACATACATTACATTAGCATATAACAGGAAACTGATACATATACAGTCTGGGACCAAACATGGCCGACCATGAGGTTGGGCCTATCTGTGCAATTACAGATCTATACATTACACTTCATATAAGAGACTTTATACAGAGTGGTCCTATAACTGCTAGTAGCTATAGATTCTTATAGACAGTCTCCTTACCGGCTATACTACAACAAGGGTTAAGATGGATGAATATAGGTCTTCTCTCTGTGTAGACATGAAGGGAACTGCCCTTCTCCTACCCACAATCCTTTGTATCTGCTAGTGGGTGGGGAAAACAGAATGTAAGTAGTTATTAACTTTGGCCATTAGATGGCGCCTGCAAACAAACCTCTGTTACATAATGGACAAATTATGAACATCATTTAACCTGCATAACATTTGCCAGTGGGCAGCACACTCCCTGCCTGGCGTCAATCGATGCCACCATAAGAGTCCTCAGATGACAGCAATAAGATTAGTTCAGTTACTGGTCTGAAGAACATTTTGGTTTCATTCTGATCATGGACCTTGACTTCAACTTTGCGGACGTTCCCATCCTCCCCTGGGAAACTTTTAGTAACAAGGGCTAAAGGCCATGCGTTTCTGTGTGACTGGCAGTCTTTCATCAGCACAACATCACCGACTTTGAGGTTGGGTTTAGTTTTCTGCCATTTACTTCTTGGTTGTAGTGTGGAGATGTATTGTTTTTTCCACTTATCCCAAAAGGTATTGGCAAGACTTTGTACTTGCCTCCATTGGCATTTATAGAGATCTTTGGTAGTAAATTCTCCAGCTGGAGAACAGGTTGTCTTAGTCTTCTGAGTAAGCAACATTGCAGGAGTAAGTATCATCGGATCATCAGGATCGCTGGTAACTGGAATTAGTGGTCTGGCATTAATGATGGCTGATACTTCTGCCATGAAAGTAGTAAGGCACTCATGGGTTAGTCTGGCCATACCCACTTGTAAGAAGATAGAGTCCAGGATTCTACGGGCTATGCCTATCATTCTCTCCCAAGCTCCACCCATATGGGAGGAATGTGGCGGATTGAAAGTCCAAGTGCAACCCTGTTCACTTAGGTATCTGTTTACACTGACTGTATCCAGGTTTGTAGGAATCTGTAACTCTTTGGCTGCTCCCACAAAATTGGTGCCTCTGTCAGAGCGAATGTGTTTCACAGGCCCCCTAATGGCAATGAAGCGTCTGAGAGCATTTATGAAGCTTGAGGTGTCCATTGATTCAATTACCTCTATGTGCACGGCCCGGACAGACATACAGGTGAACAAGACTGCCCAGCGCTTACTGTTTGCTTGACCTCCTCTGGTTTGTCGGGTAACCACAAACCATGGACCAAATACATCAAGCCCGACATTAGTGAAAGGAGGTTCTGTACTCAGTCTGTCAGATGGAAGATTGGCCATCTTCTGTGTTTTGAAAATACCCCGAAGTTTGCGGCATGTGACACATTTGAAAATGAACTTGCTAATACATCTTTTTGCTCCAACAATCCACAGTCCAGCAGCTCGTAAAGCCCCTTCTGTGAACACCCGGCCCTGATGTTTTACCTGTTCATGGTAATGTCGGACAAGCAAATAGGAAATGTGATGATGCCCAGGAATTAATATCGGATGTTTTCCTTCAAAGTCTATTTTTGCTTCCTTGAGGCGGCCTCCAACCCTTAATAGGCCATCTGCATCAATGAAGGGATCAAGTTTCTTTAAGACACTATCTTTAGGAATAGGTCTGTGATTAATGATACTGTCAATTTCTTTAGCATAAACTTCATGTTGGACAGTCCGAATGATTACATTCTTTGACTGATCTAGTTCAGTCACTGCATGAACATTTTTGCAGAGGTGCCAACCATTACAATCCTTAACATTAGCAAACTTGGTATTTTTGAAAGAACGAGCTATGTGGGTTAAGAAAGTGATGGCACAAACAAGTGATTTCCAGGTTGAAAACCTGCTGAATCGGTGAGACTTAAGGTAATTGTCTGAAGTCACTGTGTGTAGTGTCGACACCTTGGGACGGATTTCTGCATCCTTGTCAGCATCCACAAGTTCAAATGTTTTAAGATCCGTAGTGCCGTGTTCTGAGCTGTATAGAAAGGCAGGACCTGTAAACCATGTAGTGTCTTTAAGGCGGTTGGCAGCAACAGATCTAGTTGCTTGGTCTGCAGGATTTTGATCAGTAGGAACAAAATGCCACTGTTTTGGCAAAGTTGACCTCCTGATTCGTAGAACTCTGTTGTTGACATACACGTAGAAGCGTCGGCTTTCGTTGTAGATATATCCCAAGACTACCTTGCTGTCTGTGTAAAACACAGCATCTTTGATCTCCAAATGCATCTCTGTTGCGATCATCTCAGCTAGCTCAACTGCTAATACTGCAGCACAAAGTTCTAGTCTCGGTATAGTGTGCTCAGGGAGTGGTGCAAGTTTTGCTTTGCCCATGACGAAGCCTATATGACATTGTCCTTTAATGTCTACTGTTTTAAGATAGGCCACAGCAGCAATGGCTTTGATAGAAGCATCAGAAAACACATAAAGTCTTTGTAGCTGAACCTCTGTAGATGGCACAGGGGCATATGAGCGTGCAACATGTAGATGAGAGAGATTTGTTAGAGAGTCCTTCCACTCTACCCACAGTGCTTTCTTTTCATTGGGAAGTTGTTCATCCCAGTCAGAGGCATCATGAGTCAAATCTCTGAGTATTGCTTTACCTTGGATGGTAACAGGAGCTGCAAACCCTAAAGGATCATACAAGCTGTTTATAGCAGATAGTACTCCTCTCCGAGTAAAGGGTTTCTCTTCCTCGCTGACTTGGAAGGTAAAGGTGTCAGCCTTTAAGTCCCAGAGCAGTCCAAGACTACGTTGCATTGGAAAAGTGTCAGTACTTAAGTCCTTTAAGTCATTGCTGTAATCATGAGAGGGAAATGCTTCCATCAATTTTTTGCTGTTGGAGGCAATTTTATGGAGTCTCAGGTTTGAATTAGCGAGCATTTCTTGAGCTCTCTTAAGAAGACTGATTGCAGACTCATTTGTAGGTAGCGATTTTAAACAGTCATCCACATAAAAGTCCTTTTTGACAAACTGTGTAACGTCTGAACCATATTCTTTCTCGCCCTCCCTGGCTGAATGTTTAAGTCCATATATAGCCACTGATGGGGAAGGGCTGTTACCAAAGATGTGCACACGCATGCGATACTCGATGGGTTCTTCCAAGGGGTTGTTGTCCTTGAACCAAAAGAACCTAAGGAAATTTCGGTGTTCCTCTTTAACAAGAAAGCAGTGGAACATTTGTTGGATGTCAGCCATAAATGCAACAGAGTCTCTGCGAAATCTGAGAAGCACTCCAAGGAGTCGGTTGTTGAGGTCTGGACCTGGCAGTAGGACATCATTTAAGGAAACACCCTCAAATTTGGCGCTAGAGTCGAATACTACTCTTATCTGTCCTGGTTTCTTTGGGTGGTAAACTCCAAATATAGGTAGATACCAGCATTCCTCTGAATCCTTTAAGGTTGGAGCTATCTCTGCATGGGAATTCTCAAATACTCTTTCCATAAATGTAAAGAAGTGGTCTTTCATATCAGGCTTTTTCTGAAGATTCCGTCTAAGGGAAGCAAAGCGTTTATAAACTTGTTCTCGATTGTTAGGCAAACACTGCCTTTTGGGTCTGAAGGGAAGAGGTGCTATCCAGCTATTTGATTCGTCTTTAACTATTCCTTGCTCCATTATTTCTAAGAACAGTCTATCCTCAAAGGACATTGCCAGTTGATTGTCTTCCTTTGTTCTCTGGAAGACTGTGCATCCTAAGTGGTCATGGTCACTAGTACAAGTATGGTTGTCACAAAGGTTGCTAGTGATATGACAGGGTAGAGGAATGCTGTGTGGAAGCTCTTTTATGAAGATGTTACTGTAACATGGTTGAAAGAGAGAAGGGCGTCCATTCTCTAATGTGCTGGTAAGCATGTTGTTCACCGAAGTGGGTCTGTGTACACCACCTATACAAACATCACCTACAATCACCCACCCTAGGTCAAGTTTCTGGGCAAATGGAGCATTGTGAGGACCATTAATTTGATGTCTAGGCTTGTGAACTTGCAAGATATCTCTTCCAAGGAGCAGAAATATCTGAGCTTGAGGATCTAACTTGGGTATGAGATGAGCTATATGCCTCAAATGGGGTTGGTGTTTTGCAACATCTGGTGTAGGGATTTCAGACCTGTTATCAGGGATCTGGTTACACTCGATTATGGTTGGTAGAGTCAGGCAGGTGCGACCATCTATAGACTCTATTGTGTACCCAGTAGCTCTTCTCCCCGCCGTCTCAACAGTGCCTGCACAAGTCTTTAGGGAGTAGGGAGAGCTGGGTCCCTTAATGTTGAAAATGTCAAAGAAAGTAGATCTAGCCAGAGATTTATTACTTTGGTCATCAAGAATGGCATATACTTTGAAGGCTTTGTCTTTGCAGCCCGTTGGGTAAACTCTGACAAGACAGATTTTTGAGCAGGACCTGCCACCTACAAGTCCTTTGCAGACCTCAGTGCATTGAGAAGTAACGTCTGGTGTCTCTGTTTCAGTATTTCCCTCCTCTCCACCTTGTTCCTGGCCACTTTCTATATGAGACGATGCCCAAGGTGGTGGCCCAGGGTGTAAAGCTGAGTTGTGATCTGTGCTGTCACATTCTGTACATTTAACACTGACCTTACAGTCCTTTGCGAAGTGTGATGTTGCTAAGCAGCACTTGTAGCAGATTTTGTTGTCCCTGAGGAAAGCTTTGCGGTCCTCCATGGACTTCTCTCTGAAGCCTCTGCATTTCAGTAGGGAATGTGGCTTCTTGTGCAGGGGACACTGCTTACTTGGGTCCGTGGATCTTCCATCCTGGTGAGAGGAGCTTGAAGGCCTGTAAGAATTACTTTTAGAAGAAACATTAGTTTTGTGAACTGCTACCGGAGTTTTATGTTGTTTAAGACCAGATGGAGTGGCACAGGATAGAGTAAAATCGAAACTGGGATCATTTCTGATTTTTGCTTGCTGAGTAATAAATTCCACGAATACACTGAAGGGTGGAAACTGTACATCATGGATTTCCTTGTACTTGAAACCATGATTGACCCACTTCTCTTGTAGGTTGTGAAGAAGTTTTTGCACTATAGGGTTGACACCTCTGGCTGTGTCAAGAAATGCAAATCCCATTAAATCTCCTTCTGCTTTGGCAACCTGTAGTTCAGTTAACAGATCACTTAGTTCCCTAAGTTTTTGGTAGCCCTTACTAGCTATTCTAGGGAAGTCATCAATTCTTTTGAATAATGAATTTTCTATAACCTCTGCTGAGCCATAACATTCATCGAGTCTATCCCATATCATCTTTAAGCCTGTTTCTGGATAGTTTATGTTAATGGCTCTGATCCTCTTAGCATGCTCAGCAGATTCATCTCCAAGCCATTTCACCAGTAGATCTAGCTCTTCCCTAGAAGACAAGTCTAAGTCTCTTATAAGACTCTGGAATGAGGATCGCCAAGCCCTATAGTTCTCAGGGCGATCATTGAACTTTACAAGTCCTTTGGTGACAAGCTCACGTCGAGCAAAGAACTTAGCAAAGTCTATTGTGGCTTGGTTTGTGCTGAGACAGGTTGGCAAATGGTTGCCTTGGTGAGAGTGTGGTGTGTAGCCATACCTGTCAGAAGTCTCTTCTTTAGGTTTCACAGTGCTACACTGTCTGGGAGTGTAGTAGCTTCCTGGATGCTGGGTTGAAGCTTGGGTTCTCTGGTAGGCAGGGAAGATGACTTGAGCTGTGTCATTCTCTTGCTTGCAGAACTGTGGTCTGAGGTCCGCTTCTTGACGTAAAATATGATGTCTTGGACTTGACTCGCAGTTGGTAACCTTTGTTTCATGTGTAGTCTGAGGAGTACACGCAGGATGTTGAAGGACATATTCTGAAGTGCGTTCTAGTGTATCCTGGGGTTCTTGTTCCAGATCAGGCATGCTACTGTGTCTGCTGGGCTCGCTGTGAGAGAACGCGGCTGCCTCTAAGATTTCTGCTTCCGCCATGGCAGCTGCGGCTTCCCTCTCAATTGTCAGCTTCTCAAGTGTTGCTTCCAAGCGTGCTCTTTCTAAGTCCAGAGAAGCCTGTTCTTGTGCCCTCTCTGCTTCTAAGGAGGCTTGTTGTCGTGCCCTCTCTGCTTCTAAGGAGGCTTGTTGTAATTTCAACTGCATCTCTTGTTCAGCAAAGGTAGCCCGTGTCCTCGCTGCTTCCGCTTTTGCGCGGGCGATGGCGGCTGCATTGCTAGTGGTAGATGCTTTTGAGGAACTGGCCCGTGATCTTGTCTTGATAGAAGACACTTGGCTTTGTGACATGCTTTGACCGTTTAGAGATTGCTGTGTTGCCTGTTTGCAGGTGACTGCGTAGACAGTAGCAGACCTCTGTGTAGTCTAAATCTTTCCCGCTTGTTTCCAGCAGCCGTTTCACTGTCCTGCCCCCACTTCACGTACCCCCGGGGTCTATGCGGAGCTCGACAGGCAGTTAAACGCCTTCCTACAGTTCAACAAATGAGACTGGTTGAAAGTCCGTAGCTTTATTAAACTGATGTAGGATTAGGGTGAAACTGAAGAAAAACAGGAATGTACAATCTATTAGAATAGTACAATAATATAACAGGAGCATGTTACATACATTACATTAGCATATAACAGGAAACTGATACATATACAGTCTGGGACCAAACATGGCCGACCATGAGGTTGGGCCTATCTGTGCAATTACAGATCTATACATTACACTTCATATAAGAGACTTTATACAGAGTGGTCCTATAACTGCTAGTAGCTATAGATTCTTATAGACAGTCTCCTTACCGGCTATACTACAACAAGGGTTAAGATGGATGAATATAGGTCTTCTCTCTGTGTAGACATGAAGGGAACTGCCCTTCTCCTACCCACAATCCTTTGTATCTGCTAGTGGGTGGGGAAAACAGAATGTAAGTAGTTATTAACTTTGGCCATTAGATGGCGCCTGCAAACAAACCTCTGTTACATAATGGACAAATTATGAACATCATTTAACCTGCATAACATTTGCCAGTGGGCAGCACAGTATTTGACAAGGTGTACATAGTCTAATCTTAATAATAATCTGAAGATGAAGTCAACTGGGTCCAAGGGATCCATCATAGGATTAGGGCCTTTGTGATAAATGAAGAGCCTTACATGATGTTTGGAAAAATAAAAACAACACTTCCGTTAAAAGTTAAAATGGACAATTCTTTGGGATGAGAAGATGCTGGACTGGAAAAGAACTGTAACAGGAAATTCACACAATACTTTGGTTTTAATGATATGGTTCAGTAAAAGTGGACGTAAGCTATACTGAAATACCTGAATATTTTGGTCAGGCTGTTCTGACTTATTTTGGGTATTTGTCTTGAGTATAATATCTCATTTGACATTTCAAAGCCAGTGATCCTGATACTGAAATGTTTTCCTACACAGACTAACACAGGCTTGAAATAAGTAGGTGATATATCTTCCGCAGAAGAGTGTTAAACTGTTGGTTTAAGAGAACAAATTGTTTTCTGGACATGTGTTATGTGAAACTGCAGGATTGGCAGCTGGAGTCAAATCCCATAATGTATCATGTGTATTCTGAGAGGAGGATCCAAAACAGTCTGTTGCTAGGCTGACCTCTCTTGTGCCTCTCTGGATAGCCAGGGAGGTCAGTCATCGATTCCTTCTCATCACACTCAAAACGAAGTACATCATCTATCCCAGGGGTATAGGTTTGGATGATACCCTGTGAATAGCATGACAAACTGCTGAAAGATTGTGTGAAATTGATACTGTGTTACATATCATTAATACTGATATTATCCTAATCTATAAGGAGTCAATTGCTACAGTATCCATAGCGCTTATCATTTGAGTACGATGTCAGGTATTCACTGCATGGCGTACATTTATATTCAGCTAAGTGTACCTTTTATTAATATAGGCCAATAGTCAATATTAAAAGTTTTCCCACGGACTAAGCTAGGCCCTAACTTGCTGATTGGTCTCAGTGATGAGACCCCCACAGATCACAAGAACAGGAGTCCTATTTACCCCCGTTGCACCCCTCATCCGCTTCCTGAGATGAGCAGAGCAGCCATTGCGCATGCGTGGGCTGCCCTGTTCATCTCTATGGAGCTGACGGAGATTGACAAGGGCCATTTTGTTTCATGGGAAATCCCTTTAATAATCTATTTGTTTAATTAGGCATCATTATCAGATTAATGGGGGGCTTAGCAGAATAGACCTAAATAGAAACTACTGTAAATTGCCGTTCTAGGGGTGAGTTACTGCAAGCTACTGCAGGGGCCGGATAAAGACTTCTGGATACACTCTCTCTGTCATCATTCTGGCGCCAAGAGGCTACTCAAAACAGCTGACCTAAGGGGTACTGGGTGGCTGACCCACACTCATATGATATGATACTAATGATCTATCCTGTGCATAAGGGTATGATGCACAGATGTGGACTGATGGGCTCTAAAATAAAAAGATGAAACAATCATTCAAAGGAGACCTATGGGCACATACTATGGAGGAGATTTATCAGAAGTGTCTGATGGAAACCAATCAGAGCTCAGTTTTAATTTTATAAGTAGCTGTTGGAAAATGAAAGCTAAGCTCTGAATGGTTGCCATGGGCAAATAAAACAGCTCTGCTCTCAGACACTTCTGATAAATCTCCCCCATAATTTTTATATTGACACAAATTAAAAAAGTAGAAGAGATTGAAGTAAATGTTTTAATTATAACACTGTGTCCTATTTTTTAAGGCTACTGCTGCAAGAGAAAAGAAACTGCCTCTTGAAACATCTGGAAGAAGCGACCCGCCTGGCCTCTTACCTTCATACTCAACTGAAAAGGTAGGCACCAAGCCAATCATCAGGCTCCTATCTCCTACACATCTGACTGCACTTTACAGATGCTCCCTTTGTCAGAGAAGTACCTCAATTTTTGTTTTACTGAATTTTTCAAAACCAATCATTCAGTTTTTAATTGCTTCAATAGGACCATTTTGTGCAAACTTACAAAATGTTAAATATTTATTCCAATCAATTGCATACTATAAATGTATATTGCAGTATAATATAAATGTCAACATTTTTTTACATTTAGTGTATATAAAGGGGTTGTCCACTTTAACCAAATAATTGATATGGTTTGTGTACGGAAGTTATACAATTTTCAAATATACTTTCTGTATCAATACTTCATGGTTTTCTAGAGCTCTGCTTGCTTTCTTGCTATAGGAAGCTTCTATGTTTACTTCCTGTGGATAGAAATTTGTCCATAGTCTTGTGATGGACATGCAGCGCCATTTACTTCCTGTGATAATAACGGCTTGTGCAGCTGTATGTCCCTCAAAAAACTATGGACACATTTCTATCCACTAGAAGTAAACATAGAAGCTTCCTATTGAAGAACAGAAAGCAGAGATCTAGAAAACCATGATGAATTGATACAGAAAGTATATTGGAAAATTGTATAACTTTTCATTACACAAACAATATGAATTATTTGCTGAAAGTGGACAAGCCCTCATTGTTTTAACGTTACAATATATGTATTTATATTGTTCAATTAAAAGGCCTTCTCTTTTTTTTGTAGCTTGTCTGCCAGCACCCTTACCATGTCTTCTGGCAGCAGCCGTGGTTCCCTGGCTTCGAGTCGAGGATCTCTGGCGTCCAGTCGAGGTTCCCTAAGCTCCATAAGCTTTACAGACATTTATGGCCTTCCACATTACGAGAAGCCTGACTCCCACTCTGAGTTCTCGCCACATATGCGCTTTGATATGATCCCATTAGATGCTGTTTGCAGAGACAGTCAGTACTCTGAGACCGCTGGCCTCTCCAACATCAATAAACAGAAGATGTCAATGGACACCCCTCAGTCCTTAGCCTCCCTGTCATCACGCTCATCATTGTCTTCGCTGTCCCCTCCAAGCTCTCCTCTGGACACTCCCTTTCTTTCTGCTTCTCGTGACTCTCCTCTAGCCCAAATGTCAGAGGGATTGGAGGAAATAATGGGTGCTCTGGAAATTATGAGAGGACACGGCCCCTCTCTTGCTGATGAAGAGGCACAGGGGACATCATCCCATTTACTAGGATGTTATACTGAAAATAGAAATTTCAGAGAAGGAGGTGCACAATTTTCAAGCCTTCAGATGAGAGCAGGTATGTGTTTGTGGCATGTATTTCTGTATATCTATGTCATAAAAATCAGAGGAGATGTTACAAGATCCATCATGCCTGTACCGAAATTGTAACCTATTATAGCGTGTGTTCTCAAGTCACTCCCACCAGTTTATCCTTCCAATACAGTCCTTCTTACACTCCTCATTCATCATTGTTTTACAGCAGGTAAGGTAACAATACATTTTTTTTATTGAACACCCCTGATCAACCAATCATGGCAACATCCCAGTAAATGCAGCTGGGAGCCCATACTCTGCACAGTAGCCAGCCTGGCAACGGAAACTAAACCTTTCACAGATAATGGACGTCATTTACATTTCTCTGTTGTTATTCCAGTACATGAAGTCAGTAACTGATAAGTGAGGGCCCCAGGTGTCAGACCCCCAACAGTCTTTTATTCATAACCTATCCAATCAGTATCAATAACTGGAGATGAGCTGACCCTTACTTGAAAGGAAATCTTCCACCAGGATGAAGGATTGTAAACCCAGCACACTGACATACTGACATGTACCTCCTCTAGCTGGATCCACTTTTCGTTTAGCTTCTTTTGCCCTAGTTTTTAATAATAACAGGTTTTAAAAATTATGCAATTGAGTGAGAGGGGCTCCAGGGTCCACTAAAACCTATGGAGCCTGGAAACCCTCAGGCTCATTTGCATAATATTAAAATTCTTTTTCTTGTAAAAACCAGGGAATAAGAAGCTAAAAGAACAGCAGAGGGGGCACACACCAGTATGTCAGTGTGCTTGGTTTGCAATCCTTGATTCTGACAGTAGATGTCCTTTAAATTTGGGTATGTTTCCTAGCTACTAGCCATAGCTGGTCAGGTGGGCTGTCGCACGAGACGTACTGGAACTTCAGACCTGGTCTGCTCATGTGTATCAGTAACCAATAAAACTCCTTTATATGAATGTCCATTGTTTAACTCTAGTAATTTTCAAGATTGATGAAAGGGGTATTCCGGGAATATGAATCTGTTATACAAAAACCCATAATACTATAGGTAATTGAATATAACGAAACTCAATGTCATTACTCACAAAATGTAACTTAAATAGCTTGATTTTATGATTCACAAAATGTTATGGGCTCTCTAAAGTAGGTGGAGATATCACCAAGATGGCCGCCACTGGAAACTACAAGTTCCATTATGCTTTAGTTCTCAGTAACACCTCCTCCCTCTTATGCTCTACAGACTTTCTTGATCTGTTACCATAGTTATGATGTGTAACTGCCATCACTGCACATTACCTCACTGAGATGACATCTCATCACACACTGGCCATACTAGATACACTGCAACCAACCGACTACAGCCAAACATAGTGATGATCACATGACCTGCCCAGGCAGGTGAAGGACATGTGATGTGGACATGTGACCAGCGGCCATCTTCTGTCCTGTGTTTGCTCCGGACTGATCAACGGACTGATTAAAGGGACAGTAGCATATTAATTCTTCATTACAGTGTATGTCAGCAGCATTTTTCTGCTAAGGGGAGCGAAATTTGAAATAACAACTAATTACATAGTGGGGCTCATTTACTTACCCGCTCCTGTCACGGTTCAGCGGCACGTTCTCCGTTGAGGATTCGGGTCTTCCGGCGGTTCACTATGATAGTGTGCCCGAAGTCCACCAGGTGTGGCTGCTGCGCAGAGGTTCGCCGGAGTTCACCATCCTATCCTGGTTGCATGTAAGGGCATGTTAAGCAACACATTTTTTTTTAAATACCGCGTTTTTTTCTGAATTCATCGGGTTTTCCGACGGCCACGCCACTGATTTCCGTCGCATGCATGCTGGCGCCGATGCGCCACAGTCCGATCGCGTGCGCCATAAACCCGGGGCAATTCAGGGAAAAATGGCGCAAAACTGTAATATTCGGGAAACCCGACGAAAAAGAGCAATTTGGGCCCTTAGTAAATGACCCCCATTATCTTAGATTTTAAGGACCCATTTGTATATGAATTATGTGTATTACTGGAATACCCCTTTAACCTCTTCCCGCTCAGCGTCCGATATATCAGACGCTGAGCTCAGTGACTTAGCGCTCAGCGTCCGATATATCGGACGCTGAGCTGATGCCGGTTCGGCTCAAGATCTGAGCCGAACCGGCATCGGGAAAGACGGGGTGCCGGCTGTGACTGATAGCCGGCACCCCAGTGTAACACCCGCGATCGGAGTTGTCTCCGATCGCGGGTGCTTAACCCGTTAAATTCCGCGGTCAGCGCGACCGCGGCATCTAACATGTATCTGGGGGGTCTTTCCCCCACGATCGCCCCCCCCCCGAACCGTTTTCGGGGTGCGCCGATCGTTGCTATAGTAACTCTGGGGTCCGATCTGGACCCCAGAGTTACCTGCAAGAATTGCCAGTAAGATGGCGTCTGTGACGTCATCTTACTGGCACAGTGCCAGCCTATGCAAGTGTATAGGCTGACACTGATAATACTCTGCAATACATGAGTATTGCAGAATATTATCATGAACAAGCAATCAGATGATTGCTTGTTCATATCCCATGGTATACAAGTGAAAAAGTAAAAAAAAAAGTTATTCAATAAAAAAATAAAGTCATAAATCACTAAAAATGCCCCAAACCCCCAAAACATATAAAGAGACATATAACTCAAAAAAAAGTCTAAATCATAAGACAAACCCCACATATATAGTATCACCGCGTCCATAACAACCCGTAGAATAAAAGTAAATCATTATTGAACCCGCACAATAAACGCCGTAAAAAAAACTGTTATAAACCCTCCAAAAATTATGATTTTTACCTTTTCAATCCCACAAAAAATTCTATAAAATGTGATCAAAAACCATATGTACTGCGACATGATACTGGTGCAAAGTACAACATGTCCCGCAAAAAACAAGCCATCAACCAGCTCCGTAGCCAAAAAAGTAACAATGTTATGCCACTTGGAAGACGGCAATACATAAATGATAGATTTTTCCCCACATTAGGGTTTTGTTTGACAAATTTAGTAAAACGTAAGAAAATATATTCATGTCTGGTATCCCTGTAATCGTATCAACCCATAGAATAAAGATAACATGATTATTAGTCTATACGGTGAACACCAAAAAAAAAAGAAGTAAAAAATCCAGTACAGAATTGATGCTTTTCTACTCCTGTCCTCAAAAAAACTTCCTAAATTTTCAACAATAGGTGATAAAAACCCCAAAATGGTAAAACTGGAAAAAGCATCTCATCCCGCAAAAAAAATGGCATCACATGGCCCCAATAACGAAAAAGCGAAAATTTTATAGCCTTCAAAGGGGGCCAATGAGGAAACTAAAATCCTGGCAGCTGCAGGGTGCTCCTTCCCTTCTGCGTCTCGCTGTGCGCCCATAAAACAAGTAACGGCCACATGTGGGGGGTCTTTGTACTCAGGAGAAATTGCAGAACAAATTGTATGGTGGGTTTTCTCTTTTTATCTTTTGGAAATGTGTACATTTTAGGGCTAAATGAACGTATAAGGGAACAATATGACCATTCTAAATTTCACCTCCATTTTGATTCAATTACTATGAAGATCTCAAGGGGTTAACAATCTTCGTAAAAGCTGTTTCTGATAGCTTGAGGGGTGCAGATTTGAAAATGGGTTGGTTATATAGGAAGTTTTGATGCTAAATATGTAAAATTTCATTCAAAACTGTATTTATCCCCAAAATTGTCAATTCTGAAAATCCGGAAAAGCGATATTCTATTTGTAAGCCGCGTGACATCAAAATAAATTATCCAGATATTTCAGAAATTATGAAAATGTAAAGTAGACAAATGGGAAATGTTATTCAGCAACTTATTTAGGTGGTAAATCGATCTTCCTGAAAACGCAATGATTTTGAATTTCGAAAATGGCAAATTTTTCCAAAAATTTATCATATTTTCTTTTTTTTTGTAAATAAACGCAAAACTTATCTGCCAAAATTTACCACTAAAATGAAGTACAACTTGTGGGGAAAAAACAATCTCAGAATCGCTTTGATAAGTAACAGTGTTCAAAAGTTATAACCGTATAAAGAGACGCAAGTCAGAATCCAAAAAAATCGGGCTGAGCCTTAAGCTACAAAATGGCTGCGTCCTTAAGGGGTTAAAGTCTTAGTCATATTCTACTATATCCACACCTGTGAGAGCTGAGCTCGGTTTAGTTACCATAGACAACTAGAACAATTCTCCTCTCAGGCACCTCTGATAAATCTCTCCCTATATCTATATACAGCATATATCTATACTTTATATGCCCTAAGATGGAAAATACAACTTACATACAGTTATGACAAGAGACAAATAAATAGTTACGACTGACTGGATGCAGAGATGAACAAAGCAGGAAAAGAATACATGGCCATCATAGTTGTTAAACGCTTTAAAACATTTGCTTATTGTCAAATTGATTTCTTATCTAAATCTGGAAATGTATTTATCATTTAGAAAAAAACTAGATTCTGCTCTATTCAAAGATTAAGGACTAGGTAATGGTATGTCACACAGCGTAAAGGGCCTTCCCCAATCTCTCGACAATCCTGTGGCTACGTAATACATTTTTTTGGGGGTGGAAAAACCCTTTCACTCCTTTCAAGGTGACATGCCTCCACCTAGTGGTGAAATATAAGTACAGCTGAGATTTGTTAGAAACTTGTAGCTATTTTTTGCCTTTTACCATAAATGCTGAGAACAAGGCTGTTAGGATAACATATCTTTTTGATCCTACCATTGTCTGCCTAATCCTGACTTCAGTTTTCTTAGAATTCAGGAAATAGTTTGGCAAATATTATTTATCGACCTTAGAATCCCTTTTTCCAATGGATCATAGAGAAATAAGAGAGGGGTATTCATTTTCCTAGTCAAATAGTTAGGGGGTCTGTTGTTATAGGAAAGATACATGTTAGAAAATCTGATGAGTATTCTAGTAGTGGAACCCACTGTAGATAGATAAAATAGCAGCAAGTTAAATGGACACTTCAATTTTCTTGTGTGAAACTGCAGATATCAGACTAATACAAATATATGTTTATCATTTACAGAAATTGCAATTCCTGCAGACTGTGGAATAAGTCTAGAGAAAGCCAAAGGAGTCTCTGCTGGATTATCAGATGACTCTCTTGCAAGTGACAGTGGTGTTTTTGAAGCTTTGTGTAAAAGGTTTGCTATTTCTAATATTAATAACCAAAAATTTGTAAGTCAGAAAAAAAAATTACACCAAAAAGCATAATTCAACTTTAAATCTTTATTTAGTTCACAAAACATTATTAAAATGTAGCCATTGGCAAAGAAAGCCAACAAAATTAAAAAGGTGTGTGTAATAATCCATATCACTAATTAACCCAAAGTATAAATATGGTACAAAGCATAATATTACATCCGATAGGTATGAACTGCAGCATATCTGAACAGATGAGGATATGGTATATTTATGCAAAATTCCATTAATTAATAGTGCAGATGATAATAGTAAATGTTTTAATATACTTTATTAAAGAAAAATTTTGTTGTGCCCCCTTTTTTCCCCTGCCTTTCTTCCTGATTTTAAGGAAATCTACCATCAAGCATGATAAACGAAGGGGCACTTACTCATAGTTCCATCACTGTGGTAATCTTCAAATATTTGTTATTCATAAACTCCTTCCTTCTAAAATCAACTTATGCTTATGAGCCTGAAGGACTCTGGGGGGTCTTATCAGAGCCTCTTGTGCCGACCTTTACACTGTGCAGGATCACTTCCACTGTGTGCTGTAACATTTTTAAAGCAACGAGATTACAGCAGCCAGAGGAATGGGGAGACAGTTTAGAAGCGTGTGCAGCTGCAGCAAAGAGGGTCTCTGGTAACCCCTCCCGGACCCCTTTTGATTCATTACTATAACTTGATTTAGAAGCAAATAAGTCACGGGTAACAAATATAAAACAATTATCACAGTCATGGTGCTTTGATCTATGTGTAAGTGGCCTGGTTTATCATGATGGATTTTGATGGTAGATTTCTTTTAAAGGGGTTTGCCCATGAAAGAAAGTACTCAAATTTTATTCCCTTAGTGATGTTTACACAATAAAGATAATTCAAAGTGTGAACGGGGACTCTCTAGGCAGACACATTATGATTCCTGTAGTTGTGTTTTCTGACTATGTGTTTAGATTATCAGGGTTCAGGTTTTTCTATACTTTTATTTATGTACTAAACATTCAACTGGCATCTGACAAATAGAAAAAAGAGAGATGAGACAGATCAGAGATGAGAAATGAGATCCATGAGATGGATATAAAAAATAATGACACTGTCAGCTCTGCTGACTCACCTACAACACTCAACTATGCTATATGCCTGTAGCCTGTATCTGTCTGTAGCTAGTAGAGTAAGGCCCCTTCCACACTTGCGTTTTTCATGCGCGTTTTCTGCGCGTGCTATTGACGCGCAGAACTTGCATTGCACTCTGACCCATTGTAATCAATGGGTCTTTTCAGACTTGCATTTTTTTTCATGCACACACACACGTTTTTGTTTAAATCTCAGCATGCTCTACTTTTGCAAGTCACGCGTGTGAAAAACGCACCATACAAGTCTATAAAGACACATCAAAAACGCATTGCACTCTGAGACACTTGCAAGTGCAATGCGTTTTTCTCGCATCAATTGTCATAGAAAAGTTAGACCTCAGCCCTGAGTCCTTTCATGCACGTTATCTGCGCGTGAAAAACGCATTGAAATTGCATTGAAAACGCGCGTGAAAAACTGAGACACTGAAGAAACTCTGAATGAAAACTGATTGAACTCTGATGCAAAACGTCAGTTTTTCACTGACCAAACACTGATCGCACCCTGATCAAACTCTGACGTGATCTGCAACGCAAGTGTGGAAGGGGCCTAAGTCTCTGTACACTGCGCTGGTCTTGTAATGCAGGGGGGAGGGGAGTGTAGTAGAGAGCACATCAGTTGTGCAGACAAGAGAGGCTATTCAGGAGAAGAATCCAACCATAGAAATAGATTTATGGTTGTATCCAGGGACAAACAAAATTGTGTACACCAGGACTGATAGAGACAGGTTGGAATTATATCTGTGAAATGCTGTATTTTTGTTAATAACCATGAATTAGAGAATGTATTATTATCTGTGTTGTCTCTGCACAGGAATGAGAATGTCGAGGATTCTGGATGCAAAGACTCAGAGAAAAGAGAAGAACCTCAAGTGCATGTTGGAGTAGTGTGAGTAAAGCATCTATATTAATGTATAGATTCTACCCCACTGGTACCTTTTATTTTTCCTGGAAAAATGTATAGGGCGGCACGGTGGCCTAGCACTTCTGCCTTGCAGCACTGGGGTCCTGGGTTCAAATCCCACCCAGGTCAACATCTGCAAAGAGTTTGTATGTTTTTCTCCGTATTTGCGTGGGTTTCCTCCGGGTCCTCCGTTTTCCTCCCACACTCCAAAACATACTGTTAGGTTGTTTAGATTGTGAGCCCCATGGGGACAGGAACCAATTTGCCATGCATTGTGCAGCGCTGCGGAATCTGTATATATAAATAAAGAATTATTATTATATTATTGGACATGGCAATTTACAGTAACCGCATAGTGAATGAGGTTTTACCAAATTCTACCCACAAAATCACCCAGTACAAATTTAACTAAGCTGTTCCATGCAATTTTTTTTTTGCTAAGGTTGATTTCACCATTCTGGCAGGCTTATTTGAAGTGGGAACAGGACCCAAATTTTATATGCTCATTGGGGGTTTCAGCAGTTAGACCCTAAACCAAGAAGGGAATAACACTAAAACTTGGTCAAACTCTTTAATAGTCTCTTGTCACTTAATATATGCAATCACATTGGCACAGAGGAATCAGAAATGGTCATTTCTGAGCTTCTACATGAAGCCAGTTTTTTATCTAGAGACCAGAGCGAACTTTCATCACAGCACTTTTGTTTGTTTTCCCTAGGATCTCCCTACATACATGTACAGGCATTCTCACTATTGAATAGCAGTTAAAGTTACAGTTATGACATACCGATTACCAATGGCATAGATTGTGTCTTTATAATGCATGCACATTTTCATTGTGACCATGGGTGAACCTAAACTCTCTGCAGCTTGAGATGAGCTATAGAATAGTGCAATCTCTGCCTCATCCAGTAGTAATGTATCAGGCATATTTTTAGTATGGGGATTTTCCAAGCTGCTTCTCACATCATGTACAGTATGAAAAGACAATTTTTAAGTGGCAGATCCTGCATTGTAGTGGATAACAGGTGGTGCTGCCTGAGGTAAGAGGCTCAACTCGTCTTATGCTTGGTGCACTCCTGATTATGACTGGTCTCTAACCTACCCTATATTTGCACTTATTGTTCTATGACTTTTCATGCATTTCTTCTATTGTACTGTATATATGAGCACTTACAATACTATTTTTCTTTGTAGGTATGATTGTGGAAGCGAATGTCTTTTTGTACATGTGTTACAACTTAGGAATTTTAATGGACTTTCTGTCAAGCATGAATGCAAAATGTAAGTAAATATATTTAAATGGTATTTATAGTGTGACTCTTTGGACACATTCAATGTGATCATTTATCATGAAAAAATAGGGGCCACATTTTCTCTTACGCAGCACCCAGGTGCGGATTAAAATGTATCAATCATTTGCACCAAACAACTGTCTAAAAAGGCTTATGTCTCATTTATGAAGTCTTTTAGACCATTTTTTGACACTTCTCTGACTAGTGTGACAAAGGGGGCTGTCAGCAACCTTGCTGCTCGCTGACTGGATCTTAGGTTCAAGAAGGGAGCCTTCCGGATCTCACTGGACCGTGGTCTGACAGCTCTCCGCCCTCCAAAAAACCTGAATGATATAGCTGTCATCGCTCGTCATATATAGGCTGACGAGGCACCTAGGATATATTATGCAGCAACATAATATTATAGTCACAAATTAAACAATCAATGTAGGTAACGTCTCCTCAGACTTATATGAACACAAGAAGGTTCTTATTAAATGGAAGATTAATATCAAAAGTACAGTGCTTATTACACAAAAAGGGTGACACATTACACAGATATAAACATACAATGCAAAAAATAAAAATTTGGTAAAAGGCACACCTTTGATTTCTGAGAAAATCAAAGGATTTTTTGTGCGGCTGATAGTCCGAAAAATACGGTAAGTGAAGATTTGTAGTTGAAGACTGCCTGCTTGTATGACAGTAGGTCTTCCTTATAAAAGGATTTCTTCCGACGGGGTTCAACACTTCTGGTACTTTGCCTCAGTTGTTTTGTGAGGTTGGTGTGCCAGGGTTGCCAGTTGGGTTGTTTAGTTGTAGTGAGAGTGAGAAGAGCTACAGGGTCCAAGGCTGAGGTGATGCTCATGTTATAGAAGGTGACAGCAGTTTCTACCTCATTGCATGAGGATATAGAAGAGAGAGATAGAAGAGTCTGAGAGTTTGCAAATGTTTGATGTTAGATGTTTGGGTGTATAGACTTGTGAACTGCAGGAGTGGTTGGGGCCAGAATGGTGGAGAAGGTGAGTAAGTTCTGGTCATTGGGAGAAGTGTAGTATTAGAATGGTTGGATAGGGAACATACCGTATATACCTGTGTATAAGCCGAGTTTTTCAGCACAAAAATTGTGCTGAAAATCCTCAACTCGGCTTATACACGAGCCAATAGCCAGCCCAGCACTTAAAAAAAAAAACTTATATACTCACCCTTCGACGGCCCCGATGCGCAGCGCTGCTACCCCGATGTCAGTGTGGCTCCTCTTCTGGCTTCCACGTCTGTCTTCTTTCTTCTGTAACATCCCGCAGGGCACGGCAACGCCCTTCCCGGCCGGCAGGCGTATAGTAAGACGCGGCCGCTGCTGACGTCATACTATGCGCCGGCCATGAAGAAACATGGGTGCCCTGCAGGATGTTGCCGAAGAAAGAAGACAGGCGTGGAAGCCAGAAGAGGAGCCACACTGACATCGGGGTAGCAGGGCTGCACATCAGGGCCGCCGGAGGGTGAGTATATAAGTTTTTTTTTTTATTGCTGGGCTGGCTGTATACTACTGGGAACAGGCTGGGCTGGATGTATACTACTGGGGGCAGGCTGGGCTGGCTTTATACTATTGGGGGCAGGCTGGGCTGGCTTTATACTACAGGGGGCAGGCTGGGCTGGCTGTTTACTACTGGGGGCAGGCTGGGCTGTCTGTATAGTACTTGGGGCAGGCTGGGCTGGCTGTATACTACTGGGGGCAGGCTTGGCTGGCTGTATACTACATGGGGGTGGCTGTATACTACTGGAGGCAGGCTGGGCTGGCTGTATACTACAGAGGGCAGGCTGGGTTGGCTGTGTACTACAGGGGACAGGCTGGGCTGTCTGTATAGTACTTGAGGCAGGCTGGGCTGGCTATATACTACTGGGGGCAGGCTTTGCTGGCTGTATACTATAGAGGGCAGGCTGGGCTGGCTGTATACTACAGGGGGCAGGCTGGTCTGCATTTCTACTACAGGGGGCAGGCTGGTCTGGATTTATACTACAGGGGGCAGGCTGGCTATATACTGGGGGGGGGGGTCTGTGATCAATGCATTTCCCAACCTCGGCTTATACTCGAGTCAATAGGTTTTCCCAGTTTTTGGGTTGTAAAATTAGGGGTCTCGGCTTATACTTGAGTATATACTGTAAGTTGGTGAGGACCACTGTGAGAGGCAGAAGGAGGAGGTATAAGAGCGCAGTTTAGAGATAGCAAAATGAGACAATTTTCTAGAGATGAAAAGGTTGTGAATATCAGGGAGTTTGTTTCATACAGAATGTGTATTCCATAGTGCTCCAGAGAAAGAAGGTGGAGGTGGTAAGGGGGTCAGATAGATCGTAGATTGGAAAAATGATGAGATTAAGAGTAGGTAGATCAGTGACGGATCACTGAGGTAATAGTATGAATTTGTTTTTCATATAGCATTTTGAAAGCGTAAAAGGATTGATTAGCATTTTGGTGGTGCAAATTACGACTAGAGATTCTTAAACTACACCAGATGGATCATCAAACATCAGATACAAAATCTGGTCCAGCAGAAGACTGTCTAGTCACACTCTGTACTGGTTTAATGTGGGTCGGGAAGTAAGAGTTCTCCTTAAGGAGACGGCCAATTAAAGCCACCATGAAGGCATGTGGAGTCTTATAGCCATGGATGCTCCACTAGGGGTATTCTGGGAAAATATGCAAAGTTTTCCATGATGGGATAAGGAAAACCATGTCTCTTTCAGCTACCTTGTACGGCAGCAAACTTGGTTTAATGTGGAACAGTTTGATAAATCTCCTTGTCTACTACAAGGGTTAAACCAGACTGCAGTACCATTAGCATCACCGGGATGGACCCAAAGGTGTTGAACTAAACCTCACATGTCCAGTTGTGTAGCATTTAATATATAGAAGATTACAACTGTCTCACCATAGTAACCATCAACTGTATGGCAATTTTACCCATTCTCATTCATATGTTATATATACTATCCAAACCATCACTACTAAATAAAATATTAGATATATATATATATATATATATATATATATATATATATATATATATAGAGAGAGAGAGAGAGAGAGAGAGAGAGAGAGAGAGAGAGAGAGAGAGAGAGAGAGAATATATATTATGTAAAGAATATTTGATTGATTGTCTAGTTTTTATGTAGTTTTTTTTTTGCTGACAGTGTTGCATTTCTTCTATTACAGACATATTCGGGTTTATCTGCCTTCTCTTGATTCCATCACACCAAGCACTTACTGCTCAAAGGCTTTGGATTTCCAAATGCCTCTGATGTTTAATGAAATTTTTCAAATTCCTATGCAATCCAGCGTCTTAAAGCTGAGCTCCTTACAGTTATACATATGTTCTGTGTGTCGTGAACAACAGGAAGAGCTACTGGTGAGTAGGAATTCTATACCTTAGACATGGAACTGGGGGTTATGTTCCTTTTTAGGCAGAGGGTCAGGTAGGTATACGGAATAAGCAAATAACTTCATGTTTCCAAAAAAATGGTGGCCTTCGCCACTCAATTGAAACTAGACATTTGACAGATCCTAGACATGGCATCCAGCTGAACCATCTTTAAATATGCAATGTACCGTATATTCCGGTGTATAAGACGACTTTTGAAGACAGAAAAATCTTCTGTCTTCTCTGGGGTCCTCTTATACGCCGGTAATCCTGACCGCCCGTGTGTATTCACGGCAGCGGTCGGGTCGCGCTGCATGGAGAGGGCTCACGGGCTGAGCCCTCTAAATAGCCGGTAAGTCTTTGCTGCATGTTGCAGCAAAGGCTTACCGGTAACACCTAGCACCGATCGCGGGTGTTTTCACAGCGTGGGCTGCCGGCAAAGCTGCCGCAGCCTCGAAAAGATAGCGGCGCATGGGCGCCGCCATCTTACCTGGGATCGTGACGTCATCGGGGGCGGCGATCCGTCTCCATGGTAGCCTCGGGTCTTCCAAAGACCCGAGGCTATTTCGTTTTAACACATTGTAATGAATGAGGAGGAAAATCCCCATATACTGCCATACTGTAGTATGGCAGTATATGGTAGGATCGATCAGACAACCTAGGGTTAAAGTACCCTAGGGAGTCTGAAAAATAGTATAAATAAAAATAAAAAAAAGTTTAAAAAAAATTATAATAAAAAAACCTAAAATTTCAAATCACCCCCCTTTCCCTAGAACTGACATAAATATAAATAAACAGTAAAAATCATAAACACATCAGGTATCCACGCGTCCGAAAATGCCCGATCTATCAAAATATGATAACGGTTTTTTAATGCGTTTAACCCCTGTAAGGGATTAGCTCCGGGGATCGTCGTCTCCTAAGCAGACGACCAGCACACACAGGGAATTCACACAATGTGAGTAAGGTTAAAACTGGCCTCAGCCAGCTTTATTTGGCAGTACACAAACTCAAAAATAATACCTAAGCCTCTCCGGCACTAACTATACATCGAGGTTCCCTACCTCACCAGGTGCTGGCCTACTGCCAGCCACCCCAAAAACACAGTAACAGTTCACTGCCACCGCTCCACAGGCCTTTGCCGTAGCCTGTCTCTTCCCCAGGGTGGAGCCCAGTGTGAAGTCTGCCCCATGTATTAGTGCAGCCCCTCCAGCTGAAAACTAATCAACTTAATTAGACAGACCCAACTTTTCCAGGTCTGTCTTCTACTCAGCTTTTCATAAGGCAAAATGCACATTTTATGCCCAAAAGCTTCTCTAGTGGCAGCCACCCTGCCACATATCCTCCCCCTGTGATCAAGGCCGTAGGCCTGATCAATAAACTTAATTCTCCCTCCGGGGTCAAAGCTCCTATATTGGGGTCTAATCCCTACGGTTCCTAGAAGCACTGTGGAGACCCTACTATCTACTACATCTTCTATACCTGGAAAATGACAGCTTTTTTCCTTAACTGCAGGAGACAGAGACAGCTCAAAATTAGTCCCAGCATCTCTTCCTTCACACAACTGATCATCTTCAATCATGTCTCTATTAACAATGATAGATTTTCTTCTCCTCTTTCTCTTGCATTTTACTGGAGACTCCACATACCCCTCAGGGCTTGGCATGGTTAGGCCCCATCTCTTCATCACCTTGTGGATGCCGTCACACCGGTTACCATCCACTGAGGCATATGCACTGTGCTTTTTCCCCTTAGCATTGCACACGACACGCACTGGTTTGCCCGTTTTCCAGTCTTCAGCTTCGGCACCTTCTTTGTCATTGAAGGGGGCATTACCGTTCAGAACCAGGGCACGATTCACATTGGTGAGCTTCTGGTCACATGTCTGCAAAGCTGTGCGCTTGCTACCTCTGAGGTCACAACCTCCGCTCTCGGTGTAGGTGAAACTCATCTCAACATCAGCATCATCCTCATCACAATTGTAGCATTTATACCAGTTATTCCGCAAACCAGTATTCACATGACGCTTCAGTTTATTGATGCTTCTTCTGGCCTTGTTCACACACGAACTCAGTACATCAATCTCCTCAGAAGCCTCAGGTGTATCAGATGTCTGGTTTCCCCCTGACATTTCCTGAACACTGATGTGAGACTCCTCCACAGGTGACTGACACAGGCTATCCTCACCTCCTGCAGGTTCTGAGCGAGTAGCTGCTTCTCTAGGACTCTGTTCACACTCGCTGTTTGTGTAACTCTGGGCTGAAGGGAAACCACTAACAATCAGGATCTCATTATCTTCACCTGCCCTTGCTATGGCGGTATCCCTATCTGAACTGCCATTAGCTACATTACACATCTCAGGCTCGCTACCTGTGTCATTACAACTCACAACCTCTAGGGGCACCTCTGAGCTAACTCTCTCAGTATCTAGGGCTGCACCTAGTTCACACTCTGCATAATTCTGAACAGACATTGTAACGCTATCAGATGTTATCGGCATTGCAGAATTGTCACATGTTACAGGTAGTGTCATATAATCACAGTTAACACTATAATCACAGGTTAGAGGCAGATTATGCACAACATTACACTTTTCTGGTTTAACTTCAGAAATTAAGGCATCACAAATATTATCATCATCACATAGTCCATCAGACTTTATCAGTCTCAGTGGCAGAGTCTCCTTCTGTGGGATCAAGACCCCTTGGTCACAGTTCAGACTGCAACCTGTTGAGACTCCACCCACCATCACCTCAGGTCGCTGAGACTTCTCCAGATCGTCCTTTGGGGAGATTGGGACTGTACCCGATGTCAGAGGGGTCTCCCAGGAAAAGCAGCTATTCCCACTACTTGGAATACTTTCCCACAAGTCCCAGAAAAAAGGGAGGTTTTTCCCCAGGATGAACTCCACCTCCAGATCTGCACAAATCTCCAGCTTATGTGTCACAATCGCAATATCACTTTCAAAGTCAATCCAGACAGTCTTACCCTTCCCTGGCTGGTACTTCAGGAACAATAAGATGTCCGGTTTAACTCTGGAGACATCCTGAGAACAGTCCAGTTCCACCATCAGCGGGATTCCACCCACTATCATCTCACAGGTCTTGACTGGCAACTTCTCTGGTCTCCTGACCAGAGGACAATGAGGTGCACTGACCTCACATGGCACAGCCGCATGCTGTCGCCGTTGGTTGCCCCTAGCAACCACATCTTTGCGCTGCTGCATACACGCTGCAACACGTGGCCACAGGACATTCCGCCACACACCGGTTCATCTGTAGACATCTGCAAAGCTGCTCCCGTCGGTTGCCCCCGGTAACGGCACATAGCAACCTCTCCTCAGGAACTGCAGACCGATCACAGACATCTTGAACCATCGGCTGGGATCCGCTCGCCTTGGCAGTTGGGGTCTCCATAACCCGAATGGCTTCTGGCATTCCAAGGTCCTCCCACATCATCTGCCGCCAGCGTCTCTGGAACTCATCCATCGGACCCATGGTGATTACTCCCACAGCAAACAAGCAGTCTCTGTATATCTCTCACACCAAGACAAATCTTCCCGTGACCACAGCGCCTCCAGCAGCAGGAACAACAGTCTCTCACATGAGGGTTACTGGCCCTTTAAATCTCGCTGTGTGTGCTGATTTCCATGCCACAGCATACCGCCACCATATGTAAGGGATTAGCTCCGGGGATCGTCGTCTCCTAAGCAGACGACCAGCACACACAGGGAATTCACACAATGTGAGTAAGGTTAAAACTGGCCTTAGCCAGCTTTATTTGGCAGTACACAAACTCAAAACATAAAAATAATACCTAAGCCTCTCCGGCACTAACTATACATCGAGGTTCCCTACCTCACCAGGTGCTGGCCTACTGCCAGCCACCCCAAAAACACAGTAACAGTTCACTGCCACCGCTCCACAGGCCTTTGCCGTAGCCTGTCTCTTCCCCAGGGTGGGACCCAGTGTGAAGTCTGCCCCATGTATTAGTGCAGCCCCTCCAGCTGAAAACTAATCAACTTAATTAGACAGACCCAACTTTTCCAGGTCTGTCTTCTACTCAGCTTTTCATAAGGCAAAATGCACATTTTATGCCCAAAAGCTTCTCTAGTGGCAGCCACCCTGCCACACCCCGTAACGGAAAATAGCGCCCAAAGTGGAAAATGGCACTTTTTGAAAAATATAAAAAAATCTATTAAAAGTGATCAAAAGGTCGTACAGTCCTAAAAATTATATCATTGAAAATATTATCAAATTTCTCAAAAAATGACACCACCCACAGCTCCGTACATGAAAGTATAAAAAAGTTATTAGCGCCAGAATTTGGCAAAATCAAAAAAATAATTTTTGTACAGGAGGTTTTCATTTTTGTAAATGTATGAAAACATTATAAAACCTATACAAATTTGGTATCCACGTAATCGTACCAACCCAAAGAATAAAGGAGACATGTCATTTGGGGCGCTCAGTGAAAGACGTAATATCCAAGCCCACAAGAAAATGGCGCAAATGCGTTTATTCACCATTTTCATTGAATTTGGAATTTTTTTCCCGCTTCTGAGTACATGGCATGGAATATTTAATAAAATAAAAATTTAAGGTACAGTATGGTAACATTTACAGTAAAATGGACGATGGTAATGTTGTTGTTGTATGCCTTATGTTTATGAGTGACAGTTTTCCTGCTATATACCTGCATGTCATAAGAATTTAAATTTAAAAAAGGACCATGTTAAATTCAAATCTGTTTTTTTAAAAATTTTTACCGGTGTTTTGTATGCGTTGGAAAAGGGGTAGTCTTATACGGCGAATATATCTTAAACTCTATATTTTAAACAGGAAAGTAGGGGGGTCGTCTTATACACCAGGTCGTCTTATACGCCGGAATATACGGTATTTCTTTTTGCATTTTTTCCCTGTTTCTTAGATTTCAACCACATATTCTACACAGATATCTCACCCTTCTGTAGAGATATTGGCATTTTATAAAACTTGTCCCTCTCTTGGTTGGGGCAATGTCATTTTCTTATCCCAAACACAAATTGCAAGTAAGATTTCATTGGAAACCGCCTTCCTTACACCCCCATCGCTCTTTGTAATAAGAGGTCTTATTCGTCTCTGTTGTTGTAGGGGATTGCTCAGATCAACTTGGCTGGCTACGAAGGAGCCAAAGAGATGCATATTCAGTGGTATCCTGTCCAGATCTACAGCAGTGCTACACCACAGAGGGTTAATGATGGTGCTTGTGTTGGAGACTGCACTCAGAGGAGTGATATCGCTAAGCCACGAAAAAATGTGAGTATTATTTACAGAGAGACAGGATGAGGTGTCATGGTGACCCAGTTGTCAATTTTGTAGGGGTGAGATAGGGGCTAGGAACAATTTACTACAGTTACAACTCACATAAACGCACAGAAGGCTATTTTAAGGTTATTTATAATGTAAAAACAGAGGGAGCTGGGTGCTGAGTGATTTTTGGTCTCTTCTATTAGGATGCGGTATCTGTTCTGTTGGCTCGGACGACAGCGCAGCTTGAAGCAGTGGAGCGTGAACTGGAAGAGGAGAGGGTGAAGCTGGAATATACTGAGGAGGAGATCCTTGAAATGGAACAGAAAGAGGACCAAGTAGAGGCAAACTCAGAGGGGTACACAGTCTACTTTTCAGAAATATTAAACCTTCCCCACTGTATAAATGGTTAGGTTATTTTGGCCATCAAGCTAACTTATTAGAGGTGCAACGTTAGACTAGACAATTTTATTTTACACCAGAATGATCATTCATCATCAGGCACACAGATAAATCTGGCGCAGTATAAGACTGTCTTACTTTTTAGACACTAATAATGTTTTTACATGTTTATATGTTTATGTACCTTTTGAAGGGTATGTTTCATATTTCCAATACCGCCAGACCGCTGTAAGCTTGGTCCGGCATGCAGACCGCTATGTACTACACTGGGGCACATGTCATAGTTTCAGCTAGGCAGATTGTAAAATTTTAGCGACTTTTGTCGTTTTTGCACCATTTTTGCGACTTTTAACTCTGTTCTGTTTCACTTACGCCTTGTCTGCACCTTTGTGCAGTGTGCTTTATGTATCATTGTTTTCCAGATGTTCTGTGCAACATTTTGCCATTTTTGTGCACCTGGTCCAGGGCAGGTGCAAAGGAAGGTTTTTTTTTTCCATGGACCCAATTTGAACATGTAAATTGGAATTATTTCACATGCTTTAACTATTTAACATTTTGCACAGTAACCTCTTTTGTCAAAATTCTTAATTTTTTTTTAATTGGTTACTTCTAACGGTGAGGTCACACGTAGCGGTTTAATTGAGTTTTTAATGCATTTTGACTAATTACTGAGCTGAGGATAGGTGAGGATTATTTCATTACTGTTAACAGTTGTGTTTACAAAACGCAATATAAACGCCACATTGACGCATGTGTTAACATTTCCTTTACTATGCGTTTTGTACATTCAAATGTTAGCAGTAATGTAATTAGGAAATTCCACTCTCCTGAGCTGTTGTAATAGTTTACAAAATTCATTAAAAATGCAACATGTTAAATCCCAAATTAACAGTAGTGTCCACTCCTTTATATAAAACCCCTCTTGTGGCTTGTGCCATGTGGATTTGAGACATTTGCAACAAAAAGTCTCAAAAAGAAGCCAAAATTTTTACCTGCCATGATAGGAAAAACTGAACATGTATCACAAGTAAAAGACAGGATCATACATAAGGTGCAAAAAAGAGCTGGCAAATGTTTCTAAAATTCACCTCAGAGAGACAAAACTATGATACATGTGGCCCACTGTTTCCTAGGTTATCGGTATGTTACGATAAAGCTAGCAATTTAACACTGCTATTACTGGGGGAGGGCTAGGGAGCTGCTTACCTTAGTAAGTGCCCCTAGAGGGTTTATTTATCCTGACCGGTCCTCTTTAAATGTAAAAATGAATTTTCTTTTCTGTTTGTATCTCTTATTGGCCCAGGAGCTGGCAAGCAGACTCCGTGGACAGTGGTTGTCATAGTAACAGTACACCGCTGAGTGCTCATTATCCGGAGACTACATACGGCGATTCCATACATGGTCCTATATGTACAGGGCAGGCAACCCTGTATAATTCTGTGAGGAGTGACAGTGAGCCTGTGAAGGTAAATTCAGTTTATATTTTTTGGTGGTGTAATTTTTTATTTGTACTTTATTTGTATCTTTATTCCCCCATAAGTAATTTAGGTAGTTGTATTGTTCCTCTGGAAGGCCTTTCTGAAATGACAGTATGACATCAGTGTTTGGAAGTCAAAGCACAGAAAATGTATAAAACTTTCCACCTTTTGCTTTCAAATACTGATGTAAGACTGGTAAGAATACTCCTGTGTGAAACTACTTAAGAACATTTCCACACTACCGTTGTCGGTCCGTGAAGCACAGAGAGTTAAAAGAACTCTACCATTGGGAAACTACTCTTTGAAGTAGTGCCGATGCAGATTCCCCATGCCTACAGCAACTGCATCCTGTTTTTTTTCCCAATTCCGGGATGCAGCTGCTGCAGAAATAAACTTTAATTGAAGATTATTAAGATTAAGATTATTCATTTCAGAGGCTACTGGGAGGGCATAGTTGCCTCAGAGCGCTCCTGGGTCAAAAACAACTTCACGCACCCAGAAGCTATTTCAGACCCACCTACCCCCTTGTCATTTAATTATTCTTGTGCTTCAATTGAGCTCTGCGCAAGCGGAGTACATCCTGTCCCACTGACAGAGTCGTGCCTGATGCTTGTGAGCATTGCACATGTGCAGTAGCTCATATACGACTGCCAGTGGCTGGGATTGGGGAAGGTCTGTACATGCGCAATAGTTCATGAGCAGCATGTGTGCCTCTGGCAGCAGGACAAGAGCTACTGCATTTGCGCAGAGCTCGATTGGGGGGTAAGCGGGTCTGAAATGGCTACTGGGGCATGAAGTAGCCTTCAGCCCGAGAGTGCCTGGAGACTAATACACGCCCTCAGTAGCCTCTGAAATTATTTAGCATAATCTTTAATTAAAGTTAATTTCTGCAGCAACTGCATTCCAGAGTTAGGAAAAAACAAGACGCAGCTGCTGAAGGAATGGGGAATCTGCATCCAGAACTACTTCACAAGTCCCGTGTCCTAGACCGACAACTCTCCTGGGGAAGGGACTTTTTCATCATAGTAATCTACCAAAGTCACTTACATTATAATGGAGCGTGTTACTAAATATATTACATGACTATTCTCCACATAAAACATCCTTTATATAGTCCCCCAAATAATTTATAGCACCCGACAGCACCTGCAATTTATTATATATACCAACCCCTATATACAGATCCCCCATAGACAGTATAGAGTTACGCCAACCCCAGTACCACACAGCTGCCCCCACTATATACAGCCTCCCCCCAGAATACACAGCCTCCTCCCCCAGTATTACACAGCCTACCCCAGTATTACACAGCATCCCCTAGTAAATACAGCCTCCCCCAAGTATACACAACCTCCTCCCCCAGTATTACACAGCCTTCCCAAGTAATACACAGCCTACCCCCAGTATAATACAGCCTCCCCTAGTAAATACAGTCTCCCCCAGTATACTTCTGCACGTAACATCACCCCAGCCTTACTGGCTCTCTGCTCTCTCTGACATAATTTTCGCTCTCTTCTTATAACTTCCCTGACACCTCTGACACCTCTATCTCGGTCTGTGGGCTCACAATAGCACCGAGGCAAGAGGCACGCTGTCTTAGGGTTGTGCTGGACTCTGACCTCTCCTTTGCACTATATATTCAATCTCTTGCTCGGTCCTGCCGCATGCAGCTCAGAAATATCTCCTGAAACCGCTCATTTCTTACAGTTGAAACCTCTAAAATGCTAATTGTTGCTCTGATCCACTCTCGACTAGACTACTGTAACTCTCTACTGATTGGTCTTCCACTCACTAAACTCTTTCCTCTACAATCTCCTCTTTATGCAGCAGTCAGGCTCATCTTTCAGACCAAATGCTACACAGATGCCTCCAGTTTTTGCCAATGACTGCACTGGTTGCCCCTCTCCTTCTGAATACAGTTTAAAATAATAATCCTCATCCACAAAGCTCTGCACAATGCAGCACTTCCCTATCTCGGATCTCAGTCTAACGGCCAACCCATGTTCTTCGATCTGCCAGTGATATTAAATTAATCTCTACCTTAATTCAAGCCTTTAGTATGGGTAATGTTAGGGGGGGGGGATCCAATCTGATTTGTTAATTTATGGTGTTAACTATACAGTTTTTTGATAACATGATCACTAAAGTGACACAATATTTTTTTCTCTGTATGTATTATAGGTAGATAAAGAAACCAACACGGAAGATGTCTTTCCAGAAGATGTTACTCTTCTGAAGAAGGAGAGATCCTGTCGCAGGTCTCGTGGATCTCCCTTTGTCCGTAGCAGCACAATTGTCCGCTCTCAGACCTTTTCTCCGGGGGCTCGGAATCAGTATGTTTGTAGGGTAAGTCTGACTTAAAAATAATATACTGTATATACTTGAGTGTAAGCTGACACGAGTTTAAGCCGAGACTCCTAATTTTAACACAAAAAACTGGAACAACCTATTGATTTAAGTATAAGCTGAGGGTGGGAAATGCATTGGTCATAAAGCCTGCCAGCCCCTGTAGTATATAGGCTGCCAGCCCCTGTAGTATATAGCCTGCCACCCCTGTAGTATATAGCCTGCCAGCTCCTGTAGTATATAGCCTGCCAGCTCCTGTAGTATATAGCCTGCCAGCTCCTGTAGTATATAGCCTGCAAGCCCTCTGTATTATATAGCTTGCCAGCCATTCACCTGTAGTATATAGCCTGCCAGCCCCCTGTAGTATACAGCCTGCAAGCCCCTGCATTATATAGTTAGCCAGCCCCCTGTAGTGTATAGCCTGCCATCCCCCTGTAGTATATAGACTGCCAGCCCCCTGTAGTATATAACCTGCCAGCCCCCTGTAGTATATAGCCTACCAGCCCCTTGTAGTACATAGCCCCCAGGTTTAGCTTTGCAAATTTCCTTTATTTGTGTATCTATGCATTGACATATAACATTTTACCTTGATTATCCATCAAGACGTAGTAAAAATCTTGATTGAGTTCACTCTAATAGTTGCATGTCCATAGTTACTCCATGGCCTCATGAACATGACCATGTTATATTTGAGCTGCACAAAGCAGTATGAAGCAGTGTATCAGTCCCTAGTGTACTCGCCTATGCCTTTATTTTCATACAGAGCATGAGAGATTTTTTACAGAATCTGGAGAAAAATACTGTCTCCATGACGTTAAATTGGATGTAGATGTGGATCAAGTGTTGTATCTAGTGGAGAATAACCCTGTTGTGCAGAACTTTACTGTGGCATATGGAGTTCCTACTGATCCTTAGCACAGATCTTTACCAGTCTAAGACCGCATTCACACGACCCTATAAGCTTGCAGCCGTACATATATCCCCCATAAATGGCAGTGGCGAGCAAGATAAACCAAGGGCACTTTCTGAATGATCCAGGCACTGTGGCAAACTTCCCATATTTGTTATGCATGGCCTCTTTCCCTCTAAACTTTTAAAATTATGCTAATGGTTATATGAGCCCCTCTGTGCTGCAGATTCACAGGCTGCTACAGTTCCTTTAATAAATGTGGCTCAACTTGAGAAGTCCCTGCATCCGAAACATTGCACCTTACAGGGCAGATGAAGTGCCGATAACAGATCTATAGGGACTTTGGTCGCCATTCATCAAGACTCACAGTTGCACAAGTTTTGGTTGTTCTTTACCATGGGATAAAATAATGTTTGTTCTCAAAATCTTTAGTTTAATCTTTAGTTTTGAGCTATCTCTACTGAACCCTGCTTGTGAACATGTTTTGTGTTTTTTATTGTAATTTCTCTTTATTTAGCTATATCGAAGTGACAGCGATAGTTCAACATTACCAAGAAAATCACCTTTCATCCGCAATACACTGGAAAGGCGAACACTCCGCTATAAACAGGTATGAGGGATGAATCTAAACTCTCTGTTGGCTGAGACAAACTACTTTTTATTAATAAATCAGTTCTCCATGCAGTGCCTTACACCCACTATGACATAAGGTGTCAAGAGATACTACGTCAGGTTTTGCTTTATAGCAGGTGACTGCACATTTGATGCTGCCCCAGTCTTGCTCTAGGTGGTGCTGCCGGAGGCAAGAGGCTCAACTCGCCTCATGAATGGTGCAGCCCTGGGATAATTTCTCCTTTGCAGCACTTGTACACTCTTTTTGATACTTTTTGGTACTGTCTTTTTGACACTTGTACACTCTATTTGATCTTATTATTAGTGAATGCATGATATAAGTGAATGGGCCTGTGGGAAATGGTGATATAATTTGCCTGATATTGAGATACTGGACACTTGACAGTTTTTATCGATATAGTTATCGATTTTATAATTTGTTGGTATATAATTTGATTTTTTTACTTGTTCAATGCACAATACTAATTTGTATTTTCCTTGCAGCAAGCCTGCCAGTCTTCCATGGCAGAGATAATGGCAAGGACATCTCTTGACCTGGAGCTGGATCTCCAGGCATCCAGAACAAAGCAGACGCAATTAAATGAGGAAATACATTCTCTTAAAGAGCTGAAGCAACGCCTGGAGGAGGCTCAGCTTCGAGGCCAGAGTGAACTTCCTCAGTGGGTTCTGAGAGATGAACGATTCCGTAGTTTGCTCTTAGAGGCAGAAAGACAGGTACATGTTATATCATAAATTCATTTGGCATATATGTATTTACAGCTTCAAAAATATATTGTTGTAATGATGTTGCATTTGATTAAAAGTAGAATATGTAGTACAGGTCTATTGACATTCAAGTGTAGAGGACATCATGGGGCTCATTTACTAAGGGTTGCTCTGTGCACTTTACTTGGACTGTGCACCTTTTTCTGGGCTAAAACGGCTTGCACAGGTATTTAAGAAGTGTGTGTGCTTGGATTGTGTCCCACGTGACCCTTTTTGTGGTGCAGCTGCGCTGGCTTCCATGCGACACGAATTAGGGGCCATTATAGATGGACAATGCACTTTCATTAAACTCCAGTGACCCTGTAAGTAAATGTGCTCCCTTGTATTTTTGCCAGCGATATAGGTGACCATTGGCTGGAGTCTTTTACATGACATATGGCTTATACTTATGGGTTGTTTGATGCCTGTTTAAGTCCTGACTGTAGATTTTGTATTCTTGCACTCAGACTAGACAGACCAAACTTGAGCAGCACCAAGAACAAGCAGCCGAGAAAATGCTTAAGAAAGCCTCAAAGGAAGTGTTCCAGCTGCGTGGCCGAAACCAGAAGGAGCCTTTACAAGTGCAGACCTTCAGGTAAGATGAAGAACATATGATTATGCACGGAATTTTGCAAACTCATTTTCTACTCTAACACTAAAGGTCTAATCCTTGCACAAATGTCACCATTTTTGGTCCTGATGAAATTTTAAAACACTGGAACATAAATGCATACATAAAATTTTTGCTGGAGTCTGTCTGTGATAATGACTAAAATGACTACTCTCTTTACTCACACAGCAATACATACTAATGATCCCTTCTTAACCTTTCCTCTTGGCTGGACTTATCCAGATATGTTTGTTTGGAGGTAACCAGAGTTTTAAAACAACCTGAAATGTATTTCCTATGTGTACATTTGGCAACCAGTGGTTGTGTTGTGATTTGTAGCTCGCCAATGGTTTTGCTTTTGACTGTTTGGTGATTTTGTTTGCTATTTATAATATTGAGTTGGTTTCAAGTGAAATTCAACCTAAGGTAAGGTTGAACTAATCCATAGGTCAGAGTGGTCTAAGAATAGTGGGACTCCCATTAAGTTAGATGGGTTTTGGAAACTGGTTTTCTGGTGGACCAGTTGAGGCTTTTACACCCTGCATGCCACTTTTGAAAAAAAATGTGGGTGGTGATGTCCACCCTAGCCAGCCAAATTTTCTATTATCTCTATCCAAAATGCTGTCGTAAGTTATAGCTGCCATCAATGCCAGGTCAACCCAGCATTGATACAATTGCACGGTTAATCCACAATGGATGGTCCATAATTGTGATTATGCTTGTAACCATATGGAGTAGCCAAGGAAGTGATGTACTTTTTCTTTTTGGTTTGTTTTTGTTGTCACTTTAGGACGATACAGTTGCACATACATTTTGCTGAACATCCTTATGATAACCTCCACACAGACATATTGGAATTACTAAGAGGTTCAGTGCGCCAGAGTGGAAATTATTACAGGGGTTGTCCACTTTCAGCAAATATTTGATATGGTTTGTGTAAGTAAAAGTTATCCAATTTTCCTATATACTTTCTGTATCAATTCCTCACAGTCTTATAGATCTCTGCTTGCTGTCATTCTATAGAAAGCTTCATTGTTTACTTCCAGTGGGTAGAATTCTCTCCATGGTCATGCGATGGACAAGCGGGTGCACAAGCCGTTATTATCGCACAACTCCTATTACTCTCAGTGATAATAACAGTCTGTCCATAACATTACCATGGACAGATTTCTACCTACTAAGTAAACATACAAGCTTTCTATAGAAGGACAGCAAACAGAGATCTAGAAAACCATGAGAAATTGATACAGAAAGTATATTGGAAAATTGGTTAACTTTTCCTTACACAAACTATATCAATTATTTATGCAGCATGAGGTGCAGAGAGAGACAGAGAAAGTTCTGTAGAATCCCATCAGACTGGGATGGAGGAACTAATAGGGAACATGGGGAGATTTTTTACCTCACTGTTCTGTGTAGGAGACATCTGCATCCACAGTCCTGAACACATGCAGCTCTGCTACATACACAGAGAGAGCTCAGTCACATGACCTCTTCCTCTGTGAGCAGGGAGAAGAAGCCCCTCCCCTTCCAGGAATTCGACAGATAAACAAACTACAGACTCACATGGGCTTATCAGCACTGGCAGAGAAAACAGCTCCTGCTGCACCTAGATAATCAGAGGGGTATAGCATTGAAACTGCTGGGTATAGGTAACAAATAGGCAAAGATGTTTGAAAAGTTTTCCAACTTCTCTGAAAAAGGTCATGGTTTCTGAAAAGTGGTAGGAGGGCATGGCTTAGTCTGTGCACCAGAAAATTCCAGCTAATATTGGTCTAAAGTAGATTCCGTAGTCATAAACTACTCCAGATAAATTATCCAGCATGATTTATCTGGCACAGAGTACGCCTGTGTAATTCACTTTGTAGCAATTAACTCTTATCTGATCTATTTATCAACACTTTCATAAATCTTCCCCAATGCATAAGTCTTAATAAATATCTCCTAATGTGCATAAACTGCCCTATTAATGTCTACCGTGTGCAAATATATATCTTTAAAATTTAGTTAAAGGAGTATTCCCGGAATATGAACGTCTGACAGAAAAATCCATAATGCTGTAAATAAATCAATATAACAAAACTCAATGTCATTTGTCACAAAATAAAAGTTGTCACAAAATAAAAGTTATGGAGAATGGTGGTCTACGCAGAGCCCTGCGTGTCAACCACCGGGGGGCAAGCACAAGAGAAGGGCGCGACACTTGTGTAATACCGTACGGTAAGATATGATGTGACTAATGTACGTAATCCCGTACAGCAGAAAAAATAATGGCGAACCGGTGCTCAGTGGATGAAGGATTCTGAATGTTTTACATTATATACATTATTGTAATGGCCTGAAATAAGGTGCCATATAATGTAAAACATTCAGAATCCTTCATCCACTGAGGGCCGGTCCGCAATTATTTTTTCTGCTCTAGGGGATTATGGGCTTTCTAAAGTAGGCAGATTTATCTCCAAGATGGCTGCCAATGGAAACTTCCATGATCCTTTAGTTCCCAGTAACTCCTCCTCCCTTTTATTTCCTGCCTCCAGTGATGGTGTAACCGACTGTCCTTCTTTGTTACCATAGTAATGATGTGTAACTGCCATCACTGCACATTACGCTACTGAGATGGGTCTCACCACAACACTGGCCATACTGGATGCACTGCAACCAACCGACTACAGCCAAACATAGTGGTGATCACATGATCTGCCCAGGCAGGTGCAGGACATGTGATGTGGACATGTGACCAGCGACCATCTTCTGTACTATGTCTGCTCAGCGCGGAGGAAATCAACAGACTGATTAAAGGGCCAGTAGCATTTTAATTCTCTACAGAAAATTTCTGTTGACATACACTGTAATAATTACATATTAGCTTGTTTTTTAAGGACCCATTTGTGTATGAATTATGCCGAATCCTGGAATACCATTTTATGTGATGTATCTTAATCCTACCAAAATGAAAAATGTTATATATTTGGAATAATATGTATGGGAATAGGACAATTTTGTGGTTAATATAATATTCCTATTAATTGCCAACAGGGAGAAGATCGCATTCTTCACAAGACCAAGAATAAACATACCTCCTCTTCCGGCTGATGACGTATGATGTGTTATCCTGATCAAGAAGTATCGACGCTTCTGTTTGTATCTCCATGAAGTTATTAAACAAGTGAAGTTTAATATTATGTTTTCAAAGTTATTCATTATTTTGTATAAAAGAAAAAAGAAAAACAGACGCATATATTCATATATAAATATCTATAATTATATATTTTATAATATGACTGCAGCGAGGCTTGGTTTTTCCTTGCTGTAACACTGACATCCTTGAAGGCAACCTATTTTATAGATCAACTACTCTGTTTAGACAAATGTGTACAGTTTTGATGCTGTTTTATGTGACTTTAATAAAAGGCTGGAGATCAGAATTAAAGCAAGTTCAGGCAATTCACTGTATTGTAATTTATTTATAGGTTCTTATTTTCCTTGAGGGAAAATACCTTCTTTTAAGATGTTTAGGCTGATTTTATGCTTCCAAGTGTTTTGTCATACAGCTGAATTGATTGATTGAACTCGCTTTTTTTCTGTTACCTGAAATGAAAATACTATTTGCAAACTATCACTTTGAGTCGCTTTTTGTTTCTTTTTACTTCTTCCTACATAATGTATCTCTTGCTCTTTTACACCATCTCGTTTCTGTATTGAAATATTATCACTGCAAGGTTTTTAATACTGATTAAAGATGGCATTGCATTTTTCAGAAACCCTGTTTTTATTTATTACATGTATAAGACATGACATCACAGCCCGAATATTAATGAGGTCACCCACACAATATTTTTCAAAGATGCAAAGCGGTAAAAGGAATTTACAAAAACGCATTCCTCTCTTCTTCACCTTGATGCAGTTGTGTTACCCAATGAGAATGCATGCTTAACAAGATATATTTTTAAGGTGCAACTATTCTATAAATCTATATCTGAAACTCTATTCCAATGTTACCCGGGTCCCATTATAGTTTCTGCTTCCTATGCCATTTGACAATCAGAAAATGCTTCTCATTTAATAATTGACTGAGATAGGCAGGACTTGAAAGGTCGGCATACTGATCAGGCTGGTAAAGGGAAGGGGGCTAAATAATCAGCCATAATCAGCACCATAAGTACCGTATTTTTCGGCCTCAGAAATCAAAGGTGCGCCTTATAGGCCGGTGCGCCTTATATATGAACTTATACAGAAATGTACTACAGACAAGATGTACTGTACATTTACCAGTGTTTATTAGCTCCATCCCCAGAAATTTCCTGCACCTTCCCACAGAGAATACAGGGTCCCTAGCTCCTGAAGTGCCCTGGCACCACAACAAACATTGTGCCCATCCTGCCCTCCCCTCGCATGCAGAGACCGGAGCTGCCATAGTGCCGACCACGAGGCAATCATCATCATCAGTAAACAATCCCTCATACCTGACAGCCCTGTAACAGGGGAAAGAGAAGGAGCCACAGGGAACCCCACAGGAATAACACCCTGCCTGAGGAGGGAAGGAGAAGGGGCAGAGGGAGACCGCTTAACCCCTGCTGCATCACCCTGCATTAACCCCCAGCAGCCCATACCTATGAGATCGGAGCTCTCTGACACGCTGAAGACAAGTTTCCCGGGAAGTGTAGCTGGCTTGAACTGTGCATAGGTCTGCCACCTGCTGGTCATTTTTAGGTACTGCATTTGATCCTGTGCCTTATACTCCAGTGCGCCTTATATATGAACCTAGATGTCTTAGCAGGCATTTATTAGAGGTGCGCCTTATAGTCCGGTGCGCCTTATAGGCAGAAAAATACGGTATTAAAATATTCAGAAGCTTAGAGAAAAAAAAATGGATAACCTGTAATTATCTCAATCTGGGAATATAAGTTTAGTAAGTGGTTCTTAGTGATAGGCTGAGATTACCTTACATGTTATTATCAATCACCATCTCACTCTTGGGAACTTATATACAGATGGCCCCCGACTTAAGGACACCTGACTTACAGATGACCCCTAGTCACAGACAAACCTCTCGGACCACTGTGATCTCTGGTGAAGCTCTGTGGATGCTTTACTTTAGTCCCAGGCAGCAATGATCAGCTGTAAGGTGTCTGTAATGAAGTTTTATTGATAATAATTCTTTATTCTATATAGCGCACACAGATTACGCAGCGCTGCACAGAGCTTGCCAAATTGGTCCCTGTCCCCATGGGGCTCACAATCTATTCAACCTACCAATATGTTTTGGAGTGTGAGAGGAAAACGGAGGACCCGAAGGAAACCCACATAAACACAGAGAGAACATACAAACTCTTTGCAAATGATTGACCTTGATGGGACTTGAAACCAAGACCCCTTGTTCCCGTGACAGCAAACAATTTTGAAAATGTAATTGTCACAGGGACAAAAAAAATAGTCTGGAGTTACAATTATAAAATATATCTGTTCCGAGTTACATACAAATTCAACTTTGGTTCTTTAGGTTAATACTTATTTTGTACGTAACCTAGGAGACTGCTAATATCTGAATGATATGCCCATACTCACCTATCAGTATATTTGTGACTACAGATGTCTACTGTGTGGTGTATTATATAAAGGATCTATCCACTTAGCTGTGTGGTGTAATATATAAAGAATCGGTATACAGCTTTCATGTGTGGTGTAGTCTCTGTCCACTCTTTGTTTATAGTATACCGTATCTTTGAGCTCTCCTGGGTGGTGTAGTACATAGAGGATCTGTCAACTCTACTATGTGGTATAATGTGGGATATGTCAGCTCTCATGTGGGGTCTAGTATTGTGGATCAGTCTTGTATTCTGAGTGGTATTGTATATAATGGATTTATCAGCTTTCCTGTGTGGTGTAGTATATAGAGGATCTGTCAGTTCTCCTGTGTTGTGTAGCATAAAAGATCTCTCAGCTCTGCTGTGTGTGTGGTATACAGAAGATCTGTCAGCTATCATGTGTGGTGTAATAAAGAGGATTTGTCAGCTCTCCCATGTGGTGAAATATAGACAGGGCCGGCTCCAGGATTCAGTGGGCCCCTGGGTGACAGAGCCTTAGCGGGCCCCTTAGCAGTAAACTCATGTGGTGGCATTAAAAGCACAGAATTTAATGAATAAATAGACAGTTGCTCCAAGAATTAACTTCTTAGCGCTCTACAACGTACATGTACACATTGTAACAAATCCTATGTAAAAATGCCACATACTGCATTATAGTAGAATTGCACTATATGGTAGGAGTTATCAGGCAATCTAGGGTTAAATTATCCTAGAGGGTCTAAAAAAAATATTCACCCCTCTTTCCCTACAATTGATATACAACTAAATAAACAGTAAAAATCACAAAAACAGGCATCACTCAAAATGCCTAAACAAAATATAAAACCGATTATTCCTGACAGTGAACACCATAATGGAAGATAGCGCCCAATTATCCAAAACGCCACGTTTACACTATTTTTCAACACATAACATTTTTTATAAAAAGTGATCAAAAAGTCGCACAGTTTTCAAAATGGTAGCAATGAAAACCCCAGCTCATCTTGCAAAAAATCAGACCACACACAGCTCCTACACCATAGTATGAAAAAGTTTTCATTTTTGAAAATGTATTAAAATACAATAAAACCTATACATATGGTAAAAAATTAGCCCACAATAAAGTGACACACGTGCGTTTTTTCGCCAATTCCCCCAGATTTGGAATTTTTTCCAGCTTCCCAGTACATGGCATGCCCCCCCCCCCCTGCCGTCACCTGCTTCAGCACGCCGGCCCTCAATTACATCGGCGACACACGGAAGCCGATGTAATTGGGTTTTGTGATCGGGCCAGCATGTGCCGTGGGCCCCTCTGGGAGCTCTGGGGCCCCGGCACTTGCCCGGTAAGCCGGGTGCTGGTGCCGGCCATGAGTATAGAGGTTGTCAGCTCTCCTGTGTGGTGTAGTATAAAGAGGACCTGTCAGTTTTCCTGCATGTTGTAGAAACCCACGCAAACACGGAGAGAACATACAAACTCTTTGCAGATGTTGACCTGGGTGGAAGCAGAAGTGTCAGTTATTGTCAGTTATTCTGTGTTGTATAGTATATAGGGAACATGTCAGCTATCCTGTGTGGTGAAGTATATAGGATCCATTTCCTGCGTGGTGTAAGATATAGAGGATGTGACAAACTCTCCCGTGTGGTGTAGTATATAGAAGATACATCAGCTCTCCTGAGCTCTCCAACATCTTTCTCTTGCATTGCTGAACTCAGGATTAAAACCTGTGATACAGCAGGGTCACAGAATCACATTTTACTGCTTAAATTGTCATGTTGGCACTTTGCTAAATATAAGTGGGTTTTGGTTGTAGCTTGGGCACTCTGTCTCCAAAAGGTTCGCCATCACTGATATAGAGGATACATCAACTCTCCTGTGTGTGTAGTATATAGTGGGTCTGTCAGCTCTCCTGTGTGGTGTAGTATACAGAGGATCTGTCAGCTCTTCTGTCTGATGTATTATATAGAGGATCTGTCACCTCACCTGTGTGGTGTAGTATATAGAAGATTGCTCAGCTCTTCTGTGTTGTGCACGATATAGAGGATCTGTTAGCTCTCCTGCACAGTGTAGCATAAATAATGGGGCAGATTTACTTACCCAGTCTAGTTGCGATCCAGCGGCACGTTCTCCAGCGCTGATTTGGGTTCTGCGGGGGTTCACTAAGGTCGTGCGCCCCATGTCCACTAGGTGTCGCTGCTCCGCTGAAGTCCGCCGGAATTCACCTCCTCCAGCTCGGTGTATGTGAGTGATATTTTTGTGACACCAATTTTTTTTTTAAATTTCGCAGCTTTTCCGAATCCGCCGGCGGAAATCCGAGAAAGCCGGCGCCGATGCACCACAATCCGATCGCGCGCGCCAAAATCCCGGGGCAATTTGGCGCAAATCGGAAAAATGTCACATCAAGTTACCCAACATAAACAAACAGGGATGTCATGGAAGCTTACCTGAATAAACCCACCTGTGATGTTACAATTACAAAGTGACATGATCATTAATTTATCTCATAGAATGTAAGCTCTTGTGAGCAGGGCCCTCACTCCTACTGTGACTCTCTGTACTCTGTGATGTAGTATTCTATTTGTATATATTGCCTATGATTTGTAAAGAGCTAGGGAATATAATAGCACTATATAAATATAGATTATTATTATTATTTTCCACATTGTTTAGGCAAGGAAAAATCTGATGATCAACATTACTTTTTCCAGATTACATTTACTAGAATGCTAGTGTAATACACTGCTTTTCTGCAACAACATTAACATGGGAAATATGTTGGTGTGTGCTGAGCACAGTCAAGGGCTGCTAGAATCACAGAACAGCACTCAGATATTGCTCAGCATTCTCAATAAAGTTTGACATATTGAAATAAAGTTTGACTTATTGGGACACATTTACTAAGAATGGTTCAAACTGCACTAAGTGTGGCTTGCCTGTGCATAGTGCATGGTGCGCCAGATTCAGGATTTCCGTCCCCCGTTCTTCATGAATTTGGTGCTTGTGTAATCTGGTGCGCGGTGCAATTGAGCACCGAAACGCTTCCTAATTTGTGTTGCATAGTGGCTAGGGCAGCTGCGCCACAAAAGGGTCATGTGCGACACATATGTTGCGCAGACCCTTCTTAAACACCTGTTCAAGCAGTTTGCACTAGAAAGAACGTGCACGAGCCCTGAGTAAATGTGCCCCATTGTGAGACACATTGGGGTACATTTACTCACCTGTCCAACAGAGTTCACTGAAAGTGTATTGTCCGACGCTAATGCACTGTGCTGCGATTAACTTAAATTGTGTGCCTGATTTCCTGCATGTACTGCTTCCCCGCTCAGGTCCGCCGGAGTTCACCATCTTTTAAGTAGTGCATGTAAGTGCATTGGATTGCACCACTATTTGAAAGTTAAACCCCACGCTCAGTCCAAATCAGTCGGATCGTCCGATAGCCCGCCCCCCGATTTATGCCGCACGGAAGCCAGCGCAGCTGCGCCAAAAATCGATTGCGTGCAACACAGTCCCAGCGCAGACCCCTGTTAAATACCTGTAAAAGCCCTGAAATCCCCGAAAAAGAGTCCAAAAGTCCAACGAAAGTGCGCTCTGCGACCCTTAGTAAATGAACCCCATTATCAGTTTTGTATTATTGTAAAAATTGTGTACATTGTAATGATGAAAGATTTGCCTTTTGTTACGTTTGACTTTATGTACAATAATGTGACGTAGTGAAGACACAATCTAATACACATTTAAAAGATGTTCTACCTTCAGTTTTCTCTGCCATTTTATTAGAATTAATCAGTAGAGCGTGAATTCTGGTAACACTATTAGATATACAGAGTGACAATATTGAGCCGTTTTCTAATTCTGCTCAGGAATGAAGTAGTTCTTGGCCAAGGATCTTAAGCTACTAATCCACTTTAATATGCAAATCCTGGCTGGAATTTTACTTCAAGTAACAATCACACGAGCATATGTACATCAAGCGTCTGATATCCACACAGGGGAATAGGACATGGTCCCTTTAATTCATCCTTTGATGGATGGAGGCAGGTTCCTTTCTGAAAAAGGAGCTTTCGGTCACATGATCTCTGCTTCCTCTGCCTGACATCATTGCCTGAGCAGCATTAGTGTCTACAGTAAGGATGCTGTGCTCTCCTATGGGCCCTGACTGAGGGATGTTGCATTGCAGGCGATGCAGGTAAGTGCATGGAGACTGCATCTTGTCTGTAAAATCATTGTTGGGGAGGAATAGGCTGATAGCACTGCTGCACATCTGAATGTAACAGACACCACCACACACATACTGCCATATGGAGCTGGGAACACGAAGGCCTATTGTCGTAAATAAAAGCTCTTTGTACTGAATGCTCAGCTGCATACATAATACATGTAATCCGACTGCAGCAAATAAATGGACAGATACAAGTGTCCGACACATAGGAATAGTCTCTATAATCCCGGGATTAGTATCAGGCGTAATATGACAGCTCAGTGTTCACATAGCAGAATGCATATCAGTCTTGTGCCTAACGTATAAAAGTGGAATACACACACATATGTATATAAAGTACGACCCCTATTTACAGATGGACCTCTCTGCCCCCTGTGACCTCTGGTGAAGTTCTCTAGATGTTACTTTAGTCCCAGACTACAATAATCAGCTGTAAGGTGTCTGTAATGAAGCTTTGTTGATAATCCTTGGTCCCATTACAGCAAAAAATTTTAAAACTCCAAAAAAAAAAAATTGTCTGAAATTCCAATGATAAAATATACAGTTTCAAATTACATACAAATTCAACTTAAGAACAAACCTATGGAACCTATCTTGTATGTAACCTGGGGACTGCCTGTATGTACATATACACAATGGGTGTGGAAAGTATTCAGATCCCTTTACATTTTACACTCATTGTTTCATTGCAGCCAATGGGTAAGATCACAAAAGTTCTTTTTAATGCTCACTAATGTACACTCTGCACCCCGTCTTGACAGAAAAAGACCAGAAACGTAGATATTTTTGCTAATTTATTAAACAATAGAAACGGAAATATCACATGGGCATAAGTATTCAGACCCTTTGCTCAGTATTGAGTACAAGCACCTTTTGAGCTAGTACAGCCATGAGTCTTTTTGGGAAGATTTTCACACCTGAATTTCGGGATCCTCTGCCATTCCTTCTTGCAGATCCTCTCCAGTTCCCGCAGGTTGGATGGTGATCATTGGTGGACACCATTTTAAAGTCTCTCCAGAGATGCTCAATTAGAGTTAAGGTCAGGGCTCTGTCTGGGCCACTCAAGAATGGTCACAGAGTTGTTCTGAAACCACTGCTTTGTTATTTTATTTTTTATTGTCTTGTTGGAAGGTAAACTTTTGGCCCAATCTTAGGTCCAGAGCACTCTGGAAGAGGTTTTCATTCAGTATATCTCTGTACTAAGCTGCATATACCTTCAAATGCCACCAGTTGTCCTGTCCCTGCAGATGAAAAAAATTTCTCTACACATACCGCTTAGAATTAACACCAAAAAGTTAAATCTTTGTCTCATCAGACCAGAGAATCTTATTTCTTATAGTCTGGGAGTCAATCATGTGTTTTTGCAAAGTGTATGCGCCTTTCCTATGTCTTGCAGGAAAGGCTTTCTTCAGCACACTCTGCCATAAAGCCCCGACTGGTGGAGAGCTGCAGTGATAGTTGACTTTGTTGAACTTTCTCCCACCTGCCTACTGCATCTCTGGAGCTCAGCCACAGTGATATTTGGGTTCTTCCTTATCTCCCACACCAATGCTCTTCCACAATTACTTAGTTTGGCTGGACGGCCAGTTTGAGGAAGGAAGAGCTATGGTTGTCCCAAACTTCTTCCATTGAAGTATTATGGAAGCCACTGTGCCCTTAGGAACCTTGGGTGCTCCAGAAATTCTTTTGTAACCTTGGCCAGATCTGTGCCTTGCCAAAATTCTGTCTCTTAGCTCCTTGGGCAGTTCCTTAGACCTCATGATTTTCATGTGCTCTGACATGCACTGTGAGCTGTGAGGTAGGTGTGTGTCTTTCCTAATCAAGTCCAATCAGTTTAATTAAACACAGCTGAACTCCAATGAAGGAGTAGAACTATGACATTATAACTTGCCGTGAAGTCTTACCACTGGTAGAGCAGGGTAAAATTTCATACTCCGTTAATTTATTTTTTCATTCCAAGCTATATGGTGGATCTTAGTGGTTTTCCCAGCATGAAGATTTTTGAGGCATCGCTCAATTTTTAAAAAAGAATATGAGGGCTTTATTAAGAAAAAACACACTGAAGAGGCCACACAGTTGGTCATACTGATGTATAAGGACAGATGTGTACCTTACACAAACTTTGGGGGAATTATAAGAGGGGCATTATTTCCCTGATTTCCTAGTATAGAACCTTATTGCACCTATCCAAAAGCTTGTGCATTAGGAAGAAAGCAGTCATATTATAAATACATGTGGATAATTTATTATAAATATATTATTTAGTGACTGTTTCATGCACTGCTAACATGAGACAGTCACTAAATTATAATTATGTAATATATTATGAGCAAAATGCATTAATTGGATGCGGCTGGCCACATCTCAGCTGCACCATGGCTGCGTCATCATCACGACGTGTACTTCCACCCTTATCCTGCAATAGTAAGGAAACGGGAAAGGGCAACTCTACCACATAGGTAAAACTGCATTTATTGCTGCATTTTTCATTAAAGGTTTGTTCATTTTCAGAAAATAATTTTTATTCTTTATGTAATTTAAAGTTATACAATGTTCCAATGTATTTCTGTATAAATTCTTCACAGGTTTCTAGATCTCTGCTTGCTGTCATTCAATAAGAAGCTTCATTGTCTGCTTTCTGTGGATAGAAATCTGTCCATGGTCATGTAATGTCACACAGGTGCACGGCTCATTATAACACATAGCTCTGATTACTCTCTGTGATATAACACGCTGTGCACCTGTGTGACATCATATGACCGTGAACCGTTTTTTATCCACAATTAAGCATCCTGTTCAATTACAACAAGCAGAGAACTAGAAAACTGTGAGGAATTGATACAGAAAATATATAGGAAAATTCTATAACTTTTTATAACACAGAAAATATCGGTTATTTGCTGAAAGTGGGCAATGTCCTGTAACTGCCGATATGGAAATCCACAGTCAGGGGCGTAACTTGAGAGGATGCAGAGGGTGCGGTCGCAATGGGCCCAGGAGGTTTTGGGGGCCCATAAGGTGTCAACTTCCCATATGAGAAGACTAGTACTACACCATACATTATAGTCGGGGGGCCTGGCACAGACTTTGCACTGGGGCCCATCAGTTTCAAGTTAAGCCACTGTCCACAGTTGAAGTATTTAGCTTTTTTATGCTGTAGATTCCCCATTGCAGGTAATGAAAAAAACTGTGACAGAACAGGTCTAAGAATGCAACCAGTCTGTGCATTTTCATGCTTTTCAAAGGCATTGTTTGACAGTTTTATATCTGACACTTCATTTCAGCAGTATAGCCACATGTAAGCACGGTCTAACTGAGAATATGTTGCTGAATGTGTTTTTTCATAGCCTCTTCTGCCGTGATATGGAAACACTGGCTAGATCTATGCTGCAGCTCATCCGGACTGGCCTGTACATGGTGGTGTCACCTGCTTAGACCATAATTTTCCATCAACAATTAGCAAGAAGAAAACATCCCGTCAGGAATCCAAAAACTAAGGTAAAACCTCAGGAAATTAAACCCTGGGTCAGCATGATTACCTATAAGAAGGAGATATAGTATATTGATGTTGCTCTAGGACAATAGAAAAGCATCGGGCAGTGAATTTATACAGTTTATGTAACGCTGACATAACTTTTAATATTTCTTAAAGTTAAAGGAAATCTATTATCAAAATCAACCATGATAAACCATGGACACTTACTCATAGATCTTCTTATATTTGTCCCCCTTTCTCCTAAAATGCACTAAAATTATGCTAATGAGTCTGAAGGGCTGTGGGGTGTTACCAATGCCCCTTTGTGAAGATTCACAGTCTTTACAGTGTGAAGGAGCACTTCCCCCTTCCACTTTGTACTGCTGCTAAACCGTTCTCTGCTGCACCAGGCAGAGGGAGCAGAAGGGGAAGATGATGACAATGTAACAGCCTATGAAGCCAGAACAAATACAATATAGAGCAACCAGGATTATTAGTGGAATGGGGGGGATTAGAATACACTGACAGATTACAAAATTTGGGATTATTCAGTTTAGAAAAAAGACGACTGAGGGAAGACCTCATTACAATGTACAAATACCTGAACGGACAGTACAAGGATCTCTCCAAAGATCCTTTTATACCTAGGCCTGTGACCAGGACATGGGGGCATCCTCTACGCCCAGAGGAGAGGCGATTTTACCATCACCATAGACAAAGGTTCTTTACTGTAAGAGCAGTGAGACTGTGGAACTCTCTGCCGCAGGAGGTTGTTATGGCGGACTCTATGTACATGTTCAAGAGAGGCCTGGATGACTTTCTGGAGAGAAAAAATATCACAGGTTATGGGGAAAAAACATTTATTTAATTCTTAAAGGTTGGACTTGATGGACTTTTTCCAGCCTTATATACTATGATACTATGATATAAGAAGATTTCCACAGTCACAGTGACTAGGTCTATGGGTAAGCCTCCCAGGTTTATTTGATGGGTTTTGATGGTAGTTTTCCTTTAAGTAAATTTCCCTTTAGCTGCTGAATCTGTTTTTCTGTTTGCTATTCCTAAAATCAATCCAGTCAGTCAGTTGTCTTCAAATATCTCAAAATTGTTATGATTTGTGTCAAATTTGTGAAGTACAGTTTCTGACAGACTGACAAATAAAGGCACAGATCCACTCGAGTGCACCATTCCAACTAGTTGTGACTTTTTTGCAACTTTAGTCAAAAAGTCACCGCAAAGCAGGGACCCTCACTCACTCACTCTAATAGAGTCCATTATCACTAATATTCATCTCATCATACACCTTTAATATATCCCCCCCTTTCGGCAGATCGCAATCTTTGATTTGGTTTCTTTTGTTGATCTACCTGCACATGAACGCATGGTTATGACCTATGGTCTGTTGTATGTCATCGGCGTGTGAGGTCCAATGAGAGGACTGCCCAAGCCACAAACTTGGGCACGAACAGAACCTGCTCTATAATGTGTGGCCTAGGCAATTGGCCCAATTGGGGCAGTGTAAATTACAGCCATGTGTATGAACCCATAGAAATACATGGGGCCATGAATTAGCCATGAATGGAATGGCTAGCACACAGACAAAATGCATGTTCATGTGCAGGGAGCCTTGCACTGGAGCAGCGCATGGACCGCTCATCATTATTTGTGCTCCTTATATGGTCATTCGTTTTTAACAGAATAAATCAAGGTTATTTTCTTCTATTAAGATTAAGAAAGCACTGCCCAATAGAAAATAGATTGAAACACACTGTCAGAGGAACTGCTTTCAGCCCCGCCTACTTGACCAGACACCTGCGGATGCTATTTGCAATCTGCATACAGATTTCCCATGTTTTCTACAATGGTTTCCTTTATAGAACGTTATAATGTATTTCATGTGCTTGGCTTCTTTATCTTCCAATAATTATATCCAAGTTTTCTTTCTCAGGGTGAACAAGATGTTTTATCTACAGCTGGAATGTTTGCCACTAATTATACATCAAAGGCTGAATATAAAGTGTATATATAGCAATAGTAATACACACTGAAAAGTACAGTCAGGAAGAGCCATGTTTATATGGGGATATTTAATAATGTAAATCTTGTTTTATTATAGAAGCCAACATGGTTAATACAGGAGAGATAAATGGTTCCAGTAACTTCATGGATTTCCTTGATGAACCTATTCCAGATGTTGGGACTTATGAGGATTTCCACACCATTGACTGGTTAAGGGAAAAATCTCGGGATACAGACCGCCATAGAAAAGTAAGCACACATTTATGGCGAATTAACAGCCTGCATTAAACAAGTGTGATGAATTACCGTACCTGCATGTTTAAAAAAGGAACCATAATTACTTAAAAAAATCTAAATGACATAAAATCCACTTTATGTTACCCTTCCTGACATCAGAGGGAGGATGCCCCTTACTAGTCAGCACGTCATGTCATGTGACAAGTGTGATGTCATCTAAGGTCCTTTACACAGTGACATTAAAGGGGTTGTCCACTTTCAGCAAATAATTTGATATTGTTTGTACAAGGAAAAGTTATACAATTTCTCACAGTTTTGTAGATCTCTGCTTGCTGTCCTTCTATAGAAAGCTTCTATCTTTTAATTTCAGCCGATAGAATCTGTCCATGGTCATGTGATGGACATGCAGCTGCACGAGGACCTTTCTCTCAAACAAGGCACCGTGTACAACATTTGAAACAACTTTTTCTACCCCTAATAAGTAAATAGAGCTGTATATGTCTGTAGTTGAATACTGGCAGATGGTCCCTAAGTACTACTTCCATATAGCAGCATGTCCTAGCAGTGATACCTGTCAAAAGGGAGGCAGGACAATGCAAGTCAAATTTAATATGCAGGACTCCATTAATATCATTGTACTCACATCAGGTGAGTTTCATATAAGTTTACAAACAGATTTTTTTAAGATTGCCACCATGGAAATGAACCATTTAGAGATAAGGGCAATGTTTTTTAATCATGTAGTTTTTTAATGAAAATTTATTTTGGGAGGGCTAATTTAAATGGCATGTTCCCTTTAATCACATAAAAGTTCCAGGGTCCAAATCTTTTGAATCAGTTATATGAAACTACCAACCACAGCAAGAATGTAGGAAAATGATAAGGGTCACAGTGTTTCATTCCACTAATGTACACATGCACAATCTGAGAATACCAGGAGTAATGGTAGGCGCTGTTAATCCCATGTTGTGCCCAATCATAGAGTGATTATATACAACGTTTTGTTGCTCCTACCACCTCTGTTCACTTCTAAATCAAGTCTCCTGTTTATAATGGCTACCGATCTGTAGAGTACCACATTACGTGTCCAACCCTATTGTAATGAATTCAACAGGGATTCCTATTCTTCCTTCAGAAATGACAGACTTTTATTTTGTAGTGTGAACTAAACGTAACCAACCACTGGGAAATAGTGGCAGCTTGTGGTCAATAATGAAAGCCACGTGGATGTGACTCTTTGAACTCAGACATGGAGCAGTGAGATCTGCATTACAATTGCATTGGGAATAAATGTATTCAGTCTTATTATGGTTTGTGGCGCAGTTTCTTATTATTACAAGTGAAAGACATTTATATAACATGTTTCCACATTGTTGCCAGATTACCAGTAAAAGCAAGGAATCTGTATGGGAATTCATCAAAGGACTCCTAGATGCATGGTCTGGATGGATTGTCATGCTTCTTATTGGACTACTGGCAGGTATGGTTCTTCTCACTGTATATGTATGAATAAGGTCATTGCTGATCTTACTGTATCTGAAACCTGGACACACGGTTCATTGCACTTGTTCTTCAATGTACAACATTATCCTTTCTATAGGCAAGCTATATAAATACTTAAAAAAATGTTTTTAGTATGGGTACTATATTGAGGGCACTGACGTACCATGCAGTCTAAGGTCTAGTGTTTGGAGGTGGATAACTAATGTTGAATGTGTTAACATGCTCCTTAAAGAGAACCCGTCATGCAAAATAACCCCCCTAAACTAAATATATTTTCATAAACTGCCATTAGAAAGCATTGCCTCTATCCCTTTATTGTCCCTCTACATGCCTGTAAACTTAAGCAATGAGGTCCTAAAGCTGTATGCAAATGAGCTGTGAAATGAGTCATTAGCATATTTAACATACAAAAAAAAAAAACTAATGGTGGGGGGGTATATAAAAAAACTAATGGTGGGGGGGACATATAAAATAACTAATGGTGGGGGGCATATAAAATAACTAATGTTGGAGGGGCAGCATAGGAAATAATTAATGGTCGGGGCAACATAGGAAATAATTAAAGGAAACCTACCACTTGAAGTGGCAGATATAAGAGGGAACTACCGAGCACCAGCTCAGGGTGAGCTGGTGCCAGAGCTAATTTTTGTATGGTGCGCCGAGCGCGTACTTCCCTGCGCCGAAGCAGCTTCGGCCATAAAGTTAAAAAAGTGTTTTAAACCGCGATACTGCGGTTTAAAACACTAACAAAAATAAGCTCCGGCACCAGCTCACCCTGAGCTGGTGCTCGGTAGTTCCCTCTTATACCTGCCACTTCAAGTGGTAGGTTTCCTTTAATGGTGGGGGGCAGCATAGAAAATAATTAATTATGAAGGACAGTCCAGTAATTAATAGGGTAGCATATTCAATAATTAATGTAGAGGGGTCCCAGTATATTTAATAATTAATTGACCCAATTAATTTATTCATTGGGCCAATATATAAAATAGTTCACAAGGGGGTGCAGTATATTAAATAATTAATTGAGGGGGGGGCAGTGTATTACAGATGTGGTCACATGTACTGCTATTTATCCAGCCCTCCAACGGTCTGAGAGGGACAATGAACGGCCCCCTATGTAAAAAGTTTGGGGACCCCTGTTATAGCAGAACATGTCAGGTACTTGTGTAGCTGATGTCTGTGTCTCTGTGTATTAGGAGGATGCAGCATGTCAGCAGATGCAGCACACACACTAGCAATGCTTTACTATACATTATACACAGACATGAGCAGGGGGAGGAGAGGGGAGGGGTTTCAGTATGTTAAGTGACACTTTAAGGAAACATACACTTTTGTAAATCGATATTTATCTATAAGAAGAGGGTTATAGACCAAGAGGAGCTGAGTAAATTGTACACATTTTAAAGGGAACCTGTCATCAGGAGCCCTTGTTCTGGTTCCCATAGAAAATAGTGTGCACAATAAAAGGTTTTTATAATAAAAAACTGGCCTTTTCCAATTAAAAGAAAAGTTAGATGAAAGTTTACCATTGTCCCCTGTCCCCTGGGAGTGGCCAATGAGGTGTGGTTCCCCCCACCCTCAGGAATTCTGTCGGGTTTCCCGAATATTGCCCCGTATTTTTGGTGCACGCGACCGGATTGTGGCGCGTCGGCTTGCTTGCGACACAAATCAGGGGGCATGCCGTCGGACAACCCATCTGATTTGGACAAACTGCAGAGTTTAAAAACGAAATTGTGTCGCAAGATCAAGCATTCACATGCACCGGGATGAAGAAGGTGAACTCCGGCAGACCTCAGCGGGGGAAGCAACACATGCAGGAAATTGAAACCACGATTTTAGTGGATCGCGGCAGACCTGAATCCTCGTCGGACAACGCACAGCGGGGATCGCAACGGGATGGGTAAGTAAATGTGCCCCATTATTCCATGTTTGGTCTGACCAGTGATTTGTATAAGGGCAAAACTATGTATTAAAAAGAAGTGGGCCCAATACTGACCCATGTGGCACTCCACTGGTAACGTCAACCCAATCTGAGAATGTGCCATTAACCCCTTAAGGACGCAGGTTTTTTTTTTCTCATTTCTCGCTCTCCACCTTTAAAAATCCATATCTTTTTCATTTTTCCGTGTACAGACCTGTGTGAGGGCTTATTTTGTGCTTAACAAATGTTACTTTCCTGTGATGTTATTTATTATAACATGCCATGTACTGGGAAGCAGGAAAAATGTGCCCAAAGTGTATTGTAATAAATCCTATGTAAAAATGTTCAAGTGTTCAAGTACCCTAGAGTGTCTAAAAAAATAGTAGAATTTTTTTCAAAAAAGTTGAAATTTAAAAAAAATTTAAATTTACTGTACTTTAGTCCAAGGTTACAATTAAAAGTTCTTAAAGGTGTCTGCAATTAAGTTATATTGTTAATCCTGGTTCTTATGACAACCCAACATTTTTAAAATCCAATTGTCACAGAGACTAAAAAAAATTTTGTCTGGAGTTACAATTCTAAAATATACAGTTCCCACTTACATACAAATTAAACTTCAGAACAAACCTGCAGACCCTATATTGTACGCAACCCAGGGACTGCCTGTAAACAGTAAAAATCACAAACATGTTAGGTATTGCTGCATCCCAAAATGCCCGATCCATCAAAATATAAAAACAGTTATTGCGCAATGAGTTTACTAACACCTGCCCTAGCAGAAACAGATTGGTTATGTGGCAATTCTGTAAATTCTCTTCTCTTGACTGTATGTACTGCATAATTATTCGTGAATAAAAGTTTAAAATTTAAAAAAAAAAAAAAGGTATTGCCGGTGGTGAACTCCATAATTGAAAATAGCCCCAAATGTCCAAAAAGCGACTTTTACACCATTTTACATAACATAAAAAATGTATTAAAAAGTAAGTGACGCAAATGCGGTTTTTCACCAATTTCAGCACATTTAAAAAATGTTTCCAGCTTCCCAGTATGGGATGGAATTATAAATAACGTCACAGAGAAGTTACATCTGTTATGCGGAAAATAAGCCCTCACACAGATCTGGACACGGAAAAATGAAAAATGTATAAAAATAAAGTGAAAAAAACGCTGTGACACGAGATTAAAAAATCTTCAAATATTAAAAATGTAATACTTATTGAGTTTAGAGATGAGTTTGGCATTTGTCGCTGCTATGGAAAGAGCCATAACCCTCAGCAATCATTATCCTCTATCAATAAGTACAGTAGGTCTTATTGATAGAATAAAAAAGGTGACAGTGTAAAGGAATTGTCCACAGGTACACAAGAATAGATTTGGACTTGGACCCAGGAGACTGAAGGTATAATTCTTACCTCCTACATTACTTGTATTTGTTCTTAAACATTCCAGCTTGCACACTGCTACATCAACAAATTTATATTGTATATGTTGTACTTCTCATAGCCCTTTAATCTACTGAAGCAAGATTGCCATTTTGACCACTAACCAGCATCACCACAAGATGTCAGTATTGTTCCTGCTATTATCTCCCACGCATTTCATGTTACCTGCTAACAATGAGCATATTCTCAGACTGTTTCCCTTTAAAAAAAATATGTATAATGATGTAGATGTATTAAGATCTGCATTTTATGCTCCAGTTTTAATAACAGGAGTGCTGGAGTGAGATGTGGGGACATTACGAAGGCATATTACATATTACAGAATCTTCAGAACAGATCATCAATATCAGATTGGTAGGAGAGGTGATCTTCAGGTTCAGCCACCATTCAGTGTATGGAAATGTCTGCTTCCATCTAAATTCTAGTGTACCTCTGTCATTCCTCAAAGAAATGTAATAAATTGACAACTGGGTGTTACTGATTAGAAATATCGCTATAGTCTACCCCAGACCAATAGGAGCTATGAGTGTAGACTATGTCTGGACACAATCCTTTGGCAAATGCAGTTTTGATACTTAACTATCAATTTATTCAAACATTTCTAGGAGGAATAACAGAGAAATGCATTTCAAAGAAAAGATGATGTAGTTATATATTTTAGGCTGTGCTACTGACCTTTACCGAGCCACAACATTGGGGCAGATTTACTTACCCGGTCCTGTCGCAATCCAGCGGCGCGTGCTCCGTTCTCCTATCTTGGGTGCAGGTAAGCGCGTGTCAAGCGACACATCTTTTTAAAAAATTCTGTGTTTTTTCCGAAACCGCCGGGTTTCTATCGCGTGCATGCCGGCGCCGATGTGCCGCAATCCGATTGCGTGCGCCAAAAACCCGGGGCAATTCGGCGTAAATCAGTCATTTTCAGGAAACCCGATGAAAAATAGCGATTCAAGCCCTTAGTAAATGTGTACAACAGTTTTCTTTGCTTTCATTTGCACTGCAGCTGGAGATCAATAGATAAACTAAGGGTGCGAGCCCAAGCAAGCACAGGGCCGGAGGGTAGGAGAGGTGAGCCATAGGCAGGCAATTGGCCACGCGCAAGTTTGAGACACTGCGGCACATTTACTTACCCAGCCACTGGATTGTCCGACGATTGCTGTACTATTCACTAAAATCATGCATCCGTTATGCTGCATTAGTCGCCTCCCCGCTCAGATCTGACAGAGTTCACCATCTTTTTAGTGGTGCTAAAGTGCTAGGGCTGAGTGCATTAGCGTGCAACACAATTTAAAAGTTAAATCCCGTGCTCAGTCCGAATCAGACGGATTGTCCAACGGCACGCCCCCTAAATTGTGTCGCATGGAACCTAGTGCAGCTGCATCAAAAAAGGATTGTGTGCCCCAAAATCACAGCGTGCACACTTGCCCAGAAAGCCCCGAAAAAGGTGCATAGTCCGACAAAAATGAGCAGCTCGACCCTTAGTAAATGAACCCCATTGTTTGCTAACCATACCGTGATCGGGAGACATAGCCTTATATTGTGACCGTGATCAGGCCGCAATTGGTGCACCCAGATCTGAATGAACCCTTGATCAGTAGCACTACAACTTGGGGTGTCAGACATCCGGGTACACGCTGGCAATTCCAAATGTAGGTATGATACACTATATGTGGTTTTTGTACATTTATTAATTAAACCCATATTGGATCACGATATTAGAATCTAAAGTGGATATGCTTGGGAAACTGGAGTGTTTTTGGAAGAGAAACCTGGGAACATCTGACTTGTTAACGGTGTGGGATGCCTTTAAATTACATATAAAAGGGACATATTCTAAACACATTAAGCAAGCTACCTATTTGGTAGAGAAGAGCAAAAACTGAAGGAGGAAATGCGGAATGCAGAGCAGGTATTACTGGAATCCCCATCGGAGGATGCAAGGGGGAAAGCAATTGATTGTAGGGATGCCCTCAGTAACTTCCTAAGACAGAAAGCGCAGCATAAGGTTTTTTTCAGGGACCAAAAACTATTTTTAGAACAGGGAAAATGTGGTAAAACCTTTGCAAGGATGATACAGAACAATGGGAAGAATAGTGTAATCGCGGCACTTAGGGACAAGGATGGGAAGGTGAATAGGGATGCAATGGGAATTCTAAAGATTCTTAGTGCATTCTATGAAGAACTAAACCAGGCTAAAACACCAGTAATAGAAGGGGGAATTAAGAAGTACTTAAGTCATATACAGGGTCCCAAGATTACTCAGGAGGATAGGGCAAAACTGGATGCTCCGATTACGTTAGAAGAAATAAAGGCGGCTCTGTTCTCCTCAGGGAAAGATACCTCCCCAGGCTCAGATGGTATTCCATTTGCTTTTTATAGGAAATATCATGGTACCGTACTCCCTAAGCTGGAGATGGTCTTCAGAGAAATATTAGAAAGAGAAATGGTTTCGGGCTCGATGGCGGAAGCAGGTATTGTATTGATCCCAAAACAGGGAAAGGATCCCCTGGATGCAGCCTCTTATCGCCCAATTTCATTGCTTAATACGGATGTAAAAATCTTGGCAAAGGTGTTGGCGAGGAGACTGCAACGAGTGATTAAAGATATTATACACCAAGATCAAAACGGGTTTATCCCTGGCAGATGTACGAGAGACTGCATCCAGAGGATGTACGCGGTCATTGAGATGGGGGGGGGGACTCCGCTCCATCCTGTCATTGGACGCGGTTAAGGCCTTTGACAGGGTGGAGTGGGGTTTCCTCTGGGAAACCCTTGAATGGTTTGGAGTGGGACCAATGTTTATCAAATATATAAGATGCATGTATAGTGCTCCAGTAGCTAGGGTAAGAACAGCAGGGAGAGAATCGGAGACTTTCCCTCTATCATGCGGGACCAGGCAGGGGTGCCCCCTTTCCCCACTCCTCTTTGCCATTTACATTGAACCATTGGCGATTCAGATTAGAAGTGAGGAGGGTATACAAGCGGGTGGATGTGGGGACCCCAAAGATAAAATCTGTTTATACGCCGACGACCTGGTTTTGTATGTGAGCAACTCTTCATCCTCGATTCCCAAAGCGATCCAGGTAATTGAGGAATTCGGTAGTCTTTCGGGGCTCGATATTAATTGGGGTAAATCCGTTTTGTTACCTTTGGATCAGGAAACCAAGGAATGGGCTAGAGGGAACTGTGGAATTTCATGTAAAGAAAAATTCCGATATTTGGGGATTGAAGTCTCCGGGAACATCCAGGAATTTGATAAACTGAACCTACAACCATTGATTGGATTGGTAAGGGGAAAAATTAATTGTTGGAGCAAACTACCACTATCCCAGGCCGATAGAATTGGGATAATAAAAACGATCCTGCTTCCCCAGGTGCTGTATACCTTGTCATCTTCCCCTATATGGATAGAGGAGTCCTATTTCAAGCTGATGGAATCCATTTTGAATGAGCTGATTTGGGGCCGGAAAAAAGTGAGAATGAAAATGCAGTCTTTATATAGCCCAATTGGAGAAGGAGGTCTGGGGATCCCCTTTTTTAGAGGGTATTTTTTGGCCGCGCAGGTAGTACGCTTAGTAAAATGGAAGGAGACACACTGGCTTAATAAGCTGGTGTTTTGCTCAGAGGGCAAGGTGAGAATTATTTTTGAATTTTTGGAAAGTTACCTGGGGAAGGAAGAACCGTTTAACAAATGGACATTATGTAAGACAATAACAAAGGCCTGGAAGGCATATAAAAAGATTCTAAACATTACAGGATTTATAGAAGAGTCTCCGATCTGGTTCAATGAGAACCTGGGGGAAATAGATAAAGTACCAGACAGGATATTTTGGGAGAAACTTGGAGTGAGATATGTAGGACAAGTATGGAAGGATAATAAAAAAAAAAAAAAAGAAAAGATGATGTAGTTATATATTTTAGGCTGTGCTACTGACCTTTACCGAGCCACAACATTGGGGCAGATTTACTTACCCGGTCCTGTCGCAATCCAGCGGCGCGTGCTCCGTTCTCCTATCTTGGGTGCAGGTAAGCGCGTGTCAAGCGACACATTTTTTTAAAAAATTCTGTGTTTTTTCCGAAACCGCCGGGTTTCTATTGCGTGCATGCCGGCGCCGATGTGCCGCAATCCGATTGCGTGCGCCAAAAACCCGGGGCAATTCGGCGTAAATCAGTCATTTTCAGGAAACCCAATGAAAAATAGCGATTCAAGCCCTTAGTAAATGTGTACAACAGTTTTCTTTGCTTTCATTTGCACTGCAGCTGGAGATCAATAGATAAACTAAGGGTGCGAGCCCAAGCAAGCACAGGGCCGGAGAGTAGGAGAGGTGAGCCATAGGCAGGCAATTGGCCACGCGCAAGTTTGAGACACTGCGGCACATTTACTTACCCAGCCACTGGATTGTCCGACGATTGCTGTACTATTCACTAAAATCATGCGTCCGTTATGCTGCATTAGTCGCTTCCCCGCTCAGATCTGACAGAGTTCACCATCTTTTTAGTGGTGCTAAAGTGCTAGGGCTGAGTGCATTAGCGTGCAACACAATTTAAAAGTTAAATCCCGTGCTCAGTCCGAATCAGACGGATTGTCCAACGGCACGCCCCCTAAATTGTGTCGCATGGAACCTAGTGCAGCTGCATCAAAAAAGGATCGTGTGCCCCAAAATCACAGCGTGCACACTTGCCCAGAAAGCCCCGAAAAAGGTGCATAGTCCGACAAAAATGAGCAGCTCGACCCTTAGTAAATGAACCCCACTGTTTGCTAACCATACCGTGATCGGGAGCCATAGCCTTATATTGTGACCGTGATCAGGCCGCAATTGGTGCACCCAGATCTGAATGAACCCTTGATCAGTAGCACTACAACTTGGGGTGTCAGACATCCGGGTACACGCTGGCAATTCCAAATGTAGGTATGATACACTATATGTGGTTTTTGTACATTTATTAATTAAATAAAATTTGTCCCTTATCCTATGGAATCTGTAGTGTGATTTGTTGTCCAATGTGGACAGTTTGTGAATATTAGAATATATCCAGCCACTAAAATCCATATTACCAACACACTTTTTAATAGGTTGGGAAAATGAAATGATACATTTGTACATAAATGAAATCTTTGTTCCTATAATAAATGAGCTCAACTAAACCAGTGTCATCCGGATACTTCTGGTCTTTCTCCAGTACAATGTTTTTTTTTTAAAATGTCTACCATTCCCCTTATTTTTGTAAAATAATTAATAAAAGTTTATTTATATTTTTGCACAATTTGTTTGAAGTCTGGTGTTTTTCGTGTAGGACAAATAGATTCAGTGTAGTCATGGGATCTGCCAATTCTCTCTAGGCGTGTTCCTCACCGCTTTAATGAACTGGGCTACATTTAGCTATACTTTGCCTGTTCTAGTCAATTATTACAACTTCTGCAGATTCTGTCAGGATTATCCTGGAGGTTAATGTCTTGTACAGTGTAGACACATGAATGTAGTTTTTCATCAACACTACTGTAAATACCTGTTCTGGAGAACTAATGCGTTTGTCTAGGGGCTGTCATACTCATTTTGGCAATTATGTAGTTATTAAGCAGCTGCCAAGAATGTTCTGGTGTAGCAGAGAAAGATGTTGCAGATACAGTCTCAGAAATGTCTATTGTCTTTTTTTATTCATATTGGGTTAGAGAGGTGGGGAGAAGTGTAGCGTTACATTGATGGCCTCTTAGACAATGCCATGGAACAACTCTCATCATCTATGCCAGTCTCGATCTCCCCTGTGCCATCGTATAGACTCACCTAATTCATTAAAAGGCGCTTGAATTAGGCAGTCGGGTATTTTTTCCTTTATGAAGAGTCTTACTGCTGGTTTAGCTAATATCCCAAGTCATGTAACAAGGCTTCCTGAAAGTCAGGCATTGATGTACTGTATAGGGAGCTGTCTTCTTTAAGATGGCACATGGCATAGTTTTCCTTCCATCCTGGCAATCCTATTTGCATATTCATTTCCCAGAATTATTAGCAGGCATAGCATTTAAGACTAAATATGTAAAGGCAATGTCAATAAGGAGATTTTTCTGCCAGAATCCCAGATCTAAGTTGCATTTAAAAACCCAAGATTCTTCTCTGCCCTAATGATTATAATAATAACAACATGAACACGTTTGTGAAAAGTGTGGCACGAATGTTCATATGGATGACTAAAAAAAAAAAAAAAAAAAAAAAAAATTTAAATAAACAGGTGGATACAGGAAATTGGGTGATGGGGAGGTTGAGTACCATACCCCTGATTTAAACCGAGGCCTAATATATGGCTATGTATTCGGTCACCCTAAATGTACCACATTTAGTCAGTGTTGATCCACAATAAACATATTGAAAACAACGAGTACCTCTCATCTGAGAGGAGAAAGAAGGATCGACTAAAGAGATGCAAGTTAAACGATAACAAAATCTTTATTTGTGACAACAATGCTCAAAGTTAAAATGCATTAAAAATACAAGTGGTGGGATACAGAAAGAGAAAGCCGGGCCGACCCGGACAGGGCAAAGTTGTAAAGGGGTAACTCTTATCGGGTAAGAAACTGAACAAAAAGCGCCAACGCATTGGCAGTTGAGCTGCGAAATTTCTTAATTTCTATAGGCAGAGTGGTGGTATTGTCCCGACCACTCTGAAACATATGGTATGTGAAGGGTATATTTCCTGTGCCTGGGTGAAACAACCTATGGCTACAGGGAGGAAAGAATTATACTGCTATCAGCTCTTACCCGATAATGGGAAATGTGAGGTGTCTTTGCCACTGACCGGGAGGGTCCGCGTCCCCGACGTACGTTTCGGCTCGGAGTGAGCCTTCGTCTGGGGGTAGCGTCCTCCCGCACTGGGGCCGGAATATAACAAAGAGATGGACCAATGAGCGTTCCGGAAGTAGCACATGTGATCGCGGGTCACGTGATGCGTGAGATCACGGCTAACAGGGTCACGTGACTCGGTATCGCGAGATCACACGGGCTGCGTCGGAGTTTGACAGAAAATAGATAAGATCTAGTAGAAGGGCGCATGCGTGAAGAGCGCCTCCGAGCCAAGACTGTCTTTACCAGGTATTGCATGGAACATGAATTTACCAACTAAAGGTAACCATAGTTTGAAATGCTTTTGAGGGTGTATGACTAGTGCGATCTAAGAGGGGAAGGGGGGATTATGTGTACAAAAATACAGAAGTATATATAAAAAAAAAAAAAAAAAAAAAAAATTGATTAAATACAACGTGTTAAATGAGGTAAGTGTATGGGTAGGCACAACCCTACCTCAATTGGAATACTCTATAAAGTGACATGTGCATATTACAGACCATATATAATGGATATATGGTTGATAGAGTGACATGTGCATGTACAAAATATAAAATATAATGCGAATACATATATATACAAATACACAGTGTGCCATAACAACATATATATACAACTGGCAGCCATACATTATATAAAACTACACAATATAAAAGTTATATGTATATATGGTATGCATATGTGATCATAATTGATAAAGTGACATGTGCATATGCAAGGTATAGAATATATAATGCAAATACATATATATACAAATACACAGTGTGCCATAACGACATATATATACAACTGGCAGCCATACATTATATAAAACTACACAGTGCAAAAATTACACAATATAAAAATGTATATATGGTATGCATATGTAATCATTAAGCTCCATAGTATCATATATTTAAGCACACCAATGCCATGCTGGAGAGATGCTGTTATGCTCCCCATTTAAACGGTTGAAATCAGTACATCGTATTAGCCATTTTATACAGGGTGTGACAGTAGGTGAACCACAAATTGTGTCAGACGTCATAGTGAAGGACAAGGTGAATTGGGAAGTGAGTGGTGGGGGAGTGAAGGATTGAAGGTGAGGAGGGTACACATAACATAAACACATGTTATATTGTGTAATTTTTGCACTGTGTAGTTTTATATAATGTATGGCTGCCAGTTGTATATATATGTCGTTATGGCACACTGTGTATTTGTATATATATGTATTTGCATTATATATTCTATACCTTGCATATGCACATGTCACTTTATCAATTATGATCACATATGCATACCATATATACATATAACTTTTATATTGTGTAGTTTTATATAATGTATGGCTGCCAGTTGTATATATATGTTGTTATGGCACACTGTGTATTTGTATATATATGTATTCGCATTATATTTTATATTTTGTACATGCACATGTCACTCTATCAACCATATATCCATTATATATGGTCTGTAATATGCACATGTCACTTTATAGAGTATTCCAATTGAGGTAGGGTTGTGCCTACCCATACACTTACCTCATTTAACACGTTGTATTTAATCAATTTTTTTTTTTTTTTTTTTTTTTATATATACTTCTGTATTTTTGTACACATAATCCCCCCTTCCCCTCTTAGATCGCACTAGTCATACACCCTCAAAAGCATTTCAAACTATGGTTACCTTTAGTTGGTAAATTCATGTTCCATGCAATACCTGGTAAAGACAGTCTTGGCTCGGAGGCGCTCTTCACGCATGCGCCCTTCTACTAGATCTTATCTATTTTCTGTCAAACTCCGACGCAGCCCGTGTGATCTCGCGATACCGAGTCACGTGACCCTGTTAGCCGTGATCTCACGCATCACGTGACCCGCGATCACATGTGCTACTTCCGGAACGCTCATTGGTCCATCTCTTTGTTATATTCCGGCCCCAGTGCGGGAGGACGCTACCCCCAGACGAAGGCTCACTCCGAGCCGAAACGTACGTCGGGGACGCGGACCCTCCCGGTCAGTGGCAAAGACACCTCACATTTCCCATTATCGGGTAAGAGCTGATAGCAGTATAATTCTTTCCTCCCTGTAGCCATAGGTTGTTTCACCCAGGCACAGGAAATATACCCTTCACATACCATATGTTTCAGAGTGGTCGGGACAATACCACCACTCTGCCTATAGAAATTAAGAAATTTCGCAGCTCAACTGCCAATGCGTTGGCGCTTTTTGTTCAGTTTCTTACCCGATAAGAGTTACCCCTTTACAACTTTGCCCTGTCCGGGTCGGCCCGGCTTTCTCTTTCTGTATCCCACCACTTGTATTTTTAATGCATTTTAACTTTGAGCATTGTTGTCACAAATAAAGATTTTGTTATCGTTTAACTTGCATCTCTTTAGTCGATCCTTCTTTCTCCTCTCAGATGAGAGGTACTCGTTGTTTTCAATATGGATGACTAATAATATTGTTCTTGTACTTTCTAGGTACTTTGGCAGGTGTTATAGACCTGGCAGTGGACTGGATGACAGACCTAAAAGAGGGAATATGTCTTAATGGCTTCTGGTACAGTCATGAACAGTGCTGCTGGACATCAGATGAAACCACCTTTGATGATCGCAATAAGTGTCCTCAATGGCAGAAATGGTCTGAACTGATGATTGATAAATCCGAGGTAATGCTGACTGCATGTTAGGTTGTGAGATTACTTATGCTTAGTTTAGAGAGAAACCCTGTGTCAGTGTAATGGAAATACATTTAATTTTAACCTCGTCCTGCCCCTTAATGGTTTTCAGATAAACCAGGAAAACTCTTTGAAACAATTTATGGAAATGTTACTGTAACAGTAGGTAGCTCTGCACACATCTAAGTACAGGTCTCGCAGAAGGTCCACACTTATAACCTGAGGTTGATTCCCTACTATATCCAGAGATCTCTCATCTGAGAAGTAGATGCGTCACATACTTGGCTTGATACAGAGTAAACATGTTTATATTTGTTTTTTTGGGTCAATTTCTTTTCTGAAGGCTCAGGAAAAATAACAACAGATCTTAATTTGCCTTGGCAAGTCAGTACATTTCTGCTACAGCATAGTACTAGTACTAGCTACTAGCTATGATTCACATATACAGACTTAAGGAATACAAGACATGGCAGACAGGGGCTAAGGGGGAGAGCTGCAGAGGTCCCAATACATCTGAGCCCCAGTAACTAGGAGAAGTGTGTGTGTGTGTGTGTGGGGGGGGGGGATGTTGTGGAGATAGTTGAATACTGATCAACCTTATAATTAATAGCAGGTGAATGACAATACCTGTAATCTGAGAATATGTGTGGCTGTAAGGGAGATGTCACATGTGCCATTTAGATTGCACTTAGACTGTAGCTAAGGAGAAATTTGTGTTAACATTCATGTTTAAAAAAAAACATTGGACCAGATCTATTATTGTGGCTGCGCCTGTTTTCTGCCATACTTTGCACTGACAAAAACATCTTTGGATTCTGAACATGTATTTAAGAAATCTCTGAGCCAGTTTTGTGCCGCAGCTAAACAGTGCCCATCAAGAAAAAAAAAATGTGCACCAAAAGGGTCGAGTTAGTGCTTAGTCAGTCGAAGTTTGTGACGCATTTAATAGAACAACTCTACAGAATTGGGTCCTATGCTGTTAAAGGTACACCTAAAAAATTATGTTGCACACTTTCTGAGCAGTGCAGGGGGAGCCAGATTAATTTGGCATACCAGGCAAATTTGTGAGGCAAACTGCACGTAATTCAGTTTGCCTCACTTTTGATAAATCTGGGCCACTGAGTAAAGCAGCTACATGAAGTGTATAGTCTGTGCTGTGTGAGCACTAATGGTTCATAGCTTCTCCGTACTTTGCTGAGTACAAGGTAGAGGAGGGGAAGCTGCATGAGGTGAAAAGAGAATCAGAGATAGTTCTGTAGAATCACAGACTGAAAGGATTGACATCTGTATGCACAGCACTGAACACATTCAACACTGCTACACACAGAGAGAGCGCAGACTTCTTCCTCTGTGAGCAGAGAACAGCAGCCCCTCCCCTATTTCTCTCAAAATATAGTTTACAAATGTACAATTCATAAAAGAGACAAGCAAAGCCAGGCGCAGACATAGTGCAAGAGCCAGGATAAAGTGAAGAATATAACAAAGAAACTGCTGGATATAGATAATCAGCATAATAGGCAAAGTTGTTCTATATCCAAAGAACTATTGATTTGTGGGGAAAAAAAAGTTTTGTGCTGTAAATCTCCTATTAGACCCTTTTCCGCTGCATTGTGACAAGTTGCCTTTTTGGGCTTTATCCATTGCAAAAACAGTATACTGGATACTTATTCATTGCTTAGTACTGGGTGAACTCAGTCCTGATCCCTTGGAATGGGTGCCATGTGGTTAGGAATAGGTTCCATTGCTGTAAGTACCCACTTCATAGTGCTAGTTCTGTGCAGCTGGTAATGACCAATCATAGCTGAGAAAAGTTGACACCTCACACTGTACTAATGCCTTGGGTCACTTAACACCTAGTATGTAACTTCGCTCCGTATGGGCGAATTGTGCACCGCAACAACATTCGTTAGTATGTAACTTACTGCATGTACTGTCTGATATTCATTGCTACGAATAAGCAAACAAAAACAAAAATGTGCATCACTAAGTACCAAGTGGTACTACAGTTTTACTAGAAAACTAAATACTGTATATACTTGAGTATAAGCCGACCTAAGTATAAGCCGAGGTAACTAATTTGAACACAAAAAAATAGGAAACAACACAATAGGAAAACCTATTGCCTCGAGCATAAGCGTAGGGTGAGAAATGCATTGATCACAGCCTCCACTCAGTATATACCTATTTAGCCCTTTGCCCCCTAGTATATAGCCAGCCAATGCCCCCTAGTATGTAGCCTGCAGCCCCCTGACCCCAGGATATAGCCTGCCAGCCCATGCCTTCCAGTATATAGCCTGTCAGCACATACCCCCAGTATATAGTTAGCCGTCCCATGCCTTCTAGCATATAGCGAGCCAGCCCATGCTCCCAGTATATAGCCATCCCATGAACTTTAGTATATAGCCAGCCAGCCCATGACATCTAGTATATAGCCAGCCAGCCCATATCTTCTAGTAAATAGCCAGCCAGCTCATTCCCTCTAGTATATAGCCAGCCCATGCCCCCAGTATATAGCCAGCCACCTAACCCCCAGCATATAGCCAGCCAGCCCATTTCCTCTAGTATATAGCTATCCAGCCATGAACCCCAGTATATAGCCAACCCATGCCCCTTAGTTTATAGCCAGACTTGTCCCCAGTATAAAGCCAGCCCATGCACCCTTGTAGGTAGTCAGTAACCCCTGTCACCAGTCTATAGCCTGCCAGCCCATGCTGAATATAGCTAGCAGCCCATACCTTCCAGTATATAATCAGCAGTCCCTGCACCAGTATATAGCCTGCCAGCCCATGCCCCCTAGTATATTGCCTGCCAAACCCTACCCTCTTGTATATAGCCACCCAGTCCATGCCCCTAAGTATATAGCCAGCTAGCTCATGTCCCCCAGTATATAGCCTGCCAGCCCTTTTCCCCCAGTATATAGCCAGCAGCCCCTGTCCCCATATATATCCCAAATAAGCCCAGCCAATTAAAAAAAAAATGAATTTTGTACTCACCTTTCTGTCGACAGGTGTCTTTTCAGCACATTTTGTGTGCCGAAAAACTCGGCTTATATTCCAGTATATATGTATATATATATATATATATATATATATATATATATATATACTCGCCCATGTGTAGCTGTCACATAGTTTCTTTTTGAACTACCATTACTGGTAACTTTAAAATTAACCAGCATTAACTTTATGTCTTATGATAGTCTCATACACTTTATTGATACTTTGTGTGATTATTTTCAGGGTGCAAGTGCATATATCTTAAATTACTTCCTTTATACTATGTGGGCATTGACTTTCGCCTTTTTGGCTGTTTCCTTGGTTAGAGTCTTTGCACCTTATGCCTGTGGCTCTGGAATTCCTGAGGTAAGATATTATAACTTTTATTCATATTTAACTTCATTTTTTGTCAGTGTTTTGTTGCAAATTATATTGAAATTTCCTGTACTGTCCCAAGGTTTCAGATATACTTCTTTCAATTGAGGTAAATTATGTGCACTGCCAGTTGTGGGTGAGGCCAAATATAGGTCTGCATTATGAGTTCTTTTTCTATTACTGGTGTATGCATTTATGCTAGCGGTTAGTCAGTTTCATAAATATTTCCTTGTGATTGGAACCTGTCCACCAAACTTTAGACTTCATTACACAGAAACTTTCAGGGCAACTACAGTTCCTTATGGGCCTGTGGTTTCGTGTCCTTAATGTTCCTAGAAGTTCCCAACAAGGTGCATCCATTCAACTCTGGAGCTCTGGTGCTGGTGTGTTGATTCAGTGGAACCAGTATAGTACACCCTGGCTTCATTGAACATGTACCCTACCTTATTTCATTAATGCACAGACACTGATGCCACTTGACCAAGGTAAGTACTATATATTTGTTTGCTTTTTTATTGTGTGCATAGACAGAAAAAATACAGGGGGATTTGGGATACTAAATCATCAATCTATAAGGATCTGTGTGTGGATTAGTGTCGCAGATCACCCTGGCTGCTTCCCTTTAAAGGGGTTGTCTAAGAGTTAAGTTCAGGGGCTTAACTTAAGGGGGTGCAGAGGTTGCGGTCGCCCAAGGGACCAAGAGGTTTAGGGGGCCCTTATGGTGTCACTTTCCCATATGAGAAAACTATTACTATAAACCATACATTATAGCCTGGGGCCTGGCACAGACTTTGCACTGGGGCCCATCAGCTTCTAGTTAAGCCACTGGTTAAGGTAGTTCATTACTGAAGGCCATGGAGATCCAACAACTCAAACTTTTCACTGTTATGCTTGGATTTGCAGGTGTACAAAGCCAGAAGTTGTAGTAGCCATCTTATGCTATTGCAGTTTATCTTTCATTTTTTGAATGGGAGCTGAACTGAAGTAGTTCACATAGGCCATTACACAGTGTATTTGGAGAGAGAAAGATGTGACCTGCACATTCACACAGTATACAAAGATCTATTGCCACTATGCAACAAATCAGAGTTCTTCAAGGACAGACCATTAATTGTAACTCTAGGAAACCCCTGTATTGTCTCAATATGTGTTCACATTAAGTTGTTTGTAGATATCTGAAAAATGTAATTATAAAAAAGCTGGATATGCAACAAAAATATTATATAAGGTGTGGGTAATTTTAGAGAGAGATCAGAGGTTTGACATCTGTGTATCCGAAGTCATGTGCGCTACAAAATTCCAGTTTTATAGTGAACTAAAACTTAGCCATGCAATGTGTTGTACATTATGCGTGAAGCAAATTCCTTGGTTCATTAAGAACATGCTGCTTGTCTTCAGATACAAGACGCTATAGATTTGTAGACTTGTGTGGTCAAAGCAAGAAGTACAGCTCCATAGTCATCCTTAATAAGATAGGTAATGAAAACTAAGCTATTTTTACAACAGAAATCTGTGTCCCTTGATCCTTTATGATGATGCATAGTAAGGGTTTGTTATATGGACCTATAATCCTGGAAGTGCTCCTGCACGTAGACAGGCCCATTTTACTTGTGTAAATGTCCTTCATGTATAATACACCTATACGCACATACCTGTAGCCTATACAGAATATGTATAAAGCATGCTCTTTGATGGGCGGTGACATATCAATATGAAATATTAAGTGCTATATAGTAACTTAGAACAGTGAGCAAACTATTCCTTGTAAATGAAAACTTGGGTTGCATATGCTATTATATGCTATTATATGCATATGCAAAGTCTCCATAAGCATAAAGTCTAAACATGTTCCTTTTCTATTGTTCTAGATAAAAACCATCCTCAGTGGTTTTATTATAAGGGGCTACCTAGGAAAATGGACACTGCTGATAAAAACAGTCACTTTAGTCCTTGTGGTGTCTTCAGGATTGAGTCTCGGAAAAGAGGGACCCTCGGTGCATGTCGCATGCTGCTGTGGCAACCTATTCAGTAGCCTATTGTCCAAGTACAGTAAGAATGAAGGGAAAAGGAGGGAAGTAAGTAAATAAGATTGACAGTGAAATAGGTGATTTGATGTATTGACCGATTTGCAAGTTTTCTATAACTGTCCAATGTCTGTTCTAGGTACTCTCAGCAGCAGCTGCAGTAGGAGTCTCTGTTGCATTTGGAGCCCCAATTGGTGGCGTGCTCTTCAGTTTGGAAGAGGTATTTTATTGTTTAAAGAAATGTTATTCACATTTTTGGACATAGTGGAACAGATATACTAAAACTGTCTGAAACATAGACTAGACAGATATATGCTGCTCCAGATATAATGGCAGATGCCAATTATATATCTGTTGCATTATTACAGTGTTTATTCTAACTTAGGCAATTCTATTAGGTGCCTCAGTATGGCCTGAAAATACAAATTTCAAAATGTTACGCATTTCCATGCCTGCCATTGCAAATTACACTATACCCCCTTTTCCAGAAACCCAATAATTGTTAAGAACCACCACTTTTTTGTCCAAATCTCAAAACTGTGAAAATAGAGTCTAAACACTTCTAGTCTGACTTGCATTCTCATGCAGGCTACAGCAGAATTCTACATTAGGCAGTACCTGGTGGAGAATTCAACCGCGCGCTGGAGCCAGGGGTAAGCCTAACCTCTCTGCTGCCTGAGGCAAACTATAAAGAGACGCCCCCCCTGCCATAAATGTAATATATCAGAGTGCATCAGGACTAGGCCCATCAAATTGGTTTGTTGTGGAAATGCAAAATACATACAGTGTGTTGCTATATAAAATATAATACATACAGTGTGCTGCCATATAAAATATAATACATACAGCGTTAAAATTGATGGGAAGATGCATAGAGCCATATACAGGACTGTTCTGGAAGAAAACCTCTTGTAGTCTGCAAAAGAGCTGAGACTGGGACTAAGAATCTATGGAAACTACTGTTCACAAACGCTCTCCACCCAACCTCACTGAGCTTGAGCTGTTTTCCAAGGAAGAATGGGCAAGAATATAATTCTCCAGATGTGCAAAACTGATAGAGACCTAGAGCCCCAAGTAACTTGCAGCATGTAATTGCAGCAAAAGGGGGGGGCTGCAAAGTATTACATTAATGGGCCAAATAATATTGCACACCCCACTTTTCAGTTTCTTATTTCTTACAAAAGTTTAAAATATCCAATAAATTTAATTCCATTTCACAATTTTGTCCCATTTCGAAATTTTATATCTTAATGTTTGAAGCCTGAAATGTGGCTTCATGTGTACATAGCACAATCCTAAACACCATTATGTTCTGTGCCCCCCTATAAGTTATAATACCCACACCTTTATTCCTAGGTGTCAATGGTCCACACTCATAGTAAATAGGAGTAAAGGAGTTTAGGGTACACTGTCAGTCTGTGGCAGCAGTCTGGCCAAAAAAACAAAACCTTCCAGCTCTGAGGGTGTCCCTCTGTAGCTCTACGCCCAAGACACAACCCTCAAGTGCAAATATAGTCCTGCACTCAAATCATACAATAAAAGTAAACAATAAAAATGGCAGTGCATCTTTATCTATACTGAACTTCATCTAGTTTCTAATTATAAGACATAAACATCTAATTTCTATATTGTCAAGAAAAATCTTTCCTTGCTTGCTCATTTTTACAATTTCTTTTAGGTCAGTTACTATTTTCCTTTAAAAACCCTATGGCGTTCATTTTTTGCTGCTCTGGTGGCTGCATTTACTCTGAGATCAATCAACCCTTTCGGGAACAGTCGTTTGGTCCTCTTTTATGTGGAATATCATACACCTTGGTACATGGCTGAGCTTTTTCCTTTTATTCTCCTTGGAGTTTTTGGAGGACTCTGGGGAACACTCTTTATACGTTGTAACATTGCTTGGTGTCGCAGACGTAAGACCACAAGCCTTGGCAAGTACCCAGTCTTGGAAGTCATAGTGGTGACAGCAATCACAGCCATAATAGCTTACCCGAACCCATACACACGAAGAAGTACAAGTGAACTCATCTCCGAGCTATTCAATGACTGTGGTGCTCTTGAGTCTTCTCAACTCTGTGATTACATTAATGATATTAACATGACCAGACCTGTGGATGACATCCCTGATAGACCAGCTGGTCCAGGAGTGTACACTGCAATGTGGCAACTGGCGTTGGCTCTTGTCTTTAAAATCATAATAACGATTTTTACATTCGGAATGAAGGTAAGTGAAGTAAATATAGTGATAATGCTCTTATAGTATACATTACATTTTTGTATGTTATGAACTTTAGGGTTTTGAACAGAGTTGTCCATATACTTAACTTTTTTATGTTGGACAGTAGTGAATGAAATGCAATGGAATACGAAATGGCTGTTTCCTCTGTGCACATCTGTAGGTACTCCTTCCACATCCTGCTTACATGTCTCCATGGATTGATGTTTTTGTGTCTCCTAAATATGTTATTTGAGAGTGGGTGCCATCTTCTTTCAACCAATTTTTGGTGGGACTTACCTTCCATTTTATTCCATTTACTACATATACATTTTGGCTGTGCATGGGTATGAGGGAGTTGGGACAAATAATTTGGGTGACAACCTTCCTCATGAGAATATCAACCCCTACTCTAACCTCCAAATTAAGAACAAAAGGCTATTTAGCTAAACTGAGTATGCATTTGCATTTGGCTGGCAGCTATTTCGAATGTAAGGCCACCTTGAAATCTATTTTCATCCTTAGGGTTGCACATCTAACAGTAAAGGTGTGGCAGTAACATTAGGGGTTCAAGGGTAACATTGATAAGGTTCCATCCACTTGTATATTAAAGGGGAATTCTGGGAATATGAACATCTGATACAAAAAATAATGCTATAAAAAGATGAATATAAAAAGCTCAATGCCATTAGTCACAAAATGGAGCTTAAATAATTTGATTTTATGATTCACAAAATTTTATGGGGTTTATAAAGTATGCGGGATTATCACCAAGATGGCTACCACTGGAAACTACAAGTCCCATGATCCTTTAGGTCTCAGTAACTCCTCCTCCCTCTTATGCGCTGCTCCCAGTGATGATGTAACAAACATTCTTGCTCTGTTACCATAGTAATGATGTGTAACTGCCATCACTACACATTACCTCACTGAGATGGTTTCTGACCACAACACTGACCATACTGGATGCACTGCAACCAACTGACTATAGCTAAGCATAGTGGTGATCACATGATCTGTCCAAGCAGGTGCAGGACACGTGATGTGGACATGAGACCAGCAGCCATCTCCTGTCCTGTGTCTGCTCCACGCTGAGAAAATCAACAGACTTATTAAAGGGCCAGTGGCATTTTAATTCTGCTACATTTCTTTAAATAACATCTAATTACATATTGGCTTATATACAAAAGACCCTTTTGTATATGAATTATGCTTATTCCTGGAATACCCCTGTAATTAAACAGTTTAATTTGTTTGTGTATTGTGCACTTCACTTTTGTATTGCAATTACATGGATCAAAATGTTGCTCAAAAAGTATTAAAATCTAAATAAAAAACTTCCTATGAAAAGACAAAAAAATCTTGCTCATTAGTAAATCGTTAACATAAATGACCACCTTGGAGAATTATCACAATCACTAAAATATTTTTAATGATGCATTCCGTTCAGAGTCTTCAGATCTTGCCATGGTACTAAAATCACACTCCAATAAAAAATACATCAAGCTCTAAAGATATACTCCGACAAACTCTGGAGATGACAATCAATAAATAATGTTACCTCAAATGTATAATATATTAGTATAGCATTCTGTATAGCTTTATATAAAGGACATCACGTCATCTTTTTGCAAGCCCTTTAAGTAAAATTTACTGATGGGCTTTGTTTTTTACTGAGAGCCGTGCCCCTTGATCTGAGTTTTAACCCATGCATGTTTTAAGCTTTGTTTCACAAATGTTGCCTATTTGACATTTAGGTTCTATGTCAGTTAAGATAAAGGGAACAATAGATTGTTAGTTGAAAGTTGGTTCCTACATCTTAGGGTTAAGAGACAATAACAGTACCAGCCACGTACACCTGACACTTTAATAGATATTTATTGTAATTTATATAAAACACCATAAACATCAGGAACTTTGTGGGAGATTTATCACTTTTTTTGGCATAAAAAAGTGGCAAAAAATCCCAATGGCCCTTTCCCACCACTCAGAAATAATGGCTTAAACATAGAACCATTGCTAGTGCAACAATGTGCAAAACGAGATTTATAGATTTTTTTTTAAATATTTGAAAAAAGTTGCAAGGTCCCAGAGAGATCTATTAAAGGGCCGACGGCACTTTAATGTTGTTATCCAGCTGTTAAAACTAACTTAGGGCCGGGCTAGGGTGGGCTAGTTAAAGATAATAAACATCTACTTACCTCCTCCAGTGCTGCCGATGTCCCGCGTCGCGGTCCCTTTGATCCGTGCCCCTGTTTGTTTACAGGGGCACAGAAGCCACGCACAGGGAGCTTCCGGCTAGCGAGGTGGCCGGCTCCTCCCATCCGTCCCCATCTCTCAGCGCTGTAAGCCCCTGTAAACAAACCGGCGCACAGAAGAGACTGAACGCGGCGCGGGCCATTGGCAGCGCTGGGCGAGGTAAGTAGATGTTTATTATCTTTAACTAGCCCACCCTAATCTGAAAAAAAGTGGAGCTCCATAGGCAGTCATAGAACTAAGAGGCGCCTAATGATAAATCTCCCCCTATGCGTGTATAAAATACAGACAGATGTATAACATGAACACACAATGGCATAATTAGCAAGACATATTAGCATCTACTGTTGGATTCCCTAAAGACAATGTGAGGCGTCAATTGTGTGGGGACAGTATTTACATGTCATGGTCATGTTTCACTGTAACATCTAAAGCAGGGTTCCCCAAACTACGGCCCGCGGGCCACATGCGGCCCGCGGACCGTTTCGATCCGGCCCCCGACACTTTGCGCGCCAGCGCCGGGCCCTCGCGGCCTGCAACAGTCGGGCAGGAGCCTCCGTCCGGACAGGAAGCTCCTGCCCATCGCTGTATAGTGCTTGGTGCGGCCGGAAACGGCCGCTCGAGCACTATAACTGGAGCGATGTGGCCGGAATACAACCCCGGCGCACATCGCTCCATGAACTAGGCTGCGCGGCCGCGCGATGACGTCATCACGCGGCCGCGCACCCCTTCCTGCCCGGACGCGGCAACATGATAGAAGACTTAGGTGAGTACAGGGTTTTTATTTTTTTTATTAAAGGGCAGTAAAAAGATTGTGGCGACTGGGGGCTAGTATAGTTAGTATGAGGGGCAGCTTAGGAAATAATTAATTATAAGGGGTAGCTTAGGAAATAATTAATTATAAGGGGTAGCTTAGGAAATAATTAATTATAAGGGGTAGCTTAGGAAATAATTAATTATGAGGGGCAGAATAGGAAATAATTAATTATGAGGGGTACAATAGGGAATAATTAATTATGAGGGGCAGATTAGTAAATAATTAATTATGAGGCACAGTATAGGAATAATTAATTATGAGGGGCAGCATAGGAAATAATTAATTATAAGGGGCAGCATAGGAAATAATTAATTATGAGGGGCAGCATAGGAAATAATTAATTATGAGGGGCAGCATAGGAAATAATTAATTATGAGGGGTAGAATAGGAAGTAATTAATTATGAGGCGCAGTATAGGAAATAATTAATTATGAGGGGTAGAATAGGAAGTAATTAATTATGAGGCGCAGTATAGGAAATAATTAATTATGAGGGGTAGAATAGGAAGTAATTAATTATGAGGCGCAGCATAGGAAATAATTAATTATGAGGGGTAGAATAGGAAGTAATTAATTATGAGGCGCAGCATAGGAAATAATTAATTATGAGGGGCAGCATAGGAAATAATTAATTATGAGGGGTAGAATAGGAAATAATTAATTATGAGGCGCAGTATAGGAATAATTAATTATGAGGGGCAGCATAGGAAATAATTAATTATAAGGGGCAGCATAGGAAATAATTAATTATGAGGGGTATAATAGGAAATAATTAATTATGAGGCGCAGTATAGGAATAATTAATTATGAGGGGCAGCATAGGAAATAATTAATGGTGCGGGTATAGGAAATAATTAATTATGAGGGGCAGTTTAGTAATTAATGGGGGGTAGGCATATTCAATAATTAATGGAGAGAGGGAGGTCCCAGTATATTAATTAATTAATTAATTGGGCCAATATATAAAATAGTTCAGAAGGGGGTGCAGTACCGGTATATTAAATAATTAATTGAGGGGGGTGCCAGTATATTATGGATGCGGTCACATGTACCGCTATTTATTTTTAGACTTAAGTCCGGCCCTCCAACGGTCTGAGGGGGACAGTGAGCGGCCCCCTATGTAAAAAGTTTGGGGACCCCTGATCTAAAGAGTCAACAACTGTGATCTGAGTCATCTATGACTAGGATGAGCTCCCTTGTTTTGTACCCACTGGAAGGCCTCCAGGTCTGTCGTAAGAAATAGACCCTAATAGAATTAGTATTAAAGGAGTTGTCCGGGTTTAACCCGAGTAACTCATACTCGGAATGGTCACCAGTTATGAGTGGTGTACCTCAGGGTTCTGTGCTTGGCCCACTACTATTTAATATATTTATTAAAGATATAGAGGTAGGAATTAATAGCACTGTGTCTATTTTTGCAGATGACACCAAACTGTGTAGTGTAATACAGTCTATGGAGGATGTTCATAGGCTGCAGGGTGACTTGGACAAACTGAATGTTTGGTCATCCACTTGGCAAATGAGGTTTAATGTGGATAAATGTAATGTTATGCACCTGGGGGCTAATAATCCAAAGGCAAAATATGTCCTTGGGGGAGTAAATCTGGGAGAGTCCCTTGTTGAGAAGGACCTGGGGGTACTAGTAGATCATAAATTGAATAACAGCATGCAATGTCAATCAGCTGCCTCTAAAGCTAGTAGGATCTTGTCATGTATCAAAAGTGGAATGGACTCTCGTGATAGGGATGTAATATTGCCACTATACAAGGCACTGGTTCGGCCACACCTGGAATATGCTGTCCAGTTCTGGGCACCGGTCCATAAAAAGGATGCCCTGGAGCTGGAGAGGGTTCAACGTAGAGCCACAAAAATGATAAGGGGTATGGAGGGTCTTAGTTATGAGGAAAGATTAAAACAACTAAATTTATTTAGTCTGGAAAAGAGACGACTACGAGGGGACATGATTAATTTATATAAATATATGAATGGTCCATACAAAAAATATGGTGGTAAGTTGTTCCAGATTAAATCAAATCAAAAGACGAGGGGGCACTGTCTCCGTTTGGAGAAACCAAGGTTTAATCACCGGAGGCGACAGGGCTTTTTTACTATGAGAACGGTCAATCTGTGGAATAGCCTGCCTCAGGCGCTGGTCACAGCAGGGACAGCAGAGAGCTTCAAGAAGGGTCTAGATGCCTTTTTACAGCTAAATAACATTGATTGTTATGCTATATAGGATTGTTTCCCCTAAATCCCTTCCTCATCCAATCCCTACCCTTCCTTGGTTGAACTTGATGGACAAGTGTCTTTTATCAACCGTATAAACTATGATATAACGGGGGGAAAGGGAAGAAAAAAGAGCTTATACAGGCGGTCCCCTACTTAAGAACACCAGACAACCCCAAGTTACAAACAGCCCTCTGGATGTTGGTAATTTACTGTACTTTATCCCTGAGCTACAATAATCAGCTACAACAGTTGTCACAGGTGTCTGCAAAGTAGCTTTATTGTTAATCCTGGTTTTTATAACAATCCAAAATTTTTAAAATCCAATTGTCACAGAGACCTAAAAATTTTTGGCTGAGGTTACAATTATAAAGTATACGGTTCCGACTTACATACAAATTCAAATTAAGAAGAAACCTACGGAACTTATCTTGTACGTAACCTGGGGACTGCCTGTTCTTGCCCCCTGTTGTCTTGCACTGTCTCCCATCAGTGCTGTGTCTCTGTTTGTATATAGAGGTAGGGTATGCTGACTCCACAACTTCTGGACGCTAGCTGCAGCATTGAATCTAATGCTGTGTCAGGAGTGTGCCAGTGATCGTCTCGGCGTGCCCTACCTCTGTAAACACCTGGATTTAGGGATCCTCTGCCAAAAAGAACTTTTTGATCTTACCAGTTGGCTGCAATGAAACAAAGAGTAAAAAATTAATGGGGTCTTAATATTTTCTGTACCCCGTGTATAGCATAAGCAGTAGGGACTATCAAGTGCAGCTTAAAGGGAACCTGTCACCAGGGACCACATTTTCACTAAAGACAGGTTTCAGAAGACCATTACAGCTCCATTGCAAATCTGCCTCTCTGCCTTTTATAAGCACTTACATTACAATATAATTGTGTGTTATAACTTACCTTACACCCTGATAGAATCCTCTGTTTAGTCCCAGGGGTTGGGCTTTGGTTTGGATACATTTCCAAAAACAACATGCAACTTGTCTGTGCTGCTGACTCCTGGGCTCTTGGCCCACCTTTGAGCTCCTGTACAGACAAGTCACATGTTGTTTTTTGAAATGCATCCAAACCAAAACCCGGCCCCTGGGACTACACAGAGGATTCTGTCAGTGTGCAAGGTATCTTATAACACACAATAACATTGTAATGCAAACGCTTACAGAAAGCAAAAAGACATATTTGCAACGCAGCTGTAACAGGTTTCTGTAACCTCTCTTTAGTGAAAATAAGGTCACTGGTGACAGGTTCCCTTTAATATTGAAAAATCTATGTATTGTGCACCTCTATTATATGCTGAAGCAATATCGCAAACAAATATTGTCAATCTTATGTTATTATGTGATGTTATTTCTAGTAAATTGACCTAGTAGTTTGGGCCATCAATTATTCTGCATGTCTTTGCATCAGGAACACATCCTCTTTTATGTTGGCCTGTAGACATGTTGCAGGTGTCTTTCTTGTTTCATGAATATTTACAAGCTGGGTTTATAAGACAGACCACCAAGAGTCTGCTCAAGGAGCACTTCCCTAAATATTTAACTAATATACTGTGATTATAAAAAAAATATATGATACAGTAAGTCTTTCACTATAGAACAAGTTGGCATAATTAACCCCTGTCCATCAAAGAACCTACTATCTGTCCTACCTATAGATAAAAATAAATGTTACATATCCATATTATCATATATGACTATTTGTTATATATTACAATATATTCAATTCTAAGTATATATATAATTATTATAAATGTAATTGGTACTTTTCATGTAAATTATATTAAGTTATTAATTATATTTGTAGCAATGAAATTGTGAGAGTTGGGACCTGATAGAGGATCTCCTGGTTCTCTTGTAAGGCAGCTGAATCCTAATACCACAAACCAACATTTCTTACAGGCTATGCTAAGAATTGTCCAGCCTTAAAGGGGTTGGCCACTTTTCAATAAATCTGTTCAATTAGTCATGTCTCTGCATATTTAGGTACCTGTACCTTTGTCTCTATCCAGCGCTTCAGCCTTTTCCTGTTCTCAACATTCTGCTATCTGCATATGTACACTTCTTGTTTCTCACTCCTTCAGTCTGTCCTAACGGTGTTACCCACTGTGCCTCTTTCTCTCACAGTCTGTCTTACTGACAGACACAGGGAGGGTTGAGCAAGATGAGTCATAATCTGCTGCAGGTCCCTCCTACTCATAAGTGTTCAGAGTGATCCACAAGATCCACAGAGAATTTGCAGACAGCACTAAAGTAAATAGCAGAAATGCTGAATCACTTGATGAACATTCTCGAATTAATTTTAAGGTGGTAAAGGCAATTTATGTGAAAGAGTGGCCAACCCCTTTAATTTATCTTATGTTGTATTTAATTTAAGCAACTGATTTGACCTTTTTTCTATAGATCCCATCTGGTCTCTTTATTCCAAGCATAGCAGTAGGAGCTATAGCTGGTCGCATAGTTGGTGTTGGAGTTGAGCAGCTTGCCTATCACCACCATGACTGGATCATCTTCAGGAACTGGTGCAGACCAGGAGCAGATTGTGTCACCCCAGGACTCTATGCTATGGTGGGAGCTGCAGCATGCCTAGGTACAGACATGTTTGACATTAATTTTGTGTTAGCACAACATTTTAGTGTACGGTATATTCTTTTTCTTATCTATCCCGCTTATTCTTGCTTCCTTTTCTATACTCTAACCGTGTCTTTTGTTACAACCCAAGGGTATCATTTGGGTATCGCTATTGTTATATCTGCCCGTACCTCAGAAGCCCTTACCTTTCGTAGTTCTGGGGATCTGGTGTAAACAAGGAAGGGTCCACAAAGTTTGCATCTTTAAAACTGTTTGAGATTGGGGGACCAGAGTGTTAGATTGGATTTTAAATGGATTTAGTTGTATTCATCATTTTAAGGAAACTCTTTTCTTGTAACAATAATTCTTTATTTATATAGCGCACACAGATTACGCAGCGCTGCACAAAGCATGTCAAATTGGTCTGAGTTCATTATTTAGTGTAAGTACTAAAAACATAGTAATAGATGATGTTGGTCATAGGATGGTGCTGGAAGCTATATCATTTGATGTTAGATTTGTTGCACAGGGAGTAACTGCTGATCTGCTTCATTGCTGATGTTGAAATGTCTGTAAAGGCAGAACATGTTTTTTCAAGCAGGAGCACAATCAGTGACTCTTCCTGGTGTTATGCTTTATTCATAATATCACGTCATGCTGGCTTTTCTCTGTTTTGGTAATTCAGCTTCCAAAGTGTAAAGTAGATATTGCAGATGGTGAAAAGAGAAACTGTGAAACAATAAAAGAAGTGAACTTTGGGAAATCAATACCCAGACCATAATATAACTGTAAAGCTAAACAATAGAAGTATTGTAATAAGTCATAAGCCATACTCTAGAAGGTTAATTAAATGAGAGAGGCACATATACTACATTATCTAATATACAACATACTATTATATACAAATAGAATGGGTTAGCAAAAAACATTTTCTATGTATCTATAGACTGCCTTAGACTGTCCCTGACACCGCAGTCTCTTTCAGTGACTGTCTGTCTGTTGCGTGTTGCGGGCAGTCTCTTTCAGTGACTGTCTGTTGCCAGCAATCTCTATCAGTTACTGTCTTTCGCTGGCAGTCTCTTTCAGTGACTCTCTGTCTGTTGCGAGCAGTCTCTTTCAGTGACTGTTTGTCCGTTGCGGGCAGTCTCTTTCAGTGACTGTTTGTTGCAGGCAGTCTCTTTCAGTGACTGTCTGTCGAATGCCTGTCTCAGTGCTCAAGTGTCGTTATTGCACAGCTGTTTATAAAATTACAGCTGATCTCTGATTGGATTCCATGGGCAACTGAAACACTTTTACCTCAGACATTTCTGATAAATCTCCCCATCTTTGTATCCCTATTCATCTTACCTCCCACATAAGTGTCTTATACTCATTGCCTATAGTAACTAATAACAGCTCAGAGCTCATACTAATGACCTGTGGCAGAACAGCAACCAATCATGGCTCAGCCACAGCAGCAGCAGACAATGGATTCTGTATATGGTGGGTAATAAGTGGGTTTTGGAAAGCACGGGGTGAAAATATTGTCTCAAAACCTAGTCAAGACAGTCACTGAGTCACAGGCAACAACTGTGCAAAATTTGGTGATTGTAAATGCAACGGTACACATTCCTTTAGCGGACATACATACATACAAACACACACACACACTCATCTTTATACAGTATATTAGATGTACAGTTCCTCATCTTACGGCTCCATTTAGCATTTATTTTTCACTTTCCAAAAGTTTTTTTGGCATTTTTTTCTTTGCTGTGCCTTGTGTGTCATATTTATTGTGTTGGCACCACAATATTGCAGCTTTTCCAACACTCGCACCTTTTTTCTGCATAATATGGGAACAGCTTTGCCATCCTTACACTTTTCCTGCGCTTCTAGTTTCCCAACCTTTTTTTTTCTTTCCCCAATTTTTGTCACACATTAACCTTTATGAATGCGAGTTAATTCAAACCATTTTCGTTCATTCACAATTCATTTACACCTTATGCTACAATCTAACATTTGTGTAAATTACTGCATGAATTATGTGCCAAAACAAGGAACCTGTGACAAAATCGATAAATGCCCCTCATGATATTGAGACTTTCTTGAGTATAATCTGTAATTTGCAAAAGATAGGATAAAAAGTAACATAAGCAACAGACAATTTGATTCTGAAGTATAAAGTTTTAATAAAATCCCTTTGTGCTGTTTTGAAAACAGAGAATATGTGTGACTGGGGCACTAACAATATTTCTAAAATTCGATTTTTATTGAAATATACCGGAAATAAAATTGTTCCTGTAGTTTCAAATGTTGGGTATTAATGCAGTGATAACTGTATTCTAACTTCCTATAGAAGCTGAATATGCATTATCCATGCATTTCTTATAAATGTTTAATACACAAATACACAAAAACAAAACACAGTTTGGGGATTAAAAACATGAAATATTAAGAAGAAATGGTCATAAAGTCTATCAGTTATGTTCTACCTGAATGGGAGGCAATGCATAGGCAACATAGCAGATTGGAGACTTTGACTTCCTACTTCCTGTTTACCAATTTTGACTTCCTACTTTCTATTTAAAGGGAACCCGTCACCACTATTTTCACAAATACAGGTAGTGGCAGGTTCCTATAGAGCTCTAGTAACTATCTGACACCCTGCTTGTAGCTAAAAGTAGTTCCCCAAGTAGTTCCCCATAAAATCAGAGTTATAATCTTGCCTGGTATCTATGCAGCTTTGGAGCGAGTCCACGGGGGCGTGGCCTAATGTCATGTGACCAGGGTGACACCATCAAAGGTCCTTGAGCTACTTAATATGAAAACTGTACCCCATGTACATATCTGACCACATAAAACCATCACAGCAGCCTCCATGGACTTCTACTTCTCTTCATGCAGGCTGCTGTGATTTCATGTGATAAAATATGCTGTGATTTCATGACATATATGCTTAGTGTACAGTTCCTAATGCAACAAAAGCTATAGGACCTGTGATGATGTCACCCTGGTCACATGACATTATAGCAGCATACAGAGATAGGATGGGGAGGAGCTGCTGGATTCAGCCTGAGGAGGCCAAGCCCACCTGGACTCCATGTAGCCATGCTTAGTTACCAGATAAAACTATAAAGTTGAATATATGGGGATCTCAGGGGAATATTTTTTAGCTACAAGCAGGGTGTCAGATAGTTACTAAAGCTCTATAGGAACCTTTCACTACCTGTATTTTTGAAAATAGTGGTGACGGGTTCCCTTTAAGAATGTCTGATATTAGCGCTGCACAACCTACCAATCATGATAAAAGGGTTGTAGTGTCCCCTGTTTCAATTAATTGATTGTGGAACATGTACATCCTGTCATTCCCAAACAATTTGACCTCTGTTCTCTTCTGATCAAGCATGTATCATCTATCCTGTGGTTGGGTAATAGGTTGAAAACTTGGAAAACCTCTAAGTATTTGATACAGATCCTAAAGGACACTTTACTTTTGCTTACTGCTTACATCATTTTTTTTTCAATTTACAGGTGGTGTCACTAGGATGACTGTTTCCTTGGTTGTTATAATGTTTGAGCTGACGGGTGGTCTGGAGTACATAGTACCATTAATGGCAGCCGCAGTAACGAGTAAATGGGTTGCAGATGCATTTGGGAAAGAAGGAATTTATGAAGCACACATTCATTTAAATGGATACCCATTCTTGGATGTAAAGGATGAATTCACCCACAGAACTCTAGCAACAGATGTCATGAGACCTCGTCGCGGTGAGCCACCGCTCTCTGTTCTTACTCAAGACAATATGACAGTAGAAGATGTGGAGACTCTAATCAAAGACACAGATTATAATGGTTTCCCTGTTGTGGTATCCAGAGACTCAGAACGTCTGATTGGCTTTGCCCAAAGAAGGGAACTCATAATTGCCATCAGTAAGTTTGGGATTTATATTTCTAGATTTTCTATTAGTTTCAATTTTTTTGTGTATTTGTTAGCATATACTAGGTCACTACTTCAGCATTTCATGTCCTAGCATGAATGTTAATAATTTGCACTTTACACCTAGGTTTAAAAATGGAGCTAATATATATTACTGTTCAATATGGAAAAATGGAAAAGACTATCAATCGCCTCATGGTTTGCCTTTTCAAAGTTCTGGTACAGAGTAAATAGTAGTAGGCCTGTTTGGTGTAGGTTGTGTATTGTTGCCAACACACCTGGTATATAACTTGAGCCTACTTTAGAACAATGATTAGCACAAAAGACATTTAGCATAATGTTCACACCCATCAAATCTGCAGTCAATTCAACACATTGGGGCTTATTTATTAAGGGACCACGGACGCACTTTCGCCGGACTTTCCAACATTTCGGGTTTTGCATGGTGAATCGTTGAACAATGCACTTTCTGTGAACTCCTCCGGACGGGTAAGTAAATGTGCCCCAATATCTATTGCTGTTACTTGTGGATTTTGCTGTTGGTAATAATAGTGAAATCTGTAGCAAAACATCTGCAAATAACCAATAGCATAAACATGCTCAGTATCCTTCTCAGAAACTATAATCTATGTGTGACTGCTCTGCTCAAAATCCCTGTATAGTGCCAAGCATCTGCACTGCTCTGCCTGGCATCGCCGCTTTGCACTGATTCTTCTAGTTGCTGGAGATTGCCGGGATCTCTAGTGCTGCCTCTATAGTGCATTGGTGCAGGGGCATAACTAGGAGAGGCGGTGCCCCATAGCAGACTTTTCCATGACCCCCCTTCCCCTTACAAAAATATACACATATTTGTAAACACACATCTTTGTGTGTGCTAGTCCTGCTGAACCTCCCCATACATTTCTTACCTGAGCTGCCTGCACAGCTGTGTGCTTTAAAAGATGTGCACTGTTATATAAATATTAAGCTGTACAATGTGCAGCATAACATGTATATAACAGGACACCTCCTCCATTTTTTAGTGTGACAGATTTGGTGGCTTGGCCGCCTGATACTGCAGGCCACATAACAACTACTATGGCTGCTACCCCTGTAATTACACCCCTTACATATGTGCTAGCCTGCTTATTGGAAGAGTCAGAGTTCTTCTGCCATAACACAGCTTTCAATTGTATCGGTGTCCAGAGCAGAGTAAAGAAGAAGGAGAAATTATGATTATCATTTTACCTTCTTTCCAGGGTCCCCTGAACAGGAAGAATTGCAGAGCCCAGAACTGGAGCCCCAAAAATCCAGTTCTGTTTTCACATCCTCACTTCTAATGCAGTTACAGGTAGCCAAGAATGAGTCATTTTAATAGCAATGCATGGCATATTCTTGGCTGCCTGGGACTGTAGGAGGTGGTCCTGTCTGGAGAACTCTGTGCCGAGGTGATGACTTTGGTGTCCACAGAGAGTGCCTACTCTGGCACACATGCCATAGGTTTGCCACCACTGCCGTAAACCATCACTCTGACCCAAAGCCATAGATAAACAGTAGGAGCTCTGTTTTTATAATCTAATGTTTAGATGATACCTGAGTTTTCTTAAAGCAGTATAAGGCAATGTTCACCTGTAATTATTTACCATTTCTTATTTTGCTGGAACATTTTTATGGGGTGATATTGAGTGTATTTTTCTGGCACTGGCAGCTGTAGTTCATGTGGGCGTGAAAGTCTGGGAGTGTGATTGGTGTTGGGCTGGGGTTGTTGGGCTCACCCAATAGAATGGTTCTGTGGGCCCATCGTTTATCATCCCCCTAATAAACAGACCCAAGTAGGCCTCAAAATAGGATGTTTTTTATGGATTTCTGGGGGCATTTAATATGTCTACAGCCTGGGCCCACCACAGATCCTCGGGTACAGTACTGTGGCTGGCTAGTCCGACCCTACATGTGATGCAGAGCTCAGACCTCCTGACTTCGAATCAGGCTTTACAGCTGAGCATAGATATCCAGTGCACTATATTTGATAGTGAGCCAGGCATAGATGTGAGCATAATAAGTTTCCATAACTTCATGTCTATAGTAAAAAAGAGGAGGGGTGAGGGCTTGTGTTTGAGATCCATACACAGAACTACACTTGTGGGAGCAACAGGAGAGCTAAAACATCTCACTTTCCTGGTTGCTTAAGATGTAATTCACCTAGCAAGAGAGAGTGGGCTGCAAGTTTGAACGGAAGGTGCCCCCTAGTGGTGTACATTTCACATAGATTTTTCATTGTGTCATAATATTTCATAAGCAAATAGCAATTGTGTTCATCACATATAGGGTGGGCTATGTATATGAGGTCCTATATTTGTATGTGTTTTCCTGTAATTAACTAGTTGAGTTTCTTATTTCATAATGAACCTTTTCCATAGAAAATATGAACTATAAAACCTAAGATTGTTATTTTCCCCCAGCTTTCCCATATCCAGCCTCCAGGGTCACATTAGGTATCTTGTTTCATTGCACAATAACATACCACAATCAAAGAGGAAAAAACACCAAACATTTAAAACATTTCAACCATTTTCTCCAAAAGCATCATAATTTTATAAACATCCCCAAGAAACCACTCGATCCCAGACAGACTGCTGGGACGCTGCTGCCAGGAAGTTTTTTTTTAACTGAAATCCTTTTAATCATGACTTTTAGTGTTTACAGTGTAGATCAGATTCATATGAATAGCATTTCTTACACCACAAATCCTAAATGTTAGTAAATGTATATTTTAAGAATTATTTTTGTCATGATGATATTGAAATGAGTCAGTGGCTCCTGTGAATTATAAAATGACCCCCCATTCTGTATTGTAATCCTGTGAATTGAGTCAGCCGGGTGTTTCTGAGCTGAGTCAGGCTGCAACACCCCCTTTCCCCTCTATCCTCTTGTAAACACGCCCTTTATGTGCTGCAGGGGGCGTATTTACAGGAGGACAGAGGAGGAAGGAGGTGCTGATTCAATTCACAGTATTACAATGCAGAGTGGGAGGTTCATTTTATCATTTCCAGGAGCCACTGACTCATTATTATCATGCAGAGCTTCTCACTACAGAAAGTGAGGTGGGACCTTTGGTTTGGGTGGCTAGATGTGCACAGTTTTTCTTTACGCACCCACAGGTCCTTATGGACAGGTGGTGTAGTGTCCCAAATCACCTATTAGTTTTTACTTCTGGGTGATAATATAGTGAAGCCTCTGTAGTACATCCCGCTTCATTGTGCATGTGCTGTACTTATGATGCTTGTGCCATAAAGTTGGACTACTCCGGCCTCATTGAATCAATGCGCAGGCGCCAAGAGCAGCAGAGAATCATCTCTTGGTAAGTATGTTCTTTTTGGTTTTTTTTATAGTGACCACAGATGGAGCTCTAATAGTGAGATCTGGGGCATTAAACCACTGGTGCACAAGGACATTTAGTTGGTTTAGTCTACTGAATCTATATGACAGGTTCTCACTAATTCAAGACGAGGGCAACAAACCTTTACTTCAGAAAAACCCATGCACCAACTCTGCCAAAAGACCACACTGTACTTTTATGAAGCAAGAGGGAACCTCAATGTGAGTCAGACATAGACACAGGGGTGGGAGGCTTACTCACATTTTTATCTAGACACATGCTGTACACTAAGCAGCCAGGGCTCGGAAATAATATTATTAATAATATGTCTCCTGAGAGAAGAAAAAGATGTTTATTAAGCAAAAAACTCAATGACTAAGTTCTTGTGCAGCTGGTGAGGCAGAAAAGGTTCACAGCCTTATTTCTTCAGTCCTGATAAGCAGAAAATATAATTATGGGTGTTTGTTCTCTGTCATATTTCACATCTGCTACAATATCAATCACAATACTAAGAAAAGGCCAATTTTTATGCCTGGCCAATCTCATCTATCAAACTATTAATGGACAATTTTTATTCCTGGCCAATCTCATCTATCAAACTATTAATGGAGTCTTTTTGTGAAGGCTAACATGGACTACTTGCAGTCAGATGCCATTACATTACTAGACATGATTGTGTATGTGATACTAGGAGTTTATTTTTCTTATAAAGTTTATTTTTCTTTATTGTTTTATTGTAGGAGAAAATAAAATACATATGATAATAATCAGAAATTTACATAGGTAATCCTTATAAGTAAATGTTTACAAAAATCTGATTAATACGTCAGACTGCTTTATTAGTCAGATTTTTTGAAAAAAAATAGCATGAGAACCTCTATAGTTAATAAAAATGATTAAATATGTTTAAAGATTTTAATAAAATCATAACATACCAAGAAAATGGGATGCTAGCTACCAAAATGATTTAACTTTCCAAGCACAGAAGGTGGTTTATTGGTGTTACAAATGGATTCTTGTCATGACTTGAAGAATTATCCTTACAATTCTAAAAATATACAGGAAACTCTACTCACAGTATAATGTATTTCATTCCCAGAGAATGCCCGGCAGAGGCAAGATGGAGTGGTGAGCAACTCAATCGTATATTTTACAGAAGACCCACCAGAGCTTCCAGCTAATAGCCCTCATCCTCTGAAACTAAGGCGTATTCTCAACCTTAGTCCGTTCACTGTCACCGACCACACACCGATGGAGACTGTGGTGGACATCTTTAGAAAACTTGGATTGAGACAATGTCTTGTTACTCGGAGTGGGTAAGAATCAGTTAATGTGGATTTTACCCTTATAAAACCACCCATAGTACCTGATTGTAGCCTTTGTTTGTCTTCCTGACATGCTTTTATCATGTACCAGAGCCGCAGCATGGTTACAAAAAAGTACTTATATTCCCATCTAAGAGGAAGTCTCGGAGGTGGGGCAACTCGATCACGCAGTCAAGCCACTATGCCTCCTGACCACCATGTGCCCTGCCCACTGAACCTCCTGCCGGCATCTGGCTCTTCCCAACCCATACTCCTCTCGCCAACATCACTCTCCGCCTCACTCCCTGGCTGTTCGGAGATTTTACACACAGCGCGCATGTGCAAGATCTCATATAGCTGGGGAGTAAAAGAACCGGAGATTAAACTCTTGGTTCCACACATTCTTTTGAGCTCTTTGTAACTCACCTTCTTACTTTATCAACATCTTTTTTCCTTAAATTCTTGATATTGAAGTCAAATCATGTAACAATTTGAGCTTACTTGTGTCATTTTGCACTTGAGTGAGTTACAAAATTACACTAGATTTACAAAAATTGCCGCTAATGCACTCCAGTAGGGGGAGTGACATGGGAAGTGGAATCACATTTGAGATCAGGCACATCAAAAGTAGAATTTGATAAATGTACCGAAAATGATGGCAATATAGAAAATAACTTTTATAATTTGCCCTATAGTAGATTTGCCTGAATGTCTTTCACTTGTGTTCTAAGCTTGTGGTGGATGTTATTAAGAGGAAAAGCTTTATAATGAGAAATTACAGAGCTGCTTATAAAAGTATCTTGTGCTAATAAGAAGCTTCAATTAAAAAGAGGCAGTGAGTTTCCTGAAAGCTTCAGCACATTTCTAGCACAATGTCTTAACACCTATGTTACTGGGAAACATGCCACCCTGCTCTTGCCCTGGGGAGCCATCTTAATTAAAAAAAATATTTTTTTCAGAAGGTTACAGAAAACGCAGTGTATGACCTGCCATGTAAAAGTGTTGATTGTAAGAAAGCACAGCTCCAATGTGTGCAGTCACCTCAGCACCACATCTGCTCAAGTTTCCTCAACTCAAATGGAAATGAACAAATAACACATCATGTCTTTTTCTTCTCGTTTCTCACTGTTTTATGGAAGCGCAGAGACAGATTTTGTGTGATTTACTGGGGCCACGTGCACTGTAAAATGAAATGTAGTGAACTGTTTTCTAATGATCTTTTATGTCTTGTTCCTGGTTCTTTCCTGTAGGAGGCTTCTGGGTATTATAACGAAAAAGGATGTTTTAAGGCACATGGCTCAGATGGCTAATCAAGACCCAGAATCCATTATGTTCAACTAGGCAATGAGGATTGTTCTGCCCAAGTGCTGGATGAATATGGATGCTTTTCTCTTATTTTAAGGCAGAGGAACAAAATTAGAGATTGGACTCAGGGTGAGAAACTGTAACATGCCTCATCTGATCACAGAAGCTGATGAACGTATGATCAGATGCCTAACAATGATGTGAAATATGTCCTACGCAATGGTCACTAACAACTGCACGTCACTCAAGATGCTCCATTGTCGCTTGACTATATTGCATGTGCTGTATGTGAGTGGATATGTTCTCACTAACAGTCTGAGAATCTCACAGTATTTTTTTAGCAAACAGAACTATTACAAACATCTAACATGTTACATGGGGACTTCTGTCTTGGAAAAGCTCTAGTTGTTACAAGGTTCAGTTACAATTACAGCTAAATCATCTATGGGTAAGTGTTCATATTTCCTGCAAAATAGAGAATTACACGTTACATCCAGAGACGGTTCTCTGTGACTGTTCTATCAAGAAATATAGAGTCAGAACACAAGCCCCCTCCATCAACTCAGTATTCTCTAATATGTTGAGTTTTGGAAAAGGCTTATCAAAATAAATAAGAGGTAAAATGAAAAGAAAGCGGTTTTTGGCATAGTAGCCCCAACATCCGTGATTGACATTATTTGCCAGGCTTCAGGAGAGACAGTTACTGATGATCCTATACATAAGGGTATGAAATATAGCAAAGGGCTTTCAAAAATAAGAGATCTTTACTTCAGTGTTAAATATTTTGCATGACTTAATACAACCAGTTCACACGTTGCTTCAAAGTTGATTTACTGGATGATATCATCATGCTGGACCATAAAAAGAAACATTATCTGGAAGGGGTCACGCTGCTGGACAACAAACTGGTTAGAGTTTATTAGGTCAATCTCCTCTGACAAGTTTTCCTTAAAGGGTTGGGATAGCAACCTACCACCAACTGATAAATTCCAACCAATAACCGCCCTCAACCAATTAAAAGAATGGAAGTCATGCAATCTGCATGGTCTTGCCTCTCTATACAAACCCTATGTATAAAACAATATTGCACATGTTTGACACATGTCTGACCCAGGAATCAGGAACCTATTACCTACCATATGAATATTTGATAAGATACTAGTTTGGGTTAGCCACTGTAAGCCCTGATAATGATGACTCTACAAATAATTCTGTTAATCCAGAAAAATTTGCAAAATTGTAGGAAAGTAAGTTTAAACAACTAAAAGTCTTCATTGATCCTTGATGCCAGGTATAATGATAACACACTTATTACAGTCACCTTGATGCAGATGTGATCTAATATGGTCTCATAGGACACTCTCAGCCCCCCCCCATAACTTAACCATTTACCACATTCAATAACTTATCAAGTCACAGAGCATAACTGAGGCAGACACCATAGCCCATGACTACCACAATGATATCGGCAAAGCCTACAAACCATCATGTACAGTGCAAACCAATCTGATAAAATCCATATAAAAACAATAGGGACTGATAATTCTCGGCCCAATCACAGCCTCTATAGAAGTCTATGGTAGCCGTTCATGGTACAGTGAGCACATAGTGCTTCACTTTACCATGACCGAGTTGGGTAGCCGCTCAGGTTTCAATGGAGAGAGGAGGGGTGAAGAGTTCTCACTGCCCCCCATTTTCTTCCGGGCCATGTGCCATGCTCGGAATCTGGTCCTGGCAAGCACATAGCTGTGTGAATGAGGCCTTATATCTACTTTCTGTATGTGGTATTGTGTATTTTGCAGGCAAACTTCCTGTTTTGGTGTACATTTGACTACCATCTGAGTAGTTGTGGCTAGAGGTTAAATAGTAAGTAGCCACAAACAAAAATATATCTCCCGACACAAAGTTATTGTATTAGGTACCACACAGTTGAACAATAAGCAGCAGGAGATAAACACTTGAGACATCTTTCATCATTGGAAGAGACTTTTATGGCAAATGTTTGTAGTTGGAGTGCTCCAGACCCCGGCACAGTCATACAGAGGTAGGCTCATACCTTGATGTATACAATATCTGTACACTTTCAGAGGATGCACATTTTGTTCAGTTATCTGTTAGTTTTTTGTGTTATTATATGAATTGATATATCTAAACAGCTTTTCAATCTGTTGCTTATATATTTTCTATCCTGTACCTGGAAAAGCTTGCATTCTGCCTTTTCAGAATTAACCCACATGACATTAATGATTAAAACATCATTAAAGATAAAGCAGTTTGGACACCCTATTTCTTCGAAAATGCCTGAGATGTTATGATGTTTGTGTAAAAGATAAAAAGGTCATCTGGAATGTTGTTATTTTTGTTACCAATTGTAGCTACAAAGAGTGAAGCAGATAAAATCACACTCGGGTGTCTGGTTCCATATAAGAAGACACCGCTATTAAAGATGACATGTGCTAGATTGTACAGATTAAACATTATAGGGGCTGGTCACTTTTCAATAAAGACAGAAAAGATAACACAAGAGGTGACAGCCAATCTTATAAAGGGATATAAAAAATCAACTAAAAATAAATAAAGCTGTGTGAACCAGTATTGAGCCTCTATCGATATTTAGAGAATCCAGGGTGCATGGACCTGATTAGTAACTCATTTAATGGTATTAAATTCTTAAGGATGATGTCAGAGGCTTAGCTACCGGGGAGGGCAGGGGCAGCAGGGGCTTCGTGGCCCCGGACTTTGAGGGGCCCACTGAGGAGTTTTCAGACACAGATTGACCTTCCACCACCTGTTAGGTGAAATCATCCACAGGTCCTGCTTGTGCAGCACTGCCGAGGGGAGACAGAGCACATGTGTGAGGTAAGTGGTACGTGTTTTCTGTGTGTCTATGTGTGCCTGTCTGTGTGTTGGCTGTTTCTGTGTACAGTACTACTACTACATCTATCCTAAACTACATCATATCTCAATGCTACTACACCCATCCTAAACTACTATAAAACACAGCACTACTACACAGCACACCTATCTTATATATATGGAGATCCTGTATATATATATATATATATATATATATATATATATATATATATATATACAAATAATACTGCACTACTCCTCTTATCATATATATATATATATATATATATACAGTATACGTAGAGCACTGAACTTCTACTCTTATCCTGTATATATGGTTATAGCACAATACCGCTATACCTATCCTGTATATGCACAGATCAGTACTACTACTTCTGTATTTGTGGGAACAGCTCAGTACTACTACTCTTTTACTGTACATATGGCACAGCTAAGAACTAGTAATGATAAAGCCAGGTTGATGAATATAAATTGAAAATTTTACTTTCATATCCGTCATCATTCAACATCTGTAACATGAAAGTGACGGCTTTCATCAAATATATCTTGTCGTAAACTTAAAGGGAACCTGTCAGGTGGATTTGGGTCACTAAACCACCCACAGGTCCTTTTAGACCTGGTTTAGTTTTCCAAATTGCCCTGTATAATTACTGTTCATGACCTCTGAGTGCCTGCGCAGTGGTGCAAGTGAAGCTGCAATAGTACACCCTGCCTTCACTGCACAAGCGCTGAAGGTACACTGAGTCTTCCGGCTTCATTGAAGCATTGAGAGAGGAGGCGCCAAGAGCACCAGATGTGGGTCCTATGTGCCTTATTGGATTCACATCTAGAGAAGAACACCCCATAAGGACCTGTGGGCTGTTTAGAGTCCCAAATCCACCTGACAGGTTCTCTTTAACAAATCCAAGATCCCGCTGATAGAAGTCAAATCGGAACTGGTCATACTTATATGTGTATAAGTACAGAGATGTCTCCTGTCAGTCACTATGTTATGTCTTGTGATTAATTTATAAGGAGGGCTCAAAAGAATCAGTATCTACAACTGTATGGTCACTGTATGGTGGAATACTGGTAGACCTGGGATGGGGACCCACATGGGTGGCTTGGCTTCCTAATGCTGAACCCATAGCTACACCACTGGATTGTATAGATGGGAGGAAGAACAGCGGAGGTTTCTGAAGAGAGAGTTAAGTTTAGATGTAGTTAGGAAACAGGTCTTTAGAGCATGTTTGAAACTTTGAAAGTTGGGCATTAATCTGCACAGAAAAATTGGTGCAGTCCATGAGACTTGAGTGGGAGGTTCAAATTAAAAAAAGGGCAATAGTCTTAGATCACTGGCAGATAATAGTGAGATGAGTGAGGAGAGGTCCAGCACTGTGGAGAGCTTTGTGGATGAGCGTGATTAGTTTGAAGTGAACTCAGAATGTGATGGGTTTCCATTGCGGAGACTACAGGCAACTGATCAGCTCCTAAGCTGATAGATGAGTCTGGCTTCTGTATTTAGAATAAAGTGTAGGAGTAAAATTAAATGGAAGACCAATTAGTAGGGAGTTATACAGTAGTAACTGAGAAGAGGGGGAATCAGAGTCACAATCAGGGTTTTAGAGGTTTCCGTGGTAAGTAAAGGGCAGATTCTAAAAATGTTTTTGAGGAGCATGCGTCAAGAGCATGCAAGTGATTGAATGTGTCGTACAAATGAGAGTTTGGAGTCAAGCAAAACCCTGGCCTGCTGCCTTGGCGTGATGATGAGACTACTGAAGAAAATGGAGATGTCAGAGTCCAGTTTGTTAATATGTTCATTACAGAGGGATAAAGAGCAAAGGACCTAAGACTGAACTGTGATGAACTCCGACATCGAGTGGAAGAGGATAAGAAAGATTCAGAAAAGGATACACTGAAAGTATGGTCAGAGAGATAGAAAAACAAGAAAGCACAATGTCCTTAAAGGGGTTTTCCCACAAAGATAGCATAACATAATAACAGATTCTATAAGTCACTGTTATTAACAAAAATACAGCAGTTCAGAGAAATAAATTCAAGCTCTCTATAAGTCAGGGTGTTTACAATTTGGTTGCCTCTGGATCCGACCATGAATCTTCTGACAATGTTCAGATTTTTTTCACAAATAGCTTCTCTTGTTTGAACATTGCAGTGCTCTCTGCCTCCTGCCCCCCCTTCATTACAAGACCAGCTCAGACACAGACACTTCCTCCCAGCATGCAGCATGCAGAGAATGCTTGCTTGCACAAGCTACAGACAAGGTATTTATCTGGTGTAGGGAGGTACATAGCAGAGCTGAGATTTTTATTGTGTTTTATATTGATCTCATGTATCTCATCATCTCTCATCTTATCTCTATTTCTCCATGTGTCTGATACTAGTAGAATGTTCAGAAGCTAAATAAAAGTGTAGATAAACCCTGGATCCTGATAATCTAAGCAGATTGTTAGAACACAGCATCTCAAAACACAGATGAATCAGGAAGTGTCTGTGTAGAGAGTCCCCAGGCACCAGTGATAGAAGCAAAAAGCAATACAACTGATTAAAGGTTAGTTTTTTTTTGTGTGTGAACATCACTAGGGGATTGAAATTTGAGAACTTTCTTCATGAGCAAACCCCTTTAAGGCCTATGGAATTAAGAATCCTGAGGAGCATCTTTTGATACACCATGTCAAATGCTACAGAGAGATTCCCAACAATAAAAGAATAGCCTCCACAGCATTTAGCTGCAAGAAGGTTGTTGGGGACTTGAGGAAAAGCAGTTTCAGTGGAGTGCAGTAACCATATTGTAATGCACTTAGGAGGGGGCTAGCAAAGAGATAAGAGCAAATAGATGAGAATAGGTGTTCCATTAGTTTTAAGAAGGAAAGATTATAGACTTGTTGGTAGTTAACCAAACTAAACAGGCGCAGGTTTGGTTCCTTTGGTGAAAGAGGAGGGAAAGACATCAGACAAAAAGGGAGAGGTTTCAAATGTTAGTGAGGTGAGAAGATGGACTCTATGAAGTGTGAGGAGATGGGGTTGCTGTTGCAGGTAGTGGGGTGAGCTTAAGAAAGTAGCTTGGACACTTCTTCCTCAAGGGAAGATGGTAGAACCAGGTGAGGTGCTGGAGGGAAGGAAATCCATGGAGCTTGGAGATTGGGAATTTATTTCCTATCTGATATAGACAATTTTGTATTTAAGGTAGGTGACCAGGTATAAAGCCAAAAGGTCTGTGACAGGTTCTGCAGTTTGGGGTTAGTAAAGAGTATCAAACGGTCTTTTAGGGTTATTAGAGAAAGAGGAGATTAGATTGGTGAAAAAGACCTGTTTGGCTAGATGATGGGCATAGTTATAGGTTCTAAGTAGAGATGGGCGAATCGATTCTAAGTGGAATTTGGTCTGAATTTCAGGGAAAATTCGATTTGTTACAAAATCAAAGTTTACGGTGATTCGTGGGAACCAAGTTTTTTTTCCTCCTTTATTACCGAAAAGGGTGCGAGCGCAACGTGTTACATGGGGCAGAGAACTCTGGGAAGGAGAAAGGAATACCCTCGATCACATGTGCAGACCTGTAAGCCTATCAGCGACTGGCAGGCTTATGTGATGTCACATAGACTATAAAAGAGGCAGCCATTTGCAATTTCGGCACTTCACACTGCATCTGCTATCTGTAGCGTCCAGCTGCTTGTACTGTATTGTGCTGTAGCAATTTTTGCTTCAAGGGTGTCCGTTGTTGGGGATCTGTATACCCCAGGAAGAAATCTCTGTCAAATCCACAGAGTTAATGATCTTTGCTCCTATCCCAGGGTGTCCATTTTGAGGGTTCTGTATACCCCAAATAGGATTTCTTTTTTGCTGCCGAGGTGAATAGTAAGAAATCTGTGTAAAATCCACATACTTGCTGTAGTGATTTCTGCTCCAATCCCAGGGTGTCCGTTTTGGGGGATCTGTATACCCCAAATAGCATTTCTTTTTTGTTGCTGAAGTAAGTAGGAAGAAATCTCTGTCAAATCTACACAGTTTTAATAGTGATTTCTGCTCCAATCACAGGGTGTCCGTTTTGGGGGATCTGTATACCCCAAATAGCATTTCTTTTTTGTTGCTGAAGTAAATAGGAAGAAATCTCTGTCAAATCTACATAGTTTTAATAGTGATTTCTGCTCCAATCCAAGGGTGTGCGTTTTGGGGGATCTATATACCCCAAATAGCATTTCTTTTTTATTGCTGAAGTGAATAGGAAGAAATCTGTGTAAAATCCACAGAGCTGCTGTAGTGATTTCTGTTCCAATTTCAATTTTGAGGAATCTGTATACCCCAAATAGCATTTCTTTTTTGTTGCTGAAGTGAATAGGAAGAAATCTGTGTAAAATCTGCATAGTTTTAGTAGTGATTTCTGCTCCTATCCCAGGATGTCTGTTTTGGGGGATCTGTATACCCCAAATAGCCTTTCTTTTTTCTTGCTGAAGTGAATCGGAAGAAATCTGTGTAAAATACACAGAGTTGCTGTAGTGATTTCTGCTCCAATCCCAGAGTGTCTGTTTTGGGAAATCTGTATACCCAGAATAGTATTTCTTTTTTGTTGCTGAAGTGAATAGGAAGAAATCTGTGAAAAATCCACATATTTTCTGGAGTGACTTCTGCTCCTATCCCAGGGCATCCATTTTGGGGGATCTGTACACCACAAATGTCAATATTATTTTGTTGCTAAAGTTGAGAGCAAGAAATACGTGTCAAATCCACAAGAAGAGTGATTCTTCCTCCAACTCCAGGGTGTCCATTTTGGGGGATCTGTTTACCCCAAATTTCAGTTATTTTTTGGCAAAGACATAATATTTTCAGGGAAATTATAATGAATGATGCATGTGGTGTCTCTAATCTTCAAATTGAAATTGAAATTTAAAATTTAAAACTTCGAATTCATTTCAAACTTCAAATTCATTTCAAACCTCAAATTCATTTCAAACTTCAAATTCATTTCACACTTCAAATTCATTCCATTTTAGCCAGCTAAAGAATTTATCATCGTGCCACTCTCTGACCTCATGCAGCTGCTGCTGCTGGTGCCACCTTTGCAGTTCTTTTTTGGCAAAGACATGATATGTTCAGGAAAGCATCTGCAATCTTCAAATTCAAATTTAAATTGAAAATTTCGACTTCAAATTCATTTCAAACTTTGTCATTGTGCCACAATGTGGCCTACCATGTTGCTGCCACCTAAAGAATTTGTCATTGTGCTGCTCTCTGACCTCATGCTGCTGCTTGGTGCCATTCTGTGGCCTACCATGTTACGGAGGTACAGGGGGAATTACCTGGAAGTATCCCTTGCCCTCATCCCTCTCTATTCTCAGGTCTTGAGGAGTGAGAAAAATGTAATCCAATATAGGACAGAGCAGCATGTGAAACAGTGCCATCCTTTCTTCTTTTAAAGAAATAGGTCATGATTAGTGATGAGCGGACGGGATTGCAATGCCAGAAGTTCGAAGTAAGGCGTTCAGCTCAACTCCCACCTCCCTCCCTGGTGGTAACATCCACCATCGGAGCTGACACTGATCGCAGGTGTTAATACTTTAAATGCTACTGGCAAAACTGTTGGCTGTATTTAAATGCCAGTGGCTTCACCATTTACTCTAGGATCATTGCTCCCTGATGCCACAGGGAGCGAAAATCCTCATAAAAATGGTGTTGATGGTGTTCAAATGCCAGCAGTTGCTCTTCCGGCAGTTGCCAGCAGTTGCTAAAAAGTTAACACCCATGATTGATGGTTGAACTCGGCTGAACCTGTTTAGAATATCCTATATGTTTAAATTGGTTTGCAGCTTCGAACACATGATAAAAATAATCATGGGACAGCATTGACAGAATTCAGAATTCATAGACCCTTATGTGTCACATATTAAAGATCTGCTATGTGGCTCATGTTTAATAGGAACAGTAAAGTAGAGCTGTCAGTTTCCACTTTTTATTGTCCTCTCTTGTCAGCAAGCATTAACTATTGAAATAATACAGGTCTACCATTTATATTGTATACTGATACTGACACCGATATATTGGAAAAGTGAAATGGCCGAAATACAGTATATATATATATTTATTTTCTAACGGTCACCATATTTTTTTAAAGCAATAAGTGGAAAAAAACAGCAACAGTTACTGATGGCTTGGTGAGCAATTGTGGGCAAATTGCTCTGACCAGAGATTGTTTGGTTGGTGCCGTTGAGTGGTGGTCTTGCTGAGGGGTTGAGGTGGCCAGCTCTCAGTTCACAATAGCTAGCAGGTTATTCACATACAGACTCTGGTGGCTCTCGAGCTGTTTGTGATGAGGGGATATAGAATGGTGTACCCCTTAGAGCAGATGAGGCTTGTATATTACAGGGATTGTCAGAGAGAATTAAAAAACAAATGGTGGCTGGCAGGGGCTAGTTTAAAAAAAATAAACATTTACTTACCTCTGCGGGCCCTGCTGGCATCCTGCGTTTCCATCACTCCAGTCCGCACATTCAGCTTCTGAACGGCCACGCCCACCCATTCCTATACCCAGCGCTGCATCATGCTAGATGGGTGGCTATGGCCGTCCACCTCGGCCGGCCCGGAAGCTAAACACAGAGTGAATTCTATGCCGCTGTTTTTTACATGGGACATGGAACGGAGAGATGGCAACGCAGAAAGCTGGGAGAGACCGCAGAGGTAAGTAAATGTTTATTTTTTTTTAACCAACCCCCTACCATCCACCAATAGTTTTTTTTTATTCTGTCGGACAACCCCTTTAATATTGTCCCATCCCACAGATGAGGAGGATGACCTAGATGTTTAGAGAAATAAGGACCAGGAAGGAAAATACTTGAAAAATTTTACGGTTACAAACATACATATAATATCCTTTCTATTGCCAACCACTCCATGCTTACCCACTTGGGCTAAATGATAAAATTCACAGAAATACATAACTTTACATGTAGATTGGTACATAACTCAATATGTTCACATCGATACACTGTTGGTTTCCATGTATTTTTATGTATTTTGTATATATTTCAACACTAATAAATAAATATGGTAGGCGGATCATTGTCAGTCACATGACCTTGTATGTTTGTATAAATTTCCGCTGGTTGCACTATGTAAATGGCTTGAAAAAGGCTCTCTTGAGCCGAAACGTCGCTATTGTTATATGTGATGGCCCCACCTGTTCAAGACGCTTTGTGTGCTGCTTGTATTTTCCTATCGTATTTTTTGGCTGACACAGCGAGCACTCCATTTACCCGTCAAAATGGACAACACTAACGCTACTGAAGGATTCCACACATTTGCCTACACGACAGAACATTATGAAAGTATTCTGCAAGACCACAATGGAGATTCTAGCTTTCTTACTGTACCAGGAATATCAGAGCTAAAACGCAAGTATGATTTAATAACACTGAGCGAGTATTTCAAACATCATATGATTCCCAGAGGTATGCAATCCCGTGTATCACCCACATTATTTTCTCAAAACAAGGACTTTTGTATGAGGTTCATACAAATCTCCAACAAGTACGCCATGGATCTCATTCTACTGAATATTGAATTCCTCAAAAAAGAAATAGAGAACATCAAAGCGACTATACATGATATCGAACAGCAACTCAAAATTCTTCTAACTACAGATAAATACACCCAATTCACAAATATGGTACAGACACATGCCCAGACAACCAAAGAAGAACAAGAACTATTCAAAAGAAACAAATGGATAAGAGATTCTGATGATTACAAAAAAGGACATATCTACAACTGGCAAAACAACCAATCGGAACCAAAACAGAGGGAAAACAACAAAAGGAAAGGAAAACCATCCAACAACAAATCTACACCGAGAACGAACACCAAGCAGGCAAGGGACAAGACATCATCTTCTTCTTTTTTAGCGACAACAGAGACTGTGCATACCTCAGACGACCCACAATAAGACAAGGGGGCCGCAAGCACCATAGATATAGGAAATTCCACACATCCGAAAATGATGCAACCCGTACCCAAGATGGCGCTGAGAAAGAGGACTTAACACAGACAGTGGTAAATATCTCTTCTAAAGCACTCACTAATGACCAAATGTCTGTTTTATCGAAAGGTCTTTAATTTTGTATTGCCTCTCATCCTGATTGGTTTCAGGTGGAGACAGATATACAGAAATTGATACGTATAATCAAACACAAGCAGTTTTTCCATACCCGTACTGTGAATGTATATAGAAGTGAATCTGAATTGTCTCTAAACCAGTTTAATCTGTATAACAAGAGCACATTCACTCCGGATATTGAAGCGCCACATATTGAGGCCTTCACATCTGCAGTGAAAAAAGATATTGCGTCTCTATGTACTGCCACCATCAATGCCAACTTGAGTCATCCTAATTTAACCAACGGTGAGATCTCAGCACTGTGCGAGCTGGCCCGTGGCGGCGACATCACCGTCAAGTCGGCCGACAAGGGCGGTGCTGTCGTCTTCATGGACACCAGCTCGTACATAGCCGAGATCAAAAGACAATTGTCTGATGTACATAAGTATATCAAAAAATTTCAATGGATCCCAAATTTTCACTATCCAGACAGATCAAATCGATTTTAGACAAAGCCTTACAGGAGGGCAAAATAAATGAAGACATGTACAGGTTTTTATGGGTTGAACACCCAGTAACCCCGGTGATATACATTTTACCGAAGATACACAAGAGTTTAACACATCTTGTGGTGCAAGATCAAGCACTTACATACACTGGGAAGAAGATGGTGAACTCCATCAAAAACAGTGCACTAGATGCAGTCTGCCTGTGAAGTTTGCAGAGGGCACCAGTTCATGAATTGTGGCGCACGTTCTGCATTAATCTGGCAGCCTATGCACTGCTCCGGAGGAGTGTACCAACTTTTTTTTGGTGCACCTTCAACATAGAACGTGCAACACACTTCTGACACTGCATGATAAATGTGTTGCACGGTCTGACTCCCCTTTCAGTGCACAATTTTTGTCACATGTCGCACTTTATAAATATATGTGCAAGCAGTTTGCACTGAAAAGAATGTACAAAGTCAGACAGAAAACCGGTGCAGGAGCTTTAATAAATTTGAGCCAATGTCAGTGGCGTAACTAGGAAACACCAGGCCCGATAGCAGATTACTGCATGAGGCCCCCCTTCATCACATAGGTAGAGGTAATTTATAAAGGCCATGCATCTGGTGTCCCGTTGGATTCATCAAGAGGCCTCTTGATTTATTCAGCAGGTGGCTGCGCCACCAGGCAAAGACCTGTGTACGGACCTTGTAAGGTTTTTAACCCCATAACGATCAATCCCTTTTCGTTTTTGCGTTTCCATTTTTTCGATCCCCCCTTCAAAAATCCATAACTTTTTTATTGATATGCAGAGCTGTTTTCTGCGTATCAAAATGCCTTGCATTGTGATGCTGAAAAAAAATTCCAATTGCAGTGAAATTGATGAAAATAAAGATTTTCACCACTGACTTTTACAGCTTTCACTGTGCCACCCAAATTATATGTCTACTCTATTCATTGTGTTGGTGTGATCATGGCAATACCAAATTTTTGCAAATTTTATAATGTTTTCATACATTTACATAAATTAAAACCTCCTGTACAAAAAAATAATTCTTCATTTTCTGGTGCTAATAACTTTTTCATACTTCGGTGTACAGAGCTGATGACGTTTTCAATGCTACCATTTGATCACTTTCTATTGAATTTTTAGCATTTTTCAAAATTGCTAAAAGTGGCATTTTCGCTATTTTTCGTTAGGGGGTTAAACGTCTGGAAAAGCTGTTATTATATTTCGATAGATCTGATGTTTTGGGATGTGGCAATACTTAACATGTTTATGATTTGTACTTTTTATATACAGTTTATATCAGTTCTAGGAAAAGGGGAGTGATTTGAATTTTTAGGTTTTTATAATTAAATTTTTTTTTCTATTTTAATCCTAGGTTGTCTGTTTGATCCTACCATATACTGCTATATTACAGTATGGCAGTATATGGAATTTACCACATCATTTAATACAATGTGCAAATTGCACATTGTAATGAATGAGTTAAAATCATGGTAACCAATCACCGCCCCCAAATGACTTCACATGGGGCGGCGATAGAATCCAAGATGGCAGCGCCCATGCTTTGTTGGAATTTAAATGTTTCCAGCAGCTTTGCCGGGGACATTTACAGGGTTAACACTTGCTATCGGTGCCAGCACTGACCGCCGTATTACTGGTGGGTGTTTGCTGCAATGTGCAGGCACGGAGCAGGAATGTCCTGTGCCTGCCCATTCCACTGGCGGCCGCACCCCTCCATGCACACAGAAAGATGCAGTAGAAGCACATTGGGGCACATTTACTTAGAAAGTCGGAAACTTCACTCAAAGTGCTCTGCCCGTGTATAATGCGATTCATTAAGAACACGCACCAGAAATCATGAATCTGTCACTTCCCTGCACTGGCCCGGGAGAGTTCACCAACTTTTTTGTAGTGCACCTTTAACATAGGGCATGCGACAGACTTTGCACGTTAAATACGGCACATGGTGTGACTGAGTGCCGGAATGCCCCCTAATTTGCGTTGCATGGAGGCTAGCGCAACAGCCTAAAATAACATGCAAAGTAAGTCAGAAAACCGGCGCAAAGCCCTTAGTAAATGTGCAAAGTGGGGATTTATCACTACTTTTACTGCAGTTTTCTGGCGTAAAAGCAGTGGAATAATCACAAATTCTTGTGCAGTGCGGGTGTTGCGGGGTAGCAGGGTGCGGCTGCTGCTGGAAGGGGCGTTCCCATTTCATGCCTGCGTTCTTTTGCAAAACCAGCAAACTTTTGTTCGCTAATTTTCACGCAAAACTACAGCAGGTCTGACCTGCCACAGTTTTTCCTCCACCTGACCTCAGCCAGGCAGACAGATGAGACACCCGGACACAGAGGTGGATGGGCCAGGGGCAGCAGACAGAGGCAGGCAGCGGCAGCAGCAGGGATTTGGAGGGATCGGACTGGAGGCATGGCATAAATAGATTAGGATTTATCTGTGCCCTTAGCATTATTGCCATGGTGGCAATGATCAGTAGGGACGGGCACGCCTCTGGTGATAAAACCTTGTTTTCACCATTCATATATTAGTATAAATTAAAAATGTTTTAATCTTTCCTCAGAACGGAGACCCTCCATACCCCTTATCATTTTATAGCTCTTCATTGTATCCTCTCCAGCTCCAGGGCTTCCTTTTTGTGGACCGGTCAATTTAATGAATCTGGGGGCAACAGAGCTTCAAAGGCAGACATAAAATTATCTCAATGAGGCAGCCTAATGATATAAAACCCCCTTTGACTCCCAGATGTAACCTTCTGTTTCCGCTGTCATAAACTTTTTACCACAAGGATAGGACTCTATCACCTTCTTCAGAGGAACAAGAAAGCTCAATGGTTTATTTTTTGGTATAATAATGATCCCCCATAAAGACCATCTTGAACTACACTGAACTACAGACGTCTCCTCCTTTAGAAGCCTTCTGGAAACATGAATTTTAGCCTTACAACTATAACTGTGTTTGTTCCTCCCGATTCTTTTATGTTCTGTAGGTTACATTCACTGTGCTCCATATAACTATTGATAACCTGTCTATCATAATTCCCAAATGAATTCTGTATGTTCTTCTCAATATTTCTGTGATTTCATCTAACATCATATTATTTTATCTGACTCAACTAGAGCTTTGAAGATGAAAGGCAATACACAGAGGACACCTAGCTTTTGTCTGCTCTCCAAGTACAGCAAATATAAAGGTATCACTCACTTTTGTCTTTTTTTGACTGACATATTTTACATCCTGTCTATTCTCTTTGTTAATACTGTATTAATGTAGAACTTAGTTATTGCTTTCTATGATCAGATTATTGGGCAGATTTGTTTTTTTCAGTCTTGTAAAAGTTATGGCATAAATTGGTTGAACATGCCTTACATGGGAAGCATGTGTTTAGAGTAAGGTTGACTTTCTCACATGAGACATAAGAACATGCTAACTCCACACAGATCTAGGTCAATTTGAACTCAAGATGTCACAACTGCAAGTGTCAACTACCCAGCCATCATTCTGCCTACCGGATCATTGAGAATGAAGGAAGTCTGTACCATCTAGACATCATGAGTGACGTTTAAAGGAGAGGAAAGATTTCCTCATAAAACTCATCTATGTTGATCATCTCCTAGAAATGTCCTATAACATGCAGTACAGTTTATTCTCTGAATTTTGGAAATATTCACAAAAAGAAATGTACATATAATCTAAGATTATCCCTATGATTAAAAACACAAAAAGAACAATACTACAGGATTTTAGAATGAATACTTAAATGGAACAATGGGATTTGAGGATTTGTTTGTTTTTGTATATTCGGGGGAGAGGAAGACATTGATTTTGATAAAAGAAATAACTGATTCTTATTTTCTCTACACTTTTTTTGGAAGCAAATACATGAAGACCATATAAATCACAAAATATAAAGGAATCGTTCTCTACGTACATGTCATGTCATGAAAATAAAGAAAGTATACCCTCTTTGAAGGACACAGTTTTGCATATCTGGATATAATGTAAACAATATTTTCGGACTGACAGGGGGTCCACGAGATATATGGACCTGAAACAACCTATCATGCTCTTCAAAAAGCCACCCAAGTGGAGCAGAATATCTCAGCAATCATCATAGCAGACCACCAGTCTAGGGAGGATAATAAGTCCATTTCTCAGTCAATCACTGACAATCATCAAATTCACCCAAAAGTCAGACCATGGTGGTAGGAGGGTGAGGGAGGGGAGGGTGATTTGCAGCCACAGGTCTTTGCAATCATTTATTGCACTTCGCAGTTTACCTAAGTTTTCTAGAGTAAAATGTGAAGCCATCCATCTAATAGCAACAGCTTGGTTGAAACTGGGTTCTGCAACAAGTACACCAGCAAATCAATAACACAACAGCTAAAAAAAAATATAGATAAAAGTGTACCGGCAGCCCAGTCAACCCAATTGAAATAATGGGGCAAATTTACTTACATGTCCCTGCGCGATTCGCGAGGTGCGATCCCCGACGAGAACGCACAGCTGCCACGATTCACTTACAGCGTGCGCCCAATATCCTGCATGTGTCGCTTCCCCGGAGCTCCGTTGCAGTTCACCTTCTTCTTCCCGGTGCATCTAAGTGAATTATATGCGACAATTTTAAAGTTAAATTCCGCGGTTTGTCTGAATCAGTCGGATCGTCCAACGGCCCACCCCCCGATTTGTGTCGCGTGAAAGCCGGCGCGATTGCAACACAATCCGATCGCGTGCAACAAAAACCCCTGTTAAATGCGGTCGCAAAACGGAAATGGTCAGGAAACACGACGGAAATGCGGTCCATAGACCCATAGTAAATGTGTCCCAATGTGTCTCGACTTTAAGAAAGCATAATACCTAGAAATGGCTCAAAGTACTTCCTGAAGAATGTACTAAAAATTATTACTTTAATGGTAGATGTCCAGCATGACATGCTTGTTTCTTTATGCAGTAATTGTTTTAAGTTTGTAAAGAAACAGCAGATTTACTGCTAAAACAACTTTTAAAAAATGCTGATGTTGCCTAAGCGCTTCTATATATTGCAGATTTTAATGTAAGCACGACCCAACCCCCTCCCCTGGTGCAACAGTACCTTCTGCTCCAGTCCGGAGAGCTATGAGCCGGCCAGTGAGAGCCCTGCTCTCTCCTAGCTCCCCGGCCAGGAGCAGGGGGTTCTGTTGCACCATTAATTAACAATATATTTATCCTGCAATTTATGCTTCTATACATAGTCAGGTCCATTGTGTATTAAAATTTGGGTTGATGTTACTGGATTCAATTACGTAATGAAATCCTGAAATCCATGTAACACCCACCACAGCCCTCATAATCCATGTTGGCATGACTCAAAGGAAACGAGATGGAAATGACATATTAAAACCTCTTAATCTCGTTCTCACATTGTTTTTGGTTACTGGGAAACAACATATTTATACACTTCATATAAAAGAGAATTCTTCTGCTATTCTTACTAGTGGCAGAAAAATACAAATGTTTCACCAGTGTTATTGATATAACAGATAGTGGAGAGGAGGCAGGACATTTTTGTGTAGATAGTGCATTTAATGATTTATGTGGGTAGGCATGGGGAGATATTTATTATGGATTGAAGCCAGTGTGAAGGGGGGGGAATGGGCAGGCGCAGGGTATTCCTGCCTGCCCACTTACTATAGTCTGTAAACTAGTTGAAGACTGGACTTTACAGGTTATGGCGCGATTTTAGCATTGTACGCCAACTCACGCCACACGCTGGAGCCTCCTAATGTATCCAGGAGTGCTGGAGGGGCAAGGAGTTCATTATACGGTGCCGCCATATTATAAATGTCCCCCATTTGGAACAAACTTTGCAGGAGGCTTATCACAAGTGTCTGAGAGCAAAACTGTTGTAGTTGCTCATGGCAAACAATCGCCGCTCAGCTTTAGTTTTAGAAACATCTGTGTGAAATTAAACCTGAGCTCTGATTGGTTGCCCTAAAAAACAAGAACAGTTTTGTTTGCAGACAATTGTGATAAATCTTCCCCAAAATCTTTATGTTACATATTTTACTACTAAAATTTTTTTTCACCAGTAAATTTGTCAGAGATCTTTGAAGTATGCCTTCCTTCATAGTGGCACTCCCCACCGTTATTTTTAGGTCCAAATTCTACTTGATTTCTTTCTGTTTTAATAGTAATAGTTCAATAGTTGAATCTCTTCCCTGGAATAATTAGCCCCCAAGTAAATAGCATCAAAATGTGAAAGCTGTTACAGTGAAGTAGTGTATCATCAACACACAGCAATAGAAATGCTTTGCAGCATATTGTGAGGGATTTGGCAAAACTTTTTCTTTGGAATATTCTTTTTTAAATATTTTAAAAGGTATTAAAGATTAACAAAAACTAAATAAATTTGGAATCTCTGTGAACGTAATGTGAATTAAGTGGATTTCTAATTTGGACCATAAAGTGAAAGTTGTAGAAATGAAGCCCATAACAAAATAGCGCAACAGCATTTTCTTTGTCAATTTACTGTTGTTTTTTTCCCTGCTTTTCCTTACATAAGAAAAGTACAAGAAAGTACAATGACACTTCTTATAGAATGACAGCAAGCAGAGCTCTAGATTGTATAACTTTTCATTACACAAACAATATCAATTATTTGCAGAAAGTGGACAACCTCTTTAATATTATATATCCTGTATATACTCGAGTATAAGCCAAGTTTTTCAGCACAAAAAATGTGCTGAAAAACCCTAACTTGGCTTATACTCCAGTCAAGAAAAAAAAAGTGTACTCACTCTCTGACGCCCCCCAGCAGGCCCTCTTCTACATATCACGGCCCCAGCAATGGAGCCAATGCCAGAGCCACGATGCATAGAACAGGACCTGTCGAGGGGGCGTCGGAAGGTGAGTACACTTTTTTTTTTCCTACAGGCATCAAATTGGGGGCAGGGGCTGTATACTAGAGGGGCTGGCAGGCAATATACTACAGGGAGCTGGAAGGCTATATACTACAGGGGACTGTTTGGCTATATACAGGGGCTGTGACCAATGCATTTCCCACCCTCAGCTTATACTCGAGTCAATAGGTTTTTCTAGTTTCTTGTGTTAAATACTACAGGGGGCTGGCAGGCTATATACTACAGGGGGCTAGCAGGCTATATACTATAGGGGGCTGGCAGGCTATATACTACAGGGGGCTGGCAGGCTATATACTAGACTGGTTATACTGGGGCTGTGACCAATACTTGAGTCAATATTTTTTTCTAGTTTCTTGTGTTAAATACTACAGGGGGCTGGCAGGCTATATACTACAGGGGGCTAGCAGGCTATATACTACAGGGGGCTGGCAGGCTATATACTACAGGGGGCTGGCAGGCTATATACTAGACTGGTTATACTGGGGCTGTGACCAATACTTGAGTCAATAGGTTTTTCCAGTTTCTTGTGTTAAAATTAGGGGTCTTGGCTTATACTCGGGTCGGCTTATACTCAAGTATAAACGGTAGTTCATAGTAAAGCTCTATATTTAATGCAGTAATATGCAGTATGTAATGTAATATTATACACAGTGCTTCCAACATTAATTTGATTACATGAATTGACTTGTTTCAAACTATACTAAATACAGTCAAGTTAAATACAGTCAACCCATTAATTGCTTCATTTCAGTTACCCCATTGCATTAAATAAATAATAATTTATTATATTTAGTGTCCCCATAGGTTTTTTTTTAAACAATAGCCCCCCTAATAAAATTAAACACAGTGGCTATAGCAAAATAAATAAAAATTTCAAGAAATTATGACTTGAAAATATGAAATTTCAAGCTCTGGATTATCTGGAAGATGATAAGTGAAATTGGGTAGTGTGTTGACACTAGTATAGTCTATACTACAGTTACAAACCAATTTTGCATATAGAATGTAATAGTCCCCTAAAAAGTACATAGCTTTAAAACATACAAAGAACTCTAGGTATATGGCCTTTGCACCAATACAAAGCAATGTATATAACAAAGACAATTGTATGTGTAAACTACCGTTTAACAGAAACTGTGTCAGATAAAGAAAGCCAACCAAAAATTAATACATCATATTTTATGACAGAATTGTCCTTAGACAGAATTATCCAGCCATCTAATGTGAATGGGCTGCATCAGGGGGCCATTACATGTTCATACACATGGGGTATGTGCCTGTTTCAGGGTAAAATATCTGACTTTTGCATATGTATTTGCTCAACTGGTACACAGAGGCACAGCAGACCATAGCACCGATCGCTACTGTTGATTATTGAAGCTCCAGAATTTTGAAACCACATTGAATGTTACCTAGAAAAACAGTGATTACTTTCTCCTGCTCATAAGAAAACTTCATCAGTGGCTACATTGTGGATCTTTTTTATTAACATGCTTTTTATTTGGTCATAAATGAATTTTCTGTTTATCCATGTGGCTGGCAAAGCTGAAAAGGTGTTTATGACCATAGAAAGTAGATTCATAAAATGTTATGTGTATATCCAGCTTATTCTATAATGAACTGTTGTTTATAGACATTGGCAAAGGATTTACAACTGCTAAAGTGCAAAAAAAGCAGAAGGGGCATCTGCAATATCAATGTCTACTTACTATGTATTTATTTCCTATTACATCTATAGCAGTGGGGTGTAAGATGCTGGAGTCAGTTTATTTGAGACTGTTGCTATTTGTTTCTAGCAAAGGCTGAATCTCTACATTTTTGTTGTAATGCTTGTACTGGGTTTATATCTTTAGCCCTGCTGCAAATTTTTCTAAGGCTGGGATTGAGGTGCAATGTTGAATACCACATGGAGTGATAACCACAAAGATGGAGTCTGAGTGGTGGATGCATAATAAAACTGAGCCACTGTGTGTCCTTTCATTTATGATTGCATCCGGCTACATATCCAAAGCTGAAAATGTTTGGTTCATGGTGCGTTGGGACCAGGGGCATAAATGGGCATAGAGCTGGAGGTGGCCTTCATCTGCCAGGCAGCAAATTAAGTGTCCTTGAGGAAAATCAATCATATATGTGTCTTTAAGATGGGAGAAGGGCGGAAGAAGCTGCTAAACTATGTATTAACTATTAAGGAGGGAGCTGCTGAGCTCTGCATTAATTATTAAGGGGGTGGCTGCTGATCTCTTCTCTTAATTATTAAGGGAGAGTGGATGCTAAACTCTGACGGGCTGCTGAAATGTGAATTGTGCATTGTTTTTAAGGGAATCTGTTGAACTTTGCATAAACATTATTGGGAGGGGGCTGCTGAACTCAGCATTAAAGGGATATTTCCATTTCAGATAGTAATTGATATTGTTTGAATAATGAAAAGTTACACAAATCTCCAATTTATTTTCTGTATCAATTCTTTAAAGTTTTCTGGATCTCTGCTTGCTGTCATTCATATTGGAAAATTGTATTATTTTTTTATCATACAAACAATAACATAAATTTGCCAAAGTGGGAATACCCCTTTAATTATTAAGGAGGTGACTGCTGGACCCTTCGTTAACTATTAGTGGGGAGCCACTAAACTCTGTATTAATTAATTGTGGGGGCAGGGAGATACTAAAATCTGCATTATTAAGGGAAGACCCTCCTGAGTTCTACATTAATTGTAGGGGGAGCTTCTGAATTGTGCATTAACTCATAATGTGGTAGAGATGTTGAATTCTGCATTATGCACTCAAGGTTAATTAATAAGAAGGGGACTGCTAAACTCTGTATTTATTAATAAGGGTGGCTGCAATGTTCCATATTAATTACATTATACTATTAGTGAATGTGGAATCTTTAAGGGCACATTGTAGAGATGTGCAATCAGGTGATAATTATACCTGGGCAGCAAAGTCACCAGCAATAAAGTAGTCAATCGAGCAGAAGTAATTGTTCTATAACTCATGGAGAAGAACCATCATCTGTGAGTAGTCCACCATGAAGGACCAGTCCAGCACAGAGGTAGAAGGCAGCAGCAACTTCTATTCAGGGACCCGAATTCCACAAGTTAGTGGTGTAATCCCTTCATGAATTCAGAAAAGTAACAAATCATTCAAACTCTTTGATAAGTGTTTTTATAGCCAAATTGTAAATATTTTTGTGTTTTTTGAACCAACACTAAAGTAGATCAGTCCCCAAATCCCATGTCATAAAACAGTAAAAGATTTGATTTATTGATCAATAAGTTAGAAAATCTCATTTGATCATTGAGGGGCTATATTTTAAGTTTCCATATGCCAGAAAAGTTGGCTTGGCTATTATCCTGCATCATGGCACTAGGCTTCCTGACTCAGTCATTCTTTATGTAAATGGGGCTGCCTTGTGAGAGACAAATGTACTATCATAATGGTGAACATGAGAAACTTTATTTTTTGCCAAGAATGTACCCTTTACATCAAGCCATGTATGACCAACTTTAGATAGCCTGAACCTTTTTTGAAACAGAAGTTGTGGCTTCAAAACATCAAAAATATTATCATTAAAATATTTAATGGTTAATTCTAGATGCTTATAGGGATCAAAGTCGGCTAAAAATCTGCACCAGTACGAGTGCCAAGACAGTGACTCACTTAAATAGCTGCACAAAAGGAACTTTAATTTTGACCATTATGATGAAAAACATTAACTTTTGAATTCACACACAGATTACAGATTTGCTTGCATCATCACAGGCATTTGTTTAATCCTGACTTTATTATTTTTCTTTTAACTCTTAGTACACTCCTTTTTAACATCTACTGGTGATCGCGTTACATGAGGGCCTTGGATTTATAAGTGAGACAAGTATAATATAGTGCTCATAAGCCTCCAGCGTAAACCTTCCTTTCATATGTATTTTAACACGTTGGCAGCATGTACATTCTTCCACACTTATACAATGTTACTAAAAATATTTGGCAAATTATGAATATGGAACACTTATGTCACAATGTTAACATGGTCTGAAGTTCTGTGTTGCCTAAAAAGGTTGTTCATATATGGATATACAAAGAACACTACATTTCAAAGACAAGTTCTATTCGTAGTGATGCTCAATGAGTGTTGTTAACATTTTTCTAATATTCTTCATTAATTGGGTAAATTCCAAATGCAGTGAAATTGGGAAAAATGCAGCTGTGCCATTTTCTTGTGGGCTCTGTATTTATTTACACCTTTCACTATTTGTCCCAAATGACCCTTCATATTTTTTCCTTGGGTTGGTACAATCAGCAGATACTAAATTTGTATGAGTATTAATGTGTTAATAGATTTTTTAAAATTAAAACCTTCTGTATGTATGACTCTAAACCAACAGCATACAGACCTACAGTATGTATTGTTTGCAGGATGCAATTATGTTTTAATTTCTACCATTTTGTATACTGTACAACCTTTTAATCACATATAAATTTTGTATAAAGTTGCAAAATTTCAGTTTGGGCATTTGAGTGCTAATTTTCCATTACAGGTATCACTGGTGGGAATAACCAATTTTATATTTTGATAGATCAGGAATTTGGGGATATGAGGATACCCAACATGTTTATTCTGTTTTTCATTTATTTAATTTTATATCCGTTTTAGAGAAAGAGTGGTGATTTAAACTTTTAGGTTTTTTATTTTCCTTTTTTTAATTTTATATTATTTTTTAGACCACCAAGGCTTCTTTGAACCTTTGAGGTATTTAAATGGTAAGCACCTGCGATCGGTGCCAGCACCAACAGCTGGTGTGGCCAGCAGGTGTTTGCAGCAATATGCAGCAAATACCCACCCTGTAAAAAAAAGACTCTGCCAGTGAGCCATAAGTCATTGGAAAGGGACAGAAATCATTGGAAATGGATTAAGGATTTGCCCCATTTTTTTAAATCTGACACATGTCACTTTATATAGTTATAACTTTTGAATACTTTAACTTATATTAATGATTTTGAGATTGTTTTTTGTGACATGTTGAACTTCATGTAAGGCTACATTTACACGATCGTATGGGGGACGTATACGCGACGTATATATACGTCCCCCATACACCGCAATGACGTGTCCTATCTTTCAACAGCATACGGCGCCAGGCCCCATGTTACTCTATGGAGATGGACGGAGGTGAGCAGTGCTCTCCACCTTCTCCCAGGCGCCGATCTATGCCCACCTTACTACGGTATGACGGGCATACATAGTGTGAATGTAGCCAAAGTGATAGATTTTGGTTGATACGTTTTGCATTTAAAAATAAAAAATATTTGGCAAAGTTGTCGGAAAATTCAGCATTTTAAAATTTCACACAGATAGTTATTATCTAATGTGTATGGTAAAACTAACATTTCCCGTATGTCTGCATTATGTTTTCATCATTTTTTTAAAATGTCTTTAAATTTTACTACAATGTTATATGGCTTTACAATCTAACAATGGTTTCCCGAAATTTTCAAGGAGTTTCAGAATTTACTTTTTTGGGGATCATTTTTGGTTTTTATTAAGCTTTGAAATATATAATATTAGAAACTCCCTATGAATCACCCCATTTTCAAATCTGCACCCCTCAAGCTATTAGGAACAGTTTATAGGAAGCTTGTTAACTAATTTAGGGCTTCATAGAACTTTTAAGAAAATAGAGGTGAAATTTTGAATGGTCTAGTTTTGTCAGTAATATGTTCATTTTGTTCAAAATTTACATAATCAGAACAAATAAGAAGAGAACACTGATCTTAAAGGGAACCTGTCAACACACTACACCTTCAAGCTTACATGTATTTCCTTCTTGTGTAATATGTCTTTTCAGCATATTGCAGCATGAATTAAGAAATTATATTTTATTCTAGGAGGCAGGGCTGGGCCAGATGCATGGAGTGGGCACAGCAAACGGACTGCAGGAGGTGGGATTACCTGACTGCATTGTACAAAAGAATTAAAGATGATATTTCATTTATGCTGCAACCAATAAATATGTTAAAAAGACCTCCAGGGGATGTACATATTACAGAAGAAGGTTGTGTTTGTGGGCTTGGGGGGTAAGTGTGGTTCCCTTTAACATTTGCTTCTTCCAAATACAGAGATACCACACATGTGGATGTTACTTGTTGTATAGGTGAACAGTGAGGCGCAGTAGCCAGTTTTTCCTTACAGGGATAAGCAGTTTTTAGTTGGCGTACTTTTGTGAGCTATAAAGTATTTGCATGTGAGGGCTTATTTTGTGTGGTATGAGCTACATATTTCAATGGTACTATTTTAGGCTGGCTACGCCTTATTGATGAAAAATTATAAACTTTTTTTGTGGGGGGGAGTAGAGAAAACATAAATTCTGTAGTTGAGTTTTGACATTTTTATTTATTTAATAACACATTTTATTTATTCGTATTGCTATATTTTTCCTTCCATTTTCCAATTTCGCAGAACAAAACCTAAAATGGGAGAAATCTATCATTTTTGTGTTGCCATATTTTTTGCACATTACAACAGTGCCATTTTGGTATAAATATGTTTTTTTTAAATCACTTTTTGTTACATTTTATGGGGGTAAGACAGGTAAAAATCATAATATTTGGAGTTTAAAAAAAAATTATTTACAGCATCCATTCAACAGGCTCAATAATGATTTTGATTTATAATTTGGTTGATTTGGATGTGGATATACCATAGATGTAGGGTTTTGATGGTGATTTTTCACTTCATGTAATTATAGGCAGTTTTATATGTTAATTGTTCGTTTTTATTGATTTTTTTAAAATTCATTGTCAATTTTAAACATTTTTTAAAACTTTTTTTCCAACTTCTCATTTGTACTTACAGGATCCTACAGGCACTTTGGACAGCCCTGGGGTTGCCAAAGCAATAGTTAGAACCCACTGAGATTTCTTTTGGGAAAAGCCAGTTTAAATACTTCGGTCACACTGATTGCAGTATCGAACAGATTAACAATCACGATCCAAGCTTAGTTACAGCTGACACCCAATGTTTTCCAATGTTGGTTCAGCTCTGGTGCAAAGCAGTACTGGTATCAGCACCACAACGTACAAGTATGGACTGAGCGCTAAGTTAAAGTTACTGTACGTCATGGAGTTAAGAAATTCTGCTTAGTTGAATGCCCCTAAGTAGCTGCTTTACTTCTCCATTGTCAAGGCTGATCTCTCTACCAGGCTCCTCTCTGGTTTGTTTACACAGCTCTAGGCAGTGAGTGCCTTTCTGCTCACTCCCAATGTATTTTGGTATGAGCATTTTTCAAGCATCAAGCCCAGAGATGTGAATACAAAGATAGATTAAATGTTGACTCGTTGTCAGTCTCTATAGACACATATCTGGAAGAGATTTATCAGAAGTGTCTGAAAGCAGAGATGTTCTAGTTTCCCATCGTAACCAGTTAGAGCTAAGCTTTCATTTTATAATCAGTTTTAGGAAGATTAAAGCTGACGTCTAATTTGTTGTCACAGGCAACTTCTGATAAATCTCCCCCACAGTGTGCAGAATGGAATACTGATCTCAACAGCCATTGTAGCCTGTTTCTTTACAAACTAAGCAGAATGACTTAATTCTCCCCATACTCCCTCATACACAATATTAAAACATCTGAAATGGTGGTTATGCTTTAATGGTAATTGTAATACATTTTACAGATAAATGATAAAATGCTGATATTTATTGATTCCAAAAAAGGGATTTTCTGGGACACAAGATAAAAGTAAAATCTACATGCCTCAATGGCCCTGGCCCCAACTACAACAACCTTTCCTTCACTCCTTCATGGGTTAATGGGTACAAATGATGTACAAGTCCCTCTATCTAGGTATAGAGACTGGTTGATGTCAAGAACCCTCAACAACATGTAAGCTGAATAATAGCCGATCCCTTTCATTCAATATGCCAAATAAACATCCAGTAAATACATTTTTATCAGTTAAATATGTTTTGATACCAGCAGTTTGGGATACAGGGATAAGTAACATGCTCGTGATAATATTTTTATTTGCGTTGTAAGGAAAGGGTGATTCAAATTTTTATTTTTTATTATTTTAATATGTTATGGGCCTCTTAGGGTGTTTGAATTCTGGGGGTCTGATTGCTCATACAATATTCTACAGTACAACTGTATTGCAATATTGCCAATACGGTGAGTGCCTATGACAGGATCTGTGGGAGCCCCGTCTGTCTTAGTAATAGATTGTTGCCCACAATCAGGTCATAGAGAGGTGTCAAACATATCCATACCTATCTATACCTACCAGACATACCTATCTATACATAAATACAGAATGTACTTGAGTATAAGCCGACCCAAGTATAAGCCGAGGCCCCTAATTTTACCACAAAAACCTGGTAAAACTTATATTTATTTTACTTGAGTATAAGCCGTGTTTGGGTTTTCAGCACAATTTTTTGTGCTGAAAAACTAGGCTTATACTCGAGTATTCTGTTTTTATCTGTATGCACTAGGTGTGTGGCCATCCTATTGGTGCACCTGTCTTTATGGGCCATCAGATTCCAAACTTCCAATTTTTCCAACCAGTCTAAAATACATGGGGGGAGATTTAGCATTACTCAAATAGTTAAAGTTAAGTTAAGTTATTTCTGTTTGTAACTCCCTTGGCATATGCAACACCCTCGCCGATGCAAGGCAGAGCTGTGTTTGCGAATACTTCCCACCATGTAGCTTGCAGCCTGTGTAGGGTCTGATCAGCCCCACAGCATGTCACTACATCACACTACATAGTCCTTATAGGACACAGGGGAACATTGCAGTGGTAGATCCTGCCTGGTAAGGCAGGAGTTAATTGTTTCCTGTGATGTAATATGTGTCAGCCAATCACATGTGTTACACTCTGTTTCTGTGAGCTGAGATGTAATTGGAGGAGTAGCCACCACCTGACCAGTGGGAGTAACAAGACCCCTGTTCAGGAAACTTCTGGAAGCCAGTTCTCTCACTGAGAAGAGAGTGCAGTGTGAGGAGAGAGTTCACTCTCTCAGATTAGAGACTCTGAAGAGTCTGTGCAGCTAGCACACCAGACCGAGAGCAGGTGAGCCTAGCCCCTGCCTGAAGAGTGGAACTAATAGCTAGTATAGTGAGGAAAGGGGTATCATCCTACCTTTAAGGGTGATACCTGAAGCAACCCAGGAGAAAGCTGAAGCATCCTTCCAGGTCACATCTACATCCTGTGGCTCCCTCCAACTGCATCTCAGCAATCTACCATTCTGTTAAGGCACGTTGCTGCGGTTCCTGTCGGTTCCAATAAAGAACTGTAAGTTGTTTTTGTTCAACCTCTGCCTCCGTCTGGTCCCTGCTACTACGGCTGCCACCATCACAGGCACCCTGTCCACCCCACAGAGACCCATATTCTAGACACCAAAGGGTTGCCCCAGGGAGAACCACTATAGCAGCCTCTCCTTCATCATTTCTTGCCAACACCACCCTGCTGGAGACCTGCCAGGCTGTAGGACAGCCCTCCGGTTCCCCATACCAAGCACCGTGACACTAGCGTGCCTAGGCCGCAACCGCCAGCCATTCAGGTACTGCGGGCCCCGGCAGTCTCCAGGCCTCAATACAAGGCTAGGCCCCGGTGGGGGATGTTACACATATCTTCTACTGATTTGACTCTTCCACTCACACTCACTGTAACTTCACAGGCTGGCACACTATGCATTAGCACTTCCCCCTCCCACTGTGTGAGCAGGCAGAGGGATGGGGTAGAGACGAGGGAGCAGGGGAAGGGGGGAAAGTGCTCATACACAGTATAACAGACTGTGAAGCAAGAACTCTGGTAACCCCTCCTCCCATAGCCCATCAGGCTAATTAGCATAATTTTAAAAGTAGATTTTTAGAAGGAAGGAGGCCATGGATAAAATATATAAGAAGCTTACCACAATCTCAATGACTGGATCTATGAGCAAATGCCCCTGGTTTATCATGCTGGACTATAATGGTAGATTTCATTTACCTTAACCTAAAATATTACAGAGTTATAAATAGTAGGATGATACATTACATATGAGGGCCTTTCCACAAGAGCTTACAATCTATGAGGAACAAGGGGGCACACACGAGGTAACAAAATAAAGCAGATCAGTTTGATTTATGGAAGTTTCACAATCCAGAGTTTTTCTGTAGACAGACATTAAACATCTTCCATATTGCATCCCTGCTTTTTGCTTTTAACACCATAAATGTAAACACTTTATTGCAGAAAAAACTACACAAACTGTACACCTAATTTGTTCTGACAGCAAAATCCAGGCTGATGGTTCCAAATGGCCTTACCCCTCAACTCACATTTTCTCACTAAGGTGTAAAAACATTAAGAGTGCCAAAGAAAATTACATGCTGTGAATTTCTCCGGCGCAGCACAGAGATCAGCATTCAAACAAATTAGGGCAAATGCCAGGAATATGCAGTTTTAAGTGAAACAGCATATCAGCCATAGTTACAGTGTGTCAATGAAATTAATATTCCTAGAGTTGTCAATAACATGAACAATCTGGTGAAGGCTTTTTAATGCGTCACAGTATTTTCAAAATCTTGAAGAAAAAAATTATTTTATTTTCATTTCCTTATAAGTGCAGTTTATGACAAAACATTCTTCAATCTTCTTAACAACTTAATGTAAAGATCTTCAACTATATAACATACATTTCTTAAACTAAATATATCATATATTTAATGTGGTAAGTAATATTTAAATTAAATTTAAATTCAGGAAAAGAGATATAATTTCTATGTAATGTATATTGAATGTATATTTGTAATTCATAATGTCCTTACTAGAGATAGAATTTTATTACTACATTTTCTGACAGTTACTGGTCAGAAAGGTTTGAATAGGCTAATTATATTAGCAGATGGACAAATAAAGACTGCTATGCATGCGCCCTAGGGTGTATGAAAATTTTGGGACCCCCATAAGTCTAATTTATTTTTAATTGTTTTCCATTTACTGCCTACATATGGCACCAGAACCAACCTTCTCAGGAAATTAACTGATATATTATGAATATGACTTGATTTTCTAGTGAAGTTATTCAAGATATAGTTATTAAAAAGGAGTCTTGTGCCTTCTAATACTAAGAACCATGAAAAGTAGATGTATATATCTCTCATGTGACTTGTTATTTACTATTTATGTTATCCTAGGGCGGATAGAAAGCTAGCGTCCCGTTATGTGAATTTGTGATATGCGCATTTTTATTGGATTTTTGTGAGTATAATGAATTGGAATAAATTTTAACCTTGTTGGAACGTACCACACCATCTGCCTGCATATTGTCTTCCAGTTACAATATAATAAAGGAGGAGAATGAGAGTGCGATGGTGCTAGTCTGAATGGTGACATACTTTCAGCAGGAGAAATTGAAGATTGGTGCTGTTCATCGAAGTTTTAGAATCCTTGGAGCTCCAGTCTTAGTGAAAATATTTTTCTCTATTTTGTGGACTTTTTCAAAGACTGTGTGGACCGGTCTTATACCGTGAGTAGCTCCTTAAGGGGCAAACTGTGCACCACGAACAACTGAGTTTATATTCCAAGCTGGAAAAAAAGGTAGAGAAATTAACCAAAAAACGCATTTACGCATTTCTTGTGAGTTATGTTTTTACGGCCTTCGCTGTGCTCTTCGAGTTACATCTCCCCTTAATTTGGCTGGTATGATCACAGAAATACCAAATTTATATACATGTTTCACCTAATTCTGACGTTCATAATTTTCTTGATACTGTGTAAGGTTTTATTTTTTACAGGACGAGTTGTCTTCATACTATATTGGGGCTGTACAACATTCTGATAATGTTTTATTCTAATTGTTTTGTGTTGTGAAATGTTGATTTGGACATTTGGCCACTGGGAATATTTTAGAGATGGGAATGGGCACCCTTTCTAGGGAAAGGGGGTAACTTCAACTTTTAAGGTTTATTAAATTTTATTTTGAATGTCTCTTTTTGTACTCTTTTTTTGACCCCTTAGAATGCATTACAGTATTGCCGTATATGCAGATTTTTATACAGATTTATAACAGTTCACCACTGGCAGACTGTTATAAATCATGCTGAATGACAGGTCTGGGAGTCTCATATACATGGCTGCTGCATTTACATGCTTAAAACCTGTGATCCATACCAGCACCGATTTCAGGTGTTAGTGATGCATTATGCAGCAAACGTCTGGTGTGTAAGAAAAGGGCCCAGCCTGCGAACCCTCTTCATATACCTTCAAACTCTTAAGAATGTACAGGAACCATGTGAAGTCCTTAAGAGGTTTTAATGGGGCATTCTTAACTGGGCATTGGCATTTAATCAAATCTGTCACATACTTACATTTATTCAATTGGATGTCATTAAAAAACAGTATCTGTGTGAAGATAATTTTCCATAAATGTAGCCATGTTGTCCCTTAGAAACAGAGGACAGCTGTACTTAGATACGACAACCACTTTTAGAGTGATTGAACACAGAAACAAATTGTTTTTGTACATGAAATGGCTGGAAGTCACATGTCCCACAGCCGTCCTGTGATAATGATAGCTGAATCCAGGTGGTCTGGCAGGGCTCAATTGCATATGTGAGGCCACTGTTGCCGGGGTACAGCGGTGGTCATATCCAAGGACAGTTAGCTTATTTCTAAGGGACAACATTGCTACCTCTATGGGAAATTATCTTCACACAGGTATGTTTTTTAAATAGTATTCAATTAATTAAATGTATATATGGCAGATTAATTAAATTAAATGTGATTGCCAAGAAGGTAATACCTAGAGATGGGTGAATCGATTCTAATGAAGTGGAATTTGTTTAGAATTTCAGGAAAACTTTGATTCGTCATGAATCCGAAGTTTTCGGTGATTTGTGGGAACGAATTACACATTTTTTCCCCTTTATTAGAAAAATGGACGCAACCACAATGGGGCACATTTACTTACCCGGTCCATTCGCAATCCAGCAGCGCGTTCTCTGCGGTGGATTCGGGTCCGACCGGGATTCACTAAGGTAGTTCCTCCTACGTCCACCAGGTGGTGCTGCTGCGCTGAAGTTCCACGAGGCCCGACGAAATGCCCTGAAGTACACCGGCCTATTCCTAGTGAAGATAAGCGCGAGTCCCGTGACACTTTTTTCCGAATTCGTCGGGTTTTCATTCAGCCCCCCCGATTTCCATCGCATGCATGCCAGCGCCGATGCGCCACAATCCGATCGCATGCGCCAAAATCCCGGGGTAATACAGGGAAAATCGGCGCAAATATTCGGGTAACACATTGGGAAAACGCGAATCGGGCCCTTAGTAAATGACCCCCCATGTTTTACATGGGGCAGAGAACTACGGGAAGAAGAAAGGATCATGGCGGTACTGTTCCTGACTGTATGGGGGTAGTGTTCCTCACTGTATGGGGGTAGTATTTCTCACTGTATGGCTATATTCATCACTGTATGGCGGTAGTATTCCTCACTGTATGGGGGTAGTGTTCCTAACTGTATGGCGGTAGTGTTCCTCATTGTATGGCGGTAGTGTTCCTCACTGTATGGCGGTAGTATTCCTCACTGTATGGCGGTAGTGTTCCTCACTGTATGGCGGTAGTATTCCTCACTGTATGGTTGTAGTATTCCTCACTGTATAGCGGGAGTGTTCCTCACTGTATGGGGGTAGTGTTCTTCACTGTATGGGGGTAGTGTTCCTCACTGTATGGCGGTAGTGTTCCTCACTGTATGGGGGTAGTATTCATCACTGTATGGAGGTAGTGTTCCTCACTGTATGGGGGTAGTGTTTCTCACTGTATGGGGGTAATGTCTATGGCGGTAGTGTTCCTCACTGTATGGGGGTAGTGTTCCTCACTGTATGGGGGTAGTGTTCCTCCCTGTATGGAGGTAGTGTTACTCACTGTATGGTGGTAGTATATCTCACTGTATGGGGGTAGTGTCCCTCACTGTATTGCGGTAGTGTTACTCACTGTATGGCGGAAGTGTTCCTCACTGTATGGAGGTAGTTTTCTTCACTGTATGGCGGTAGTATTCCCCACTCATAGCTAATGTGTTTATGTTTTTACTGTTTATTTATTTTTTTTATTTATTTATGACTTCTAAGGAAAGGGGGTGATTTGAATTTTTAGTTTTTTTTATTATAATTTTTTTTAAAACTTTTTTTTATTTTTATTTTTACTATTTTTCACACTCTCTAGGGTTCTTTAATCCTAGGTTGTCTGATTGATCCTATCATATACTGCCATAATACAGTATGGCAGTATATAGGGAATTCCTTCCTCATTCATTACAATGTGCTGATCGGTCCAAGAGCTGATGATCTTTTTGTCTATTTTATTTGGAGCGCAGTAAAGTAAATTTGCTGTGAATTAATTTACTAGGTAATAATTTTAACAGTGTTTTTAGCTATTTCCATTTTCACCATGGGCACTTTGAATTTCAGAAACAAAACATCTACCTCTTACTTATGAACAATAATCTTGACATTTACTTTGGCACTTTGGTTAGTCTCCATTTTAACCCTTGTTCCACAATCATCAAATTAAGATGCAAAATGGAAAACTAACATTTAAGCAGAAGACAGATAAGAAAAAAATGTAGAGATAAAATAGAATTTAAGCTAAAAGTCATGATACTTTTCCATGAGAAATGGATAATATCACAATTCCTTTGTTTCAAAAACATAACATTTGCAAAAAAAATATAAGAAGTCTTATCAGCTATTTGTAGTGTACTTAGATGTTTTTTTAATTTTAGGATTAAGTCATAGACAAGGATTTATAGAAGTGTCTTGTGACTTACATGGAATATATTTCCTTGAAACTTCCTAATTAAGTTGAACAGTTTGGGCGTAACAAAGAATCTTGAGAGATTTTAAGGTTTTTCGTTCTCATAGATCAACACATGTTTATTAGCAAAGCAGAATTTTCTTTATTGGAACCAAACTTGAGCCAAAAATCAGGGTCTAATAAGGACAAGCTAATTATCTATGGCTAAACTTCAAATGCCAAAGGAAGATTAGCTCACTCAGCAAAATTTAGACCATCATGGTGCTTTTTTTTATCGCACTGCTTCATAGCAGAAAATCTAATACACAGATGCATTCACAGTCTCCAGGCTTCTGAATTTGCTGCTGTTCAGTTGTTTTTCAGTATTTACTTTGGTATTTGCATTCTGGTAAAGAAGGTCTTTACAACACACAATGTACAGTAATCTGATGTGGACAAAAATATTCCAGAGTTAGAAGTAGAACTGTATTACTACATGTATAGATAAACCTATTACATGTTGCTTTGTTACCTGGGTGACAAACCCCTTGACAGGGATCTGACAACAAGTATTCAACATACATATCATGCCAATATACTGTCACATCTGCTCAACATTTTTGAAAACTAAAGGGGAGCCCTTACTTCTACTGGTACTGACTTCACTACTGTGTCCAGTATATTGTAGAACATTCAATGCAAAGCTGTAGTTGTAATAGTGGCACTCATGTGTGTGATCATATTGGTATAGTAACAGTAAAATACTTTATTAAAACCACCATGAAATCTCATAGTGCTGCCTTCTTTTGGACATTTCACCAAGTGTGCTTGTGTGGCATACAGGCTTAGGCCCCCAATGCTGAGGAGCACTGGCAGTTTTGATTTTTTTCATAGCTGATGGCTGGTGAGGCTGCTGGAGTTTGCTGGGTAGGATGTTCGGGTTACCAGTGAAGGAGAGTGAACACTACTTTCTGAGGCCAGATTGTGCTGAATATTATGATTCTGGCTGTTGAGAAGAGAAAGAGGTGAGGTTCTGGACAACTGCTGAGAGCAGAGGTGAAGTTGAAACACCTGGTGCAGGTTAGGCACGCTTACTGTAGAGAAAAAATATGGTGTGAGGTTTCCTTTGACTATATTTTCACTTGAAGGAGAAATATAAATATAAAACCAATTTGGCATGCATTGTACAGTGCTGCGTAATCTGTAGGAGATATGTAAATAAAGAATTATTTATTTATTTATCTTATGCATGAGACTAAATCTTTATCTTTACCGGTGGCTGTGAGTGACCATAAAGAACCTTTAGGAATTATACACCTGTAGATAACCCTATGAGCCACTTGACAGAACAAGCTTTTTCCAAATTAAACCAGTGTTGAAGGAATATCATTCCTTTCTACAATGAAAATCAAGCATGATAAACTAGGGACATTTACGCATAGGTCCATTCACTGATGCTGGGGTAATGGTATATTTGTTATCTATGGCCTCCTTTCTTCTAAAATCAACTTTTAAAATCATTCTAATAAGTCAAAAGGTTTTACCAAAGCCCCTCCATGCAGTGGCTTCACAGGCTCTTATGCTACCCCCCCCCCCCTTGCTTCATCAGAACTTCCTGTGCAGTGTAAAAGCCTCTGAAGGTTACAGCATGGAGGTGCTCAGATAATGCCCCCATTGCACTACAGGCTCATTGCATAATTTTAAAAGTTGGTTTTAGAAGGAAGGAGTCCATGGGTAGCAAATAAAAGAAATTGTATCACTTTCAAGGTGGCTGGATCTAGTAAGTGTCCCTGGTTTATTATGCTGGATCTTGATGATAGATCTTCTTTAACAACACCTTTTTAGTGTCCTCTTTAAGTGTGTAGAGCAGATGAGTTTACAAAAAGTTGTAGTCATACATTAGCTATTAGCTTTCAGTATCAGTTACTACACATTGGTTTAAGAAGCCTTCCCCATATACTACACTATACTGAACATATATATATATATATATATATTTTTTTTTTTTTTTTTTTTTTTTGCTTTTCCTAAGGACAAAGAACAATATTTACTTGAAATGTAAAATTAATGGGTTAATAGTTTAGAGGAAAATTAATTATTCATGGCTAAATTTCCAATGCATATGTTTTCAGAAATATTAAAATTTACCTTAAATTAAATGTGTCCACAGAGAAATTTCATTCCAGTGCTCTTGGTTTGCATAAGATTTATATCCTCCTGTGGTTTCCGTTTTATGTAAATAATTTTCTTTCTGTTCTAATTATAACAGACTTAATCTAAAAACCAAATGGTGAAGTTTTCCTTTGCAGTTAATTAACAACATCTATTTACTGTGTGTCAGTCTTTCTGTAATAAGTATTAGGTTAAGTTACATAACAGAAGGTTTATGACTTTGAGCCAATCCTCGGAAAAGAGAAATTGATCATTAGACTGGAAGGCGAGGTTCAAAATTAGGAATGACAAAGCTTTGTTAAGGCAGAAATACAACTTTATCAGATCAGACCATTTCATAGAATTAAAAATAATATAAGAACATTGGCCCAGATTTACTAAAGCTTTTGTGCCAGTTTTCTGTCAGACTTTGCATGTATTTTTATGTGCAAACTGCTTGTACATGTATTTAAGAAGCGTCCAAGACACATGTGTCGTACGCCACACAGTTTTGTCGCAGCTGCCCTGTCCCCGACACACAAATTTTTGCACATAAAGGGGCACCAACATGTTCTGAATGATGCACAGTCGGACCATGCGCCACATTTATCATGCAGTGTTGCATATGTGTTAAATCTGTTGCAGGACCAATGTTAAAGCTGCACCAAAAAAAGTCAGTGCACTCTGTTGGAGCAGTGCAGGGGGCGCCAGATGCATGAAGAACATGCACTTTAAATCATGAATCTGGCGCACTACACAGGCAAACTGCACATAGCACAATTTGCACTGTTTTTGATAAATGTGGACCATTGTCTTTTTAGTCTTTTTTTGACTATATCATTACCATTTTGCAGGCACATTTCTATTATGTAATACTGCTTTTTATGTTACCTGTCATATGTAATTCATCTGTCATATTTTTTATGGGCTGTGTCATAAGGGGTTAAAGAACTTCTATCCTAAATGTGGGTTGTTGTTTTTTTAAGTTTCAACAAAATTTTATTGAAAGCCAACAAAATGGGGTTTTACAATAGGTTATGGCAAAATGGGTTGTTGTTTTCTTAAAAAACTTCTTTTTTGAAAGAGAGAATAATACAAATTACAATAATGTATTGATGAAGTTGTAGTATAAACATGCTCATACATTGATAGATTAGGGAAGCATCAAATTCCTTGTCAAAGTTGGTTTCTCTCCCTTTTATTTATTTTCTTATTGAAAGGACCTAAACCTGGTATGTGATCTAATCACTTATAAAAAAAAAAATTATACATGATTATAATTAAAAAAAAAATGAAAGGGAAGCAGTCATCAGGAGGGTGATTTTTACATGTTGACAAGTTCCAACGGCTTCTGGCATGTTGATTTAAAAAGTGTGACTACATACAGTACAAAACAATACAACTTTATTGATCCTCTGGGGGGGTAATTATTTTGTACATAGTGTTACGGCGATTGTTACACAGTTAGTCACAGTTATAACAATGCAAATACATAAATACTTCTAGAGGCACATATTTACATGTTGCTAGTTCCTTGGTTGCATACAAACATAGTTACAGGACATTGTGATACAGCACAATACAGGTTACATGACCCATTACATTATATATGGGGTAGCAATTACGGTATGAAAATATACCAGTCCCAATAACACATGGGGGGGGGGGGATTTATCAATGTGTCCCAGGTTCCGTCAATTTAGTGGAGGAAAAACCCTAGTCATTTTCTGCGCCAGATTTATCACTGTGTTAATGAATCTCGTGCAGGATAAGACTGTCGGTTTCCAGTTTAGACCTACTTTAAAGTGGTCTAAACTCTGCACCACAATTTTTGGCACACGGAAGATTCAAATAGGCCATGCCCCTTTTAGACCAAGCCACGCCCCTTTTCTACACCCCATCAGTCAGACAAGTCGGAAAATGGCTAAAAACAGGTCTAAAATGCCTTGATAAATGTGGTGTAAGGCTTTTCACACTGTGTTTTAGGCATCCCCTGCATAGACACAGACTAGACAGACATGGGTATGGGATATTACATGAGCGGTGTCGATGCCGTGCAAACAGTGTTGTGGAGAACTAGTGGTATACTGCTGCAGGTATTGGTTTGGCAGAAGAGCCACTGTCCGTAGCTCCACTTTTGCCAATCATCCCTGGTACACTGAGAATCTCAGTAACATAAAGATACTGGGGGGGGGCGCTTATTATGGGTTGTATACCAGTTTTCTGGTGTTCAAGCCATGAAAGATAGCAATTCCTTGTGCACAGCATTCAATTCCTGGATGGCTGGATTTTTTTTTTCTGACACAGGACTTGTTTTTTTTTGGGCACACCATTGTGGCGCCGCTTGTGAATCTAACCCTTTTCCACTGCTTCTAATTTTCCAATTTGTGGCGCACACTTAGGGCAGCTAAAAGCTGCTCTACAAAGTTCTATTTAATCGTCATGAATGAGGCGACAGTTCTTAACTTAATTGTTTGTGAGCAAAATCATTATTCCCTCATGCCACAAACTTAAAGGAAACCTACCGTTTGATTTGATGCATTATGAAGCTGATAAAACAATTATAAAATAAAGATAATGAAGCTGTCTTGCTTCTATGGCTTGGTTCAGGCTTCTCCTAGCACATTAGTTATTCACTGAACCAAAGGATGATGTAATCCCTGGGTTGTGCCTGAAGGCAGAATAATCAATTGCTGCACCATCCTCAGCTGCTGTGTATGAGTGATCCAGCTCAGGTTGATTAGTTATATCTTGACTAACTCATGACTCCATGTGTAATGAAAAGCTCTGTGTGTAATGTGTTTTTGTAGGCAGCCAGCCTGATCCAGCTTTCCCAAAGTCCTGAATGTTATAATTGTTTTTTCAGCAAAACCACTCAGCTCAGGGAATAACCATGATATGATTCTGCATCAGTGTAGCTACAGCATTCTCAAGGTATGTTTGGTTCATAATGCATCAAGTCAAATGCTTCAAGTAATGCTTCCTGGGCCACCCTGTGCCCTAATTAATAAATGTCCCCCCCTTGTGCCCAGGCATGATAAATCCCTCCCAAGCACTGGAAGACATGAAAGCTATGTCTATGAAGCTTATACACAAGGCTGTATTTCTTAATTTGGGATCTGGAAGACTTTAATCTCGGAATGAATAGTATAGATACCGTGCTTTACTATGTATGCGCATCACAACTTGATCTCAGAAAGATATACATACCCATCTGGTGTAGATAATTATAGTTTACTATGCTCGGTGGAAATTTTGTATGAGTAGAGGCCAGAAAACTGACTATGATCGAATGTATCTGGAGAACAGTACAACATCTTATTTGCAAGTCTTTTAAAATTAGTATTAATTTGGGTGAACATTCACCAGGTAGACATTCCTGGCAAGATATAAGCAGAAACATATTTTTATAGCAAATAAAATTATCCTTTGCCATTTCACCTTAAAGAAAAAGTATATAAGATGGCAAAAACATAATTGGACGTATGTATATAAAATGTCAGACAATTGTCCTGAAATGGAAAACGCACTTGTGCCATATTTATATAGTGTCTAGAGCAAGTTTTTACAGGTTCACTTAGGTTTTCTAGTTTTGATACACAAATTTAAAATGATGAACGTAAAACCTTGAAAAAAATAATTTTTACGGCCTTTATGTGATTGAGTTAATTCCCAAATGGTGGTGCTCCGACTTTCTATACTGGATTGCACTTATATTGTGTAAAGAAGCAGCCCTGGTTGAGGTATGTTTTATAGAAAGAAGAATACAGATGCACCAGTACCACTCACCTGGTACATTTGTGTATAGATGAAAACAGAATTTCTCTACAATGACAGATTACTGGGAAACAAGACATTTGTAGAGGTGCTTTACTTGTAGGGTGATTTGGAAGCTAGTGGTCTCCACTTAAACTGTATCTACCTTTTGACAATCAGAAATCAGTGTTCCATTATGTTTACAAGAGATTTATAAGACTGTTTCTGAGATTTTGTTCCTGTGACTCACTGTTCTCAGAGGGGTGGCACTTACCTGGAGCACTTGGGCTTAATTAGCTTAAAATGAAAGTTAGTTTTCTAGGTTGCCTAGCTCCTAATAAACATAGGGGCACATTTATTAAGGGCCGTGCGCCAGTTTGCTGTCGGACTTTGCACGTTCTTTTTAGTGCAAACTGCTTACACAGTTATTTAAGAAGTGCCTGTGCCACATTTGTGATTGCACATTTGTGTCACATGTGGCATTGTGCAACACAAATTAGGGTGTGTTTCAGTGATCAGTCGGACTATGCACCAGATTTAAAACTCAAAGCCCTACATAATTGTGTTAAAGGTGCACCAAAAAAAATGGTGCTGTTGGAGCAGTGCAGGGGGCGCCAGATTCATGAAGAACAGGCGCCAAAAATCCTGAATCTAGCGCACCCTGCACACTACACAGGCAGACTTGACATAGTGCAGTTTGCACTGTTGTTAGTAAATGTGCCTCATAGTGTTGTAACCACCCTGCTGGGAGCTACCCAAAAGTGTTTATTAATAATAATAATAATTCTTTATTTATATAGCGCTGCACAGAACTTACCAAATCGGTCCCTGTCCCCAATGGGGCTCACAATCTAATCAGTTAATAGTTAATTAGCATAAAATTTGATTGTAGATTACCTCTAAGACACATCGGAAGATATTTTAGGTAGGAGGAGGTAAAATGGAATAGAGAAGCTGAGAACAAAGCTTTATGGCAATAAACTTAAATCAGTTTAGTGCTTATTGCCAAACAGTAAAGTTATTCACTGGCAGGTCAGAAGATTGGAAAATGTCATTCTTAGTAGTAGTATTGTTTCACTTATGAACAAAGCAATTCTACAGCTGTTATTTTCAGTGATGGTCAATAAGAGTCTCCAGTTCCCGTTGTTTTGACAAGTTTTTTAAGATAAACTTTCTGTCCTATAAATGAAGATGCAGCATTGCTCCTGACAGTTCTACGAAAGAATGCCTTTATTCACAAAATAAATTTAGTTTAAAGACAGAAGTTGGTTCTTCACTCAGGATATGCTAGTGCTGATCTGCAGGAACTGTGACATCTTTTTGGCATTAGACAAAGGGAAGCTGCACACTTTGCACACAAGACATTCAGTCTATGTTTACACTAAAGCCACCGAGCTTGAAAATTTCCAAACTGTTTCAGGAAATCTTACTGTTTCTTTGAGAAAGACTTCAAACAAATTCGCTCTGCGGTGACTCTGTATTCCTTTACTTGACAGTTTATAAAATAAAGAGAGATGTAAACTGTAAAATCAAATAGACCAGTCAAGGTATTTTCATACTCATCTATGTGCTAATATCTGTATATTTGAGTACATGGGAAATATAAGCACTTCTTACAGAAAAGGCAAAAGTTTTATAGTAGTATAGTGGACCATAGACTATTGGCTGTTCTCCTAACTTGGACCTTGCCTCCCTACCGTAACGTATCTATAGTAAACACCATCTTACTGTGCTATCAGTTTATTTTGTAGTATCATTTTTCTTCTGCTTGTTAGAAAAGTTATCATTTCGACCCAATTGTCAGCTCTTGTAGAAGAGCAAAACAAAAACAAAAAATGGAAGGCCTTCCACATACACAGGAGATCAAAATGAGAGAAGAATGTATGATCACTTGATTCCTTCAGAAACAATGTTACCTCCAATAATCAACATTTGATGGATTCTTTGTAAGGGTTACACCATGCCACTAGAACAGTCTTTTACAAAAAAGAAAGAAAGTATAGCAACATAAAACCTTTATTTTACAAAAAATGTGATGATCATAATTAGAGAACAGCATTGATTGTAGCACATAGAAATATTCCCACACCATATTCCGATGGTTACAATAGTCACCAATCAGTAAGAGGGCTACAGGCCTTTGCTTTGAATGACGTTAGCACATCTGCGGCTGCAGGACATCACTAGTCTCTAACGTTGCTCTGGTGTGATTTTGGTCAACTCGTTTTCCAGTCCATTTCTGTGAATGTTGTGCAGGGATGATTATAGCCTTTTTTGCTGCCTGAGGTGAAAATTGAAATGATGCACCCCCCCACTCCTCTGCTATATTCGGCACCAAAATTGGAGGCAAAGTAATAAAAGCATCTACAACCTGATGAGACAATTCTGACAATATTACTAACAATTGAGAACATCTTCAGACAGTGCCACCAGATCAATGACACAGTTATTAGTTGGATTTAATACCGTAAAGGTGATGAACAGCTCCATCAGGAAGAGGACTTCATTATCACTTCCCTTGGCCATGACTTATCACTGTGAAATTTATAGCCAGATACCTTCAGCTCCTTGTAGCAAATCCCCCACACTGTGCACCTAAAAATACCACAGTGACTTACAGTATAATGTCACTTTGGATAACAGTGCTCCTATAGATAGGCAGGATCTCCCACATATAGTAAATAGAGGAAGGACCCCATTAGTGAGTATATACAGGCAGAACTCCCTAGATAATATATACAGACAAGACCCCCCTAGAGAGTATATCAGGGCAGGGCCTCCATAGATACTACATACTGCAGGACCCCTTAGATAGTATGTGGCCTTCTTTAGCATTTTCCAGAGGCAATGTCCAACAGGAACAAATAGGAACAGAATGACTGTTAAATTTTGTGCCCCCCGCCTCCACTCACATAATTTCCCCACCTTATACTATTAGACCATACATACAGAGGCCTTTGGCTATAAAGAAATGTTGTCTTCTCCAATGGTTTACCGTTTTTAAATGCTATGGTGTTTAGTGCATAAACAGTGATATAACAAAACAGAAATTATAATATAACTAAACATATTACATGGGGAAAGCCCAAAACCAATCTTACTACATGGATACAGCACTGGAACTAAAGCTACTACAAACACACAGTACGAGGACAATGATGCAGAAAGAAAGGGAAAAAAACTGTTTTATTTTTTTAATTTTGGCCCAGGCCACAACATAACAAAATGCAAAAAAGTGAAAGAATCTGAAGACTTTCAGAATGCACGGTATGTCAAGAGGCCATTGGATGGCTAGACATTTTCATTTTTCTAGCTTTATAAAATAATTTATTATATTATGCATTTACTACAGAATCGTTTGGGATTTTACATTCAAATAGTAGTTTATTGGCCTTTGCAATCAGTTTCTATTTAACGCCTGTCAAACAGAACAGTAGAGATACATGAAAAGATCTTGGATAGTGAGTGACAATTTACAGAGCACATTGTGACAGAAACCGTTCCTGATTACAATTATTTCCTGTATTATCTTCCATCAGAGCAATGTCATTTACCTGACATCTCAGCAGGATGATAATGGCCTTACTCCCTAAAAGAACTTGTACATTTATTCTTGAAATGATAAAGAATTATATATTTATTGGACTCATGTACACTCCAGCATGAGTGAAAGGGGATGTAACAATGAGAATGCTGTTGTGCAAAGTATGATACATTTTTATGATGTTTGGGTCCGTTAATAAAAATAATACTGAGATTTGGTGAGACGTTTGCTTATCCTTGTGAATTTGCTGGATATCTATGAGTAAAGGATTTCCTAACCTCCGGTAATTAAAATGTAACAGGACCTTTGTATTGGGTTTACTACTTCTACTTAATTTTCCTGCTCACTGCATGACCACAATGAGGAGACATTCACAGGTCAATGGACCACTAGAGAAAGTTTAGGATGACAGTCAGGTATATTTGTTGGTCCCATAGACCAAGCTGGTTGTGTAGTGAGCTGGAAGGACAAACTTTAGAGCTCCCTGGGGATAGGAGGTAAGACGACACTTATCCCCTATCCATTTTGATTTGTACTTAAATATTTAGTCTATATCTAGTCCTCCACAAAAGTTGTGGGCTGTTCTCTTACCCCCTTAGGACTCAGCTAGAGGTTAAGTCAGGAGGCCCTGTAAAAGTTATGAAAATCCTGTGGACTAAAAAAAATATTAAATTTATCATGTTGGGTGCTCTATGTAAGTCCCTATCATCAACCAAAAAATTCTCCAACTTTGTATTTTGTTTCTCTTTGCCTACACTGCATAGTGCCAACATATGCTGGAGTGCTTTTACAGGCATTGACATAACTCTCTATTCTTTATAGGGCTCACACTTTGAATGTCTTATTAGTATGTCTTTTTAGTATGGGAGGAAACCTATGTAAACAAGGGAAACATACAGGGGCAGATTTACTTACCCGGTCCATTCGCGATCCAGCGGCGCGTTCTCTGCGCTGGATTCGGGTCCGGCCGGGATTTAAGAAGGTAGTTCCTCCGCCGTCCAGTAGGTGGCGCTGCTGCGCTGAAAAGCATTTTAACGCGCCGGAATTCACCGAGGACATCTGAGTGAAGGTAAGCGCACATTTTCCGTTCTTAAATGCGGCGGTTTTTCCGAATCCGTTGGGTTTTCGTTCGGCCACGCCCCCCGATTTCTGTCGCGCACATGCCGACGCTGATGCGCCACAATCCGATCGCGTGAGCCAAAATCCCGGGAAAATTCAGGTACAATCGGCGCAAATCGGAAATATTCGGGTAACACGTCGGGAAAACGCGAATAGGGCCCTTAGTAAATGACCCCCACAGCCTCAATGGGGCACATTTGCTTATCCGGTCACCGGAGCTCACATAAAGTGCATTGTCCGACTATAATGCACCGTGCCGCAATTTACTAAGATCATGTACCCGAAATCATGAATGTGTCGCTTCCCCGCTCAGGTCCAACAGAGTTCACCATCTTTTTAATGGCGCATTTAAATCCAAATCAGTCGGATGGCGCTCCACCAATTTGTGTGGTATAGAAGCCAGCGCAGCTGAGCCATAAGGGTCACTTGCGCCACAATCCAGTGCACACAATTATTAAATACCTGTGCAAGCTGTTTTAGCCCCAAAAACGGTGCCAAGTCCGACAAAAGTGCACAGCGTGAGCCTTAGTAAATTAGCCCCAATGTATTTGTTGCCTTTGGTCAGATCAAAATTCAGAACCTTGGGAGGCAATTTCGTAACCATTGTGCCAGGTGGCGGCACTACTTTATTAGTAAGGAAATTCACATTAAACTTGTGCATATATTCTGAATAGTACAGTGTTACTGAATTACACATGTATAGATTGTCCTTAGATTGGTGTATACCAACATCTGGATGCTGCATGATTTCTTCCCCATGCAGTAATGGGGTTTGTGTGCTATTTGATGTCTGTCTGCTTCTGATTCAATAAAACATTGAACCTGTAAAAAAATACACTTTCAAGTAACATTTGCTGTGAACCACTTCTTATTTTAATGGGTATAGTAAACCGGAATCGGCTTTGTAGTGAACATACTCTGATTTGTTATGGGAAAAGCAGAGCCCAGGCTAATAACATTTGGTTTTACCTTGTAGCACTCCATGGAACAGTTATTTACATTAGTCATCACCTCGTCTACAATCGAGATCACTATGAATAGGATTTCTAAGATAAATGATCAGAAAAATACATATTTATATTGCATGGATGGATTCCTTTGCTCCTCAGAAAAACAGACATGTGAAATATAGAAGTAAAATCAGTGAGAGGATAGTTAGAAAGGAAAACAAAGTTACTGGGAAAAGGAGATCCTGGCCTCGGAGCCTATTATTTACTTTTACTGCACTTTATTCTACAAACAGAGCAATTATTTTATGTTACCATAGCAACGAGTCATTAAACAGAAAAAGATGTATGCATTTCATCCGAGCTGTCACTGTTACAGGCTCAAGATTCTTTACATCTTGTGAAAAGCCATTTTATTAAGGTATATGGTTGTGTGATGGAACGAGCAGGTTTTGACTATTTAGAGCAGTGTCCGGTTGGGTGACAGAAATATCTATGTAGGGCATAACTCTCTATGCAAATGTACACTGGAGATCAGAATTAGAAAACAACACACAATTTCCTAAATGTCAAGGTGATAGTGTAGCCCTATGTGAATATATTCTAACATGAGTAAAGTATTTTAAGCTTTTAAAAAGGAAATTAGATTTTTGCAAAAGAACACCGATCAAAATTATAGAAAACTTTCAAGATACCTGCTTAGAAGAGCGTTGTGGAGACAGAAGTGGTTTATAGTTCATTTTAGTGATGAAAGCAAATTTTATTTGGATATGATGGGAAGCATTATGTCCATCTACAAACCTGGGAAAGAATTAACCCAAAGTGTGTGAAAAAGTCAGTAAAAGGCGATGGCGGAAGTGTCATGGTTTGGGGAGTGTTCTCTGCGGCAGGAGTTGGACCTGTCATACAGTTACATGGCAGAGTGAATTCAAGTGTGTATCAGAACCTTCTTCAACAACATTTAATCAGCCTGAATTTTTCATGCAGGACAATGACCCTTGTCACACAGAAAAATTGGTAAAGCAGTTCCTTGAAACAGAGAACATCGAAACGGCCAGCCCAGAGTTTTACTCTAAAGCAAATAGAAAACATCCGGCAAATCCTTGGTGACAAAGTTATAGCCAAGACACAACAGCAGAAGATCAAATGTAATACGGACTTGCCAAAATGCTCCCGAGAAGATGCAGCAGCTGTGGGAATAGGGGGAGAGACTGCATTGGTCAGGGAGCACTGGGGCTAGAACCTGGAGGTGTGAGTAAGCATTGGTTTAGTTTTTTTTTTACAAGAGGCCTGTATGTGCTATGTGTTGGTTTGGGGGTCCTGTATGCACATACTATCTAAGAACTGTGGAAGAGACTGGAAGAAGACTGGACCAAAATCCCACCAGAGCAATGTGAGAGACTGTTGATGTCCTGTGGCCACAGATGTGCTGAAGTCATTAAAGCAAAGGCGTGTACACATCCTACTGATTGGTGACTGTTATAGCCTTCAGAAAATGTAATTATTTTCCTCTGTGCTACAGTCATTCCTGTTGTCAGGTTTTTTGACTTTATGTTGATATAATAATCAGATTTTATGTTGACATACTTTGGTAATTTTGTAAAACACTGTTGCAGTGACCTGGAGTACCACTTAAAAAATCTAACAAATGTTGATGAATGGAGATTACATTCTTTTTTGAAAAATCAATTGATCATATTTTATTCTCTAATAACTTATTTTTATAAACATTTTATTAGTTTTTTAACAACAACAAGTTCCACAATCTAGCCCGGTGGGCTTTGTTACAATATCAGACATTACAAATGGGCATTGAAGTTACTATAAATTAAATTACATACACATATCATTTGCTTGGAATATATGCTCACTTGAATCTTCTAATATCTTTTCAGCCTTATTGGGTTCAATATTGCATGAACCATGCTGGGTAGTATCTTTACCACCTTATTAGTCTCTGTAAGGCCTAAACACAGCCTGAAGCGGCGACAGTGGAAAATACTTAACTGTAAACACTGTGACATGGTCACTATCGAATTGAAGAGAAAATCGGCATTTATGTGTATTACAGCGACCAGAATGTGAATTAGGTCACACTGGAAGCTGTTTTCCATGTGTTGGTCTCTTGGAAGACCTGGTACAGGACTCTAATTGCTGGAGTGGAGACAGAAGTGTGATCACTGCTCCAGACCAAAGCTTCCCGTTTCTAATGGGTCTAACAATGCACCAGGTGTGCAATCCCTTAAAGAAGGGTGTGGAGCAGTTAGGAGGGGCTCTCTACCTGGAGACACAGAAGCTGAACTGCGTGAGAGCCACACGTGAGTGACACAGGGTTTCTGAAAGTATTTTCCATGCTGGCAGGGAGAAACCCTGTATAGTGTATAGTTAGACCTGGACAGGCAAGGATTTTGTTTGATACTGGTGCTTTTCTGGAATAAATGCACAGTTTCAACTTGAATCCTGCTGTCCATGTGAGCTTTGTCATTGCCGACCCCCATGTTTGAGCTGAACCCCTACAACACATACAACAGTGAATGACATATTAACATATTGAACCTGGCCTAGAGCTATTGGTAGGTTATATCCTTTATTAGTCCCACAGTGGGGAAATTCATTACCTTCATATTAATTACCTCATAGGTTTTACACCAAAGGCTGTGGATTTTTGGGCAGGACCATAATGTGTGCAACAGGGTACCTTTTTGGCCACATCCTCTCCAGCAACCTGGGGGTGATGTGGGGTAGATTTTACTTAATTTAAGAGGCGTTAAATACCATCTCATGTGGGTTTTTACTATTACGAAAAGTGTAGTGAGCTAACTTCAAAGCTTGCTGCCATTTGCAAGCAGAGAAAGGTGTCTAGGTCTTTTTCTCACCATTTCTTCAGTGTATAAGAATGCCCCATTATGTGCTAAAAATTGACATCACCACATGACACAGATGTATACTCCCACACAAATGAATGTTCATCTTCTGAGGATACACTGAAACTCCTTCCCACCTGTGTAGTCTCTTTAACATGAGACAATTGAGAAAAATTAATCCAAACAGATTGTGGGCGCAGACATAAAATTTATCAAGAACCAGTGAAATTGAGATATAAATCAAGTGGGCTAAAGGTAGGGAGGACAGGCTACAAGATGACTAAATATCACTGTAGAATGCTGTTTGTATAGTAAGGAGAGCAGATGCAAGCTTAGGAGGCTGCCAAGACATGTAGCTGTATCATATATTCAGCCCGTATGGAATGTGGGCTCCCCTTACCAGCACTAAGTTTAATTTTATCTGTAACCTCTAAAGAGGACAAAATTAAATCGCATTTGAACTGCAACACTGGTTGCAGCACTGGTTGCAACTTGCATTATGTAGGTTGCACTATTGGACCATTAAAATGCAGGATTTCTAAACATATCAGTGCAGCTACAAAACAAGACCTGCTTACAAACAGGGAATCTCAGGGGTAACTAAACACTATAGAGATACCCACCAAGGTGAAATGTCCAGTTTACACATCATTCCAATGGGAAGGGTAGAGGCGGAAACAGTGAGAACCATCAGGTCACGCGAAGCCTTGTGGATATCATCTGAGGGGGGCGATCGCTTACCATTGTAGCCTACAGTCTAATAGAGATTCTTTGGCAAAATCACAGAATAAAATGCATCAAAGAAAAGTAAATATTTTTACATATATTATAGGCAATATTCTAAGCAATATGGCTATTTACTGTACAATGTATATTATTATTTTGCAGGAGTGTAACTCCAGTTGTAGCAGCCACATCATTTGTAGTGTCAGTTGTAGTGTCTGGGGGCCACATCATGTGACCTGACACACTAAAGAGTGGAGGATGTGTACCATTATGTACATTTTATGATGCACATTGCACAACTTAATATTATGCTGCACATTGTACAGCATAATATTTATATAACATATGAGTGATGTGTATATGCTGTATGTTCACAGTGTATACTCTGCATTATGCTGTATGTTTCTATATGGCACTGTATGTGTGTGTATATGCTCTATGTATGTGTAAATGTGTAAATGTAATAGTCATATGTGAGCATACAAATATGTATACTTTTTAAGTGGAAGGGGGCCCCCATTCAGAAGTCTACTAGTGGGCCCTGCCTCCACTAGTTACGCCCCTGACCTTATGATATATATGGTGAAATACACTAATGTCTTCTTCTACTTCTCTTGGTCACGGACTGGGAAATACAGTTCAGTATTCCAAAATGCCTCATGGCCTTTAAAGTCAGGAACAACTGTTTTTAATCTATGTAGCTTGGACTTGCACTAATTTTAGGAGTATTTCAAATTGCAAACATATGTATATAAAAGTAGGGATGCCTGAATTGATGTTATCCATCTGTTCTCTTTCCTCCTGTGATGTCCCTTAAACTCTGTGATGCCCTTCATATTATATTTATTACACAGATAATTATTTTTATTACCATACTTCTGATATTTTATCTCTAGACATAAATACACAAAGATATGTATCTAATGTATATACAGTGCCAAAATTTCAAACATAGAAAAGACTCTGTTACATCAACCTTTACCCAGCAGGGCGTGCAGTTAAGGAAGGTTTCAGATGGCCTCAATGCAGTCATATGCTGTAATATGGAGCGATTATCTGGGCCTCCCATTATTCTACCGAAATAAACATAAGTCACAATGGAATCCTATGATCATTTACGTGCAGTCTTGGTCTCTGTATTGTAAAATACAATTGCGTAGAGGGGCTCTCTACTCATTTAAACAGAAATATTAAACTAAGCATAACATCTGTTCAGGCTTCAGCGTCATCCACTGCCTGTAACGTATGGCAGAACTGTAATGACTGTAATTGTGTACTTTGCTTTAATTTTGTCCTTCACTAGCCGTATTCCACTCCTAGTTGTCTTAATTGATTACCTTTACCCCAGTCTGTCTCCTGTTGACTTTCTTATGGACTGCAGACAGTTAAGCTAGCTGTGCTGGACAGATGTCTCCTCCAATAACTTTCTGACTGGTACTTATATAAGAGCTTTGTCTGCCCCTTTCACAATGTTCAAGTCTTCTTTGGAGCTGGCTAAAACAAACAAAACAAGAGGTTTTTTTTTTCACCCCTTCCCGCTCTTGCAGTCGTTTCATGTTATATATTTATTGATTGCTTTTTATTTATGACCCTATACACATTGAGGGTCATTAATCTTTGTCACTTTTTTTTCTCTTAATTTTGCAACTTTTTCTGGCACATTTGATATATTTGTGCCTGAATTTCCAACTTTTCCACTACCAATTTTGTTGCAAATCTTGGTTAAAAAATTGCAAATATACTCGATTAGACATAGGAGAAACTTTTGAAGGGGTGTGAGAAAAGTTTGAGACTTTTGTGCGACTTTATAATCAAAAGTTGCGAAAACCCACAGACTCAGGTTCCTGAAATATCAACCTTTAAGATAAATTCAAATGCAATCCAAAACCCAGAAAAAAACAAGAAAAGATACAAATGTCCTGACTAAAGATATGACCCCCATAGACTTATTTCATTGTATTTTTCTAGTCTACTTATTTCTACTACTTAATGATACCCCCTGCATATTGTGCCACCCTGTTTCCCATATATTTTCAGTAAAATATATTTGACAGTAAAACAGACAGGTACAATAAACACCAACACAACATAACTTTATGCCACGTTACTCAAAGATACAGTGTAAGATCTTATGGCCAAGAACATATGTTGTTACCAAAATATCACTATAATATTAGAAGATTAAACCCTTAACACCGAGGCCCTTTTTAATTTTTGAGTTTCCATTTTTTACTCCCCACCTTCAAAAATCCATAACTTTTTTATTTTTCTATGTGAGATGTATGGGACTTGCATAGTAATGGTATTTAATATTGTATGCCATGTACTGGCAAGCAGGAAAAAAATCCAAATGCAGTGAAAATAGTTAAAAACCCATTTGTGCCGTATTCTTGTGGGCTTGGACTTTACCGCTTTCACTGTGTGACCCAAATGACATGACTTGATGATGTTTTTAATGCTACCATTTTTATATAACTTCTAGGGAAAAGGGGGTGATTTTTAGGGTTTTTTTAATATAATTTTTTTTACTTTATTTGATCTTTTTTACTATTTTTCTAGATTGTCTGATTGATCCTACCATATGCTGCCATACATACAGTATATGGGGATTTTCCTCCTCATTCATTACAATGTGCAAATCGCATCTTGGAATGAATAGGTTAAAAACAATCTTCAGAAGACCTGAGGCTGTCATGGAAACCGATCGACGCCCCAGATGATGCCACAGGGGACAGCAATCTAATCCAAGATGTCGGTGCCACACACGCCACCAGGATTTAAATTCCTCAGGCAGCTTTGCATGGATAAACCAGGGGGACTTACTTATAGATCCAGTCACTGCACTTTTGTTAATCCTCTTCTATTTGTTATCGATGGCCTTCTTCCTTCTAAAATGAACTTTTAAAATTAATGATAATCCATGCTACAGATTTGAAGGCTGTTACAGTCTGCAATAACACTTCCCCATCCCACTGTGTAATGCAATGAGATTACATCAGAGAGAGGGAGGGAGAGTACTGAGCAGGAGCAGGGGGCAGCCTCAGATAGTGTAACAGCCTGTGAACCTGCTGCATGGGCTCTGGGAGTCGCTCCATTAACCTTTCAGGTATATTAAAACAATGTATATACTTGAGTATAAGCCGACTAGAGTATAAGTAGAGGCACCTAATGTTACCACCAAAAACTGGGAAAACCTACTGCCACCGAGTATTAGCCTAGGGTGCGAAATGCATTAGTCACAGCCTCTCCAGTATATAGCCAGTAAGCCCCCAGTAGTATATAGCCGGCCAAACCCCAGTGGTATACAGCCAGCCCCCTGTAGTATATAGCCAGCCAGCCCAATGTAGTATATAGCCAACCAGCCCCCTGTAGTATATAGCCAACCAGCCCTCTGTTGTATATAGCCAGCCCTCTGTTGTATATAGCCAGCCAGCCTTCGTGTTGTAATAAACTGACTACTCACCATTCCGATGCTCTGGACAGCTCCTCTTCTTTCTTCAAATGTGCCGGCTCCATGACGTCAGCAGTGGCTAAATAGAGAATAGGAGCTGCCCGGGGCATCACAATGATGAGTATTCAGTTTATTTTTTTTTATATACTTGAGTATAAGCCGAGTGGGGAATTTTCAGCAAAGTTAATTTCAGAGGGAAGGAGGCCCTGGATAACAAATATAAGAAGATTACTACAGTATCTCGGAGTAAACGTTTATCCATTGTTGATTTTGATTTTATTTCCTTTAAACTTTTACACTTTTACAAATTCTGCACATTTTGTATTTATCCCTTCTATGTAATCTGTATATTGTTCCATTGTCACAACTATTTCTAATAAGTCATCTGTTACCACGAATAAAGCAGGGCCTCACCACGTCACATGAAAATGCTTAAAAAGCAAATGCAAAGATGTCAGTCTGATAAAGAAATGAAGCTATGGAATTAATCAGGAGCAAGTTCTGGAACATGGAATAACACAGCTGGGGCTCACGAGAAGGATTCACTCAGCACATCTCTCACACCTCTTCAGTCTGCTTGAGTGACTTTGCTTAGTCAGTGAAAATGAGGCACATGTACAAACCATACTCAGGAACAAATCTCATCAGGAGGTTATTGTAAAACATTGCAATGTCTGCCCAGGACATGACTAGAAACCTGCAATTGTTTTCACTACATTTTCTTGAATATTATTCATACAATGTGGTTGAGTAAAAGCCTTGTACCTTCATCAGATTATACAGGAAGTACTTAGAGGGTTTGTGCAGAATAGTTTTTATCTTCTGATATCAGCCTCAGGGGGTGTTACATTTACAAACAACCTCTCTCCGGCACTCTAGACAGCGTTGACAGGATGCTGCTACAGATGAACCGATAGGGGATGCTACAGCATTTTTTGTTAATATATATATATATTAATTTATATATAGTTTAGCACTTACCTATTGTATGAAAACCCTGATCTTGGACCACCCCTAATAACCTATTATCATTATGGCCATTTATGTAGTGTGACATGTATAGATTGAATATAAGGTTCTACTGTACCTCCATGCCCCCACACCTACAAATCCTGTAGATTATGATTGTATTTACAGAACTGCCATAGCGGAGCCTCAGGCTATCGGCTCTTGTGTGATTTCTTTTACGTAATACTTATAGATGCTTTATTTACATCATAACAAAACAGCATCATTATTGTTTATAAGTCTATATGCAGACGAACGCATGCAGGCTGCAGTGGGGCGGGCATGCTTTTGCCGTGATAGAGAGGAGGAGGCATGATACCCCCCCCCTCCATGGGGATGTATGGCGCGTGGCGCAATATCATAGGGTAAGATAAGACATGTGCTATGTTCTCCTCGCGTATGGAGTGGTACGGTGACGCACACATGTATTGCTCCATGTGCCCATAGCAGTATATGGGGTATTTATGTACGGCAGCAAGCTTGTGGCCGTGCATACATGCCCCCGTCGGTCGTGTGGATGCGGCTTAATATTGTAAAAGTTCCACAAAATGTCAGCTCCTGTTTTGGGTCTCCCTTTTTGCCCAAGCTAAACATTTAAAGACACTGAACAATAGCTAGAAAAAAAAGCCCATTCTGCATAGCTGATATATTCCACAGTCCAGTAGAACTAGTGTAGTTTAACATTCACAGTCATACAATAGGTTAGGACTAAACTATATTAACCATCCAAATACTTGACTCATCATATAGAATTACAAGGGCATATGTATCAGGACTCCCGTGGTGTCAGTAGCTTATTGCTAGCACTTGCAATGATTTACCTCAATCCACATCCTTCGCGCCAGTGGGGCGTGGGCTGGCGCGGGAGGTTACTGTCCCTACTCCTGATCACTTGCTGCAGCTGGCAACTTTTCACATGTGAAGATATGCCAGCCACGCTTGTTTCTACGCTCATAGAAATAAACTCTGCGCAGCTCCCCGCTGGATACATCTAGAAAGAGGCTTCAGCCTCTTGTTGGATTGTGCTGCGCACGAGCACTGGCGTGTGATAAATATCCCCCACAGTCTGTATGAGACCATCTGTATATTCCACATCTCAATTTAGCTTACTATAGCAATGAGCAATTTAGGATGTCTAAACAAAAGAAGCAAAAGGTGTATTTTTGGGGTGGGGTTAGGTTACTTTCCAATTGATGGTGCATCCATAGGATAGACCATGAAAATGAGATAGATGGAGGTTAAATTCCCAGCTGACCGAATGGTTAAGAATTATTTTTCTTTATATGCCAGTAAGAGCATTTCCTATTTCAAAGTCTCAGTATCAATAATAATAATCATCTTTATTTATATAGCACCATTATATTCCGTACCGCTTTACAAATCATACCTGGCATACCTCTGTACCTGGTTTTGTAACCTTCTGCATCTTCAAGTTATATTCAAGTGCATGAGACTTACCTATTTCCAGCACCTGAAGTCTGTGGGGGGAGATAAAAGTTGCCCCCATTGGTTTATATTATTATCCAACCCTAGTTTGTTTTTTATGGGCCATGGTAAATGGTAATTTATATTACTCCCATATTCCCATATATATATATATTCTCCCCATTAATTTAAGTCTTCTTACATACTTAATAATAATAGAATTATAAATAATAATATTTATAATTATAAATTCTACTTATTATTATTTTATTTATTATATAGCTATTGTATTATATGGCAATCCAGCAGATTGAAAGAGGACCTGTCACCCTTAAAAAACGCACTAGGTGCTGCTTAATAAAGTCGTGGGAGGGGTGTTTGTGGGAAGAAGTAGCACTTCTACCAGTGTCGGGGGGGGGGGGGTGTTCTGATAACGCTAGCAGTTTAACACTGCCAAAAATGGGGTAGCATTAGGAGCTGCTTTCTTTAATAAGAAGCTCCTAGTGCATCTTTAAATGGAGCAATAGTCACAATGTATTTACACATTGGGACAGTTTTATTGCGGTTTGTATGTGTGAAAAATGACCTGCAAACCTTGAAATAGACGCAATTTCGTCTATTTTCCCACTTACACCCACTTCAAGTGGGTTTGAAGGAGTCTGTCGGGAGCGTGGCCAGTGATGTAGTGGGCCGGCACAAGGCATTCCTGCACTATTGCTACCTGCACCTGTTTAGGCTGGAGCCTCCTCATAAATCTGGCATGGTGGGGGGATATATTGCAAAATATACTGGTGAACCTAGAAAAATATAGGGTGGAACAGCACTGTAATATGTTGGATAATGAATACAGGTTTGGGTTCATGCCTCAGCAAACCCGACTCCTGGGGAAGCAAGCAGATAATCCAAGAAAATAGAAGACAAGGCAGCACTCCTGTAGCATTAAAGGTGTTTTTTATTCACCCAGAGTGAAAGGTGTGACCTTTCAGCCCCTCAGTGGATCTATTTTTAAGCATACAGGTGAAGGTTACAAATGGAGTATATATACACTCCCAGGAAGTGACATAGTCAATTACAAGCAGATATACAATCAATAAATCTTAAGATAGAAGTATACAAAAAAATAAATGTAAACATGTGAGACATGAATATACAGGTGTGTGGCAGAGTATAAAACATGAATATTATAAATAATTATAAATAATGGACTGATCCACAATCACCCATGGGGACCCTCTTTTGGTATACATGGAGTTAACATGAACGCCAAAGAGGGTCCTCATGCCTGTAACCCCTTAAGACTTTGGAGTATTTTGGAAAACCAAAAATAATATTAGGTTACTGTATTGTACTTTTTGTTCTAGAATAGGAGGTAACTTACAATTCCTAAAGTTCTATCGGGTTGTTGAAGGATGTGTTAAGAACGTGCTAATTTGGGATAATCCTTCAGGCAACTATATAATTTTTCTAAACTGAAAGCAATCGTGTAACACCACTATTTTCCTCGACATTTCCAAGTACTTTCAGATAACATGCATCTTTCAGCTTTGTGGATGATATGGACTTCATATGTCACGGGAACAAAATTCTTTACAATACAGGGCTATTGTCTCAGGCAGCATCACTCTCACACTGTCATTTTAGAAGGATGCTTCGAAAGATGTCAGCTGTGTTTTCTTTGAAATTCTTTACACTGAATGACACATTGATAAAGTGTAAACTGATTATCAGACACGTCTCCTCACTCAACAGTGACTCATAACTTTCCTTCTCATGCTGTCGGCAGCTTAGAGCAGTAATTCTCCTTACAAAGTGAAAGCTTTGATATCACATTCTTGGAATAGGCAAGATTTTAGGTAATTTAATTTATGGTAACTTTGTAGCATATGCAATATTTCTCAGGGAAAACTGAAAGATTCAAATGTTTTATAGTTATAGAAGTATGGAATTTACACTGCAAATGAAAGTTAAGACTGGGAACATCGCCTCATGTGAATGTCATTGTTCTATGGCCATTACAAACAGAGAACATCTGACGGATGACCTACAACCAGTAAATTCAGGTCTAATCATGTTTTTTTAACAAGTAAAATAACTGGTCAACATTCAACTAAAAGTGTTAGATGTTGAATTGAAATCATACATTGTATATTATTAAAGTCTCTAGATGTTTCTGATTAGTGTGCAGACTTGAAGAACTGTGGTTCAAGCCTTTGAAGGTATTTTAGGTAGACTCTTTACTATTTGCACAATGAATAGGATGAAATTTTGTAATACGGTAAATACTATCTTCAGCAACTTGTCAGAATACTTTCTTCCCCTCCTCCTTCCCTGGGACTTTGATCTCTTTTGGTCTTCCATAATGGACTTCAAGATCACATAAGAAGCTTCCGTAAAAGAATTGAGGGTGTGGTGCCAACATACATCCCAGGTGGGTATTTTTGGCATTCTTGAATTAGGCCTTTTGGAGTTAACAAAGAAGATGATGCTACAGAAGATCTAATTTTTGGCAACACTGGGTATTACCAGAAGTGGGTTACTACCTATGCTCCCTTGTATTTTGTATCGCTTTCAATGGTTAGAAAGGTCATAAGACCAGAAAGAGTAGTATCAGATCTCTTGGACTCTTAGAAATTGGTAAAAGACCTGGGAGCTAGGTCATTGTAATTTTCAGGAAGTGTAATGGAGTTTAGTTAAAGGGTACCTACCACCACGATTCTACCTATAAAGGTAGATCGGGTGGTAGGTGGATGAATGGGAGGTGAGGATAGCCCTTTTTTGGGCGAATCCTCACGTCCCAGCTATCTTTTAGAAAACTTTAATCCTGGGGTATGTAAATTATCTTAAGTGTCTACTGGGGCGTGGAGTAGTCGACATGAGGCTACTCCACGTCCCAGTGGCCTCTTTTCTACGCCTAAAAATTGAATCTTCGTCCGAGTCCCCGGCGTTTTGCCTTCGGCTTGCGGCCTCAGCTCCGGGACGCCGCAGATGCTGGGGACTCGGACGAGGGCACGCAGCTACGAGGAGCTGCGCGCCGAAGATTAAATGGTAGGTGGAGAAAAGAGGCCACTGGGGCATGGAGTAGCCGCGACTTGTAGCCTCATGTCCAACTACTCCACACCCCAGTAGCCGCCTAAAAATATTTACATATCCCAGGATTAAAATTTTCTAAAAGATAGCCGGGACGCGAGAATTAGCCCAAAAAAGGGCTATCCTCACGTCCCATTCATCCACCTACTACCCGATCTTCCTTTATAAGGTAGAATCGTGGTGGTAGGTTCCCTTTTAACTCATAGATGGATAGTGCTCTCCCATTCTCTGGAATTTTACAATGACCATCACTGAGCAATAGGAGAAAAAAAAATAAAACTGACTAACATTGCAAAGTAAGGGGTTAAATTTAATTGCATTATAGTGTTATGATTGGGGGAGGTTTCCAAAAACAAATGCACATCTCCATGGAGGCTGTGGAAAGTCACCTGGTTGGCAGAGATTGACATAAAATGTATGACAGTACAGAGAAAGCTGAAGAAATGTGACACACCTAGTTTCTATTATTCACTTTCAGTCACGTCAGTTTTTAGATATACATGTCTACCACTGCAGCCACAAAGCGAACCTTGACATCTAGATTATGGAAGGCTTCACTAGGGAATAATCACACAATGATTGTTAATAAGCTCACGGATATCTAAGCCAAGAATGTTTCATCCATTAGATCTGTTTCAGATGTTAACACTAGATTTATCAAGGAAAATGGTTTTCCTTGACAGATTATACATTAGTAGATCTCTGTATATAAATTACATTCTGCTTACTTTCCCTGTTACTGAACAATAGGATATATCTTCAAGGAATTCTTCTTCCTTAACGACCAGGCCCTATTTTGTTTTTGCATTAACATTTTTCATTCCCCACCTTCAAAAATCTATAACTTTTTTATTTTTCCATGTAAAGAGCTGTGTGAGGGCTTGCTTTGTGCATAACAAATTGCACTTCAAAGTGACGGTATTTAATATTCCTTGCCGTGTAGTGGGAAGTGGAAAAAAAATCCAAATGCAGAGAAATTGGTGGAGAATTGCATTTGCGCCATTTTCTTTCTTGTGGGCTTGGATTTTACAGCTTTCAGTGTGCGTCCCAAATGACATGTCTACTTTATTCTTTGCGTCGTTTACAAAAATTAAAACCTCCTGTACAAGAAGAAATTCTTAATTTTGCCTTTTCTGTCGCTAATATCTTTTTCATACTTTGGTGTACGGAGCTGTGGGTGGGTTTTTTGCAACTTTTGATGACGTTTTCAATGCTACCATTTTAAGGCATATTGCAGCAAACACCCTCCGGGTATGGAGAGGGCTCAGATAAAAAAGGTCAGTGCTCAACTCTTCTAAGTCACAATTCACATTCAGTAGGTAATCTCACCACCTTCCCTTCAGTTAGAAATTGAGGATCTCCTAGGTTTCTCCTGCCTTTTCTTCGTTCTCCTGAACACTGGATTCCAATGCACCCCTGAATCACTCCCGTGTCCGTGGTGCACTCTTAGTCCTGTGCCAGAAGATAAACGAACAAATAGTGCAGAATCCCAAGGTTCAAGAAGGATATTTTATTGTATATACTCACAAAGTGGAGTTAAAAAGCGCGCATATAACAGTGTAAAAAACGCCAAACACCTCGCCCGACCCAGGTTTCGCCTCTTCAGGCTTCTTCTGGAGCATGGGTGTTCAGCGCTATCACAGGTGTTTTAAATCCAAAAATTTGGATTTAACACTGTTATGTTTTTTACACTGTTATATGCGCGCTTTTTAACTCCACTTTGTGAGTATATACAATAAAATATCCTTCTTGAACCTTGGGATTCTGCACTATTTGTTCGTTTATCTTCTGGCACAGGACTAAGAGTGCACCACGGACACGGGAGTGATTCAGGGGTGCATTGGAATCCAGTGTTCAGGAGAACGAAGAAAAGGCAGGAGAAACCTAGGAGATCCTCAATTTCTAACTGAAGGGAAGGTGGTGAGATTACCTACTGAATGTGAATTGTGACTTAGAAGAGTTGAGCACTGACCTTTTTTATCTGTGTGAATTGGTTACTATAGTGGGAGAGTGCCGGTTCAGTAGCTCCTCTGTTTTTTCTCTTTTGTCCCTGTTCTTTTTCCGGAGGTCGAACTTTTTGCAATATTTAATATGGAGAGGGCTCAGCCTGTGAGCCCTCTCCAAACATTGCCAGGTGATGTACTAGTACAGTGGTGGCGAACCTATGGCACGGGTGAAAGAGGTGGCACTCAGAGCCCTCTTTATGGGCACGCTTGCCATCACCCCAGGGTAGAGTTTGCCAGACAGGACTCAATGCCTCTTGCAGTCCCAGGCAGCCCAGGACCCCAGAAGGAAGCTACAATGATAATCCAAACTATTCCCTCCTTCTTTCTACTGTAATGGTGTCCTCGGGTACCTATACAATTTAAACCCTTGAAAGAACAGGTAGTAATAAGTTACTGCTCAATTTGTCGCATTGGCACTTTGCGAAAAATACGTGGGTTTTGGTTGTAGTTTGGGCACTCTGTGTCTAAAAGGTTTGCCATCACTGTACAAGTACATCACACGTAGTTAAGAGGTTAAAGGTAATTTACCATTGAAAGAGACATAGGGATTTAAACAAACGTCACCCACGAACCCACTGTTTTCCAGTTTAGTATTATTGACAAACTATTTGACTCTCTCCAACCCGATCAGCTGATTCCGGCATCTCTGCTGTCAGAAGTCTAGCTCTTTTCTCTGAATAGTCTCTCAGTCCCCTTAGACACTGCTCAGCTCCCATATACTGTAGGTCTATAGGTGGTTATCTGCAGTGCCCTGATCCTATTACTACACAGAGAACAGATCTATTCTGTTTGTTGATCTCAACACCAAAAAAGCTAAATTCAAATAATCAGTGGGGTTCCATTATATTAGATCTCCACCAATCTGGCATTGACTACCTAACCTAAGAATATGTCATCAATATTACACACCAGGAAAACCTATTTTAGTCTAAGTCCCATGTCAGTAGATTTTGTCATTTGATGAAGGATCTATTTTTTTTCTAGAAATTCTTTAGGGCTCTTTTACATTGGCAATGTTTTTCACATCTGTGGTTCAGTGATGTCCACAGATGCCTTACAAAGCCATTGTCTTCAGTGGACATTTTCACATTGGCTTATTTTTTCAACGATTTGTCTGTGGAAAAAATTATGAAACATGTCCTATTTTTTTCACTAATGCAGATCATGGAAGGCAATGGAAGTCTATGGGTCCACAAAAGAAACTAGGTGTTATACTTTAAAAGCAGTGTTAAACCTTCAGTTTGCGGACACGGAGACAAAACAGAATAATCCCAGAGACAAAACAGAAGCAAAACGGAATCAAAATGATATAGATGCTCAGTGGAAGTGGACCACACAGGCCAATTTGTATTATTTATGTGGTTTTTTTTCTCTATGCTGTGACAATCTTCTATATGGATACTTTGGGTTTACAATTATAGTTGCCATGGTATTAAAACCTTTGTACTAAGTAGCCATGTTTAACTTATTTTAACATATTTCAGCTTTTTATGACATTTATAATTCTGAAAACTATACAGACGAAACATTAAACCCAACTTTTACCTACCCCGATCATTACCCATGATATATTACACTCCTTCCTGAGGTCAGCCACCCCCTCTCCTCTCAGTAGTTACATCTCCCTAGTGATTATTATATTAGTTTAGCATCTAAAGCTTTCAAAATCTTCTGAAATCCTCACATTTGTCATTTTGAATACTTTACGTAATTGAACTTGAATTTGAGGATAAATTTCTCATTAAGCAGCTCGTGTTTCATGCTTATTTACTTAATAATTTGTCTACACAGCTGAATAATAGATAATTTGTTCAAGTGGGTTTTAATTAAATCCAATAATTGCACAGCAAATCACAACCAAATGTTTAACGTTGTAGCTGCACCAGGATCTGTACAAGGCTCGGCTAGAACTTCAGATTTCAAAGTAAAATTAAATATGTGTGTTTCACAGTTTAATCTGTTGAATCAATAGTATTTTTTTGTGGTACATGTTGGATAAAATGAACACTATGCGGGCAGGATCTGGTGTGTAACTCACTTTCGATAAGTGTCCTGTTGTAATCCCAGAAGCCGGTTGCTGTGGTCGGCGGTCACACTGGATTGGAGGAGGTGACGGTTGCTCAAGTGATGATCCAGCTAATAATTGGCCACCGCAAAGATTTGCCATTTGTGTAAAGGGTTCCTATTGAAACCTGTGATTGGCTACAAAGATGATGTGAACACAAATGTTATGTTGCTATTTCCAGGTTTAGCAATAGTTGAAAGTTTTTTTTAGTTTTGAAATTTACACTAACTTCCTGGATTCCGTTTTTCTAATCTTGTGATTTTTGTATTATTGTTACAGTTCTGTTCTTACTGTTAAGGTTGGATTCACACATGCCACATCAGTAGTCTATTTTCTGAAAAAGAAAAACCTCAACTTGAAGCAGTGTTTGCAGCAGCTCATGACAGCTGGCCTTCTGATTCTTCCAACATTACCTTTGCTGTGGGTTAAAACATGTCAATATGTGATGCACTGTGACATATGAATGAGGCTTTGTGAAATGTTATCCACTATGTACAATGCAGATGGAGAAACCACCAGTGAGTTTGCAAATGAATAACTTGTTGAATAAACATTATGTGTGACTTTAGCCTAAAAAAGTTAGGACCCAAAAAGAAAACTGAAAGACTCATTCCAAGTCATTTTCCATAATGATTATTTGAGACGTATTTGAAAATAAATCATAGTGATACAAGTCATAGGTGTCAGTTCCATAATTATTGAGGGTCACATGTATGTCCTATAATCTTGGAATATGTTTGACCATTTTGTAAGAGAATTATAAACAATATAAGAGATTTATTAAAAGTGTCTGAGAACAAAACAGTTCTACTTGCTCATCAATCAGCAACCAATCAGAGCTCAGCTTTGATTTTATTAATTGCTGTGGCAAAATGAAAGCTGAGGTCTGATTGGTTGCCATGAACAACTAGAACAGTTTTACTCTCAGACACTTATAATAATTCTCCACTCAGTTCTAATACACAGTAGTCAGAAAAATAATGAATGCATTTGGTACCTCCAGATTAAAGCATGTATTTACAAGCCGGTAATAGAAAGGATTCATTTCCTGAATATTTTCTGCAGGGAGTTTGTTTCTCAATTAATTATTTCCACTAATTAAATAAACTATGGGGCACATTTACTTACCCATCCGGAGGAGTTCACCCAAATTGCTTTGTACGACGATAATGCACTGTGCCGCAATTCACTAAGATCGTGCGCCCGATATCCTGCGTGTGTCGCTTCCCCGCTCAGGTCCGCCGGAGTTCACCTTCTTCTTCCTGGTGTATGTAAGTGCATTGTCTTGTGACACAATTTGAATCTTAAATCTCGCGCTCAGTCCGAATCAGTCGGAACGTCCGACGAAAGTGCGATCCACGACCCTTAGCAAATAAACCCCAATGTGATTATTTCTGCACAATAACCATATAGCAATATATCATCTGTTGATTGTATGTACAAAATCATATTATGGGAACATGAACCGTACAATGCTTAACCCCTTCCCGCCGCAGTCCTTTTTCGTTTTTGCGTTTTCATTTTTCACTCCCCACATTCAAAAATCTGTAACTTTTTTATTTTTCCATGTACAGAGCTGTATGACAGCTTATTTTCTGTGTAACGAATTACACTTCAAAATGGTGGTATTTAATATTCCATGCCGTGTACTGGGAAGCAGGAAAAAAATTCCAAATGCAGTGAAATTGGTAAAAAAACTAATTTGTGCCGTATTCTTGTGGGCTTGGATTTTACGGATTTCCCTGTGCACCCCAAATGACATGTCTACTTTATTCTTTGGGTCGGTACGATTACGGAGATACCAAATTTGTATACGTTTTATAATGTTTTCATACATTTCAAAGAAATGAAAACCTCTTGTACAAAAATGTTTTGGGGGATTTTGCCATCTTCTGGAGCTAATAACTTCTTTATACTTTGGTGTACAGAGCTGTGGGTGATGCAGTTTTTTTGTGGATTTTGATGACGTTTACATTGTTATCATTTTTAGGACTGTACGACCTTTTGATCACTTTTATAGAATTTAAAAAAAAATTTTAAATGGCAAAAAAGTGACATTTTCGACTTTGGGCGCGATTTTCCGTTACAGGGATAAACGCGGCGATTAGAGATGAGCGAGCACTAAAATGCTCGGGTACTCATTATTCGAGACGAACTTTTCCCGATGCTCAAGTGCTGTCTCGAATAACGAGCCCCATTGAAGTCAATGGGAGACTCGAGCATTTTTCAAGGGGACCAAGGCTCTGCACAGGGAAGCTTGGCCAAACACCTGGAAACCTCAGAAAAGGATGGAAACACCACGGAAATGGACAGGAAACAGCAGGGGCAGCATGCATGGATGCCTCTGAGGCTGCTTAAACGCACCATTATGCCAAAATTATGGGCAACAGCATGGCCATGACAGAGTGACAGAATGAAGCTAGATAGCATCTAAAACATCCAATAATTGACCCTGACACTATAGGGGACGGCATGCAGAGGCAGCGGCAGCAGAGGCAGGCTAGAGAGTGGCATGGCGACATACCCTAAATGGACTCAGGCTTCAAACCAATGGGTGGCAGAGAGGAACCAAAGGAGGTGAGCAAGAAGCGCTGAAATTATTTCCTCTGTGAACAAAAGGTTGACGGTATATTTAGTCGATAACACAGCATGGTGGCGACATAGTGACCAAGTTCCATAATGTATCTGGTGAAACACCCGAAAAATGAGCCTGACACAACTCGTTTGATAAGGGGACGACATTTGGAGGCAGCCATGGAGACGACTTCCATGATTAAGAGCGACAGTATGGGGCATCCATTTTGCGCTTCTATGATTGCAACTGCAGGTCTCGACAGCATGGCGGCGACAGACGGACGGAGTTCCACTATGTATGTGGTGAAACACCTGAAAATTCTGCCTGACACAGCTCGTTTGATAAGGGGACCATGTATGGAGGCAGTGAACTAGTAGTAGATTAAAGGTGCTGCAGTTAAAACTATGTTAGTTGGATCTTGGGATGGAGCTGGCGCTCCGCTGCCAGGCGAGCTTTCGCCAATCCAAGCCCCTGTCTCTAGGCTACTCCCCAAACAGCACTTCTAAGAACCTTTTGTATAAGATCAAGTGTAGTAGCGTTCTTATAAGTTTAGGATATGGCGGGTGAGGGGAATGTAAACAGATGCGCAAGAAGCGCTGAAATAATATCGGTAAATGATAAAAGTTTGCCAGTATATTTTGTGGATTACACAGCAGGGTGGCGACAAAGTTAACAAGTTTGATGTGGAATGCCCTGTAATAGCTCTTGGGCGGTGTGCCTTTTATCGCTTAGGCTCAGCAGTTTGAGCACCGCCTGCTGTCGCTTAGCGACGGCACTGCTGCTGTGCCTAGAGCTACCGACTGATGGCGCCATGCCCACGGATGGTAATTCGGAGGAGGTGGAGGAGGTGTGGGAGGAGGAGGAGGTATAGTAGGCCTTTGAGACCTGAACCGAGGTAGGCCCCGCAATCCTCGGCGTCGGCAGTATATGACCAGCCCCAGGGTCAGACTCGGTCCCAGCCTCCACCAAGTTAAGTGTAGTAGCGTTCTTATAAGTTTGGGATATGGCGGGTGAGGGGAATGTAAACAGATGCGCAAGAAGCGCTGAAATAATATCCATAAATGGTAAAAGTTTGGCAGTATATTTTGTGGATTACACAGCAGTGTAATAAACAGATGCGCAAGAAGCGCTGAAATAATATCGGTTAATCATAAAAGTTTGCCAGTATATTTTGTGGATAACACAGCAGGGTGGCGACAAAGTTAACAACTTTGATGTGGAATCCATGAAAACAACCCAAATTTCTGCCTGACACACCTCGTTTGATAAGAGGACGATGTATTGAGGCAGCTATATGGACGACTTTTGGAGGTAGCAATGGAGACAACGTGTGGAGGCTGCTATGGAGACATTTTAATTTGGATAGTGCCTGTATGTGGCAGTCCAAAAAAGTTTTCAAACCAGAGGAGCAGGTAGGTGGCCCTCCAGAAAAATTGAATAGATTGAGTGGCTGTATGTGGCACTCCCAAAAATTGTTTAAAACAGAGGACCGGGTAGGTGGCCCTCCAGAAAAATTAAATGCATAAAGTACTATACGGAATGAAAGTCCAGGCAGCACGCTTAAGCGGTAGTGGGTGCAGGCTAAATTGGATCGGACATAGGATCCTCCATAAGTAGAAAACAAGAAAAAAGCAGCACTCCAAACGATGAAGTCAAAAAAGAATGTGGTCCTTTTATTTCATGTGCATAAAGTACTATAGCTAGAGCCAGTGGGCCCTGTCAAAAAATAGCCAGTTTCCTCTGCTTTAGTGTACAAAGAGGAGAAGGAGGAAAATGAGGAGGAGGAGTGCATAAATTATTCAGGTTGAGCTTCCTTCACCTGGTGGAGATTGGAAATTATGAGAAATCCAGGCTTTATTCATCTTAATAAGCGTCAGCCTGTCAGCGCTGTCAGTTGACAGGCGTGTACGCTTATCGGTAATGATGCCACCAGCTGCACTGAAAACCCGCTCGGACAACACGCTAGCGGCAGGGCAGGCAAGAACCTCCAAGGCGTACAGCGCCAGTTCGTGCCACATGTCCAGTTCTGAAACCCAGTAGTTGTAGGAAGCTGTGTGATCATTTAGGACGATGGTATGGTCATCTACGTACTCCCTCACCATCTTTCTGTAAAGATCAGCCCTACTCTGCCGAGACTGGGGACAGGTGACAGTGTCTTGCTGGGGTGACATAAAGCTGGCAAAAGCCTTGTAAAGAGTACCCTTGCCAGTGCTGGACAAGCTGCCTGCTCGCCTACTCTCCCTTGCTATTTGTCCCGCAGAACTATGCACTCTGCCGCTAGCGCTGTCAGAAGGGAAATACTGTTTCCGCTTGTGCACCAGGGCCTGCTGGTATTTATGCATTCTCACACTCCTTTCCTCTCCAGGGATGAGAGTGGAAAGATTTTGCTTGTACCGTGGGTCCAGGAGAGTGAATACCCAGTAATCGGTGCTGGAATAAATTCTTTGAACGCGAGGGTCACTGGATAGGCAGCCTAGCATGAAATCTGCCATATGCGCCAGAGTCCCAACGCGTAAGAATTCACTCCCCTCACTGGCCTGACTGCCCATTTCCTCCTTCTCCAACTCCTCCAACTCCTCTTCTTCTGCCCATACACGCTGAACAGTGAAGGACTGAACAATGGTCCCCTCTTGTGTCTCGCCAACATTCTCCTCCTCTTCCTCCTCATCCTCCTCCACCTCCTCCGATATGCGCTGAGAAACAGACCTGAGGGTGCTTTGGCTATCAACAAGGGAATCTTCTTCCCCCGTCTCTTGTGACGAGCGCAAAGCTTCCGACTTCATGCTGATCAGAGAGTTTTTCAACAGGCCAAGCAGCGGGATGGTGAGGCTGATGATGGCGGCATCGCCACTGACCATCTGTGTTGACTCCTCGAAGTTACTCAGCACCTGACAGATATCAGACATCCACGTCCACTCCTCATTGTAGACTTGAGGAAGCTGACTGACCTGACTACCAGTTCTGGTGGAAGTTGACATCTGGCAGTCTACAATCGCTCTGCGCTGCTGGTAAACTCTGGATAACATGGTTAATGTTGAATTCCACCTCGTGGGCACGTCGCACAACAGTCGGTGAGCGGGCAGATGGAGGCGGCGCTGCGCTGCCCTGAGAGTGGCAGCATCTGTGCTGGACTTCCTGAAATGCGCACAGATGCGGCGCACCTTCGTGAGCAAATCAGACAGATTGGGGTATGTGTTGAGGAAACGCTGAACTATCAGATTTAACACATGGGCCAGGCATGGCACATGTGTCAGTCTGCCGAGTTGCAGACCCGCCACCAGGTTACGGCCGTTTTCACACACAACCATGCCTGGCTTCAGGTTCAGCGGTGCCAGCCACAGATCAGTCTGCGCCGTGATGCCCTGTAACAGTTCTAGGGCGGTGTGCCTTTTATCGCCTAGGCTCAGCAGTTTGAGCACCGCCTGCTGTCGCTTAGCGATGGCACTGCTGCTGTGCCTAGAGCTAGCGACTGATGGCGCCATGCCCACGGATGGTAGTTCGGAGGAGGAGGTGGAGGAGGGGTGGGAGGAGGAGGAGGTATAGTAGGCCTGAAAGACCTGGACCGAGGTAGGCCCCGCAATCCTCGACGTCGGCAGTATATGACCAGCCGCAGGGTCAGACTCGGTCCCAGCCTCCACCAAGTTAACCCAATGTGCCGTCAGCGATATATAGTGGCCCTGCCCGGCAGCACTCGTCCACGTGTCCGTGGTCAGGTGGACCTTGTCAGAAACGGCGTTGGTCAGGGCACGGATTATGTTGTCTGACACGTGCTGGTGCAGGGCTGGGACGGCACATCGGGAAAAGTAGTGGCGGCTGGGGACCGAATACCGAGGGGCGGCCGCCGCCATGAGGTTGCGAAAGGCCTCGGTCTCTACTAGCCTATAGGGCAGCATCTCCAGGCTAAGCAATCTGGAGATGTGGACATTAAGGGCTTGGGCGTGTGCGGGTGGGTTGCACTATATTTCCTTTTCCGCTCCAGCGTCTGGGGTATGGAGAGCTGAACGCTGGTGGATGCTGTGGAGGATCGTGGAGGCGACTATGGGGTTTTTGTGCCAGGGTCCTGGGCAGGGGGCTGACTATCAGCTGACACAGGGGAAGGCGCAGTGGTGTGCACGGCCGGAGGTGAACGGGCTTGGTGCCACTGAGTGGGGTGTTTAGCATTCATATGCCTGCGCATACTGGTGGTAGTTACGCTAGTAGTGGTGGAACCCCTGCTGATCCTGGTTTGGCAAAGGTTGCACACCACAGTCCGTCGGTCATCCGGTGTTTCCTTAAAGAACCTCCAGACTTCTGAAAATCTAGCCCTCGCCGCGGGAGCCCTCGCCACGGGAGCTTCACTACGTGACACATTTGGCGCTGATGCACCTGCTCTGGCCCTGCCTCTCCGTCTGGCCCCACCACTGCCTCTTCCAACCTGTTCTGGTCGAGGACTCTCCTCCGTCTCAGAAGTACTGTGTTCACCCGGCCTCTCAACCCAGCTGAGATGACGCTGAGTTATGAAAAAATAAACGTAAAATAAAAAGGAAATGGCAGACTGTGCCTAATTGAAATCCAACCCCTAATAAATTGTCCCACTTCGGTCTTTGCGATGGATATGTGCGTCACTAAGCGCTAAACACAACGGTCGCAAGTCTCACTACAAATTCCTCACTATATGGTAGTAGATGCACTACAGCAAGGCCAGCCACCAGCAGATGAACCAGAAATAAAATATATAACGCTATTGTAGGCCTAAGTAAGCCGTTTGGATTCTCCTATGGCTATTTTCTAGCCAAGTATGAAAGCACACTGCTATGCCAGATGAGATGACGCTGAGTTATGAAAAAATAAACGTAAAATAAAAAGAAACTGGCAGACTGTGCCTAATTGAAATCAAACCCCTAATAAATTGTCCCACTTTGGTGTTTGAGGTGGATATGTGTGTCACTAAGAGCTAAACACAACGGTAGCAAGTCCCCCTGCAAATTCCTCACAATATGGTACTAGCTGCAAATAAAAAAAAAAAATGTATAACGACATTGTAGCCCTAAGAAGGGCTGTTGGGTTCTTGTTGAATCACTCCTGCCTAACACTATTCTAATAGAACAGCCTAACGCTTTCCCTGACCAGCAGCAGCTCTCTCCCTAGCGGCATCCAGACACAGAATGATCCGAGCAGCGTAGGCAGGGGCTAGTCTATTCCAGGGTCACCTGATCTGGCCAGCCAACCACTGCTATCGACGTGTAAGGGTACCACGTCATGCTGGGTGGAGTGCAGAGTCTCCTGGCTTGTGATTGGCTCTGTTTCTGGCCGCCAAAAAGCAAAACGGCGGGAGATGCCATTTTCTCGAGCGGGCGAAGTATTTGTCCGAGCAACGAGCAGTTTCGAGTACGCTAATGCTCGAACGAGCGTCAAGCTCAGACGAGTATGTTCGCTCATCTCTAGTGGCGATACCTAATGTGTTTATGATTTTTACTGTTTATTTATATTTATATCAGTTCTAGGGAAAGGGGTGATTTGAATTTTTAGGTTTTTTTATTATAATTTTTTTTAACTTTTTTTTATTTTTATTTTTACTATTTTTCAGACTCCCTAGGGTACTTTAACCCTAATGTGTCTGTATGATCCTATCGTATACTGCCATACTACAGTATGGCAGTATATGGGTATTTTACTACTCATACATTACAATGTGCTGATAGCACATTGTAATGCATGGGTTAACCCGAAGTAGCTTCGGGTCTTCGTGAGACCCGAAGCTACCATGGCGACGGATCGCCGCTCCCCGATGACGTCACGGGGAGCGACGATCCTCAGAAAGAGCCGGCGGCTATCAGCAGTAAAACACCCGCAATCGGTGCCGGCACCAATCGCGGGTGTTACCGGTAAGCCTTACCTTACCTTACCTGTACCGGGACCCGACATGTGACGTACTATTACATCACATGTTGGGAAGGGGTTAAGAAGGCATATGCAGTGGTCTTTGACTTTTCAACTAACTTTGTAAAAATCAGTAGTACAAATGAATACAAGAAACACTGTAATACAGTGGGTATAGAAAGCATTCAGATCCCTTTTAATATTTCACTCTTTGTTTCATGCAGCCAATTTGTGAAATCAAAAAAGTTCTTTTTTTGCTCATTAATGTGCACTCTGCCCCCCATCTTGACAGAAAAAAACAGGAATATAGATATTTTTCCTAATTTGTTAAACAAGAAAAACTGAAATATCAAATGCTTATATGTATTCAGACCCTTAGTGTTGAGTAGAAGCAGCTTTTGAGCTAGTACAGCCATGAGTCTTCTTGGGAATGCTGCAACAGGTTTTTAACACCTGTTGCATGGTGAACACTGAGGGCCATTGTTTTGTTGGAAGGTGAATATTTGGCCCAGTCTGAGGTCCAGAGCACTCTGGAAGAGGTTTTCATCCAGGATATCTCTGTACTTGGCTGCATTCATCTTTACTTCAATTGCAACCAGTCGTCCTGTCCCTGCAAATGAAAAACACCCCCATAGCATGATGCGCCACCAACACGTTTCACTGTTGGATTATATTTAGCAGTTGATGAGCAGTGCCTGGTTTTCTCCACACATACCGCTTAGAATCAACACCTAAAAGCTTCGCCTAGTCATACCAGAGAATTTTATTTCTTTTTCTCTGGGAGTCCTTCATGTGTTTTTTGCAAACTGTATGCAGATTTTCATATGCCTTGCATTAAAGAGAGGCTTCCATCAGCACAATGCCATAAAGCCCCTACCAGGAGAGGGCTGCAGTGATAGTTGACTTTGTTGAACTTTCTCCCATCTCCCTACTGCATCTCTGGAGCTCAACCACAGTGATCTCGGGGTTCTTCTTTACCTCTCTGATCATGGATCTTCTCCCACTATTGCTTAGTTTAGCTAGATAGCCAGGTCAATCCTTACATTTAAGGATTATGGAGGCTACATTGCTCTTAGGAACCTTGAGTACTGCAGATATTTTTGTGTAACCTTCGCAAGATGTGGGCCTTGACCCAATTCTGCCTCTGAGCATACTGAGCAGTTCCTTAGACCTCATGATACTCGTGTGATTTTATATGCACTGTTAGCTGTGTGGTCTTAAATAGACAGGACTGTGTCTTTCATAATCAAGTCCAATCAGTTGAATTAAACACAGCTGGACTCCAATGCAGGAGTAGAACCATCTCAAGTAGGAAATGGACAGCATATATGTTAAATATGAGTCAACAGCAAAGGATCTGAATATTTATGACAATGTGATATTTCAGTTTTTCTTGTTTAATAAATTTCTCTGTCAGGATGCGGTGCAGAGTGTATTCTGAATACATTCCATACCCACTGTGTATCTTATCAGAGAAAAGTGTTTTCTTTATCCACTAATTATACCCCTAATCCACTCTGGGCCTATGAGAAATTTTAGCTGAATTCCATGTTGTTAGCAAGATGGACAGAAGCTCACTGAGGTGTCAGATTACATAAAAACTCTATGCAAGGGGGAGCGAGAAGAGTGAGTTATAGCAGCTATATCTCCATAATCCAGCACAGAGAATTGAAAAATCCAGATAGAAGTAGAGGGGAAAGTTAATTTAAACATGCAGGCTTTATGATGTGTTCAAAGATTGCTCAAAGGAAAGGGGTGCTTTACAGTGAAACTAGACATTACCAAGAGCATCAAATTATATAAAGAAAATCAAAGTACTGATCTTCCAGATACAAGTTGAGGTCTCTCAGTGCAGTTTTAAAGGATGGAAAAACTTTTTCTTGTTGTCTGTCATTCCTGAGAACCAAACATAGGTACAGGGTAGTAAGCTTTATTTATACTTCTTTAGTATGGCCTATCTCTTGAAACAGAGGACATCAGCCTTAGGGGGACAGTTAGGACACTACACAATAGATATTTTGCCATTTCTGCAGAAAAACTCTTATCTCACTAGCACCTAAAAACAAACTTTAAGGTGGTCTTTTTCCATATTGAAATCATTGTCAATGCATTTGTTTTACGTTTTACAGTTCTCAAGCAGAGTCAAAAATGTTAGCAATGCTTCTGGAGCCTTGGGATAGTTATGAGTCAGCTCCTGCGGTTTTAGCCATTATAATACAGGCTGAAGTCATAGATACAGACAGTGAGCAGCAAATAACTCGCTTTAAATATGTTCTCTCTTAAGAAAGGAAATGATTGAAGAAATAAAGAATGTGATAACCAGGCACATTAGAGAGAAACATAAACTATAGAAAAACTCTTCATTTCAGTTAATTTTTTATGATCATAAAAAACATTAAAAGGAAGTTACATACTTCAGTGTATAGTAAAATAAACATAATTAAGCACATGCAATAAATTGCCCTGCCCATCCCCACCAGAGATGTCACATACAGGGTATATATTACCCAGCTCTCACATCACCACTTAGAACAATGCTTTATGATCAGGGCTGGCTCCAGGTTTTAGTACAGAGCCATAGTGGGCCCCTTCATGGGCCTCTCTCCAGTAGCCACACTGTCCTACCCCGCATAGCCACACTGTCCTACCCCGGGTAGCCACACTGTATCCCCCCTACATAGCCAGATTGCTCCCTACCCGTAGCCACACTGCCACCAACCTCCTGTAGCCACACTGCCCCTCCCCCTGTAGCCACACTGCCTCCCTCCCCCTGTAACCACACTGCCCCCCTTCCCCTGTAGCCATACTGCCACCCTCCCCCTGTAGCAACATTGCTACACTGTCTGTATCCTAATGTTAGCCTTTGTTCTAAACTTAGTCGTTGGTTCGACAACTACATTTTAGTTGTAATTGTAGATCTGTCCCTGACAACACTATAGGATAACCTGCTTGAGTGCCATCTGGTATCAAATTCCTTTACGGGACACCATCACCAGCTATTATACCGCTAAACTACCAGCACCCTCGGTAAAGTATGAACAACCTTTCTAGAATTCTTTCTAGGATAATGAACTTTACCGATTTACATATATAAACCACATTCAATTCATATGCATGTGAGCTGAAAAAGTCTCTTTTTGCCTGAGAAAAGTCACTTTTAGAAGCGGAAGGTAGAACATCACTTCAGAAGCCTTTATATCAGACTATAGCAGCTAGAACCCTCATGGCATTTTAGAGATGAGAGTCTCAACTCTCAAATTGCATCAGACTGTGGTTCTGAGATATAGGCAGTTAAAGACATAGGGGCACATTTACTTACCCGGCCCATTCGCGATCCAGCGGCGCGTTCTCTGCACAGGATTCGGGTCCGGCTGGGATTTAAGATGGTAGTTCCTCCGCCGTCCACCAGGTGGCGCTGCAGCGCCGAAAATAATCTTAACGCCCCGGAATGCACCATCCCATAGAAGGTGAAGGTGAGCGCTCCCCAAGCGACACATTTTCGGTTTTTAAATGCGGCGGTTTTTCCGAATACGTCGGGTTTTCGTTCGGCCACGCCCCCCCGATTTCTGTCGCGCGCATGCCGGCCCCGATGCGCCACAATCCGATCGCGTGCGCCAAAAACCCGGGGCTATTCATGTACAAGCGGCGCAAATCGGAAATATTCGGGTAACACGTCGGGAAAACGCGAATCGGGCCCTTAGTAAATGACCCCCATAGTCGGGAATTGGATATTCATATGCAGCTCAAATTCCCTGCTATGTCTTTAACTACTTATATCTCTGGTTCTGTAGCACACAACTCCACAAGTCTCATGGGATTTAAAAGACTTGCATCTTTACAATGTCAGAAACATGGTTATAGGTGCTATAGAGCCCAGAATAGAGGCATCTAAAATAATGTTTCACTTCCAGCCTCTAAAAGTGACTCATCTCAGTCAAAAAGTTATTATTTTCAGTTAATTTGCATATGCGATTTTTCATAGGTAAATTAAATTATATACCCTACCTCAATAGGTGATTTAAAATCTGAAGGGCCTTTAAACTCTGGATCCTACCGTAGTCTCAGCCGGTGCCAACAGAACTCTGGTTTCCACTCATTTCAGGGAAGTGGACCTGACATAGTGTCCTGTTTGTTCTCCAGGACCACAGGTTAGAGGTTTGCCCATCAAATCCTTTAATATGAACTTTAGATCTGGTGTGGGTAGTCTATAGAATATGAGGATTCCAGGATGTTCCTTCATATCAAGTTTCCTTTCACCTTAGGTAACCTTAAATAATGAGGTCCTTTTGTGTTTTGTTTCAATTAGGAAATCCCATCAGTTGCACTGGAGGATCTACATGAAAAGAGAAATTTGTTATAATGTTTATATAACTTTAGTTACCATCAGAATTGAACATAAACTGTCGAGACCAACACAATTCACTGAAATATAACGCATAAACATATAAAATCCTTTGTCTAAACCACAACTTAATTGAATTGTGGCTGTGTACATGTGTAATTCTCCTTCTTTGCGCTCAGTGCTGGGAAACACAACCACAAGGTTAAACATATTTCAACCATATTTTAATTGAATCCAGTTTAAAATAAATCAAAGTGTCCTGTTCTCAAGTTTGGTGGAATGTAAGAAAAATGATACATTTCTTTAAAAGAATTTCAGGAAAATCATTTTCCTCACAAAATTAAATTCTGCTTTTGCCCAGAATGTGAGCTATTAAGAAATGTATCAATATAAAAGCGACTGTATTATACACCGATCAAAAATACATATTTTTATAAGACTAGACTGCACAAATTCCCTGGAAATAAACTATAGTGGCCGGTGAATGAGAAATATGATTGGTGTGTAGAAAGGACAAATAATATTGGAGTTCACCATTGCTGTATCAAGTTAAACGATGGAAATCATCAACTTACATACAATGTTCCAACATCTGATATCATTGCTTAACCTATGATAATCAATTGTGCAAAATGGAAAAAAGAATTGTGTCTGCAAAAATCTGTTTTAAAATATTTTCACGCTGTTTTTTAACCATGGTCTTTCAGAATGCTAGAGTTACAAAGGGTTGAATGGTTGTTCTTTCAGAAAGGGTTAATGCAAGCACATTTACTCAGATATGAAAATTGCAAATCTTATTTAATCCTTAAAGAAAATCTACAATCAACATCCATCATGAGAAACCAGGGCCACTTACTAGTAGATTCAGTCATTGGGAATGTAGTAATCTTCTTATATTCTTTTACCCATGGCTTCCTTTCTTTTAAAATTAATTTAACCATTTTGATAATGTGCTTGAGGGGCTCAGGTGGATGTTTCCAGAACCCCTCAGTGATGTCTTTTCACTAGCTGTTACAATGAGCAGAACAGGTCCCCCCTCTCCCGGCACTTCCTGCTGCTGCTAGATTCACAGACAGAGGGGAGAGAGAGAGAGCAAGGGGAAGGGGAGACATGTTCTGCTCAGTATAACAGCCTGTGATGCTACAGCACTGAGGGGCTCTGGAAACACCCACCAGAGCCCATGGGGCTAATTAGCATATTTTATATAGTTTATTTTAGCTCACTGTTCACTCTATTCAATGCTGTTGGTCTCTGTTTGTTTTGTTATCTATTCTCTGCACTTACCCTGATGAGGAACCATCAGCCCATTGTCACCAATGCCTTAGCACAGTGTGGGTAAGAAGGCAGGGACAGAGGTTGTAGGAAGTGTGGTTCTTGAGAATTTTACTTGCAGGATGATTTGAGAGCTGTAAACTACCTTTATTTTAGATCAGACCATTAAACCTCTCCTGGTGGCACTTCTATGACTTATGAACCACAACTTAGATCCCTGGCACCTAGAATCTAATTTTTCTGTCACCTGAAAGAGGAGAATCTCTCTTTTTTATATGAATCTATATGTTTCTAGGTGCTATGAATCTGGAGATATTCATGTTTAAAGTGACAATTTTGGGTGAAATTTTATATATATATATATATATATAAATCTATATAGTTAATGGGGCAGATTTACTTACCCGGTCCTGTTATGATCCTGCGGTGCATTGTCTGATGAGGATTCGGGTCTGCCGCGATTCACTAAGGTTGTGCGTTCAATTTCCTGCATCTGTCGCTTCCGCGCCGAGGTCCGCTGGAGTTCGGCTTCTTTTTCCCGGTGCTTGTAATTGCGTGTCTTGCGACACAATTCTAAATGTTAATTCTTGCGCGTTGTCAGAATCTGTTGGGTTGTCCGATGGCCACGCAATTTCTGTCAATTGCAAGCCGGCGCCAATGTGCCAAAATCCGATCACGTGCACCAAGAACCCGGGGGCAATTCGGTGCAAAACGGAAATCGTCAGGAAACCCGACTAAAATTGCGCTCCGTGGACCCTTAGTAAATGAGCCCCAATATCTTCAGATTCCTAGCAACTCAATCCTATATTGAAATGAAAGAGGATATTCTTTCAGAGGAAAAAACCCTGAGATTCTTGGTGCCAGGGATCCAAAGTTATAACCCTTTGAAGCGTGCCCTCCCTCCAGTTTCTTAACAAGTAGGGAAAACCAGAAGTGGGTGCACAGGTGAGGAGCTTCTCACAGATAAAGTCAATATTAACTTTTACCCTGGAGGTTTAACATCCCCCTTACTCTATTTATGTGAATATACACATTTATCAACTTCTCTTATGTTACTGTTTTTAGGTAAGTATATTTTGTTTTTATTAAGTAGTCTGGATTTGTACATATTTTCATGGAAATTTAGCATTTTCATGTAATTTTTGCAGTTTATCTCCGTTTGCTGCAAGGTTACATGAAGGTGGTTGTGTGTATTACAAGGTATTTTTGTATACATAGTAAGCTTTGTTTGCATGACGTCTATTTTAGCATTTTTGGGAGTGTAAATTCTTTTCATGCATTTTTTTTTATGATTAGTGTTCGTCACAAAGTTGCATGACGGCGGTACTGCCTGTCAACTGTTAATCAAGACAAATGCAATTGCTAGATTGTCTGTCTGCTTTCAATACATGAAGGTGCCTGAGTCTATAATCTCCTTAACGTATTTTAAAAAATTGGGAAAGAGTATGCTTTCACAAAATATATGGTTTGTTGGGATTTAGTATAGTTCTTTATGCTGTAATTTCATTTTCTAACTTGACTTTTGTATCCAATAAGGCAACATTTTTTTACGCCAAGCAGGGAAAGGTTTAAACATGTATGACTACATGGAAGTATAAATTCACTTATTTTAAGTCTGAGTCAAATAAACATAATATATTTGAGTAGTATTATGGTATATAATCTACCATTAAAATCAAGTATTATAAATCAGGGGCACATATTCATAGATCCAGGCACTATGACTCTGGTAATCTTCTTATGTTTGTTATCCATGGCTGTTACATTGTCTCACCACCCCTGGTTTATCATGCTTGAATGGTAGATTTCCTTTAAGCATCCTCTTGCATATTAAAGGGGTATCATCAACGAACAATTTCAACTTGATTGATGACCTTTTCTTAGGTTAGGTGATGAAGAGCAAAGAATTCAACTAAATTGAAAAAAGAATACCGTAATAGTGTAATATCTTTGTCTAATATGATAATGAAAAAACTGTTTGATTTTTTTGGCATGGAGCAGATGACAAAAGAGCGGCTCTGTATGAAGAAGCCAATGCATGACAGCGCTAGATGACTATAACATACAAGAGCTTTTATTAAATGGGTGCCAGTTAATAACAATGAACTGAAGAGCCAGTTGCTGAATTTATCAGGAATGACACATTACCCAAGAGGCTCTTCCCATAGGAAGTCCAGCAGTCAGCGCAAGCTACGGAAAGACGCCCACTGCAAGCCTGTGCCAATGCTAACATTGCTCATATAATGCATACTGCGACTCTGTGCTTCCACTTCGCACACTGCAATACATTTTTCCTACCACATCTGTTTCATTAGAAACTGTGAGTCCCAAATGGTTACTGTTTTCTGGATAATATTCACCAGCAGCTGCTGCAGTAGACTTTCCACTTCAACATACATTATCACAGATTAAATCTATGCTTTGTCTATGGCAACCTACAATAACAAGTGTACTCCCGTTTCTTTCTCAAGTTCTCGAAAAGAAATTCCTGGTATAAATAAAATTTCTGAAATAATTGTCTCTAATATTTTCTGGGTACAGGTGATACCCATTACATCCATTGATCTAGATCAATGTTGGTGTTGATTAGAGCAGAGCAGCTACCAACTTTAGGCTCGGTGTCCTCAGTTTGGCAGCTTCAGGTCGCTCGGGACACACCCGAATCCTTGACCCAAACTTAAAAAAGCAATATGAATTATCACGCTCATCACCAGCAGGAGATCCCACTTTTCCTGCTCTTCACCAGCACCTTAGCGGTCATAGCAACGTACTTCATTGCCACCTCTTCTCCGACATATACCTTGCAATCCATGCCTGATGAAGGGTTGACTTACTAAGACAGAAACGTTGCAAAAAAATTTTTTGTTGGATTGCCATACTCTTTTTTTTTTTTGGAATAAAAATAACAATTTCCTCTATTTTCTTCACCAAGGAATGCCAAACTATTTCTTCATTTATTAGTATGGTGTAGTAACCTACTTGTGCACCATAAACATTAGGACATTGAGTGATGTTTACAGCTGCCAAACTGAGGGTATAGAACCAAAAGTTCAGGTCAACCCATCTAATCCCTGCACAAAAGTTCCCCATCACAATTGAATAATAATGAAAAGGTTCATGACTGTTGTCTTTTTTGCAAGTCTATTCAAAAGGCTTTTTCTCACTGAATAGTTTTGCTTAATGGTCAATTTGACCCTATCAGAGATGAGCAGTGTATAAACTACTAATATAATTATTGACTGACAGGCCTGCAAAGTGAATGATATGGAAGGTTGGAAAGCCTAGTTTACAATAAAAAAAATGTATTCAAAAATGCAAAGGGCTTTATTTTAAGTAAACTAAGTCCATACTAACCACATGGACAGCTCACCACTCTGATCATGTCAGCCAGTAAGGGATCACGGTGCCACGGAGGGAGGAGACAATGTCCCGGGCCCCGCCCACTTTTCCCGCTTTGTCCCGCCTCCTCCAGACCCCTTAGTTTAGAGCTGCAGAGCAGCCAAGGCATGGGGACCGGGAGGAGGCGGGACCAGACTCTGCTACCTCCTCACATGATGTCTGCACCAATCATGTGAGGAGGTAGCTCCGCCCCTGGCTGGCCACGCCCCCTCCGCGAGTCATTCAGACTCCAGCCCGGGAGAAGATGGAATGAGTGCAGGTAAGAGACTGAGGGGACAGGGGGGGCACAGAGAGAGGAGCCAGGAGGAGGATAGAGGACAGGGGGGGGGCTGGAGGCTACAGGAGGAGGACAGGGGGAGCTGGAGGCTACAGGAGAAGGACAGAGGGGCTGGAGGCTACAGGAGGAGGACAGGGGGAGCTGGAGGCTACAGGAGAAGGACAGAGGGGCTGGAGGCTACAGGAGGAGGACAGGGGGGGCTGGAGGCTACAGGAGGAGGACAGGGGGGCCTGGAAGCTACAGGAGGAGGACAGGGGGGGCTGGAGGCTACAGGAGGAGGACAGGGGGGGCTGGAGGCTACAGGGGGAGGACAGGGGGGGCTGGAGGCTACAGGAGGAGGACACGGGGGGCTGGAGGCTACAGGAGGAGGACAGGTGGGGCTGGAGGCTACAGGAGGAGGACAGGGGGGCCTGGAAGCTACAGGAGGAGGACAGGGGGGCCTGGAGGCTACAGGAGGAGGACAGAGAGGCTGGAGGCTACAGGAGGAGGACAGGGGGGGCTGGAGGCTACAGGAGGAGGACAGGGGGGCCTGGAAGCTACAGGAGGAGGACAGGGGGGCCTGGAGGCTACAGGAGGAGGACAGAGGGGCTGGAGGCTACAGGAGGAGGACAGGGGGGCCTGGAAGCTACAGGAGGAGGACAGGGGGGCCTGGAGGCTACAGGAGGAGGACAGAGAGGCTGGAGGCTACAGGAGGAGGACAGGGGGGGCTGGAGGCTACAGGAGGAGGACAGGGGGGCCTGGAAGCTACAGGAGGAGGACAGGGGGGGCTGGAGGCTACAGGAGGAGGACAGGGGGGGCTGGAGGCTACAGGAGGAGGACAGGGGGGGCTGGAGGCTACAGGAGGAGGACAGGGGGGGCTGGAGGCTACAGGAGGAGGACAGGGGGGCCTGGAAGCTACAGGAGGAGGACAGGGGGGCCTGGAGGCTACAGGAGGAGGACAGAGAGGCTGGAGGCTACAGGAGGAGGACAGGGGGGCTGGAGGCTACAGGAGGAGGACAGGGGGGCCTGGAAGCTACAGGAGGAGGACAGGGGGGCCTGGAGGCTACAGGAGGAGGACAGAGGGGCTGGAGGCTACAGGAGGAGGACAGGGGGGGCTGGAGGCTACAGGAGGAGCTGGAGGCTACAGGGGGAGGACAGGGGGCTGGTGGCTACAGGTGGAGGACAGAGGGGCTGGAGGCTACAGGAGGAGGACAGGGGGGGCTGGAGGCTACAGGAGGAGGACAGGGGGGGCTGGAGGCTACAGGAGGAGGACAGAGAGGCTGGAGGCTACAGGAGGAGGACAGGGGGGGGCTGGAGGCTACAGGAGGAGGATAGGGGGGCTGGAGGCTACAGGAGGAGGACAGGGGGGCTGGAGGCTACAGGAGGAGGACAGGGGGGGCTGGAGGCTACAGGAGGAGGACAGGGGGGGCTGGAGGCTACAGGAGGAGGACAGGGGGGGCTGGAGGCTACAGGAGGAGGACAGGGGGGGCTGGAGGCTACAGGAGGAGGACAGAGGGGCTGGAGGCTACAGGAGGAGGACAGGGGGGCTGGAGGCTGCAGGAAGAGGACAGGGGGGCTGGAGGCTACAGGAGGAGGACAGGAAGGCTGGAGGCTACTAGAGGAGGACAGAGGGGCTGGAGGCTACAGGAGGAGGACAGGGGGGCTGGAGGCTACAGGAGGAGGACAGGGGGGCTGGAGGCTACAGGAGGAGGACAGGGGGGGCTGGAGGCTGCAGGAAGAGGACAGGGGGGCTGGAGGCTACAGGAGGAGGACAGAGGGACTGGAGGCTACTAGAGGAGGACAGAGGGGCTGGAGGCTACAGGAGGAGGACAGGGGGGCTGGAGGCTACAGGAGGAGGACAGGGGGGCTGGAGGCTACAGGAGGAGGACAGGGGGGGCTGGAGGCTACAGGAGGAGGACAGGGGGGCTGGAGGCTACAGGAAGAGGACAGGGGGGCTGGAGGCTACAGGAAGAGGACAGGGGGGGCTGGAGGCTACTAGAGGAGGACAGAGGGACTGGAGGCTACAGGAGGAGGACAGGGGGGCTGGAGGCTACAAGAGGAGGACAGGGGGCTGGAGGCTACAGGAGGAGGACAGGGGGGCTGGAGGCTACAGGAGGAGAACAGATGGGCTGGAGGCTACAGGAGGAGGACACGGGGGACTGGAGGCTACAGGAGGAGGACAGAGGGGCTGTAGGCTACAGGAGGAGGACAGAGGGGCTGTAGGCTACAGGAGGAGGACAGAGGGGCTGTAGGCTACAGGAGGAGGACAGAGGGGCTGTAGGCTACAGGAGGAGGACAGAGGGACTGGAGGCTACTAGAGGAGGACAGAGGGCGCTGGAGGCTACAGGAGGAGGACAGGGGGGGCTGGAGGCTACAGGAGGAGGACAGGGGGGCCGGAGGCTACAGGAGGAAGACAGGGGGGGCTGGAGGCTACAGGAGGAGGACAGAGGGGCTGGAGGCTACAGAAGGAGGACAGAGAGGCTGGAGGCTACAGGAGGAGGACCGGGGGGGCTGGAGGCTGCAGGAAGAGGACAGGGGGGGCTGGAGGCTGCAAGAGGTGGACAGGGGGGACTGGAGGCTACAGGAGGAGGAAAGGGGGTGCTGGAGGCTACTAGAGGAGGACAGGGGGGCTGGAGGCTACAGGAGGAAGACAGGGGGGCTGGAGGCTGCGGGAGGACAGGAGAAGGCTGCTGGGTGCTGCTGGAGGACAGGAGGAGGCTGCTGGTGGACAGGAGAAGGCTGCTGGGTGCTGCTGGAGGACAGGTGGAGGCTGCTGGAGGACAGGGGGAGGCTGCTGGGTGCTGCTGGAGGACAGGGGGAGGCTGCTGGGTGCTGCTGGAGGACAGGGGGAGGCTTCTGGGTGCTGCTGGAGGACAGGGGGGCTGCTGGGTGCTGCTGGAGGACAGAAGAGGCTGGAGGTGGCTAGAGGACAGGAGGAGGAGGCCGTGGGACAGGAGGAGGAGGCTGGAGGACAGGAGGATGCTTGAGTAGGCTGGGGGACAGAAAGAGGTCAGAGGACAGGAGGATTCTGGAGGGGGAAACTGGAGGGTGAGGTAGGAGGAGGAGGCTGGAGGACAGGAGGAGGATGGAGGACAGGGGTTCTCAGGAGGAGGCTAGAGGACAGGAGGCTACAGGAGGAGGATAGAGAACAGGGATCACACCATATGAGGAGAGGTGGGGGTAGGAGTACAGATAGGATTATGTGTAAGTTTGGGGAGATAAATAAAAGTGGAAAACCAAATGTAAAGGGAGGATAAAATTAAAGAGGGGTTTTATATGTTTTATATGTTGCAGATTTGCATTAGGGGGTATTAAACGGGTCCATGGGGGGGGTGGCCAAATTAAGGGGCACTGTACTATGTGGGGAACGTCAAAGTCGATATTATACTATGCTTGTGGGTGGGACAATGGGCATGGTTTAGAAAAGTGGGAGGGGCTTTTGTCCCTCTTTCTCTAGTCCAAAAGTTGGGAAGTATGAGTATAGCAGGAGAGCCAGTATCTGCAGAGAAGAAGGTGACTGTAGAGCCCAGAATCATACACAAATTATGCCTGTAGTAGCAAATTTCCTGATTTGAAATAATGATGGTCTATTCTTAGGATGCATTATTAGATCGGCAATAGTCCAGCACACTGCACTACCAGCAATAAACAAGCAATTGAAGTGCTGCATTGAGCACCGCTTCCCAGACCAGTGATGTCACTTCCTCCGGTCACGGGCCAGTTGCACAGCCACAATACAATGTATGGTGAAGTACTGATCTGAATGCTAATGGCAGGGGTGGCTGTAAAAAAAAAACTGCTTCTATTTGTATACTGAAGATATATTTGAACACAAACTTACTCAACTCAGATGAACCCTTAATTTCTATTCATAAGGTACTGTGTGTGCTCCCAGTAAAAAAAAAGGATATTCTCTTCTGATATGGCAATAATTATATTTCAATGAAGTAACAAGTCAGAAGTCAGTAGTTTTTTTATCATTCTTACTTGAAATTGGCCAATGGATGCACCATGTGTGGGCATAACTAGAGGGAGGACCCCTCCTCATTATGAGCTGACCTAGAAAAAGAGGTCCCTCACTTTTTTAGGTGCACTCACCTGCCTATCATGTAAATTTGACAAATGTTGGTGAATCCCACCATACAAAATATACCCACTACACAAACGCAATATTTATACATACATATTACATACACATATATCCACGACACAAACACACATATTACATATACGTGTATCCACTAAATACATATAATATATACTCATATATACATATTACATATACGTGTATCCACTAAATACATATAATATATACTCACTTACATATGTAACCCCACATACTGCATATTCATATAATTACAGATACACACATCTATTACACATTAACATAACATTACATTTGGTACATACACAGACATACACAGACTCATATTGGGGAAATTAATCTGGTGCACCATTATATGATACGGCGCCTTCTGGCACAAGTTCCTGGCTCCAGCAGATACTTGTGCACCTGCTGTAGAATTGGCTGTTTCTACACATAACTATTGTGCAGGCCACTACTGAGCACAGACAGAAAACTAGCATAGAACCCCTGTGTGCCAGCTCCATGCAACGGGGGTGTCAGGTGGCAGTGCCGCAAGGGAAAACTGCACCAGGACCAACCTGGCATCATTTCGCATAAAAATCTGTGAACCAAAATTTGCAGGTTTTTAAAAAAGTACTCAGGTATGGGGCAGGGATGCCAGTTTTCTCTTGCAGAATCACTGAAATTATTGCCATTTCTTGTGCACTGAAATATTTGCGATTTTTCTTATTATTGTACCACCTCCACACCTTGAGGGAGTAGAAAGGGACATGAAGGTGTGTGCAACATTCACTTCTGAATGTTTGCAGGTTCTTACTATGCCAGGCAGAGCTTTGGCAGAGGGACATCGCTTGCCGGTGGATGATAAATTCCTTCATATATGTGTATAAATATATATGTATTCTGCACGTATAAATGTATACACATAAATATATTGATATATACTGTACGTGTATGAGTGGATATATATTTTGAAGGTGTATGAGTTTATATATATTCTGTACTTGTATGATGTAGATAGAGGTGAGGACTGTAGTGAAACACTTTGCTCTACTAAAGAGAGCAGGAGACACAGTGATGTCATTAGACTGCGCCTACTGCTCCAAGCGCCTGACTACAGTAACTGGAGCAAGAGGCTCAGTATGATGATGTCAGCTTGACCCATCCTGCACACCCAGAAGAAGAGGAAATGAGAAAGGAAGAAAGGTGAGTATTTTTTATTACACATTGTGAATGGGAAGCACATTGGGGGACTGTAAAGCAAACTGGGGGAGCTGTGGAGAAGGTACTGCGGGGACTTTAAGGATAATACTGGGTGAGGCTGTGAGGACATTACTGGGGGGGGGGGCTGTGAAAACATTATGGGAGGCTTTGAAAACATTACTGTGGAGGATATTACTGGGATGGCTGTGAGGCCATTTCTGGGGGTTGTGAGGACATTACGGGGCTGTGGAGGAAATTAGGAAAGTCTGTGGGACGCATTACTCTGGACTTTTAGGACATTACTGGGGGACTGTGGGTGGATTATTGGGGGCAGTGAGGACATACCTTACTGGAGGATATCACTTACTGGGGCTAGGGGGACATTACTGGTGGATATTACTTACTAGGCTATGAAGACATTACTGGGGGGCTGTGAGGACATTACTGGGGGAGATGTGAGGATATTACTGGGGGACTTTGGGGGAACATTACTGGGGCTCTGAGGACATAACTTACTGAGGGATATCTGTCAATGGTGGCTGTGGGCAACATTACTTACTGGGGGGGCTGTGGGGACATTACTGGGGGGTTGTGAGGACATGACTTAGAGCAGACGGGACATCACTGCGGGATATAACTTACTGGAGGCTGTGGGGCACGTTACTTACTGGGGCCGTGGGAACATTACTTGGGGCTATGAGGACATTACTGGGGATCTTTAACCCCTTAAGGACCAGGCCCTTTTTCGTTTTTGCTTCTTTATTTTTCACACCCCACCTTCAAAAATCTATAACTTTTTTATTTTTCCATGTAGAGAGCTGTGTGATGGCTTGTTTTCTGCGTAACAAATTGCACTTCATAGTGATGGCATTTAATTGTCTATGCCATATACTGGGAAGTGGGAAAAAAATTCTGAATGCAGTGAAAATGGTGAAAAAACGCATTTGCGCCGTTTTCTTGTGGGCGTGGATTTTACGTCTTTCACTGTGCGCTCCAAATGACAGGTCTACTTTATTCTTTGGGTCAATACTATCACATGGATACCAAATTTGTATAGGTTTTATAATGTTTTCATACATTTACAAAAATTAAAACCTCCTGTACAAAAAAAAATTCTTCATTTTGCCGTCTTCTTGCGCTAATAACTGTTTCATACTTTGGTGTATGGAGCTGTGGGTGGTGTCATTTTTTGCGACTTTTGATGACGTTTTCAATGCTTTTATTTTTAAAATTGTACGACCTTTTGATCACTTTTTATTGAATTGTTTATATTTTTCAAAATGACAAAAAAATGCCATTTGCGACTTTGAGCACTATTGTCCGTTACGGGGTTAAACGCAGTAAAAAAACATTCTTATATTTTGATCAGGCATTTTTGGACGCGGCGATACCTAATGTGTTTATGATTTTTACTGTTTATTTATATTTATATCAGTTCTAGGGAAAGGGGGGTGATTTGAATTTTTAGGTTTTTTTAATATTATTTTTTATTTTTTATTTTTTTTATTAAAATTTTTTACTATTTTTCAGACTTCCTAGGGTACTTTAACCCTAGGTTGTCTGATTGATCCTACCATATACTGCCATACTACAGTATGGCAGTATATGGGGATTTTGCACACCATCTATTTCAATGTGCAGATTGCACATTGTAATAGATGGCCTAAAACATGATAGCCTCGGATCATTGTGTGATCCGAGGCTGTCATGGCAACGGATCGCCGCTCCCCGATGACGTCACGGGGAGCGGCGATCGGAGCCAAGATGGCGGCGCCCACGCGCCGCCGGATCATTAATGCCGCCGGCAGCTTTGCCGGCGGCGATGAAAGGGTTAACGCCCGCGATCGGTGCTTGTACCGATCGCGGGCGTTAACCCTTTCATCGCCGCCGGCAAAGCTGCCGGCGGCATTAATGATCCGGCGGCGCGTGGGCGACGGGTGCTTGCTTCATTGTGAAGCAAGCACCCGGCGTGTATGAAGAGGGCTCAGCCCGTGAACCCTCTTCATACTACCCCATGCGCAATAAAACGTACAGGTACGTCTTATTGCGCTATGGGGTTAAGGATATTACTTGGAGCTGTACGGACATTATGGGGGCTGTATAGGACATTAAGATGCTCTATTACTTTACTCTAGGGCTGTGAGGACATTATTTGGAGCTGTAGGGACATTACTTGGTTGTGAGGACATTACTGGGGGAGATGTGGGGATATTACTGGGGGACTTTGGGGGCACATTACTGGGGGCTCTGAGGACATAACTTACTGAGGGATATCACTCAATGGTGGCTGTGGGCAACATTACTTACTGGGGCTGTGGGGACATTACTGGGGGGTTTGTGAGGACATGACTTAGAGCAGACGGGACATTACTGGAGGCTGTGGGCCACATTACTTACTGGGGTCATGGGAACATTACTGGGGGCTATGAGGACATTACTGGGGATCTTTTAGGACATTACTTGGGGGCTGTGGGGACATTACTGGGGAACTGTCCAAAAATTACTGACAGTTGTGAGGACAGGGGCTGCAGAGGACATTAAGGGTGTCTGTGGGGCACCTTACTTGGTGGCTGTGAGGACATTACAGGGGCTGTAGAGGACATTAAGTGGGTCTGTGGGGCACCTTACTTGATGGCTGTGAGGACATAACTGGGGAGCTGTAGAGACCATTAGGGGGGTCTGACGGGTTATTATAAGGGGATATTACTTAATGGGGCTGTGGGGACATTACTGGGGGATATTACTGAGGGCTGTGGGCGACATTACTTACTGGGGCTGGGAGGACATTACTTGGGGGCTTGGAGGATATTACAGGGGGTCTGTGGGAACATTACTGGGGGTTATGAGGAACATAACTTACTGGGCTGTGATAGATATTACTGAGGGCTGTGTGGCACATTACTTGGGGGTTGTGGGGACATTACTGGGGGGCTGGGCAGACATTCCTGGGGGTTGGGAGGAACAATACTTTCTGGGGATGTGAGGGACATTACTGCGGGCTGTGGGGACATTATTTGCTATAGGGGACATTACTTACATTACCTACTATTCAGTATGGGGGATATTTTTTAGTGGGGAGCAATTTAGCATTGCTATTTTAAGGTGAGGGCTCCTTGTAGTGGACATTGTTAGATAGGTGCCACTATTAAAGGGCAAGCATAGGGGTGTAAAGGTGGCATTTTTCACTACAGATCACAATCAGGGGGAATTAGCAGAGGACACAGGTATTAAGTGTAGGTTGCATTATTTCATGTCAGACTGTCATGGTTTACAAGGAATCAGGAAACCGTATAAAGAGAGCAAAGGGAAACAGGGAGGGAAAACTGTCCCGTACTCTAAGGCTAAGCTTGTCCCTGCCGGCTAACCCGGACTAGCTCCGGACCCAACAACTTCTCTCGCTCTGAACACAAAACCTTTCCAGTTAGTAGGGAAAAGGACTAGGGTCTGGTGTACTAATAAAAAATTTAAAGGGGTCCCACCATACCCACTGTAAGTGTCTTTGGCAGCATCAACTTTAAATACAGCCCTGCCTGTGAGTATTAACTGGAGGTCCTGAAGTCATGACACAAAGTCAAGATAAACGTTGGGGTTTCACAATTTAACAGGAGATCCAGGTAAATATTCAGTTTTACAAGGAGCTTTTGGTCAGTGTAGAGATAAAAATAAAAGCTGAAAAATCCCTTATAACATATGTTACTACTTCCCAGTACATGACTGTTTTAGCTGATTCTGCTTTAGACACGGAAATCTTTTCATAGTGAATTTTATGATAAATCTGCTTTGCTTATAAAGTTATATCGTAATGTAATTAGAGGGTATAAAACAGAAAATGTGATGTTAATTCCCTGAAATTAAATTTTTAAACAGATGCTTAAAGCACTTGATGATTTTACAACGTCTGCTAACTTTTCACAAGTTGTTGTATATGCTCATATGGCTAACACCTGATGTTCATTTTAATATGAACAGCATAAAACCATTTCCAGTTCCAGTATCCAAATGACTGCACCCCAAGCATTTTCAGCTTTGACAAGAAATTGTTCTGTGTAATTTGTTATGTGAAAGTATTGTGTGCTTGTGTTTGTGAGTAGAAGATAGGATAAGACACTTATCGGGTAGCATATTATATATCCCTCCTCCTGCACACTCTCCATCTGTTACTGAGCATTGGGTTTCCACATGCACTAGATCACATCACTAGACTGAATATATACAGTAGATAGCTTCCACTTCCTATAACACCCTCCTACTCTTTTATATAAAACACTTTCTTATGCTTGTATTTTTAGCTTGAGAAGCTCCACAGCACCAGATCTGCTACACAATGGGGCTTATTTACTAAGGGTCTGCGTCCGCTTTTTCATCAGATTTTCCAACGTTTTTGGGATTTGCGCCGCTGGGACTTAACTGGGATTTAACTGGGGATTGTGTCGCATGGGATAGGATTGTGGCGCATCTGCACTGGCCTTCATGCGACAGAAATGGGGGGGCAGGCCGTCGGATGATCCGACAGATTCGGACTGAGCGCGGGATTTAACTTTCAATTTGTGTTGCAAGATCAAGCACTTACATGCACCAAAAAGGTGAACTCCGTCGGACCTGAATGGGGAAGTGACACAGGCAGGATATCGGGCGCACTCTGTAAGTGAATCGCGGCTCAGTGCATGATCGTCGGACAATGCACTTTCGTGAACTCTGCAGGATCGGGTAAGTAAATGTGCCTCAATGTTTTATGTGTCAGCTATGTGATACCAGCCTTAGTCCTGAAATCCTGAGTCTGTTGTCTTGTCCTTGAGAGGCAGAAGTAATCAATTGTTGAACCATCCCCCAGTTGCTGTGTAGGAGTCATCCAGCTCAGGTTGATTAGTCCTGTCTGTACAGTTCAGGAAACTCTGTTGAATGTGTTTATGTACTGGCTCCAGTCTGCACCCAGCTTTCCCAAGGTCCTAAATTTTATAATAGTTTTTTTTTAGCAAAATCACTTGGATGAGGGATTAAACAAGATGTGTTTCTGTATCAGTGTAGTTTCAGCATTCTCAAGGTATGTTTTGTTCACAATGAATTAACAAAAATGGTAAATTTACATTAAGACCAGTTTTTTCTGCTTCTGTTTTTCAATCCCTTCCTTCCACAAGCCATTTTTGTTTATTATTTTGTTTACAACTTTATTGCAACTGTATTGCCATATATTGAGAATGTACTGCTCATCGGGGGCACCGAATGTCAGCTATGGAATCCTCCAATAGGCTTCCAGCAGTCATGGCAACCAGTCTGCACTTTCTGATGATGTCATGGGGGCCCCCAATATCACAACACCCATATGCGGACACTGGTTGGATGCCACATCAGTGCAAATCATAATTAAAACATTGGCTTGTAACAGGTTAACAGCTGAGATCGGTACCAGCACTGTTCCCAGTCTTTAAGCCTTCTCAATGTACCCGTTCAAGTCCGGTAGTGAAGAAGTTAAGTAAAGGAGCATCAAGAGCTCATGGGACTTACACTACACATGGGACTACCATAGACAACAAATAGCAGCTTATTTCTATGTGGAGAGGGTGACATTGGGTCACATCCAAAATTATACAAAGAAGCCACTGCTGACTTCCCCAATAATACTGCAGTTCTACAAGTCATTGGGGTTTCTAAAACATGCACATTTATTATGCTGAGATTTGTGTTTGTGTTTTTATACTGCAAGTTTGTGTTGCAGAACATCTGTAGTGAATCCAAAGTGTTTGTATTAAACTTTAGATATTACCCAGTAAGGGCAAACACTGACAAAAGAGGGCAAAAGAGGGCCCCTTCCACCAGATTGCCATCTCCAGAACTGCCTCTACTCCTACTCTGACTGATAAAGAGGTGTCCTGAGTGAAAGTTTTACTTCTATACCATCTATAACTCAATGAAAACTTTTTTAATTAGTCGTGATCTGGCATATAAAAAAACCTGTCATCTTTGGTAGTAAAGGTTTAAATTGAACATCCCCGGAAGATGCTTGTTTGGGAATGTCCTGGACTCCTGCACTGTCTGATCCCTTGAGGATTGTGAATTTCGATTGTATATCCAGCTGGTAAACCTAGGTAGTTACTCCTATGTTGGCCAGACAAATGGAAGTAAAAGCATCTTTATATGGAGTAGTTTGGCCAAGCTTTCATAATAATGCAGCAGCCTGCTGTATTATTCTACACTGTGTGAATATGCCCTTAGATTCACCCCAAGGTTCATGCTTTTACTGTGGGAAATTCCCACGGTCTTTATTGTGTAAATGTGAAAACTGAAGGTATGGGAATATGCCAAGCTCCAATGGTAGTGAGTGAAATCCCTGGTGTCTTATTTGCTGAAATATCCAATAATTGCGGCACAATTGTACTGTGGTAAAGATGTGGACCTGACACAATAGATAGAAGAAGCATCCTAGTCCCTCCACAACCAATTCCTCCATGGAACACCTCCTGCAAATTGTTCCTCCTGAAATGAAGGAGCTGGAGATACTTTCATCAACTGTAAATGAAGCATTTTACAGAACAGAAGGGCAGCAACTATGTTTTTCACTGTATACATGAATAATAGTCTGTTCAGGGCCCGACTAATTCCAGGGTCAATCTACAGTACATACAAGCGCTCCCATTCTACTTGGTGTACTACATGAAGAATAGAATACTTCTTCTCCACTGGGTTTTTCATTGCGCTGAGTGCTCATTAATATTCAAGGGCTGCTTAGAAATGCCTTAGGAACATTGGAATTTTTAACAAGTTTTAGTTCCCAGTGTAGGGTTGGAATAGCATATGGATGCTAGGATGGTAAACCAAGAATTGTCTCATACACTACAAAAAGTATAACAATAATAAACAATAAATCTTAAAATATAAAGATGCACATTTATCAAAAATATTGCATACTTAGTGGGGCACATTTACTAAAAGCAGTGCACCTGTGTAGTGCAGGGGACGCCAGATTCAGGATTTGTGGGGCACATTCTTCATGAATATGGCACTCCCTGCACTGTTCCAACAGAGTACGCCAAATTTTTTTTGGTGCACCTTTAACATGGGGCGCAAGACACTTCTGCCTGACACTGCATGATAAATGTGTCATACGGTCCGACTGTGCACCAGAACACCTCTTTCAGTGCAGAATTTTGTGTCACATCGGGTATAGGGCTGCCGTGACGTGAATGAGCTGCATGTGACACATATGTGGCACGGATACTTCTTAAATACATGTGCAAGCAGTTTGCATGAGAAAGAACATGCAACGTCCGACAGAAAACTGGTGCATGGGCATTTTTACAATGTCCCTGGTCAACAACTTATTACAGACCTAAACAATTTGTATAAAACATTATTTATTTATTGGTTGTTACATGTTAAAAGATAGATGTCATGCTGAACCGCTGGTTGTGTGCATCAAGGTTAGGCACACACTTTAATTAGTTTTCCCAGACATGGTCTCTGGTGTTGCCTTTTTAATACAAGTCTTTAGACCTCAAAATATTATCTAGTAATGCTTAGATAGAAATTTCCAAATAACTGTTGGTACTTCTTTCATCTGTACAAACAATTTTATGCAAGTACAAAGAAGTTGTGAATGTCCAGCCAACGTATCGCTCAGGAAGTAGACGAGCTCTGTGTCCCAGAGATTAACATGCTGTGGTCTGAAATGTGCATACTAGCCCTAGAACAAAAGATGTGTAAAGATGCTGACTGAAGCTGGTAAGAGTGTGTCATTGTCCACAGTGAAATGAGTACTATACCAACCTGGGCTGAAAGTTCAGTCTGCCAGGAAGAAGACATAACCCCAAAAGAAACATAAAAAAAGCTTGTAAATTGCAACACCATCCCAACTGCGAAACATGGACAATGATCTGAAGCATACTCCCAATCTAGTTACAAAGAGGTGTAAGGACACCAAAGTCAATGTTTTGTGGTGGGCAAAGCTGGAAAGGCAGGTGCGAGCAAACATGGCTCAGTTACACCAGTTCTGTCAGGAGGAATACTAATAAAATGTATGTAAGCTTTTGACTTTGCAGAAAGTAATAAAAATGCCTAAAAAAATTCATTATTCTGGCACTTGGCAAATATAAATTGACCAATTTTGGTAATACTAATTGACCTGAAACAGGAAAAATGTATTCTGATATTGAGAAAGCTATTTATCTTTTTTACATAGTGTATGTAAACTTCTGGTTTCAACGGTGATCAATCTCTTGTAAGAACATCATTTAGATCAAATCCATGTTTTAATTTTATATATTTAAGGATTTGTGGTTTATTATTGAATTTATTTATATAGCGCCATCGTATTCCTTAGCTCTTTACAAATCATATTTCGTACACGCCCACCGGCAGAGCGCATGGACGTGTCTCTGCCAGCTGTTACAGCAGAGAGAATAAAGAAGAGGAGCAGCGGGGACGGGAGCAAAGGGGACTACCAGAGGGTGAGTATGTAAGTTTATTTTTTTATGCACTGGGAAAACTGGGGGCTTGCAGGTTATATACTAAAGGGGGCTGACTAGCTATATACTAAAGGCGCTGAGTGCTCATTAACCCCTTCCCGACGCGCGCCGTACTCGTACGGCGCGCCGGGTCCCGGTGCATGGAGAGCGCTTGTGGGCCGAGCTCTCTCCATAGCCGGTAAGTCTTTGCTGCATATTGCTAGCACCGATCGCGGGAGTTTTCACCTCGATTGCTGCCGGCGGCTTCAACAGGATTGCAGCGCGTGGGCGCCGCCATCTTGTTGCGGATCGTCGCTCCCCGATGACGTCACGTCGCCATGGTAGCCTCGGGTGTTCCGAATACCCGAGGCTACTTCGTGTTAACCAATTCATTGCAATGTGCTAATTGCACATTGTAATGAATGGGGAGTAAAATCCACATATACTACCATACATACTGCTAGTATATGATAGGATGAATCAGACTACCTAGGGTTAGAGTACCCTAGGGAGTCTGAAAAATAGTAAAAGTAAAAATAAAAAAAAGTCTGAAAAATAGTAAAAGTAAAAATAAAGAAAAGTTTAAAAAGAAAAATTATAATAAAAAAACATAAAAATTCAAATCACCCCCCCTTTCCCTAGAACGGATATAAATATAAATAAGCAGTAAAAATCATAAACACATTAGGTATCGCCGCGTCCGAAAATGTCCGATCTATCAAAATATAATAACGATTTTTCACTGCGTTTAACCCCGTGTTGGAAAATAGCGTCCAAATTCGAAAATGGCATTTTTTTGCCATTTTGGAAAATATAAAAAAATTAATAAAAAGTGATCAAAAGGTCGCACAGTCCCAAAAATTATAGCAATGAAAACTCCATCAAAATTCGGAAAACATGACACTACCCAAAGCTCCGTACACCAAAGTATGAAAAAGTTATTTGCGCCAGAAGATGGCAAAATAAAAAAATATATATTTTGTACAGGAGGTTTTAATTTTTTTAAATGTATAAAAACATTATAAAACCTATACAAATTTGGTATCCACGTGATCGTACTGACCCAAAGAATAAAGTAGACATGTCATTTGAGATGCAGAGTGAAAGCTGTAAAATCCAAGCCCACAAGAAAACGTTGCAAATGTAGTTTTTCACCATTTTCACTGCATTTTCACTGCATTTTTTTCCCGCTTTCCAGTACACGCCATGGAATATTAAATACTGTCACTATGAATTGCAATTTGTTACGCAGAAAATAAGCCATAACACAGCTCTTTATGTGGAAAAATAAAAAGTTATAGATTTTTGAAGTTGGTGAGTGAAAAATGGAAGTGAAAAAACTAAAAAAGGCCAAGTCGTTAAGGGGTTAATATTCAAGGGCTGCTTAGAAATGCCTTAGAAACATTGGAATTTTTAACAAGTTTTAGTTCCCAGTGTAGGGTTGGAAAAGCATATTCTTCTAGGATGGTAAACCAAGAATTGTCTCATGCACTAGAAAAAGTATAACAATAATAAACAATAAGTATTAAAACATAAAGATGCACATTTATCAAAAATATTGCATACTGCACTCAGAGGGGCGCATTTACTAAAAACAGTGCAGTCTGTCTGGCTGGCTGTATACTAAAGGGGGCTGACTGGCTAGCTATATACTAAAGGGGGCTGGCTGTATACTTAAGGGAGCTGGGAATACAGGTATACTTAATGGGTTTTTTCAGTTTTTGGTGGTAAAATTGGGGGCCTAGGCTTATACTCAAGTATGTTCAGTAATATTACATTAGAGAGTACAAACAGTCAGATGGAACAATAGGAGTGAGGACCCTGCTCACAAGAACTATCAGCCTATCAGGATGAGGGTGTGACACAAGAGGTATAAGAGCTTGTATAATGGTCCAGCCATTCTTTATAAGGGAACAGTATACAATAATTTAATAAATTAAAATGCTGCTGCTTGGACCAGCCATCAGTTGCCATCTTGTATCCAAGGTCCAAGAGACATTTTGATATTTTAATACTGTTTAAAAATGTTTTCTTCTAATTTCTAGAGCCAGAATTCTATAACATTATTATTATTATTATTATTATTATCATACAGTGATGCATATGACTTTCCTTTCAGATTTTCCATGACTTTCCACAGAAAACTTCTCACTGCAGATATAGATGTGACCTTGAGGTTGTCTCAAACATGTCCATGCTGGTGCAATGTATCTGATAATTATATGGGGGAAATGATCAAGTCTTTTATATGCCCTTTTTGAACTGGGCAAAGAAACAACTGCTTTATTCCAAGACCTCAGGCACTGAAGCTGTCAAAAATGTTAGGAAGGCGTCATGAGACCGTCTGGATTCACTTACATGATTAAAACTGACTGACAAATATTTGCAGTTTAAAAAGGAATCACATAAGATGTTTTATTCATTAACATGAGAGATGATCGCAGTCTTAGGAGTGGATCTTCCAGTTTGGGTGTATTTTAGTGTTACATTACTGTTTTGTAATCCATAGAATCTGCATTGAATTATGGATAAGTGTTGGAATCGCAGGAGCGCGCTTGGTGTGATCTCACACTGAATGAGAGGTGACAATTTCTTTGTTCTCCAATTCCTCATAATACAATTGTGGGGGATAACCCAAAGCAATTGGGAGATGTCTGCAGCTGTTATTAAGCCCTGGCAAAGCCCTAACAAAACAGAGCAAATGTTAAAAGAAAGTGCAGTACATTTAAGCCTCTGTTATGTTCAATATGGTAGATTCAATAGTCCTAGAAACCTGCTTGAGATATATAAAAGATAACATTAGCATCAGACGTGTGGTCCCGTGAGCTACAGAACAGGATATATAGACAGGTAAAGAAATAGGCACAAGTGGATCTTTGCCTGCAGCTCACATTCCTAAATTTGTCTTTCACTGATTGCATGTTCACTTCTGTGGCTCACTGAACCACAATACGATCTGAAAGTGATAGTTATCTTTAATGTCACACCAAAAGTACATTTCTTTGTACTATAGAACCAAAGATAGGGGTGTCTGAAATGACACTCCCCCTGTAGCCTCTAAACTTGACTCATCTCAGGAAAAATATGACTCTTCTCTGCTCTTTTTCACATGACATTGGAGGAGATTTATTATAAATATAAGGGGGGATATTTCACATACAAGAGAAAATTCTAGAAAGAACATTTCATGCACTGGGGATGGGGGCTAGTCATTAAATGGGGAAAATCTGGTGACAGTATTGCTTTAATAAATTAACAAATAAACATTTTTTGGTCCCAGACAACCCCCTTTAAGTATATGAATTTCCCTTGCCTCTTTTTGTAAAAATAAAGAATCAGAAAAGTTTGACAACACACAAACAAATAATTTAGGCAGCCCATATATAAGATGTTAGCTACATTTAAATAAGAGTCATACTGAGGCATATTTACTTACCTGGACCTGTCGCGATCCCCGATTCAGACGGTCTGATGAAGATGAAGTCCAGCGCGATTCACGTAGCTCGTGCGCCCGTGTTCCTGCATCCGTCACTTCCTCGCCGAGGTCCAACGGAGTTCACCTTCTTCTTCCCGGTGCTTGTAAGTGCGTGTCTTGTGTCACAATTCGAAATGTTAAATCCTGCGCATAGTCCGAATCCGTCAGGTTGTCCGATGCCCGCCCCCCGATTTGTGATGCGTGTAAACTGGCGCCCATATACGCCAAAATCTGATCCCATGCGCCAAAATACCCGGTTAAATATGAAGCAAAACGGAAACCCGACGAAAATGTGCCTCGCGGGCCCTTAGTAAATGAGCCCCAATGTCTCCTATTCAAGTGATGATGAGAGTCCTGATGCTGATTAGCTTAAAGGGGTTGTCCAGAATCAAATATTCTATTTAAGTCGCCAGAGTGTTGTGCAAGTCTCCTAGTTGCTCCAATCTGGTATACTGTACCACATTTGTCTCATAGGGGAAGATTTATTCTATGGGGAATTTTTTTAGTTAGTTTTCCTGGAGTCTGTGTTGGTGGTATTTATTCCAAATTTATCAAATGTCTCACAATGTTTAAGAAATTTAGTGCTATTATAAGTTAGGCCACCTCTGTTCAGGGATTTTACTCCTCCACTAACCCACTAAAATTTGTAATTTTTAATTTCACATTTGATAATTTGCTAAAATGTCAAAATGTACCAAAACATGACTTGACTGCAACTTTTTAAAGTCACAAAACAGGGTTTGAATTTTGCCCCACAGCGGATGTAAGTGCAATGTGTGATCTTCTTGAGGGGTTGTTTGTGAAAATACAAAAGAAATGCTCTTTGCTTGGATGAGGGGGTGGTCTTCTCGTGCATGGCTGCTTCCCTAAAGTAATGGAAATACTTCTGGTCCAGAAAATAAAAAGTTAGTCTATAAGTGTGAATCCTGACAAAGGGGTGGTCGTCTGGGGTGATTTTCCAGTATAAAGGAGGTGGTTATTAATACCAATAGGGTAAAAGGCAGATTGTCCAAATACAGTGTGCATGTGTATGGAGGAATTGGGAGCTATAGCCGTCTGCCGAATGGGTCTATTGCCTCAGCCAACAGTTATTGGAAATGGATAGACAACTGTATGACCTGTCCACTTTTTCAGAGCCTAGCTACACTTATATTTTGACTAGTAGGACCAGCCCACCAGTACCAGTACTAGGACTAGTGGACCAGTCCAAACCAGTCCTCTTCATTCATTCTTCTTTCTTTATTCTTTACATTACAATTTTGTTCTCTATTTTCCTTTCAGTAATGTTAACTGATGCAGAAGAATCATAAATAACGATACTTTATAATCATCCCTCAAGATAAGCTGAAGGACATCATTATAATATCATTCAATAAAATGTTTCTCCATATATTGTCATAGAAAACAAACAGTCCTATAAGATGATTTGCTCCGAGTCTCTCTGACTTAAATGATGCTAATATCCATTGACATTTCTGGGCCATGTGATGATCATTGGTTTTGCCTCCTATAAGACTGTTGGGCTTTTACCAAAATGTGAGGTAATAGGAGAATTTCTGTAACCTTTCGCTTCTGGGCTTTCATAATTAATTATCTAAGCCTATCCAGATTCTCAGTGTTTACATGAACGGCACATGAAGGTCACAGCCACCCCCAGTATATAGCTAGTCAGCCCCCTGCCCCCCCAATATAAAGCTAGCCAGTACCCTGCCCCCAGTATATAACCAGCCAGCCCCCTGCCCAAGTATATAGACAGCCAGTCCACCGTATATAGCCAAACCCCTGTTCCAGTATATAGCCAACCAGCTAGTCTCCTGTATATAGCCAGCCCTCTCCCCCCAGTATATAGCCAGCAATCCCCCTACCAAGCAGATAAAAATAATAAACTCTGTACTCACCTTTGTAGCGCCCCTCGGCAAGTCCACTACAGGTTGTCCCCTACTTAAGGACACTTGACTTACAGACGACCCCTAGTTAAAGACGGACCCCTCAGCCCACTGTGACCTCTGGTGAAGCTCTCTGGATGCTTTACTATAGTCCCAGGCTGCAATGATCAGTTGTAAGGTGTCTGTAATGAAGCTTTATTGATAATCCTTGGTCCTATTACATTAAAAAATTTTGAAACTCCAATTGTCACTGGGGCAAAAAATGTTTTTGTCTGGATGTACAATTATAAAATATACAGTTTCGACTTACATACAAATTCAACTTAAGAACAAACCTATGGAACTTATCTTATACGTAATCCGGGGACTGCCTGTATTTTTCCTCCAATAATGTCTTCATACTATATAATATTTTTATATTATTACATGTTTCTCTGTGCAGTATAATTTCAGTGATCCTTTAAGCAAATGAAATGTCGAGGCATATACTCCTGAGAACCGTGCTGTTACTTACAAATTAACTGTTAATATTACATGCAGTTCTGTCCCGCGAGGGATCTGTAAGTAGTGACCTTGCTTAGCAAGTATGAAAAATGAATTAAGCCAACACTTTGTTCCTGCGTCCTGTACGTTTATGTTCGTCTTTTCCTGTTAGTGTTAGCAGCCGCACCGCCCTTCCCTACAGTCTCTGCCAAACTTTTCAGACAGAATACTAAATTCCCCAGGTTTTACAGAAGTCAAAACACGGATCCTAGAAACCACCAATGACTTTGCCACTTCATCAGTCCATGTTCACATACAACTGAAGATGTATGAATCCTGTGATGCCAGGATTAGCCTTTCAAGCTCGCAAAGGCTCTTTATAAGGTTTTTTCCATCCGTTGTATTGTACTATTTGGATTAGCAATATGTGTATTTCCTAAATGCATTCCCAAATTTTCTATGAAACAAAACAAAAGCAATCCATTAAGGACAAGTCAAATGTTGTCTATGATGAAAAGGTTTCAGTCTTGTAGATGTGTTTCTCTGAGGAATGTTAGCGGGGGGTAACTGAAACATTTAGCAATACCGAAACAAAGAGCTGAAAAATGTTTAGAAAAAGTATATATTCTTTATAAACATTCCAAATAATGCACAAAAAGATTGGGGAATTACAATATATGGGGGAAACAGGATTTCCCATATGGAAAATGGGACCACCACAGAGTACCTGCGACCCCCCTTCTCCTCCGTATGCCCCAGAGTCAAAGTGTGCCAAATTTGAGTATCAAAAAGCAACGTGTCCAACAATAGGACAAGAATGGGGGTAAAGTGACAATAGTGCAATGAACACCGATGATGCTAAGCATTTTTAAAATGTTTATCTTTATTTTATGTAAACCTATAGAAATCACAGAAAGAGCCAGGTAAACGATCAGTCTCCCATTCACAACAGTGAGACATACTGGTCTTAACACTGGCAGAGATTTCTGCTATACAGTAGTTTCTGCTATAGCTGTAGACTATAGTAAATCCACCAGGCATGGAGTTCAAGCCTCTGCCCATACATGCCAAAAGTGGTGTTTGGGTCATAGAAGCCAATAATCTGCCGGGAAGAGGGAGATCTCTGTGATTCATAAGGCATAATAAATCTCCTCCTGTGTGTATTGTCATTATGCAGAACATGTTCTTGGATCTTCCATGTTCAGTTCTACTTTCAGTCTAAACAGAATGTATTACAATAGTAATTTATATGACAATAATATACAGTGCAACACAGAGCAGAACCGGAAAGACTTTCAATAGTAACATACCAGTTTAGTAGTTCAGCTCAGCATTATATACTGAACAATGGTAAAGCTTCAGTTTCATAGAGATCAATAAAATGACCGTGAAAATTGCAATTCTAGCTTTTATGTAACTGTAATATAATAGTTCACTGCTGGTTTTTACAGGAAGAAAGGGAAAGAATCCAATCTTTTATGCCTGCTATTAAAGTTTGGACTTTTTCTCACTGGTTAGATGTCTAGTACTAAAGTTCTCATGGATACCGACCTCCAACAAGCAATAGGCTCAGATTGTGTATATAGGTCTGATATTTTCAGACTGCTCTTCAGTTAACACTTTAAATACTTAAAAAAAAGGTATGATATACAAAGTTGTTTCAAACATATCATTATTTAAAAAAGAGCATAATAGAAGTGTAAAAATTGACCCAGTCATTCGGTGAACCAATGACCTTGAACATGAAAGAGTTAAACAGAAGGATTTTAGTGCCAGTCATGCTTCACATCTTTATTTCTGACTACACTTGAATAATATATATATATATATATATATATATATATATATATATATATATATATATATATAATTTGAATAAGGTTTTCAAACCTGCATCCAAATGTAGCAGAATTTAAGGAAATACTAGCCACCTCAAAATATCCAGAACGCCTGAGCTATTCCCAAATTATGAAGGGGTCTGATAATTACTGTCAGGATGTATTATCAGGGTTTTTGCCCCATATATCTGTGCATCTACTTACAGGGACTTTGGACCCTTTTGTTCTAATCAAAGAGTGAATGTTTGAATTTGAAAGAATTTTCTTGATAATATTTGAGAAGAAGCTGAAGGAGTTGGAGTTTTAGTATTGTAAATTGTCTTCGATGATTTGATAATTTCCAGATAATTTCCAGATTTGATAATTTTATTGCTAAAATTGTTATTTTGACCACAGGACACGATTACGTGTCTACATAGATAATGTGAAAACCAGGAAGGAGAATTGTTACTTTTCTTTATCCATGAAATCTTAATTTATAAAGCATGACTACTTTACTTATGATTCACTCTTCTCGTCTAGGAATGTGAACTTTTTAGAATATCCAATAGCAAAAAAGTTTGATCATAAATTGACATATAGCACGGTAGCTGAATGGGTAGCACTTCTGCCTTGCAGCACTGGGGTCCAAGTCCACCCAGGTCAACATCTGCAAAGAGTTTGTATGTTCTCTCCGTGTTTGTGCGGGTTTCCACCGGGTCCTCCGGTTTCCTCCCATACTCCAAAACATACCGGTAGGTTAAAGTAAAATTGGGACCATGCACTCCAATGGGTTTTTAACATGCATTTAATGTCTTCAAAGTGATAGATTACAGCAGTAATACTTGTGTGACGTTTCGGCCGCAAGGGCCTTTCTCAAACACAAAAGCTGTCTACCAAAGAGTATCTGGGTGCTGGCGCTTAGTATTGTGCTTGCTGCACACAGGAGGTTGTGAGCCCCATTGGGGACAGGGACCAATTTGGCAACCTGTGTGCTATATAAATAAAGGAATTATTATAATTATTGCTTGTATATAGCAGTGTGTAGTTCAACAATTGGACCCCGAATCCATGAAATGTCACAGATGCCTCTGGGCATGGGAGCTTAAACACTTGAAGAAGCTGGGGCAGAATGTTATTTAGCTGCTAAACAATGGGGGAAATATATTGTTATATCTTTGTACTTTTAAGGGGCAGTGGAAAACCCTTCGTATCATTCTTTGAGAGCCTGAATACCAACCACATTGGGTTCCAGTTCACATAAGATATTGCTAAGTGTTTCAAGGATGTAATGACTGTGAAATCAACATCTGGCATTCAGCAGACAAATATTTACCCAAAGTCAACGGCTACAAACTCCTTACTAAGGTGGGAGAGCCGCCACCTACTCTCCATTCAGAGAGGTAATCCAAAGGGGTAGCACCTAAAAGTAAGGAGGAACTGGTGCTCGGCTTGAGAATTTAAGGCACAGACCAACAATCTGTGGGTATGCTTCACTGTGGGATAACCCTCATATATGCCCAGCTTAAACAAGTGGATCTTTGTAGGGAATTAAAAGACCAATTCCAATGAACCACAATTAATTAGAATGTACGACACCTGTGACAATAAGGCAGAACAAGTCAGTGATATTCTGCAGCAGCATTGGTAAATACTTCTGATGGACGAGAATATTAGACACCGTGGGTTCTTTTTGTTTTTGAAGTTAATAAAAAATCAGTTAATTGAAAATCCAACTATGAAAGCTTTCATCCAAGTATGCAGAACTAGTACATTGATCTCCACTGTTGAGTATGCTCTAGTTCACAGCATAAAATCCAACCTCTCTAATAATAATAGTCTTTATTTATATAAAGTATAGACCAAACGTCTAGACACACCTTCTCATTCACAGAGTTTTCTGTATTTTCATGACTATATAAATTGTACATTCACACTATGAATTAACACTTGTGGAATTATATACTAAACAAAAAAGTGTGAAACAACTGAAAATAGTCTGATATTCTAGGTTCTTCTAAGTAGCAACCTTTTAGTTTGATTGCTACTTTGCACACGCTTGGCATTCTCTTGGTGAGCTTTAAGAGGTAGTCACCTGAAATGGTCTTCCAACAGTCTTGAAGGAGTACCCAGGGATGCTTAGCAGTTGTTGGTCCTTTTACCTTCACTCTGCGGTCCAGATCATCTGGCATAACACTCCATCACTTTCCTTCTTGGTCAAATAGCCCTTACACAGCCTGGAGGTGTGTTTGGGGTCCCGTTTAAAAGTAAATGATGGTTCAATTAAACGCAAACCGGTTGGAATAGCATGCTGCTGCAAGATGCTGTGGTAACCATGCTGGTTCACTATACCTTCAATTTTGAATAAATCCCCAACAGTATCACCAACAACGCACCCCCACACTATCACACCTGCTCCTCCGTCTTCATGGTGGGACCCAGGCATGTATAGTTCATTTGTTCACCTTTTCTGTGTTGCACAAAGACACGGTGGTTGGAACCAAAGATATCAAATTTGGACTCATCAGACCAAAGTACAGATTTTCACTGGTCTAATGTCCATTCCTTAGGTTCTTAGGTCCAAGCAAGTCTCTTCTGCTTGTTGCCGATCCTTAGCAGTAGTTTCCTAGCAGTTATTTTACTACAAGGGTTGCTGCACACAGAATCCTCTTAACAGTTGTTGTAGAGATGCGTCTGCTGCTAGAACTCTGTGTGGCATTGACCTGGTCTCTAATCTGAGCTGCTGTTAAATTGCAATTTCTGGTGACTTCAATGAACTTATCCTCTGCAGCAGAGGTGACTCTGGTCTTCCTTACCTGGGGCAGTCCTCATGTGAGCCAGTTTCTTTGTAGTGCTCGATGGTGTTTGCAACTGTACTTGGGGGCACTTTCAAACTTTTCCCAATTTTTCAGACTGACTAACCTTCATTTATCAAAGTAATGATGGCCACCTGTTTTTGTTTACTAAGCTGCTTTTTTTCTAGCCAGAATACAACAGTCTAACAGTCTATTCAGTAGGACTATCACCTGTGTATCCACCTGACTTCTGCACAACACAACTTATGGTCCCTATTAATTTATAAGGCAAGAAATCCCACTTATTAAACCTGGCAGGGCACACCCGAGATGTGAAAACCATTTCAGGTGACTACCTCATGGAGCTCATCAAGAGAATGCCTAGCGTGTGCAAGGAAGTAATCAAAGCAAAAGGTGGCTACTTTGAAGAACCTAGAATATAAGACATATTTTCAGTTGTTTCACACTTTTTTGTTTAGTATATAATTCCACATGTGTTAATTCATAGATTTGATGCCTTCAGTGTGAATCTCCAATTTTTATAATCATGAAAATACAGAAAACTCTATGAATGAGAAGGTGTAACCAAACTTTTGGTCTGTATTGTAGCTTTAACAAAAATTAAATTAAGCCTGCATTCACACAAGCGTCATGGGGATTTGTATTTTGCCGCAAACTTGCAGCCGTAAATATATATCCAATTGACAGCAATAGGCTCCCAGCAGCGGTACGATGCCACAGTACATGGACAGCACTTTACATGGGGAAAAGATTGAACAT